>NC_089840.1:88004432-88639432 GCF_035609145.1 Eleutherodactylus coqui | reverse complement strand
TGAATAATTTAGCCCTCTATTGAACATGGCAAAAGTTGTTATAAATTTATATTCCCAAATTCTTCTATGGCTTTGTGACTTGAAACCACCATTCAATATCATAACTCTCATATCTCCTATATCATGTCCATAATTAGAAAGATGCTCGGCCACAGGTAATTCTGTCTTTCTCTGTTCAATTGTGTGGCGGTGAGATCTCATCCTGTCTTTCAGTTTTTGTTTTGTTTTTCCAACATAAAGCACACCGACAGGACATTTACTGCACTGGATCAGGTAGACAACATCAGACATAGAACCCGTTGTGTGTTGAGGATTTGTATCCTGTACGCAATCAGTACATGTGAGCAGGTCTTGCAGCTCCTTACATTGCAGGGATAAGTTCCTTTTTGCGTGTCAAAGGGCAATACACTCCTGATTATAAGGTTCCTCAAATTTTGCGGTTGCCTGTAAGACAGAAGGGGAGGGTACAGAAATATCGTTTTCAGACGGTCATCCTTGTGTAAGGTATGATAGTTTCTTTGAAAGAATTGAGTAATGATTCAGCATATACGAAACTGGATTAGAAAACATGAATCTACAATATACTGCAGCAGTCTTTACCAATTCCTTTGCACTTCCCAAAAAAGAAACCTATACAAATCTCAAACACATACACTAGTCCAGAAGGGCTGCAGTGTTCTGTATCCATAATCTACAAAGTCCTAGGACCTCAGGCTGGTTCTGGTTTAAATTGTTCACTTTTATCTGTATTGAAACTGAGAGACTTTGGACGGGTTCAACTTGTTCTGCTTATTGTATCTGAATACTGATTGCATTCCACATGCGCCGCCACTGAAACTGTGTGCAGAGCACTCGAATATCAACTGAATCCTTACACAGTCATCCATGTAATTCCTCATTTCTTTTACAGTAGAAGTGTGCACCTGCCACTAATGTAATTACAATCACCTGATCCCCAGAATGTCCGTATTCACAAAAAGTTGTCCATATGGGACAGCTCCTCTTATCTGTAGCAAGAAATCTATATGCAAAGTCCTCACACTTCTTTGTGTATGCTTTCTAATTTAGTGTGTCTACTCTAATGTAACGGGGTCAACGCTGTAGCCTACCTCAAACATACAAGATTTACCCAGTGCTTGGTCTCTTGTCCAGCACCATAGTTGCATCAGGCATGTAACCCACCCTTGTGACATAGCGGAGAAGTATAAAGTTCTGTTCGTTGAACTAGCCTCCAATATTTCATTTCAGACAGTTTGTCCGGCCGTGAATCTTGTTTTGCTCTTAGTTTATGTCATCTTTGTCTGCCCTTAGAGGGTTGCATTAGATCACCTGTATTTTTGTACAATTTTATGTTGTAATGTTTATAGCCTAAAACAAGGGAGTACATTGTTTATTAAAGGATTACTAATTAATGCCGGAAAGCATTATTTAATTCTTCAGGTCTCGGCAGGTTGACTTTGACTCTAATTTGATCTAGATCTGATTACACCTAGATATATCTCGCCCTTTATTTAGTATAACGTGACTAGAGAAGCCTGCAGCCTGACATCGGACCAACTCACACTTTCCTATTCTGTGCTGATTTTTTTTATTTTTTGTAAATTCATTACTGGGTTTAGTCTGTAGGCGAAAAGAAATCAAACAACCTCCCGCCTTTATGAGTCACAGCGGGGTTTTTTGTCTTTATTTTTAACACTTAAACCATCAAGGCAGGCGAAACTCAATAGCAAAATAATGTAGCAGCCAGGCTCATCTTTTTGTCCAATTACTACACCAATGCCTCCACCCTGTGCCAGACACTTCACTGCTGCCCGTCCACTATAGAACACAGTTTAAACTTGTCCCTTTCATCCATAAAGCTCTCCACAGTGCTGCACCACCCTATATCTCCTCCCTCATTTCTGTCTGCCACCTTATCGTGCTTTCCACTGTATTACTTTCTACTCTATTACTAACCTTACACGAAGTTCCTTTTTAATCCGTACTGCCCACTCCTGGCTCCAAGACTTTTAGGCTAATTTCACACGGGTAAGTGCCATATCGGGCCCTAAAACGCAGTCCAATATCCACTAGCCAAACCGCCTTGTTTCATTTCAGGAAAGTAGCACTCCTCCACAGTGGTTTTTAAAAGAATGGGGTTCATATTCATGCGAGATTTGTGCGTTTCGCAATGTGCAAATCTCTCATGATTTTCTTGACCATGTTAAAACGACTTTGCTGAGCTGCACCACTTTTCTGGAATTGGTAACCTCAGATCGTCATGTTAATTGCCAACACCCACAGTTTTAAGCGTGCCCGAAAAACACCTTTTTAGGGAAGCCTATCGCATTTTCTAATCTAACTCTTCTCCTTTTACCTGTCTTCTACATTCCTGTTCAGAAGCTGACCTCCCTTCGTCCCCACTGTACAGTACCTCATTTATTTAAAAGATTGCTACTTACAAAATCGTAACCCCTTTATTTATCCATCGGCGTCGCTGTATGAGGGCTTGGTTTTTGTGGGACGAGTTGTATTTTTCAATGCTGCTATTTAATGTACCATATAATGTACTGAAAAAATTCTAAGTGGAGAGAAATGGAAAAAAAAACTGACATTCCGCCATCTTTCAGTGCGTTTTGTTTCTACGGCACACAAACTTCAACAAAAATAACATAATAACTTTATTCTATAGGACCAGTACGATTACTACGATACCAAACTTGTATAGTTTTTTTGCTGTACTACTTATATATTTATATATATATATATATATATATATATATAATATTCTCTGTCTTCATCTTCTGCACACAATAACTTTTTTATTTTTCTGTCGATATAGTTGTGTCAGGGCTCATTTTGTGCGGTATGTCCTGTAGATTCCTTTGGTTTCATTTTAGAATACATGGGACCTTTTGATCGCTTTTTATTAGATTTTTTTTCTTGGCAACAGGGTGACCAAAAAAAAGTGCACTTTTTTTTCCCCGGATGATGTTCACCGTGCGCGATAAATAATGCATTACTTTGATAGATCCAAGTTTTACGGACGCAGCGATACCAAATATGTATTTTTGTTTTTATTAGATTTTCTTATTGTAAATATGGCAAAGGGGTTTGTTTTTAACTCTTTATAACTTTTTTTTTTTTTTAAATAATTAATAAAACGTAATTGTTTTTATTTTTACTTTTTCTTTTAGTCCTCCAGGGGGACCACAACTTGCTTAGATCGCTTATGCCTTATGCAGTATGATGTAATGCCATAGCATTAGATCATACTGCATTCGGACAGGCAGCCTATCAAGCCACCACTAGGGCCTATCAGAAGGTCTCCGGCTGCCATGACACCCGCATGGCTCTCCCAATCTCACCGCAGGGGGGGGGAGGTACGGGACCCCTGAACATCATTCGGGGGATGTAAATGCTGCTTCCAGTTTTGACAGCGGCATTTAAAGCATTGACAGTCCCGCACGGCTGAACAGGGCTGTTGCCCACAAGTGTCAGCTGAAATAAAGTATGGAGGGAGATAGCAGCGCTGTCTCCTTCCTTACACGTCCTGCAACGGCAGGACGTAAAACCGCGTTAGAGTGGTCACTAAGGGGTTAATATTTTGGCCAAAATAAGCAAGCTTGAAACTCATGTCAAGGGTCCTCGTTATCTTGCAGGTCCCTACACTAATATTACAAATCACAGAAACATATCAAGTCAAAAATCACAGAAGGCTTTGTTTGCTGCCGAAATATCTCTACATCAGTATACCAGTAAGTATGGCCACCTTCTGTGATGACTGACTTTTTCTTTTATCCTTTTTTCTGTGATTTATTAATCACCCCCTGACCAGGGCAAACTTTTATCCACTTGCAGTCTGTTTACATCTGCACCTTTGGAAACTACTACGCTGTGCAGGGTCCATCTTACATTAGATACTACCAGTGCACAATGGATCTGATTGACTTATGATGGGTTTCTTTGTGGTGTCCATTGTTTTGATGCTGCGAATAGTACTGTATGTTCTCATCTTCTGGAATTTTTGATGCAGCCATCTTTTAGAGGTATATGTTGAAAGTCTGTCTAGATGTATACATCCAAAAGAATCCTCTGGCATATTCCACAGCATGGACTTGGTGATGTATATTATATTATGTGTGTGTATATATACTATATACGTATTATTAGACACAGATAATACATTTTTGCAGTATGACTTCGCAGACAATGACTTCGCTGTTTTTGCCACATTTCACTTAGCAAATTTCTAATATCTTGGAGTTAACCTGTCGCATCTCTACAGCGTCTGTCCCTGTTCAGAATCCTGTGCGCACCCTCTCTTATAGACTTGTATAGGAGAGCGCAGGCACAGGACTCCGCAAAGAGTCAGATTTTCTTGCCATACGTGGACTTCACTGGGTTACAGCGCTGGATCATGGCATGTAAGTATAAGAAATACATCACCCTGCTCCCAGTCACATCTTCTAACAGCACCATACCTGAGTTTGTGGTGCTTTGGAGATCTGACGGGTTCCCTTTAAGCTTGAAGTTAAGCCCCAAAACAGTGCAATGGCTGGAGAATATGTTTTTTTAATTAATAGGTTATTCTGTATTTTTTCCATAAAAGTACACAATAGTCGGCCCCTACTGGTTGCCGTAAAAGCCTACAGGGCTTTTACGGCAACCAGTCGCCTTTTAATTTCAGTCCAAGTAAATAACCTCCATTATGTTACAGTCATACCAAGACCAATGAATCTTCAGTCTGACAGGCTTGAAGGGGAAAAAAAGCTGTTTTGAAAACTGCCTTATCAGACATAATCTGAAGAGTTTTATTGATCCGTATGTAGCCTGTGTAATGAAAAAGAAAAAAATGTGTCCTCGACTCGGCTTGTTTTGCTCGTCATGTGGCTCTAGCCAGATAGTCTTTGACATTGTCCACAAAGACTCAAAGTTTGTAAGATGTGCAAAATATGTTAAATTTCAAGTATATAGATTTAGTTCCGTGTGTCACCATAATCTTTATGCAGTTGGGCTATGCAACATAAACCTTGTCAAAAAATAAATCCAGTACCTAGAAGAAGTTGTTGTTTCTCTGTAAATCTCGGCATGCAGTTACATTTCAGGCAGATATGGAAAAGATTAGAGTTGTGATGTGATTATATGAACGCTCTTGTCACCTGAAGCCCTAAAAGTGGTTCCACTGTTGGCCTATGAAAAGGCTCTCAGAGGCTGCTTGTGTGTAGTGGCCTCTTCCTCCACTTGTGTAGAGCTTGTTGACCACTAGACGCCTCTACGACGCAATCGAAGAGATTTCAACCAGTTAACGAGGGGCAAATTAGTGGGATGTGAAAAGTTGGTTGGCCAGATTTATCACCAATACAGACCATCTGGGATACACATTTTGGCAGCCTACGAGTTTGTACGATCTTGAGGCTCAGTTACAGCAAATGTGAAGCAATATGTTGCAGGATGCCATATGGAACCTGTATGCCTCCATGCCCACCCGTATCACATCTTGTATCCAAGCTAGAGGTGGTACAACAGGGTACCAGAGCCTCCATGCCCACCCGTATCACATCTTGTATCCAAGCTAGAGGTGGTGCAACAGGGTACTAGAGCCTCCATGCCCACCCGTATCACATCTTGTATCCAAGCTAGAGGTGGTACAACAGGGTACTAGAGCCTCCATGCCCACCCATATCACATCTTGTATCCAAGCTAGAGGTGGTACAACAGGGTACCAGAGCCTCCATGCCCACCCATATCACATCTTGTATCCAAGCTAGAGGTGGTACAACAGGGTACCAGAGCCTCCATGCCCACCCGTATCACATCTTGTATCCAAGCTTAGAGGTGGTACAACAGGGTACTAGAGCCTCCATGCCCACCCGTATTACATCTTGTATCCAAGCTAGAGGTGGTACAACAGGGTACTAGAGCCTCCATGCCCACCCGTATCACATCTTGTATCCAAGCTAGAGGTGGTACAACAGGGTACCAGAGCCTCCATGCCCACCCGTATCACATCTTGTATCCAAGCTAGAGGTGGTGCAACAGGGTACTAGAGCCTCCATGCCCACCCGTATCACATCTTGTATCCAAGCTAGAGGTGGTACAACAGGGTACTAGAGCCTCCATGCCCACCCATATCACATCTTGTATCCAAGCTAGAGGTGGTACAACAGGGTACTAGAGCCTCCATGCCCACCCGTATCACATCTTGTATCCAAGCTAGAGGTGGTACAACAGGGTACCAGAGCCTCCATGCCCACCCGTATCACATCTTGTATCCAAGCTAGAGGTGGTACAACAGGGTACTAGAGCCTCCATGCCCGCTCGTATCACATCTTGTGTCCAAGCTAGAGGCGGTACAACAGGTACTAGAGCCACCATGGCTGCCCATATCACATCTTGTATCCAGGCTTGAGGCGGTACAACAGGATACTAGAGCCTCCCTTCAAGGTTTTAGTTTTCCACAATTAATGATGCTTTTGCTCTGATATTCTAATCACTTATACCAGCGTTACAATCACAGAGAAAGTTTCATTCCATTCCAACAGTTTCTCTAAGTGCCCGCTTTTTTGTTGACAATGAGTATAGTTACAGGTGAGAAGTGTGCAGTTATCTGTACATGTTCATCAGTGCTGTAATAAGTTTTTGCTTTTCTTCTGTCTTTGGAATACTTCAGGGCTCAAGCTACAGAGGAAATACTCATCAA
Organism: Eleutherodactylus coqui; assembly: GCF_035609145.1. Classification (NCBI taxonomy): domain Eukaryota; kingdom Metazoa; phylum Chordata; class Amphibia; order Anura; family Eleutherodactylidae; genus Eleutherodactylus; species Eleutherodactylus coqui. The sequence goes on along the minus strand of NC_089840.1, from coordinate 88,632,750 downwards.
TTCTTCTCTTCAAGGAGCCATTTTGAACATTCAGATGAGGCCAGAAAGCCTTACAAGGTACAATCTATAACATTTAAGGAGTTGTGTACTTAAAACCCATATTCACTGTTGGCAGAAGGACTAATCCTATATTGCCAAGATTAACTTGTCACCTAAGCATGATCTTATTGCAATCTCCATCATGCCTTTGCACATAAATGCATGGCAAGATACCATGATACTTTCACAGTGGTGATTATGTTCATAGTTGCAGCCACATTAATCTTAAACCCTTAGCAACCAATGTTCATGGTGGGTTATCACATGGAGGCTTGGGCAACCCTTCAAGGATGTGTTTCCCCAGACCATCACTGACCCACCGCCAAATGCTGAATGATGTTACAAGCAGCATAATTGTTCACTGGGCCTCTCCAGACTTTTTCACAACTTACACATGTGCTTAGTGTGAACCTGCTCTCATTTGCGCTAAGAACAGGATGCCAGTGGGCGGATCTGCCAGTTCTGGTGGTTTCTGGCAAATACCAATCGAGTTACATGGTGCTGGGCTATGAGTATCACTGCATGACATCAGTCCTACATGCCATCCCCATGGAGTGTATTCCAGACAGTTTGTTCTGAAACATGCAGACCAGTAGCCCGCTGGAGGTTATTTTATAGCGCTCTGGTGGTGCTCCTTCTGTTCCTCCTTCCATGAAGGAGTACATACTAGCCCGAAGGTTGGGTTGATGTCCTTCTAAAGCCCTGTCTACCTCTTCTTGAGTCTTGTTAGCTGTTCCATGCTCTTGAGACTCTGCTACAAGACACAGCAAACCTCGCAGCGGCACATACAAATGTGTTGTCCCGGGGGAACAGGACTACTTGTGTAATCGGATTGGGCTTAGGTGTCCTGCCTCATGCTACCAGTAATGGCAAGGCCACTAGAGAAGAATCGGTCAGTAAGGATAAAGGAAGTAATTGTCTCTGGCCATCGCCTGTGAAACCATTCCCTTCTTTGTGGGTTGTCTTGCTGTTGCCTCTCCACTGGATGTGAAATGGATTGACAATTGCTTATACTTCCTAACAAGACAGTTTGATATGCCTGAAGCTTAAGTGACTTGGCAATGCTTAAGTGTTTTTATTATTTGGAGCAGTGCATGTAATGAGAGGTGTGTGCCACCAATATATGTCTTTTGGGGAGCGGAGATTTTTTTTTTCTAAACATGCCAAGATCTCTTTACATTACATATCCACATTTGTTTTTTGGGGTTTTTTTTGTTTGTTTAGTTTTTTTTAATTAAAAATCCACCCCACACCCAGTGGTAACCACACAGACATTACGTTCACCTGCTTAGACGGTCTTCAAGCTTGCTTTCGGCTCAATTTCACTTGGTAATGATATAACCATCTACATTTTATTTTCTTTTTTATTAGCTGTTAGCTGTCCACAATACGTCTGGCATTACATGTAGGGGGTGATTCATGGCCCTCTTATGGGCATGGGCTGTTACTGCTGTCATAACCTTAGCCAAGAAGGGAAGGAAAAGTCCATGCTAACTCATTAAAAATCTTTAAAGACTAACATTAAACTGACGAATGTCTTCTGAACCCGAGGATTGGGTATAGGAAGGAACAAATAAACAAGGCTGAAAACCTTCCTGTGTGCAGAGAAGTGTCTTATTCATGCTTTACAGGTTCTGCCATCCCACTCGTAGATTTTGTAGTTAGTAGACAATTGGTACAGTGTTTGCGGGGTTTTTTTTCACTTTTTAATTTTTTTTTTTAAATGTTCATTTCAATACACTTTTTTAGAGCATTATCTTTCTCCTCGCCTCGTTGTTTTATTGGACATTTATTAGTGTTGTTTGCGATTACATTCAAAGGTGCAGTGATGAACTTAAAGGGGTTTTCCAAGTAGTGTTTTTCTGTTTTGTTTTTTAAAGCAGATACTTTTTATTGAAGCAATATTTTTAATACAATCACCCATAAATCATATAATTTCCCCACCTAAGCAATGCAATTAATTATACCTATATTTAAACAAAAAATATTCCCCCCCCCCCCACCCTTCCTCCGGAAAAGAGGAAAAAAAAGAGAAAAGAATGTAGGCCACATGCAAAGGGAAAAAAAAAACGAACTCTCCTCCACCTTCTTGCCTCTCTCCATCACTCTCTTTAATTCCCATCAGCTTTCTATGATTCCTCATTGCAATCAGCACTCAGTATGAACCTCTTCCAATCCATTGTCTGACATCTGAAGACATTCTGCTCAAAGGCTGTACAGCTCCGATGTGGGAAGACGTCCGGTAGGGTATTCTTACTGTATATTACTGGCCGCTCTGTTGTTGGGGGGGCCTCTCCAGCATGTTCCATACCGCAGTACTGGCTCTAGCCAGCAGATGGCGCCATTGTATAATGGCAGAAAAAGAAAAACCCCTAGGAAACCCTGAATCCAAAATTGGATTGCAAAGGGTTAACTAGTTATCAAACTTTGTCAAACATATTCTTTTGAGTCCCCAAAAGACTGTACATCGGCTATACTCCATATACAAGTTTTGCGATTAAGACCAATATCTACAAGATACAGTGGGGGAAAAAAGTGTTTACTCAGATACCAATTGTACAAGTTCTCCCACTTAAAAAAATTGAGAGAGGCCTGTAATTGACATCATAGGTAGACCTCAACTATGAGAGACAACATGAGAAAACACAGCCAGAAAATCACATTGTCTGATTTTTTTTTAACAAATTTATTTGCAAATTATGGTGGAAAATAAGTATTTGGTCAATAACAAAAGTTCATTTCAATACTTTGTTATATATCCTTTATTGGCAATGACAGAGGTCAAACATTTTCTGTAAGACCTCACAAGGTTGGCACACACTGTTGCTGGTATGTTGGCCCATTCCTCCATGCAGATCTCCTCAAGAGCAATGATGTTTTGGGGCTGTCTCTGGGCAACACGGACGTTCAACTCCCTCCAAAGGTTTTCTATAGGGTTGAGATCTAGAGACTGGCTAGGCCACTACAGGACTTTAAAATGCTTCTTACGAAGCCACTCCTTCATTGCCCTGGCGGTGTGCTAGGGATCATTGTCATGCTGAAAGACCCAGCCACGTTTCATCTTCAGTGCCCTTGCTGATGGAAGGAGGTTTGCACTCAAAATCTCACAATACATGGCCCCATTCATTCTTTCATGTATACGGATCAGTCGTCCTGGTCCCTTTGCAGAGAAACAGCCCCAAAGCATGATGTTGCCAACCCCATGCTTCACAGTAGGTATGGTGTTCTTTGGATGCAACTCGGCATTCTTTCTCCTCCAAACACGACGAGTTGTGTTTCTGCCAAACAGTTCTTCTTTGGTTTCATCTGACCATATGACATTCTCCCAAGACTCTTCTGGATCATCCAAATGCTCTCTAGCAAACTTCAGTCGGCCCCAGACATGTACTGGCTTAAGCAGGGGGACACGTCTGGCACTGCAGGATCTGAGTGCCTGGTGGCGTAGTGTGTTACTGATTGTGGCCTTTGTTACGTTGGTCCTAGCTCTCTGCAGGTCATTCACTAGGTTCCCCCGCGTGGTTCTGGGATTTTTGCTCACCGTTCTTGTGATCATTTTGACCCCATGGGGTGAGATCTTGCATGGAGCCCCAGATCAAGGGAGATTATCAATGGTCTTGTATCTCTTCCATTTTCTAATTATTGCTCCCATAGTTGATTTCTTCACACCAAGCTGCTTGCCTGTTGCAGATTCAGTCTTCCCAGTCTGGTGCAGGGCTACAATTTTGTTTCTGGTGTCCTTCGACAGCTCTTTGGTCTTCACCATAGTGGAGTTTGGAGTGTGACTTCTTCAGGTTGTGGACAGGGGTCTTTTATACTGATAACAAGTTCAAACAGGTGCCTTTACTACAGGGAATGAGTGGAGGACAGAGGAGCCTCTTAAAGAAGAAGTTACAGGTCTGTGAGACCCAGAAATCTTGTTTGTAGGTGACCAAATACTTATTTTCCACCATAATTTGCAAATAAATTTGTTAAAAATCAGACAATGTGATTTTCTGGATGTGTTTTCTCATGTTGTCTCTCATAGTTGAGGTCTACCTATGATGCCAATTACAGGCCTCTGTCATCATTTTAAGTGGGAGAACTTGTACAATTGGTTTCTGACTAAATACTTTTTTTTCCCCACTGTATATATTTTTTAATTACCTCTAATACCCCATTTTAAAATGTACATAATTTTACACAATCCCAGACCAGATGCATTAAATCTGCCCCATCCATGTAACATTTCAGTCATTCTGAGTTTGATCGAATACCCTTTGTTAAACAACTTTAATGGAGTACAAAAAGCTCTATGCACTTAATACTATTCTCTTACTATCGGACAGCATGTTTGGTTTGCTTGGTTTCTCATTAGTAGGTCGTCCATCTTTGTTTTGTGTTTTATCTCTGTTTTGATATTTGTGTTTTAATCATCAATAACGTTGTGATTTTATAGATTTGTTTTGTGTCCAACAGCTTTCTTTGTTGGTTTCCTGTTTTTTGCTGTGGTTCCTCCCTTGGTATTATAAGGCCTCATGTCCACGGCACACGTGGATTTCCACAGTTGAAGACTTGTGTTTCAGCGTGAAAATTTTAAAATGCTTGCCTGCAATCGCGGATAGCAATTTTTTTTCTGCACGGATGTACGCAGATGCACTGCGGATTGTCCGCGCAGAAAAAAAAATAAAGCGCAAACCCAAAGTGCCTGCCTTCACCCTCCTCCCCACCTCCCTGCTTGGTCTCAAAGCAGCCAGAGAGGTAACTGCCTACAAATCCACAATGCATCTGCAATTGAATTGCGGATGCATTGCGGATCGCTCGCTTCCATAGAGATGAATGGAGCCCATTGCCCTTACATGTAATTTTACCTTTTCACTGGCAATGCCATCAATGCCACCTTTTAGATCCACTCCTATTGTGTTAACAGGGGCCCACCAATGCCGGCTCACCGAATTCTCTATATACCGTTCTTCAGTGGAGACAAGGATGCACACAAATGCAGCCACCTTTCCATTGAAGTGGATGGAGAATACAGGAACCTAGGACTTGCGAAAGACGATTGTGTAATATGTGCATGTAGCTGTAACGTGGGCCCCCAGAATTAATTTTACTGGTGGGCTGTAGCACCCCTAGTCCAACACTGGTTTGATTACAGGGTCCCCCCCAGCGTCATTTTTTATATTTCAAAATACCCATAGACTTCAATCATGTGCCTATCACAATCATGGGCACTCGCACAGCGGTAGTAGTGCTTGCTTGTCCTTTAAATAATATGAGTCAAACATAACATTAACTTTGCTAACGAATGGGATAAAATGTAGTACATTAAATGGGTTTTCCAGGTTTATATAAAAGATTAGAGGGGTTCATATGAACTTCATAGAGAGGGTAAGAGAAACCCCCATTCTGTGAAACTTCTGCTGTATTTTGGGATGGCCATTCATCTGAATTTGGTCTCGTGTTTTTATTTCTGAAGGACTAGTGTACAATATTACAGAAAATGCCAAGAGTTGCCATTAGATGGCGTAGTGTTCAAAATAATACCCAATCCCAGATTTGTTGTGAAATCCTGAAGAACATATGGAACGTTTCTCCTGTACTTGGTGTAAAATCCTCCTCACTTTGCCATCAGATTAGACCTCCATCAGTAGTCCTTGTGTGTGGGTGAAACGTATAAGGTTACGCTGGCGCCTCATATCTTGCATTTATCCCACATTTCTCTTCCAGCAGAATCTGAAGCCGTGAGAGGTGCGGGCCTTTTTAAGTTATAGCAAATCTGTCAAATACCAATGAGTAATTCTTTCCATCGTCCTCTATGTAAGCCGGGTAGATGTGTGAACGAAGTCTAAGGAATCAGTATTCTGTATGTTGTATGACTCTGTAAGCCCAAACAAGGAAGGAACCTGCAGAGGGAAGGTTAATGGAAAGTTTGCACCACTTCTGTATTTTGGACATATATTAGCAATGATTCAAAATACCGACCCGAATAGTGTCACATGGACGGGGCCTAATTTATATGAGCTACATCCTGGGAGCAGGGCATATTTTTGTTCGTATATGAATTGAAGCCACACGATACTGAGGGGACATCATTATTTTGACGGTCTTGCTTAAGACCCATTTACACAAAAATGAGCAATTTTTGTTTGTACAGTGATTTTAAGGTGAAATTCATTGTTCAGCTACTGAGAGATAAAGCAAACACATTTAGCTCTCAATAGACCACAGGTTGTTATCTCCACTGCATGTTTACAGTAGCCAGGAGATAACAATGTAATTGGCAGAACAATGAAGCTGTTTGCACAGCTGGGCGTGTGATTAATCACATGCTGGGCTTTGCAAACAATTCCTGGAGGCCCATTTACATGCAAATTAGGATGATAAAGTGTTAATGTGCATTAACACTTTATACAAATAGATCAAATCTTTCAGTTGTTTGAAAGATTATCTTTGCGTGTAAATGGGCCTTTACATTTAGCATATACATTTTAATACAGATGAGCAGCAATGTAACAAGTCATCTGCTGCAGTTTGCTGTAGTGCAAGTTGTTCATCTATTCTGTTGCTTCTCTCTACAGGGATGGAGGAACCCGGCTACATCAATGTAACGCATTTCCATGAGCTTCAGGAAGACTCTTACCCACTAGAGCTTCTACTTGTAGATACTTGACTTTCCAGGGCTTCATTCAGAGCATCGGCACTACGAAACAGAAAAAATAATAGTCTTGATAAAAAAGATACTATTTTCTCAGTAGTGGATTGCTGCACAACTTTTGTACTGTTTTCACTGTTTTTTAATGACCATGTTCAGATGGAAAATTGCTAATTTCTCATTACCGTTTTTGCAAGATTAAAATGCAAGGCTGCAAAAATATACAAGAGGACTTCCCATAGATGGGGCGGTCGTATTTATTACATATTTTCCTTAGCAAAAGCATGGTTTGTCTCTTATTTTTGTTTCTGTTCAGGTTTTTGTTTGAAGTTTAGGTTAAGAGATTTGTGTATTAATGTAATAAAGTGCCTGACTTGTTTTATGACTCTTCTGGCTTTATATTCTTTATATACATTCTGTAGTGATGGGCGGTTGATGTTGCCGGATACTGATGGGGAGCGCTTACAACTCACACGTTTAATCACATTTTTAAATGACATTTTTTATCTTTAAGGCCTCCTTCCCACGGACGGATTTCTGCCGCGTAATACGCGGCAAAAATCCGCCGCGTTGCCCGCAGCTATTAGGTTCTATTGAACCTAATAGTTCAGTGCTCACGGTGCGGAATTCCGCACCGTGAATTCACCCGTCCTCACCCCGCGGCATGCTCTATTTACCGCGGGTGTACGCGCGGACGGCTTCCATTGCAGTCAATGGAAGCCGTCCATTCACGCTATCTTCCGCTGTAGCACAGCGGAAGATAGCGTGAAATCGCATACCGCCGCCGCGTCATATGACGCGGCCACCGCGTCGCATGCGGGACGGAAGACGCCGGGTCCACAGGTAAGTAGGGGGGTCTCTGTGGGGCGCCGTGACTGGCTCCGCCGCGATGTTCCGCGGCGGAGCCCGTCACGGCCGTGTGCAGCCGGCCTAAAAAAGTATTGGATTTCAAGGGGACCTGATATGGTCTAAAGTTAGCAGGGCTGACTGCATAGCTCTGCACCCGTGGCCTAATTGACTATCTCCAATTTCTTGGTAATTCTTTCCCCTGTTTGTCTGTTTGGGCTCTTCTTAGGTTCAGCTTCCAGCGCTGTGAATCTATCAAGTGGGCAGTCCTCATCACTTACCGTCAGTGGGTGATGTCAGGCTTCATTAACAGTCTGACATCATACATTGACAGTAAGCCCTGGCGATTGTCCACTGACACATTGACAGAGCCGGACCTAAGAAAAGAGTGTCCAGGTAAACAGAGGAGAGTTTGGAAAGGAAAAAAAAGCTAGTATAGCCTGGAGCCAGCTCCTATTCCTAGGAGGCATTTGTCTTCGCAAAGCATCAGGAGGGTGACTATAGAAGGTGCAGTAGTTTCTATTAGGCCGCCTGCAATCCGGAGCGGGCTTCCGCAGCAAATACCGCCCATAGCATGCTATGGAAAGCATTTTTTCCTGCCCACAAGTGGAAGTAAATTGCAATTTTCCGCTCGAAGGGGGAAAAATCACAGCATGCTCTATTTAAAGGCGAAAATCCATGTGGACGGCTTTCATTGAATCAATGGAAGCTGTCCGACCTGCGGCCCTTCCGCAATCATCATTGCGGAAAGGTCTAGGGATCCGCCTCGTTGCCTAGCAACGGCGCGGCATAATCTGTACTACACGTGCGCCTGCGTGAAATTCAGTGTAGTCAATTATTAGCTTTTTAATATACCTAGTACTTGGTTGTTCTTATCTCTTATGTTCACACATAGCACAGAAAAGGTTCTGCTCACATGTTGTTTTTAAACACGTATTCTGTGTTGGAATCCATGCCAAATTAGAGTATATTCATCATCACACTCTTGGATTACTCGCAGAGTAACCTGTGACATTGTACAGTGAATCATGTGACCTGCTGGAGTGTAGAGTATTTCTGCTCCAGCATATTAACCCCTTAGTGACCAAGCCTGTTTGCGCCTTAATGACCAGGCCAAATTTTGGAAATCTGACATGTGTACTTTAACATAGAATAGCTCCGTAAAAGTTTTCCATATCCAAGTGATTCTGACATTGTTTTTTCGCCACATGTTGTACTTCATTTAGGTGGTGAAAATAGTCCAATATAATTTGTGTATATTTATTCAAAGTGCCAATATTGGGAAAATTTTGAAAAAAAAAATCTTTTTTTCACATTTTCAATTGTAATATATCAAATATGTGCAAATATACTGTACAAAGATATATATTTCCATCTATTTACTTTATTCTGAATGCACATTTGAAAAACTTTTATGTTTTTTTTAACCAATTAGGAGACATACAAATTTAACATTACTTTTCAGCATTTTGAGGAACACTTTATTTTCCTGCACCAAGCCAAGATAGCAAAGGCTCATAGGTGTCAGAATGATAGCTACCACCACAAATGACCCCATTTTAAAAACTACACCCCTTAGTGTATTCACTGAGGGGTGTCATGAGTATTTTGATCCCACAGGTTTTTTTACCCACAGGTTTTTTTTTCAGGAATTAATTCAATTTAGAGGAGAAAAAGTAAAATTTCATATTTTTGCAAATATGTCATTTTCTATAGTTTACATGAAAATGAGGATTTACACCCCAAAATTTCATATTTTTTTTGGCAATTCTGTCATTTTAAAAACAGCTTTTTTTCTACAGCACACATATAAATGAAGACTTGCACCCCAAAATGGATACCCCTGTTTGTCCTATACTCAGAGACATACCCATTGTAGCCCTAATCTTCTGTCTGGATGCACAACGGCTTCCCAAATGAAGGGAGTAATCGGTGGTTTTCAGAACATATGTTTTGCTTGAAGACCTTTTAGGCCCCATAGCACATTTGTAGAGCTCTTGAGCGGCCAAAACCATAGAGAACCCCCACAAATGACCCCATTTTGAAAACTAGACCCCTTAACGAATTTATCTAGGGGTGTACTGCGTATTTTGATGCCACAGTTTTTGAATGAATTCAAGCAAAGCAAAAGGAAAAAATTGTGATTTTCATTTTTTTGGCAATTCTGTCACTTTAAAAACAGTTTTTTTTGGTACAGCACACATGTGAATGAAGACTTGCACCCCGAAATGGATACCCGTTTGTGCTGTTTTCAGAAATATACCCATTGTGGCCCTAATCTTATGTCTCGATGCACAGCAGGGCCCAAAATGAAAGGAGCAGTCGGTGGATTTTAGAACATAAATTTTGCTTGAAGGCCTTTTATGCCCCATAGCACACTTGTAGAGTTCTTGAGCGCCCAAAACAATATAGAACCCCCACAAATGACCTCATTTTGAAAACTAGACCCCTTAACGCGTTCATCTAGGGGTGTACTGTGTATTTTAACCATACAATTTTTGAATAGATCTAAGCAAAGCAGTAGGAAAAAAATACGGTTTTCATTTTTTTGGCAATTGCGGCAATTTAAAAACAGGTTTTTTTTTGTACAGCACACATATAAATGAAGACTTTCACCCCAAAATGAATACCCCTGTTTGTCCCGTGTTCAGAAACATACCCATTGTGGCCCTAATAGACTTACAGGACCCATGGCTAGGGCTACAATTAAAGGAATACCTGTTGGATTTCAGGGTACAACTGAATAAATTCCAGGTCCCATCGCCCACTTATAGAGCTAAAACGATAAGGAACCCCCTCAAATGACCCCATTTTGAAAACTAGACCCCTTAACAAATTCATCTAGGGGTGTACTGCGTATTTTGACCCCACAGTATTTGACTGAATCTTATCAAAGCAGAAGGAAAAAATTACGATTTTCAATTTTTTTGAGAATTTTTTTAATTTGAAAAGTTTTTTTTTTGTACAGCGTACATAGGAAGGAAGACGTAAACCCCAAAATGGATACCCCCGTTTGTCCCGAGTTAAGAAACCTAACCATTGCGGCCCTAACCTACTTACAGGACACATGGCAGGGCCTGTAATGGAGGGAACCCCCGTTGGATTTCAGGGTACAACTGAATAAATTTCAGGCCCCATCGCCCACTTATAGAGCCATTGGGCAGCCAAAACGATAAGGAACCCCCTCAAATGACCCCATTTTGAAAAATAGACCCCTTAACAAATTCATCTAGGGGTGTACTGCGAATTTTGACCCCACAGTATTTGAATGAATCTAAGCAAAGCAGAAGGAAAAAATTATGATTTTCAATTTTTTTGGCAAATTTTTCAATTTAAAAACAGTTTTTTTTTGTACAGCGTACATAGGAATGAAGACCTTCACCCCAAAATTGATACCCCCATTTGTCCCGTGTTCAAAAACATACCCCTTGTGGCCCTAATCTACTTAAAGGGGTTGTCTCGCGGCAGCAAGTGGGGTTATACACTTCTGTATGGCCATATTAATGCACTTTGTAATATACATCGTGCATTAAATATGAGCCATACAGAAGTTATTCACTTACCTGCTCCGTTGCTAGCGTCCCCGTCGCCATGGATCCGTCTAATTCTGATGTCTTCTTGCTTTTTTAGACACGCTTGCGCTGTGCGGTCTTCTTCCTGGTGAATGGGGCTGCTCGTGCCGGAGAGCTGGTCCTTGTAGTTCCGCCCCGTCACGTGTGCCGATTCCAGCCAATCAGGAGGCTGGAATCGGCAATGGACCGCACAGAGCCCACGGTGCACCATGGGAGAAGACCCGCGGTGCATCGTGGGTGAAGATCCCGGCGGCCATCTTGGTGAAGGAAAAAGGAAGACGTCGCAGAGCGGGGATTCGGGTAAGTAATAAAAATTTTTTTTTTTAACACATCCTTTGGGGTTGTCCTGCGCCGAACGGGGGGCCTATGGAAAAAAAAAACCCGTTTCGGCGCGAGACAACCCCTTTAAAGGACACATGGCAAGGCCTGTAATGCAGGGAACACCCGTTGGATTGCAGGGCTCAACTGAATAAATTCAAGGCCCCATTGCTCATTTGTACGGAATAAAAATTGACTCCCTAAAAATATCCCCCCGCACCCTTTTCGGCGTTCCCCAAATGTTAGATAAAAGAAATGTGAACTGTGTGGTAATTACGGAGGCTGGTTGGAATGGGCACATGGGGCAATAAAACCGGTATCCCCCCTCCTCTCTTTTTGTGGGTCATTTCTTGACCTCAGTGGTGGGTATGGGGTGTAAAAAGTGGCGTTCCGTGAGTCTTCGTAAGCTTGATGAGGTGCGACGGTCTCACAAAGAAGACGCTCAACAAGATGCTCCTGGAACTGCAGGAAGGTGAACGTTCCCAGGGCTTCTTGTAAAATACGTATTAGAGGTAGCGGTCTGAATAACGCCGGGCTCACGCAGCTGTAGGCGGAATCCGCTTGCGGAGGCCTGCAGCGGATCCCAGCTGTGAGCCCGGCTGTGACCCTGCGTACGGCCGCATAATGTACTGCGCATAACTGCCTACTCACACAGGCAGTCATGCGCAGTACATTTTTTTTGTTTGTATTTCCCGCACCGTCGCTTAGCGATAACGTGGGTACCCGCAGCCCATACACAACGTAGTTGCGTATGGGCAGCGGGTATATCCGCGACCATGGAGCACAATGGGCTCTATGCTGTGGATATCTGCAGTAAAATAGAACCTGCTGCGCTCTCTTTTCTGTGAGTGCATTACGCAATTCCAACCCACTAATGTGAGCGGAATTGTGGAATTCAAATACGGAGGCCTCCGGTAAAAAGTTTCATCTCCTCTCACCGATCGCATTGGCGACGGGTGTGTGCGCAGAAGCTGGGGTAAGGTCCGCGGATAAATCCGGGGGCCTCATGTACGTACTTTCATCCTCCCTCACGGATATGATCCGTGAGGGGAGATGAAACGTACGCTTTTTAAACTTTTTAAAACTTTTTTAACTTTTTTTTTTTTAAACTTTTTACACTTTTTAAAAAAACTTTACATGATCACTGTTATCCATTGGGTAACTGTGATCATGTCCCCGGTATAATCTGTCTGCTCCTGGCTACACATGGCAGCCAGGAGCAGAGGGATTTTGAATTTCCCGGGGCTATCCAATGGATAGCGGCAATCGCGGGCCCCGGGACCACTCACCGCGGTCCCCGGTAACATCTGCTGGTTCCCGGCTACCTTCCAGAGCCGGGAGATTTTAAATTTGCCGGGGGCTCCTGGGCTTCTGCGCATGCGCGTGACGTCATCGTCTGGCGCGCAAGCGCAGAGGAGCGGCGGCGGGTCCGGGAGGACTCCGTCACAGCCGAAGACCCCGGAGAAGGCGGGTGAGTAATTTCAGCTGCCCCGATGGATCCGATCCATCAGGGCAGCTGAATCTTTAACTTTTTTTGTACTTTTTTTCACTTGATTGCGATCGGCGCTATCCATTGGATAGCGCCGATCACAATGCCGGGGGGAGTCCCTGCAGCCCGGGATGACAGCTCCATGCTGTCGGTTACCTGCGGGCACTGACAGCATGGAGCTGTCACGTCCATAGCCCACGGGACTTTATTCTCTGTAGGACACATGTTTTTACGTCCTCAGAGAATAAAGCCCACTTGGGCAGGATGTAAAAACACTATGGGCTGGTCGTTAAGGGGTTAAGTGATGAACAGCCTGAGCAGCTACCAGATCACACATCATGTGACCAGAAGCCTGCAGAAAATGGATCCTAGGCGAAGAGCACTTATTGCAACCATTTCATCTATTAATGGCAAATATCTGGATGAGCTAATAAGTGGAGAGGACAGCGGCAATGATGATGTCATGGCATTGAATTTATTTTGGACTTAAGAAAAAAAAATGCATGTCTGGTATCGCGGACCATAACGACCCAAACAATGAATCAAGCCTACTTGTTATCCTGCAGACACTGTTTTTTTAGGATGTGAAAGCAACATTTATTTGCATTCTTTTTTTACAAAGTGAAGGTAATCAAAAAGTCATATCTACCCCAAAATGGTACCAATAAAAAGGAACAAGAAAAATACAGCGAAAAATATAAAAAAAGGTAAACCTTACATTGTCACAATTTACAAATATATCTACAGAAGGAACCGGACATTCCTGGATACATAGGGTGAGAAATAAAAATATGTACGTACACCATCAGCACTTGTTTCCTTAGTAAGGGGTAATATAACTTAAGGGGGTTATCCGGGGACATTAAGTTATCCACTATCCGCAGGATTGGGGATAACTTTATGATCGATGGCGTCTCACTACTGAGCCCCCGACTGATTCCCTAGAATAGGGGTGCCTTGTCCCCCTTCCTCCTCAATACTGGCTAATGCCAACTTCACACGGGCGAATGCAATATCGGCCGGGAATCATACTACGCTCGCCACCATGTGTATTCCCCACGAATGTGAGGCGTTTTTATGTCAAACTGCCTATCATCACTTCGGGGATGCAGCGATTCTCCCATTGTTTTCAATGGAAGACATCACATTGTGCGCACGTGGTGCGATGCTGCTGCCGGGCCCCGTTAAAAACAATGGGAGATGCGAGAGCACGCAGAAAGATAGAACACGCAGCAATTCGTTTCCCACATGGCAGCACATCTCGCACGATTTTCTCGCCCGTGTGATGGCAGCCTTATTGCATTCCTCTAGTGAGGAGGAGATTGAATGCAGTGGTGGTTGCTCCATAGAATTTCAATGAGACTGCCAGAAATAGCAGAGTACAAGCATTTGGCAATTTCTGCATCATTTAAATGAATGGAGTGGCGGCACGTATATGCTGCCAGCTTTCCATTTAGTCTGAAGTCACTGCGAATTGGACAAGTGACCCTGCATTAACGAGAGAGGGGAACATGGGAGCACCATGGGGTCTCAGCGGTGGGACTCGCACAGATCATAAAGTTATTCCTTATCATAAGGATAGGGGGAATATCTTTTGATTTTGGGATAACCCCTTAAAAATTCAATCCAGAGACCTTGCAGCATGGCGAGTTATTGGTTAGTAATTGAATTTCTGCACTGATCTCCTGAAATCGACCACGGGAAAATGTATAAAGTGGCATAATCCCTGGAGCAACATTTTACACGTACTTATAAATGAAATAATGAAAGAAAATGTGATTGTTCCCAGCAAGAGAAGCCAAGTAATCTTGTAGATGTGATACCTTTTAATAAATGATCCAAGAAGGTGGCAGCATAAAATGGTGCAAAAGTATAATATCTTTTTTTTCCTCAATTAATTAATGCGATATTTCGACCTCTATGATCTTTGTTAAGCTTGACAAAGGTTCAGGTACACAACATCCGACATGGAACATGTGAATGCCCCGGGAAGTCCTGCTGTGTGTTGGGGATTTGTATCCTGTCCGCGGTCCGTACATGTGAGCAGGTCTTACAACTCCTTACATTGCAGGGATAAAATTCCTTTTTCTGTGTCAGAGGGCAATGCACTTCTGATCATACAGTCCCCCAAATTTGGAGGTTGCCTGTAAGACAGAAGGGGAGGGTCCGGGAATATGGTTATCAGATGGCCATCCTTGTGTAGGGTATGATGGAGTTTCTGTGCAGTTTTCCTTAGTACCTCCAGCTGTGGATTGTAGGTCACTACTAGAGGTACACAATTGTTTCCTTCATTCTTTGTCTATCGGACTAGTTGATTCCTGGGTATCCTGGTGGCTCTGGTGATTTGGTCATCAATTGAGGTGGGATGGTAGCCCTGATTTAAAAATGTCTTTTTAAGATGGATAGATGTTCTGTCTGTTGGGTTGTAGCAGATCCAGTTGTATCTGATGGCTTGGCGGTAAACTATGGACTTTTTGATGTGTTTAGAGTGGAAGCTGTCCCATCTGAGGTATGTGGGGCGATCAATAGATTTTCGGTATAGGGATTGAGTCTGTATTGAGTAGTTTGAAATTTTTATGGTGGTGTCCAAAAGTTGATTTCGATATACGGGTAGCTTCATGTCAGGTTTATGGTGGGGCGAAATGCATTGAATCTCATGGAACTTTATTAGTTCTTGTTCGGTGTTGGTCCAGATGATTATGATGTCATCAACGTAGCGGAAGTAGGGCAATGGTTTGCTGGGGCAGGAGGCCAGAAAGTCACTCTCCAGTTTTGCCATGAAAAGTTTGGCATATTGCGGTGCCATTTTACTGCCCATTGCGGTTGCGGCAAGTTGCAGGAATATCTCTATGCCAAAGGAGAAATAATTGTGTGTGAGGATGAATCTTACGAGTTGTAACACAGATTCAGAGGCAACCCCATTGGCCTCAAGGTGTGCCTGGCAGGCGGTTAGCCCCTCTTCGTGTGAGATGTTGAAATATAAGGATTCCACATCCATGGTGGCCAAGATGTTGCCATCTGGGAGGGGACCTATGGTTGATAGTTTGTTCAGTAGGTCCATCGTGTCTTGCAACCCCACTTTGAGGTGGGCGGCTGCTTGGTACCATTCTTGTAAAAAGCAGCATTTACCAGGTCTCGGGCCACATGGTAAGTGTAGTGTACCATGCACACTTACAACCTATTAATGATGCCATATTACACAAAGTCATTAATTAAACAGGACATTCACACAGGCAAGCATAATATTAGGCCATAAAAAATTAGCCCAATATCACGCTTGAGAACGTGTGATGTCTCCTCGGATGCGAGGTGTTTTTGTGTCAAAAATAGGAAGTAGCGATCTTCCAGTGCCCGCCAGAGTATCAGCAAGAGTTTCCCATTGTTTTTAATGGGAAACATCGCATCACACTCGCATGCACCTCGCACATTGTGCAGTGTTTTTTCCAGTCCCATTGAAATCGGCGCCGGCCCCATTGAAAACCATGGCAGAACATGCAATCTCCTGCAGATGCTATGACAGCCGCGGCGGCGATGAAGGGAGCCCCTCCAGAGAAATGCGAGGCTGTTTTCTTGTGAAAACGCCTCGCATCCAGGGGTTTCAGAAGGACTGGGAGGGCGATATCGTGCCATGAATCATGCCCCAATATCGCCCTCGCCAGTGTGCAGGAGCCCACACTGTCATACTATCACTCAGCCACACTAAGGCCTCTCATGTCCATGGCATCCATGGATTTCCGCAGCGGAAGACCTGTGTGCTAGTGCGGAAATTCTTTTTAAATGCTTGACGGATCATCCGCGTTGAAAACCCTAATTGAGTTTAACCTAAAAAATGTGCAGTGCATCCTCAATTGTATTTGTGATGCACTGCTGATCGTCTGCACCCATTGACTTCTATTGAGCCCATCCGCACGGGATCCACACTGAAATGGAGCATACTGTGATTTGTTTTCCGCACCAAACGGTCCGCAAATCAAATCCGCATGCTTAAATTCAGTTGCGAATGCCAATGCTTTCCTATGGGCACTTTGAATTGTGGATCTTCCGTGCGGATTCCGCTAATCAAATAAACCCGTGGACATTGGGCCTATGATACTTAGCCTGGGGTAGCAGGAAAGCTGACTGCAATTTATGAAATGCGTGTAAATGCTCATACAATGGATTTGAGGGTGGGAGCTCAGTGCAGTGCTCCCAGCCCATCCTACCTCCTCACCCTGCAGAGAGGAACAGCGTATATCGGTTAGGCGTGAAAACCCGGCCGCTATACAGACGTCTGAATAAACCCTTAGACTGAATGCACACAGGCTTATCTGCATTGCGGAATCCGCAACAGGTGTCACCCTCCGGATTCTGCAGCAAATACTGCCCATAAACATACTATTGAAAATCGCTTTTCCATATCCATGAGTGGAATTTGCAGCATGTTCTTGCAGCATCCGAGGAGCGGGCCCACAGCTGAGAAGATGGTGGGGAAGATGAGGATTTCTGTCATGGTGGCTCTACCACCTACTCCCCTGAGGTAGCTCGCGACCTGACCAAGTTACTGGTGGGGAAGGTCATAGGGAAAGGGTAACTAACTGTTAACTGAATGTCCATTGTCACTTGTGACGCCATCGTTCCGTCCTCTGTGGTGAATCCTGAAGGTGTAATAAATAGTCCACACACCAGGATAACTTTCTAAACAAAACCGTGAACTGTCAGTAACGTCCATTTACTTAACTTCAATAAGATACCAGTAGCTCAGCACAAATTACACTTCTTGAAGGTGGTGTGACAAGGAGGATTCTCGGGGTAATCTGGACAATCTACAGTCCTAGTTATCTGTGTGATCCTGCTCCCAGCGACTTTCTCTCTCTCTCCTACTGGTCAACACTCACACTTCAGGTGCTTTCTTTCTCTCTCTTTCGGTGCTTTAGTGGTAACACCGGTACATCCTGGGTAGAGGAAGCCTTTTTACAGAGTAACCACTTCTTGCAGAGTCTAATTGGCTGCTGTCATAGGCTTAGTGGAATGCACTACATAAGTAATGCAGTATACTATACTAGTGATCAAACTATCAAGTCTCCCTGAGGGACTAAAAAATAGTGTAAAAAAATTCTATAAAGTTTGAAGAAAGATTTTTTAAAAATGAAATTTTTAAAAAAATATGCATTTTTTTCCCCACAAAAACCCTTTTGCAATTGGTAAAACTGAAAATGGTAAAAAAAAAGCAGCACATAATGGGTAATATCGCGTTCATAATGACCCAGACAACGAAAATATTTTGTTATTTATCGCAGTGTTCCCCAACTCCAGTCCTCAGGGACCCCAACAGGTCATGTTGTCAGGATTTCCTCAGTGTTGCACAGGTGATGTAATTATCATCAGTGCCTCAGACATTGCCACAGGTGCTCTTACTATAGGATATCCTGAAAACATGAAATGTTGGGCGGTGCTGAGGACTGGAGTTGGGAAACACTGATCGTATATCGTTAACGCTGTAAAAATAATGCCAGATTTGCTATTTTTCTTTTCTTCGCCTCCCAAATGACACAATAAAAAGCAATCCAAAAGTTACAAATATCTTAAAAATGGTACCAATAAAAAAATACAACTCTTCCTGCAAACAGCAACGCCTCACAGAGAACCGTCGCCAGAAAAATAACAATCAATCTTAGAATGCGGCGATGCAGATTTAATTGTGTTTCTTTAAAATTGTGTTTTTAATGTGCGGAAGCAATGAAAAAAAAAAAGAAATCTACATAAACCTGGTATCACAGTAATTGTGCTGATCAGATAAGAAAGTTACGTTATTTATACCGAATGGTGAACGCCATAAGAACAAACCTGTAAACAATGGAGGAATTTCTGAGGGTTTTTTCCACCTTACCCCCAAAAATGTAAGGGGACGCCAGGGGACACGAGGACACAAAGAGGTTGATTCATGGACGGGGGTAGAGGGGTAGAGGGAGGTAGAGGAAAGGGTAGCTGTGGAGTTTATAGATCGTAAGGGGGGACGACAACCACCCCAAGACATTCTCATCCTCGTTCAAGCTGAAACCTATAGCAAACCCGAGACCACCCAGGATCTGAATCTCTCCGAGGACCGGAAAGATGACCAAACCTGCCAAGTATTGTAAAACTCCTCGTGGGCATCGTTCTCTCCTGCCCTTAGTTCGTCAAACCGCATAAGGTCTCTCCTATGCCTCCAGTATGGTGGCTACACTGAACTTATTTCAAGAAGGAAAATGCATTATGTTTCTTCCATGGTGATATGGTTGAGCAGCTCTGGTTTCAGTGAAATGCACTGGGTTGTCTTTTTTATATTCTCCTTGTCCGTTTATTCCACTTCTCATTTTCCTTTTCCCACATCTATAGAATACAAAGCAGTAGTTTTCCCATAATGTCAGAACATTTGGGGAACTGAAATGAGGAAATTTGGTTTAATGAATGTCTCAGTCCGCCAGGTTGTGATGACTTCAATTTGGAACGTCTTTCCCTATATGCAACAAGTTGTTACATTTGGTTTTGGCATTATGTTGAGTTACCTCTGTTCTGAATAGTTTATTTTCTCTACTTGTATGAAGACGTTCATGATGTAGCAGGTCTGTCCTAACTGCACTATAATAAAAGAGTCACAGGAAAAGGCCATACTTACTGGTAGAAGGGCAGGTGCAAACACCAATTACCAGCAGCATGCAGAAAAGGCAATATGCTATATGGAGAAGGTTGTACTGATGAACCACGATTACCATACCCACCGTTCATGAGGCAGGAGGCTGCTTAATATTATACTTGCATATAGATATATATAGGGTGTCAGACACTCCAATACATGTGGTGCGCCATGCAGGCTTGCAGCCTATTATCTATAGCAGTGTTTCCCAACTCCAGTCCTCATGGACCTCCAACAGGTCATGTTTTCATGATATCCTATGGTAAGAACACCTGTGGCAATGTCTGAGGCACCGACAATAATTACATCACCTGTGCAAGGCCGCCTGCACACGAGCGGAAATCCCGCCGCGGGATTTCCACCGCTAAAAGTTTGCATAGGAGTGCATTACAATACGCACTCCTATGCAGACGTCCGCGGTTTGGCCGCGCGAAATCTCGCGCAGCAAACAAACCGCGGCATGTCCTAATTTTCTGCGGGGCACGCACTCACCTGGCCGCCGACTCCGGTCTGCGCATGCGCCGGCTGCGCGGCAGCCGGCACATGAAAGAGCCGGGGCCGCCAGGCGCGGGTGAGTACGCGCTCGTCCCTGCAGGCGCTCGGGTCGGATCGCGCGGCGAGAATTCTCGCTGCCGGATCCGACCCGCTCGTCTGCAGGCGGCCCAACACTGAGGAAATCCTGAAAACATGACATGTTGGAGGGTCATAGGAACTACAGTTTGAGACACAATACATCTTCCTCTTCTGTTAGCTGTAATTCTAATCCTGACCACTAGATGTCCTTCAAGCCCAATACATACTAAATTTAAGGTGCTGAAGCTTACTGTCAGAGTTCTCATTTGGCAAAGTTCCAAATCAGTTTACATAAATTACAAGATTAATGTCTTACATTAAGATGTCAACCTACCCAAATTCTTGGAAATGTTTCTCGTGCCAGTGTGCTAATTCTAAGATTGGAATCTTACAAAGTAAACTTGCACCCCCTTATTTACTGTAGTTTAGCAAAAACAGGAGGCAGGAAGAAAAAAGTAGTGTTTTTGTTGTTAGCCGTTTAGTCATTCATGACCCTCGGCGGCACTAAAGGCTCCCTCCCTCCATGTTTTTTGGTTTTGCACTGCTTCTTTCAGTCATGTGTACTCTTGTAAAGCAGTAGTACATGACTGCACATGTAGTCTACACAGGATTTGTTTTCAGTCTCTAAATTTGAAAACACATAGTTCTGCATAGGAGCTGTATACACGAATTGCTGGGATATTTTTCCTGGTTGCCATTGGCATATAGGATATATTGGGGCAGAGAACAGACTCACCAATCCCATCCTGTCCCACGTGACCTCTTGCGTCTGCTGTGTAGACCAGAAGTGACTTCCTCTATTCATTCCCATAAGAGCTGCAAAGCCAGTGTCATAGCAATTAATAGAGATAGTCAGTGCTGGAGAACGCAGCTAGTCATACAGCACTTTTTATATAGGGGGGACGGAGCAGGCATCTCATCAATGACCGTATTGGTATGTATCTGCCTAAATACCTACCAGCAGGTTGCACCAAAGCCTCATTTTTTCCTTTCCCTTCACCTCAGCATTTGCTGTACAGTAACATGACCTCTGGCCGACCAGTGTACTCGGCTGGCAGCACTTTGTGGCATCAACTTCACATCTTTTGTAATGGGAGAAGCCTGTAGCACTTGTACCTGTAGAACCGCCACTATATAATATATGGCATTCTGAGAAATAGAAGGATAAGGCTCAGATGGAAACATTGAAGAGGCTGCAGTACTGGCACCAGTGCCACGGCCCCTTCAATCAGCTGCTCTACAGGGATCCCAAGCAGCAGACCCCCACCAATCAGATATTGGTGGCTTATTCTGAGGATAGGCTATCAATTTTTAAAGGCTGGATATCTTTTTTAAATGAATTGTCTAAGTTAGCACTTTTATGTTAAAACATCACTAAACTCACTTCATGTTTATATGTTTTCCCATAAATCCCCCACCTCTCCCTGCTCCCTGCATGTCCCCCGCCAGCGGCTCCAGGATTCCCTACAGGTTGCAATCAGCCTGTGACATCCCATAAACCTCCTGCTGCAGCCAATGACAGAGCAGTGATCACTGCTGCTCTCTGTCAGTGGCTGCAGCAGCCCATTTACAGTACGTCAGCAGGGCGTCCTGGAGACACCAGCGGGGGACATGCAGGAAGAGGTGAGTTTTTTTCTAGGGAAGCTGTTTTAACATAAAGGTGTTAAAGGAATTGTAACAGAATAGTAACTTATCTTCTATCTGCAGGACAAAGGATAACTTGCTGATTGGTTGGGGTCTCACTGCTGGGACCCCCACTGATCTCAACAACGGGGGCTCCATTTTCCCGTCCTCCTCACTGTGAGGTTACTGCAACCCTCGCAGTAAAAAGGAAACTAAGCGGAGTACTGGTCACGCAAGTGCACTAGCAGTCCATTGACTTTCAATGGGACTGCCGAGTACCTGATTGGCAACCTGTTCGGATGTTTCTGTCACTTCCGTTGAAATGAATGGAGTGTTGACCAGCATATCTGGTCAGCGCTCCATTCAGAGTGATGTAACTGCAGGGGGAAAAGCAACCCTTGCAGTGAAAATAGAGCGGGACACAGGAGACCCGTTCTCAAGGTCGGCAGGGGTCTCAGCAGTGAGACCTCCACCAATTACCAAGTATCGCCTATTCTGTGGATAGGGGTTAACTTGATATTCTGGTTCAAGCCCTTCAACTTGGACAACGCCTTTAAGTATTGAATTGTTTATTAAACATATTTTTCTACATCTGCATATTTTTACTCTGTGAATATGAGACTTTTTTGTTCTTTATTGCAGTGGTAACAAATGACCTTTCTGCTGCTTTCTGGCATTTCAGCTCGCTCATTTCTACACAGTGTAGTATGCAAACCCTGAACATGAACATAAACTATCACACTCTCAGTCCTGTTTAGAGGGTACAATTTATTTTCTCTAGATCCCTTGTCTGCTGAACACATATGCAAGAATTGCTGAGGAAGGAGTTTTCTGAATCCAACATCCAACAGTCGCCTTTATTCTTTTAATTGTACACACGTGTTGGTAGGCTTTTCCCAGGCTGAATGTTGCTCTTCATCACAAAGAAAAGATTTAATCAGATGTCATTTATGGAGCAAAAAAATGCAAATTTTGTAAACTTGAAAGACAGATACGTTTAGGAAAGAAATGATGATGACATAACAGTATTAGATAGCTTGTGTCTAAATTGTGGTCACCAACCAGAGTTCTCCCAGAACACAGCAACAAGACAATAAATAAGGCAAACCGATTTCACCCGGCTTAAAAATGGTTTGCAATATAGTTAATACATGTGGTCCAAATCTAGCAGTGGACAAGAACTGCAGAACTCTTTACTTACCTGTGCATCAGGCGTCTGAGGCAGGGATGGCATTACAGGTTCACTAGCAGTGGAGTTCTCTTGCAGTAGTAAGTTTGGGTATCGTTGGTCTGCATAAATCAGTAGAAGACACAAACTGCTAAAACAGTGGAAAACTAGAGAAGACTTTATAATGTATCAAGAAAAAAAATATCACAATTATCCAGAGCATTATATTTGTACACCTCTGTCATGGCACTAACAGCACCAAGACTTCCAGGTTTGTGGAAGGATCAGGGTGACATCAGCGTCA
Source organism: Eleutherodactylus coqui (assembly GCF_035609145.1). NCBI lineage: Eukaryota > Metazoa > Chordata > Amphibia > Anura > Eleutherodactylidae > Eleutherodactylus > Eleutherodactylus coqui. Next base: position 88,609,535 of record NC_089840.1, on the reverse strand, counting down.
GGTGAAGCAGGCACTGTTATTTAGTGCTGGACGTTGAGTAACATCTTCCTTTGATGCCAGCAATGATAGGCTAGCTGGCTTGTCTTTCAGACCAGTCAGCCTATCAGTTGTTACTCTAAGTGTATGTAAACCGGACTGTTAGTTTTAAGGGTGCAGGTTAAACTGTCTGTATGCTGGAAACGTGCTGTGCCAGACAATCTAGTATGGAAGCAGTCTGCAGAAGTCAAGACTAGGCAAATACAAACAGGGAAGGGGCAGACAAAAACCACAAAGCTTAGGAAACAAGGACTGGACTAAACACAACCATAGGCACAAACAGACCACACTGACAAGAACAATCTAGACTAGAACAGCATACTAGAACTAAACAAGGCATACTGGATTTAGTTGATTTAATGCTACATAGTTCCTGCTATAACCAGCAACACACTGCAGAAGCCAAAAATATTTTACTAGAAACTAGCCAATAAACCCTCCCAAACAATTCTTGGCTAAGCAGCAACAAAAAAAACTTAGAAGACAGGAAATGATGGTGCATCAGGACAATAGCAGTTGATCATATCAGATATACTGTATATGTTTCTAAGGGCTCAGTCACACGGGCATTTTTTCACACCATTTTTTGCGCGCATAACTGATGTGCTCAAAAAATCGCGTGACCGCAGCCAGCATCACAGTGGGAAAAAACACTGCTAGCAGCGTTTATCCACCCAAAGGACTCTGTCACAAGGGCGTTTGTACGCTCAAAAACAGCACTGCCCGCTATCCTCTGCCACAGCTGTGTAACAGCTGTGGCAGAGGAGAACGATGTTCTCCCATTGAATTCAATGGAGCCGGCAATACAGCCGGCTCCATTGAAAGCAATGGGCTGCCGGCAAGCGCTGTATTAATTTTCGGGGAAGGGCTTCAAATATAAGCCCTTCCCTGAAAACCATCCTAAAAAGTGTAAAAAAAAAAAATCAATACTCACTTCTCTGCAGCTGCCAGGGCTCAGCCACGTCCAGCCGGCTCTTCTCTTGAACTGCTTTCAGTAGTATTCAGCAGGCGGGGATTTAAAATCCCCGCCTGCTGAATGGGCCAGAAGGGGCATTATTACTTTCTGGGGCACCATGTATGGGAAAATTGTGTAGAGGTGTAGAAAATGAAGGCAGGTAGCTGGAAAATAGAATCAAAGATGTCTGTGTATCAAATTCTGTAAAGACAAATTGTGGCCAGAAAAATTTACAATGGAGGTCTGTGTCGGATGGAGAAGAAAAGAGAAAGTGAAAAAGTGAATGACCCCAGTCAGAGGGGACACCACCAGTGATTACTGGAGGTACTGTAACTGTACTGTAATTACTTATATGGCTTGCAGAGCACATGTGTATTCGTACTGTGAACTAGTACTTACCGCTGTATGGTCACTGTATGCTAACAATATAGGTGTATAATGTGGACACAGTCTGTGGGTACTATTTGGCTCTCATATGTTATTATTATTGGTAATATCAATTTCTGTAGTGTTTTTTTCAGTCGTAGTGTGGTGGTATTATTTCGGCACTATATCATGGTAATATGTGATTATGGTGTGCTGTATAATTTCACCCTAATATAGTTATTTAACCCCTCTGAAGAAGGTTGTCGGAAAAGCATGTCAGGGGTCTAGTCCCCACATTATGGTGGAACCCTGGGGAACCTTATACTATTAATAGGTACTATTTGTAACATGCACTTTGCCTTTTCCTCCTGGATGGGGGTTATACTGGAGATGCACTGATGGCTATTGCCCTGGACATAACTAGTGACATATCTATGCTGATTTATATAATGCTCTCAGGGGACTCATATCATTATGTTGGGATTTTTTAGATTTAATGTGTTTTCATACTTGTGTGTATTTATGTGTTTTTTTCTTTGTATGAATTTTCTATATGTAATATATATGTAACATATATATGTGTTTTCATAAGTCCTGCACTCCAGTTTGCTTTTCTTCTGTTTGCTATATAGTTATTTTCTGTAATGTTGATCTTTGCAGTGGTATTCACTAACGATATGGTGGTATTATTCCAATACTATGTGGTGGCTCGTAATATGCGAAAATGGTGTGGTGGTACTATTTGGCCTTTACATTCTGTTATTCCTGGTAATGTTGGTCTTGGTATAGTGGGTTTTGTACAATCACAGAAAAGCGAGGAGCCAAAGATTTCTTTGCGTCAAATTCTAAGCAGATAAATTGTATCTGGAAGAAGTCATTGTGATGGTCTGGGTGCGGATAGATATGAAAAGGGAGAGAGAACGACATTAATCAGAGATGAAGCCACTGGAGGTAACTGCTTTGTAATCGATGTGACTATGTAGAGCTTGTTACTGACTATTAAGATATATACTTTTACTACAAAGGGGTCACTAGTAAGCAAAAGCAATACAATGAACATGACTTAATGTAAAAGGGATATGGCTTAGTACGCACAGCGTACCACAATATTTCTCTACTGATGAGGATTATCATGAGGGGGGGGATCATAATTGACTGCCTTAATCTGGCCCTTCCCAGGAAACACAAGAATAGCGCAACCTAAGTTCCCATAGTGACTGCAGCAGCGGCGCATATGCCTGAACTGTGCTCTATTCAATGTTTATGGAGATAGCCAAGTGCAGGACATTTCCGTCAGCACTATGGAAGTGAATGGAACGGTGGGTATACATGCCTTGGACTTTGGGTGCATTGTTCTGGTAATTCCTAAGGTCCCAATGGTTATTCCGGTACATAGGCAATAAATGTTTTTGTCCTTTAATAACCCCCATCCCCCTCCCTCTCCATAAAGTTTATTGATTTCTCTTATGTATTGGTAGACATTTATAAATGTTGAATATATAAATCACAGACTGACCAGAACGTTTATGGAAGTCAAAAACAATTATTTAGAAGAAGGACTAACAATAAAAGTTAATCTTTTTTTATTTTATTGAACTATTTCCAGGTATGTATTCTGAAAATCAAAGGGTAGTGAGACTGTCCCTGTCTTATCATGTCATAAGACCCTGCCTACCAATCTGGTAACCTTCTATTGCTGTCCTGTTATGCCATAGCTATGGAAAGATGGGAAAGTCTATATTCAATCAATTCTGGGCAATATGTTTATTTGTACTGCATTACCACACATTGTGGGTGAATGTGGCTACATTGTGCATTGTTGGGACAAGAACAGAATTGATTGTCCCTACACTCTTGGTTAAATCCCTATATTCTATCAACCAGTTCAATCTATTGCACCTGTGGTTGTTTTCTTATTAGATTTGGATCATATATGTTTCTATGCATACATATCATTATTTTAAGCATAACATGAATATAGACCTTCTCATCATTCTTTGAATAGGGAGTAACAAACCGGCAATAGGAGGTTCCTGTTGGGATTGCCCTCATCAGGGCGGTTATCCCAAACTGGTAGGCAGGGCCTTGTGACAGGGTCAAGATAGGCACAGTCTAATCCATTACCCTCTAATTTTGAGAATACATACAAGGGAATATTTTAACCCCATAATGCTCCATGACGTACAGTTATGTCATAGAGGCTCGAGGTTCATATGGAGGGAGCTTGGGGATTGATCCCACTCCATACAAAGCGGGTGCCAGATATTTCTTATAACTGACACCCACCCACAACAGCTGTGACCAGCGTTCTCGCTGATTGCAGCTGTTAACACTTGAAATGCCCCGATCAGAGTTTGGGGGTCCAGAACGTCCCCCACCGTGATAAGATTGTTGGGTGCTATTCGGTTGCCATGGCAACTGGGGACTTTCTGAAAGCCCCCAGGGCTGCCATTGCAGATTGCCTGTTAGATCATGGTATGATGTAATATTATGGTATTACATCATACTGTAGGAGCGTTCAAATCGTCGCAAGTTCATGTCCCCTATGGGACCTAAAAAAATGTAAACAGTTTTTAAAAAGTTGCATTAATTATAAAAAAAGAAACACTAAAAAAAGTTTAAAAATTCCCCTAATACCCATATTTCTAATGAAAAAAATCAAAATAAAAAAAATGCAAAACATATTTGGTATCTCTGCATCTATAAAAGTCCCATCTATCAAAGTTACGCATTATTTACCCCACACTGTGAATGGCGTCAGAAAAAAAAAATACAACATAATCGCCCTTTTTTGTCATCCTGTCTCCAAGAAAAAAATGGTAAAAAAAAAAGCTATCACAAAGTCATGTACTAGAGAGACAGCACAATTCCTGCACACTAGAGTGGCATAATGAAGTGAACATAATATGTTCCTTTGAGAAGGTCAAAGCCAGACGAGAAGGGGACCTGGAAAAATTCACAAATCTCTGGAACCCCTGGTTCACTTTTCTGCACTGAGTCCCCGGCCCACCACCATAAATCGCTGATGCCCCCTAACCATTGGATTCTTTTCACTTCATTATGTAATCGTAAAGTGTTCTATGCATTGTATCTTTTTTTATTTCTGATGCTTCTACTGCATTTTCAACAGAGCTGTCACTGTTGCTTGTTGTTTACAAAATCGAATGATTTGCAATGTGGTTATCCACTGATTTACCTCTACCTTTCTAGTAACCCCTTCCCCCCCCTACCAAAATTAAAAAATAAAGAATATATATATAAAAAAAGTCATATGTACCATTAGAAACTACAGGACATCCCGCAAAAAGCGAGCCCTTGAACAGCTATATTGACAGAAAAACAAAAAAAAGAAGATGACGGCGGAAAATTATTAATTTTTTTAATATTTTATTTTTTAAAAGTAGTACAGCAAAAAAAAAAACTATATGAATTTGATATCATAGTAATCATACTGACCCATAGAATAAAGTCATCATGTTATTTGTGCTGCAGTGTGTACACTGTAAAAAAAAGACCCCCGCAAAGATGGCAGAATTTCAGTTTTTTTCGCATTTCACTCCACTTAGAATTTTTAAGAAGTTTTTCGGTACATTATATGGTACATTTAACAGTACAATTGAAAAGTGCAACTCGCTCCGCAAAAAAAAACCAAAAACCCTCAGACAGCTACATCGTTGGATAAATAAAAGAGTTAGCGGGTTTTTTTTAATTAGGTAGGAATAACCGAAAATGAGGAGAAAAAAAGGGCCGAGTCCTATAGGGGTTAATGAAATAAATAGAGGTTAAGCTTAAATTGCATTCCTTGTTCTAAATAACTTTTTAACATGGACTTTTGCACGTACCTTTACTATGAGTACATGCAGATGTTACTGACCATTGCATGAGTCATGGCTCACAGGAATAATCATAAAGTAATCTTTAACACTGTTCTATAAGAACAACATTCAGAAGAATACCTAATAATTGATGTAGAGCAGTAATGCACATGTAATCAATACCATAAACTTCAGTCACCCCAGATGAACCATGTTCTTATGGATTACGTGCCAGCTAATGCACTTAAGAGTAGAGGCAGAGAATGCATATTTAACATGATTTATATCTATTTCACGATTTAAAAAGATACCATTGAATTCTTCCACTGCAGATCTGAGTGGTATTTTGTTATGCACGTGGCATTCTTGAGAAGGTGGGGCTGTAGCAGTCAGTTTCAGCAAGGTGCTTAGCATGAAGGGTGGGAAAAGCTCTTTAAGGCCCCCTGTCCACGGCAGTGATTTCCGCCGGCGAATCATGCCGGCCGACACTTTCCATAGCATTGCTATGGAAATCGCCGGCCCCTGTCCACGAGCTGCGAATTGCCCCGATCCTCCGCATCCAGCCTATCAGATAGGGCTGACCGGCTGAGATTCGGCGGCGGCTCTGCCGCGGGACTTCGCAACACCTGTGGACAGCCGGCCTTACAGTACAAGATTAAGAATGCACCCCTTTACCTCTGTACCTGAAGATGCAGAGAATTAGGATATGTTCACATGGCGGAATCGCCACAGAATTTTCACTGTCAAATTCCGCCTCAAAAATCGTGTCAAAATCCGCAGCTTTCTGCCATAGTTTTTGGTACTCATCAACAGAGCAAAATCCGCATGCTAAATTCCAACGTGGTAACAAGTGTTTCTGTGTTAAGAAGTGGCATGTCAGAATTCTGCTCTTGCACATTGAAAGGCCAAAATCAGTTTGCAGCTCTGTACCAAAAACTGCAGCAGAGAGCCATGCATTTGACATGGATATTTTTGGACAGAAATCGCAGCAGAAAAGTTCAGCATGCACGCTGTCTCACAGCGAGTGTTCATATACTATTGCCACGAGACAGTGCGCATGCGCAGTCTCGGCAATAGCCCGGCATTCCCTGCCACTAGTGACGTAACGTACATTGACGGGCAGGAAGGAGAATGCTTGTGAATGTATGCTTCATAACAGGAAGAAAAGGATCTGGCCGGCTGGAGGTGATGTGACTAGGGACTGGAGAAGCCAGGAGAAGATCAGGGAGGAGAAGTGCTATAAGAAGGGGAGGAATAGGTAAATATTTATTTTTTCCTTCTAATGACTGAACCGCTTTAAGGTCAGGACTTTGACTTGGCCAATCGAAAACTTTACCTCTATTCTTCTTTAACCATTGTTTTGTAGAACGATTTGTGTGCTTTGGGTTATTGTCTTGCTGCACGACCCAAATTCTCTTGAGATTCAGCTCACCGATGTCCTGACATTTTCCTATAGAATTTGCTGGTATAATTCAGAATTCATTGTTCCATCAATGCTGGCAAACTGTCCTGACCCAGATGCAGCAAAATAGGCCCAAACCATGAAACTATTACCGCTGTGCGTCACAGATGGTATACGTTTTTATGCTGCAATGCAGTGTTTTTATTTCTCCAAGCATAACACTACTCATTTAGGCCAAAAATTTTGGTCTCATCCATTAACAAAACATTGTTCCTATAACTTTCTGGCTTGCCCAGGTCATCTTTAGCAAGCTACAGATGGACAGCAATGTTCTTTTTGGAGAGCAGCTGCATTCACCTTGCAATCCTGCCATACACACCATTGTTGTTCAGTGTCCTCTTGAGAGTGGACTCATGACCATTAATGTTAGCTAATATGAAGAAAAAATTATGGCAACTGCAAAAAATGGCAGAAAGTCAAATCAAAATCAACAACAAGGCCATGGAATGCGTACGAGACTTCATCTTCCATGGTTTGAAAATATCTAAGGCTATTACGTTTACTGAAGTGAAACCGGAATGGGGGAAAATGGTGATATCCAGCTCCGCCCAGTGAAGTAAGTCTATTCCATCTTACTTCAGTACCACATCCTTGGGTGTTCTAGTAGCGCATAAGGGTAGAGTTTTTTCTCCTCTTGTCTTTTACTGTTTATTACAGAGGCTGACTACCCCGGATTTCTTCCCCTTGCTGCTCTACTGATTTGCTTTGGGATTGAACACCTGCTGCTTTCCTGACCTGTCTGGGGTTTGACATCTTAGTGTATACAAGGCTGAATTGGACCCTTGGTGTGAAGTTCTGACTTATGATGGACTCCATACCAGGCAAGTAAGTCCATGTATACCTGGATATATTCTGTATATTCATTTATTATTTCTTTCTCCATATCTGGAGAGCAGATACGTCATGATATTTTTTGGTTCGAAAATTGAACAGGATGAAGAATCTATGCCAGAGATAAAACATAGGATAGCATTAGGTCGAAGCGTAATGCTAAACATGGACAAAATGTGAAAACAAAGGGATATCGGCATAGCAACTAAACGCAGGATTGTACAAACCATCGTATTCCCCATAGCCATGTATGGATGTAAAAGCTGGACTGCAAAAATTGCTGATAGAAGGAGAATTGATGCATTTGAACTGTGGTGCTGGTGACAACTGCTGCATATACCCTGGACAGCGAGAGTAACAGACAGAGAAGTCCTGAATTGTATAAAACTCGATATAACACTGAAGGGCAAGATGAATAGACTCAGACTCACGTATTTTGGCCATGTAATGTGAGCAGAGTCCCTAGAAAAATCTATAATGCTTGGACAGATCAGTGGCAAACAAAGACCTGGCCGCAAAAGGACATGATGGCTGATACTGTCAAAGCTGATACTGGCATGGATATCAGACAAATGAAAAAAGCCGTGTAAAACCGAAAAACATGGAGGGAGGGAGCCTTTAGGGCCACCAAGGGTCATGAACGACTAAACGGCTAACAACAGCAATAATGTAAGAAAGACCTTTAATTGCTTAGAGCTTACCTTGGGTTCCTCTCTAACCTCGCAGATGATTATACACCTTGCTCTTGGCGTGATATTTGTTGCTCGACCTCTTCAATGGAGAGTAATGGAATATATGCGTTAGGTTGGCGCTCCTGAAGACAAGGACAAATTCCCTTAAAGAGAATGGATAAGAATTATAATACTGGACTTAGCCGGTGAATAGTAGAGCCTCAATAGACTCCACTATCACCTCCACGTCCAGGTAGGCCTATATGATAAATGGATCGCTGTTTTCCCTGCGTTTCCTCCAATCCAGAAGTGCTATATCAGGAGAGCCGCTGAGTTACTGTGTCTCACTGGTAAGTGAGACCCACTATAAAGAATTCCTCCAAAAAATGATGCAAAATACCAGCGCTCCTTATGGGAAAAATTACTCCAGGGAACGGAGTACACATGTGCTTGAAAAAGTCGGCTACGACGAAACGCGTTGCACAGTGATGTTTATTTTGGAATAAAGGAACGATTTTCTTTTATGGAGGACATCCGTTCCCTGGAGTAATTCTTCCCATAGGGAGTGCTGGTATTTTGCATCATTTTTTGGAGGAATTCAATGGAGTGTAATAATGGTTTTGAATTTCCTCCATTTGTAAACAATCTGTTTGACTGTGAATTGGTGGAGTCCAAACCCTTTAGAGGTTTTGCAACCTTTTCCAGCCTGATGAGCATCAACAACTCTTCTTCTGTGGTCCTCAGAAATTTCCTATGTTCTACGATACACTTCCACAAACATAAAGATCAGACTTTGTTCTTTACATAAAACAGGTCACCTACCTACAACTGATCCTATTGATTGAAAACCCTTGACTCTAATTTCACCTTCCAATTATCTGTTATTTCTAAAGGTTCACATACTTTTGCCACTCACAGATACAGACATGTGATATTGGATCATTTCCCTCAACAAATAAATGACCAAGTCTAATATTTTTGACTCTTTTTTTGATTTTGTTTATATACTATTAGAAAATATGACATAGTTTTAGGTAAAAAAAATAAGCAGAAATATGGAACATTCTGAAGGGTTCACAGGCCTAGAGATGAGCGAACGTACTCGTTTTGAGTAATTACTCGATCGAGCGCTGCGATTTTCGAGTACTTCCGTACTCGGGTGAAAAGATTCGGGGGGCGGGGGGAGGCGTGGCGGAGCAGGGGGTAGCAGCGGGGAACAGGGGGGAGCCCTCGCTCTCTCCCCCCCACTCCCCGTTGCAACCCCCCACTCACCCACGGCACCCCCCAAATCTTTTCGCCCGAGTACGGAAGTACTTGAAAATCGCGGCGCTCGGGTGAAAAAGGGGCGTGGCCGAGTAGGTTCGCTCATCTCTATTCACAGCCTTTTAAGCACCTGTTAAAATAATGTGTTTTTAAACATTTTCTAATGCTCTCAATACTTGTATTCTGTAACTGTATGTCATTCTGATCAATATAGTATTTTTAAAAATCATTGCATTTTTTTTTAGAAATGGTGCTGAATTATTGTACCTTGACATTCTTAGCCCCTGGTGGAGTTCCCAAATATTTATAAGGGAAGCACCAGTTGAATGTATCTTTCTCACAGCCAATTAGCTGACCGAAATGTTGTTCATATTTGTTTCTTTAATTAAAATATAATGTTGGCGAAACTCCTGAACATGGGAAATGTAAATAACAGAACACCTGATCTTGTTATCAACAAAAGCTGTCAAACGAACCTGATAAATGTCTGAGAATACAGATGATAGTGCAGCTCTCAAAAATGTATTATCTCTCATTTATAAGACAGATGTCCCGGTAATTATTCATATATTCCCTATTTCTTGATTTTTGTACTAATGATGCATACATTCTCTTCACTAATTAACCCTGAGGGCATTAAGCCCAGATAGGACATATCTGATGGTTTGACAGATTTATGTAAATGATGACGTAGGTCCACAAAGCTATTTTGGAAGTCACAGGTGATGTTTTGCAAATTTCTGCCTTTGAAATTTCTAATTAACTACTTTTTGTTCAGACCTTTTGACCACACTAATTAAATTTTGCAGATATGAATTACTAGTATGGGAAATTCCAATGTTGTGTAAGTTATCACATTCTCTATGAAAACTCAGTAGGTCATTCATTGTTCAGAAGGACTATAAATATGCCATATTTATCAAAAAAGGCAGAATACATTCAGCTCCATCCATGTGTTTGACAAATATTAGGTTGGTGGGGTCCCAGTAGCCAGACCCTTCCTCTGCCATGTGACTGTACTAAGGAGGTGTTTGAATACAGCAGTATTTTGACATGCACAATGGCACTATATTGAATGTCCGTAGTACTGAAGGAAGGAGCCAAGTCAGTGGATGGTAATAAATGCTTTTGTCCAGAGCGACTCCAACTACATAACACCTTGAAAGTCCAGGAAGGTGGGCAAAATGAACCAAACGCAACCTTCTACACCATATACACTTAACGGGCCCCTGTGGTAACTCTTTGCAACATCACAATTTTTACAGAAGCAATGACGAATAAGACGGATCCATTTTTGCAAGAAATCCCAATGAAACCTAACAGATTGAGATGATTTGAGGCAGTTTAGTGGGTACAGAACCATTTAACATCTCATTTCTGCTTCCTAGGGCATGTTATCATTAATGCATTAACATTACGGTATATAGTCTTTCCCCAAACATATACTGTCCATGTCAATTCTTCAGAGGATGCTTGTAGAATAGACTTCCAGGGTTATTTTTCTGTGCATGTGACTGAATAAATGGAACAATATGTAATTTAACTAGCACCACATCTATCTGGTCTGTGTTTAATATTTCAGCTATTGTCTCTCAGCACAATAAAAAAGTCCTCCATGACGTATTGTTCCATATTTAACTGACCTGATACTGATTTTTCAAACATGAGTTGTCACATGTGGTTTCTATTTCTTAAGAAAATATTTTTAAATAGTTCAGTTTTTGTTGCAGAAATAAGAATTTATTTTTTTTTTAAAAAAGCAAAATTTCAAAGTTCCAAAAATTCAGGATCAGCACTAAGTGACTATAATACAAGACACAGTTACAAAAAAGACCTTGTTTGCACATTTTGTAGAGTTCATACTACTTCTCATACGACATTCCTCTTTTTTCTTTAGTTATGACTTAGTCGGTGAGGCTGTTTACATGCTCAGCGATAGCCCCACAGATTTATAGTTTATGAAGGTAGAGCAGCTAGGCCGCATGCTGTGTATTCTATGTGTTTTCTTCACATATCTTATGTGCAACATCTTTCAGTGTCTTCCACATCTGTTCTTGGCACACTGCAGGAAGCAAATGTTAAATCAGGAAATACAGTATTCACACACAGCAAAATATTCAGGATATCTTTCTTATTGCACTCGTCAATAACAATTACAGAGCTTCACTGTCCACTGCCAAGACAAAGAACAACTCCATCCAAAATGTATTTATTTATATGTGGATATTGGTATCATCTATATTATATAGTAACATAGTATGTAAGGCCTGAAAAAAAGCTATATTTCTATCCAGTTCCGCCGTCCCCCCCCCCCCCCACCAGCATTAATCCAGAGGAAAGCAAAACAATAAGGTAGAAGCCAATTTTCCCTATTTAAGGGAAAGAGAATTCTTCCTGACTTCAATTTGGCAATTTGAATAATCCCCGTATCACCAACCCTTCTGACATTATTAATGATTAGAACATATGATATTGTAACGCTCAAGAAAGACGTCCAGGACCCTTTTGTACTCTTTTATTGAATTCTCCATCTTCACATCCTCAGGCAGAGAGTTCCACAGTCTCACTGCTCTTACAGTAAAGAACCCCCTTCTATGTTGGTGTAGAAACCTTCCTTCCTCTAGACGTCGAGGGCGCCCCCTTGTTACAGTCACAGTCCTGTGCATAAATAGATGATGGGAGAGATCTCTGTATTGTCCCCTGATATATTTATACATAGTTATTAGGATGCTCCTCAATCATCTTTTTTCTAAACTAAAACCCCATAATTTTGATAACCTCTCTGGGTATTGTAGTCCACCTATTCCATTTATTACTATAGTTGCCCGCCTTTGTACTCACTCAAGCCCTAATATGATCTTCTTGAGTACCGGTGCCCAAAACTGTATACGATATTTCCTGTGTGGTCTAACCAGTGACTTTTAACAATGTTCTCGTCATGTGCCTCTAGACTGCTTTTGATGCACCCCATGATACTATTTGCGTTGACAGCAGCTTCAAAAATATAGGAAAAATTACAAAAATATTTATTCACCATGCTATAGATTGCAACTGGTACTTACCCAGAACAAAGCAGGTAGGAGCTCTGTTTTTCTATTCACTATGTTAAAGAATTACTCCAGCCATCCTATAAGTCTACATGTAAAGGGGTTTTCTGATATTTTGGAAAAGCCAAAGTATAAGCTGCATATGATTAAAAATATCAACTTTCTTTGAAATCTCCACCTGCGGAAATGTTTTTTGTTAGCTTGGCTGAAGGGATGTTGTGTGGTATAGTAACCATACTGATGGCACTGTTGTATCTAGTGTTGGCTGCCATGGTAAGGTGTCAAGTACGAGACATCATTATTGTGACCAAGTCCAGAGCGGGATCATGAAACTATCAGCACTTCATTGCTCCGATGATTTGGCCCTGGTCTAACAACAGTCAATAGACAAATAACAAATCTGTAAGGGTTCGTTCACATTAGCGTATCTTTTCATGCAGTGTTTGATTGCGCAACAAAATGCTTGCCATGTCCTATTTTGGTGTTTATTACGCACCACAATAGGTCATTGAAGAAAATGGTCCGGCGCAAATATGCAGTGAATATGCAAGACGTTTGTGTATTCACTGCATATTTGCATTGCTAATACATGTCCACTTCTGCATATTTTTTCGTATGTGCAAATATATGCTGTATTTGCGCGCACGCTGACCTGCAGAAGCAGGTGAAATATGTGTGCATAAGTGATTCTTGGTCATGTAAATACACAGCGTATGTACTCGGCCAAAATGTGCTTACGCTTCTGTGAATGATCCCTAAATTAATTGAGTATTCCGGTCATAGGAGGATTTTTCAAGTTGGGTGAACCAACCACTAGGATCCCCACCAATCCTAAGAATGTGAGTCCTGTTTCCCTCATCCTACCCACTTCCTGGTTGCTTATCCCCCATCATTAAATATTCATGCTTGCAAGACGCAGTTCCATTTATTTCAATGGGGATGACGCAAATAGCCTCGGTTATCTCTGTCATTCCTATTGAAAATTAATGGAGCGGCAATGCGCAGGCATGACTATTCAATGATGGGGGAGAAGCTACCAGGAAGTAAGGAGGATGAGGGAAACGGAAATCCCGTTTTGAGGATCGGTGGTGTCCAAACCATTTCACTGCATGGGTGAAAACTTGAAAAATCATCCCACAGCTGGAATACGCCTTTTATATCACCAGTATTGATACCACTGGACTGTCATGCTTGTACGCTGACCAAGCAATGTCACACAGTAAATAACAGAGGGGCAGCAATTACTTACATTAGTGTAGATTCCTATAAACTGGCTGCTCCTCCAAGTATTACATACATCACCATATTTCTCTGATGTTTTTATCCATCATATCCACAATTGAAAATCAAGACTTTTCTGGATAACAACCCTTGCGTTTTACTCGTAGCATACTTCGGGAAAAAAATAAAGAATTTAGGGAAAACATTTAAAAAGCTTATTTCTACCATATATTCACCAATCATTCTGCTGTACTGGATGCTAGCTTGCATTGAATAGATTACCAGTGATATCAACAGGAATTGCAAAGGTTAAAAACTGTTCTGGGAAGTCCACTTTGCTGTAAGGTAATAAGGAAGCATTAATTCTCACAAAGTCCATGTTATTGCTTCTAAACATGTCATCTGTATACGTGTAATACAAGACTGCAAAAGAGGAAGCTGCCCAGCTGTACAGATGAACACGTGCACCTTCCCCCTCCCATCACACCACTACATATTAATGATGGTGTACTCTGTGATGGTGGAACTGAGAGTGTCCACTGCGGTTATGTTCTCAGAAAGCCCCTTTAATAATAGGGCACAAATATATTTTTAGAGGAATGATCAGATAGTTCTGGAAAACTTTGATAGAGGGGAATAATATGATTTCAAGGTTCAAGTTATTGCCTTTCCAGTTCTCATGGAGTTTCTCAGGCAGATTAGGCTTCAGAGCTTATTGTCTTGTCTTAAAATCAGGGGTTTCTTGTAATTAAAATTAAAGGGGTTCTTCACTTTGGACAATCCCTACTTGTTAGCAGATTACTGAGTACCCTGAGACCCCCCACGGATGCTGAGAACAGGGGTCCCATCTCCCCTGTCCTCCTCACTGCAGGCTTACTGCACCCACTGATGCTCCATTCACTTTCAATGGGACTGCGGAGATAGCCGAGCGGCAAGCACTGGAGTGTTTCTGCCAGGCTCATTGAGATGAATGGAGAGCCGACTGCCCATGCTTAGCCATTGCTCCATTCCTTCTGACATCGCTGTAGTAACGGGCAGAGGGTGACACGGGACCTCTGTTCTGGAGGTAAGCAGGGGTCTCAGTGGTGGATAGGGAAGCAGGGGTCTCAGTGGTGGTTATTCCCATGGATAGGGAATAACTTGTATTCTTGGTACAGCCGGTTTAACAAAAATTCCAAACAAGGATATATATAAATGGATTTTCTTAGCTGGATGAACGCCCCTAAGAAAGACCTGTGTATAGATACAAAGGATATATGCTGTACCGTAAAATTCCATTAGGCCGTTTTCACACGACCGAGAAAACCGAACGAGATTTGTACATTGCCCTTCACAGAATAGACTTGTTAAAAGCTCACTATTGATACTCTTTATTGGAACCTATTAAAAACATACACACTAGGGCTAGACAGCTGAGGTTGGGTATCCGGACGTAATAGGAAAACTGCAACACTCCAGCGACAAGACAGACAAACAACTAAAGAACTCAGACACACATAAAGGGGAGAGCAACAGCTCTCAGCTCAGATAGAGAAATGAGAACCCTGATAGGCTCAAGGTGTCAACTATAGAGACACCGAGAATATAGTACTGTCCACTCAATGGTTCGGGTAATTTCGATTACTAAAGCTGCCAACTTGATGCAGCTCCCCTAGCTCATAGTTATGATTGCTAGCTCTGCCAACTAATTGTGTTGCTCCTCTAGCTCTACGTGTTTCACCACCAATATGGCGGATCGTCAGGAGATACGGGATCCTGAATGAGGCTGACAGACTTAATTAAATATCAATTGAATATGTATAGTAAATTGAGAGGAAAAACTCTAAGAGAATACAGAACTGGTGGCGAATAAATGACGTCACCCTCCTGTATAGTATCCGTCCCGTAGCGTGCCAAATTGCACACATGGGTTCCCTGATAGGGGACACAAAGCAATAGGCTAAGGGTAGTAGCTTTGTAGTTTTAACAAAAGCCTCAGGACAATCCCTAGTGGACTGCACAACTGCCGTTGATGCCACTAGCAAGCGTCAGTCCTGCCTCTTTGCTTATGATATAGAGAGAGCCCCAACTGGAGAACAACAAAATAAAAAAACAGCAGCGCCTCTCTTTATTCCGTTAGGCCATTTTTACATGACTGAGAAAATTAAACGAGATTTGTACATTGCGAGATTAAGCACAAATTTCGCACAAATATGAACCCCATTCTTTTGGATGGGGTCATATACATGAGCAATCTTCTTTCCACATCGCAGTGCCGGAAGGGATTGTAGCATGTCCAATCTTTGGGCATTCCCTCGGATGGCCTCAGAACGCTCTTCCCATTGTTTTTAATGGGGATGGCAGAGCATTGCACGGTGTGTGAGGTGCATGCGAGTGCAATGCAACGCGAGGTTTCCCATTGAAAACAATAGGAAACACTTGCCGTTCCTCCAGAGCGGCTGACAGGATCGCTACTTTCCTGAAGTAATGTAAACGCCTTGTATTCGCAGGTTCATCACATGTTGGCAAACGCAATATCAGGACGAGTTTCACGGGCCGATATCATACTTCCTGTGTGAAATTACCTTCGGTCAGAGATTTAATAATTCAGTACTTGTTTCTAACACAAAACTGAATGATTATATGTAATTTTCCAAGTGCAGGACCATAAGACTGAGCAGAGAGAAATAATTAGTATTTTCGTATGGCAGAATCGCCGCAGAATTTTCTGCAGTGATTTCCACCTATAAAAACTGCGTCAAGATCCGCAGCTCGCTATCATGGTTTTTGGTGCATATCCGACACGGAATTTGCTCAGCCAATGGACAATGTCCGAATGCAGAATTTCAAAGTGGAAATAAGTGTTTCCGCAGAAAGAAGTAACATGCCACAAGATTTTCGGAATTCTGCATGCGGATTCTGCCCAATTGTCAGGGCAAATTACATACAGACTCATGCCAAAAACCACAACAGAAAGCCGCAGAGTTTGACGCACTCTTTTGAGTTCCGCTGTGAACTTCACCTCAGGGCATGATCATATGTTACAGAGATTTTGCTCACTAAAATCTGCATTTAACTTTGTTGCAGATTTTAGTGCAGAATTTGGTGTGGATTTGTATGCAGATTTCACTTATTGCATTGTAATGAATGAAAACCATTGTGAAAATCTGCTTCTTTTCAGCGACAATGCATGCTGCAGATTGTTTCCGCTGTGAGTGAATGGGGTTCATTAAAATCCCATTCACTTACATTGTACTGTGAATTGTTGTAGAATTTCAGCATACATTCTGCCGCTGACATTATGTAACAATTCCGTAATGTGTCAACCCGCCCTTAAACTCCACCTATTTACAAAGTAGCAATGGCACTGTTTGTCGCTAATATTGTATCCTGGGTTATCCTTTAGGGGTCGAACCAGGATAACTTGCTGATTGGTGGGAGTCTCACTGCTGAGATCCCAAGAATGGGGGTCCCATGTCGCCCACCATCCTCAATGTGGGCATACTGCACCTCCCGCAGTGAGGATGAGACTGAATGGAGTGACAGTCACACAAGCACGCCACCGCTCCATTTTCAACTGGAATGCCGTACAGTGAGTGATAGGGCATATCTGAACTGCATTGTGACTACTAGTAAAAAGGGGCATTATTAATACTGGGAGTAGATAGGAAGGTATTGCTATAATTACTGTAGGGACATGAGGACAGTTTAATAACTACTGTTGGGGGGACTGCTGTAAATACTGCATAAAGTGCTGTGCAACTTGGGGGGCAGGTTGGACACGACTATGCTTACTTCTTCCATTGTACCATTGCACCTGGATTAGTGTGGTTGTGTTATGAAAACTTTGATTGAGGGGAATAATTTGATTTCAAGGTTCAAGTTATTGCCTTTCCAGTTCTCATGGAGTTTCTCAGGCAGATTAGGCCTCAGAGCTTATTGTCTTGTCTTAATATCAGGGGTTTCGTGTAATTAAAATTAAAGGGGTTCTTCACTTTGGACAATCCCTATTTGTTAGCAGATTACTGAGTACCCTGAGACCCCCACGGATGCTGAGAACAGGGGTCCCATCTCCCCTGTCCTCCTCACTGCAGGCTTACTGCACCCACTGATGCTCCATTCACTTCTAATGGGACTGCGGAGATAGCCGAGCGGCAAGCACTGGAGTGTTTCTGCCAGGCTCATTGAGATGAATGGAGAGCCGACTGCACATGCTCAGCCATTGCTCCATTTCTTCTGACATCGCTGTAGTAACGGGCAGAGGGTGACACGGGACCTCTGTTCTGGAGGTAAGCAGGGGTCTCAGTGGTGGGACTCCTACCAATTAGCAAGTTATTAGTAAGTTCATTAAAATCCCATTCACTTACAATGTATTGTGAATTGTTGTAGAATTTTGGCATACATTCCTCCGCCGACATTATGTAACAATTCTGCAGTGTGTCGATCCGCCCTTAGGCCTCATGTCCACGGGCTTAAAATCCGCAGCGTTTTTCCCGCACGCGGATTTGCGCCCCATAGGGATGCATTGGACACCCGCAGGTAGTTAAATACCTGCGGATGTCATTTTTCCTGTCAGGCGCGGATCCGCATGCGGGAAACAAATGGACGTGCTCCATTTTCGGGCGGGTCTCCCGCGGGGACGGCTCCCGCAGGCTTCTATTTAAGCCTATGGAAGCCGTCCGGATCCGCGGGAGACCTGTACCAGAATTAAACTCACCTGCTCTGGACGATGCTATTCTTCCCTTCTTCGCGGCCGGATCTTCTTTCTTTGGCCTGGCGGATGTGCCCGGGGCATGCGCGCGTCACGCCGCCGGCGTGCCGAGCACATCCGCCAAGCCGTGGAAAGAAGATCCGGCCGCGAAGGAAGGAAGATCCGTATCGTCCGGAGCAGGTGAGTTTATTCTTCTTTTTAGGCCTCATGTCTGCGGGGCAGGAGGGACCCGCTACAGATTCTACATGAAGAATCCGTAGCGAGCCTGATTTTCCCCGTGGACATGAGGCCTTAGGCTCCTCCTATTTACAAAGTAGCAATGGCACATTTTGTCGCTAATATTGTATCCTGGGCTATCCTCTAGGGGTCAAACCGGGATCGCAAGGTATCACATAGGATAAGGGATAATTTGCTGATTGGTGGGAGTCTCACTGCTGAGATCCCAAGAATGGGAATCCCATGTCGCCCACTATCCTCAATGTGGGCATACTGCACCTTCCGTAGTGAGGATGAGACTGAATGGAGTCACACAAGCACGCCACTGCTCCAATTTCAACGGGACTGACGGAAATGGATGAACAGTGAGTGATAGGGCATATCTGAAGTGCCATTGGGACTACTTGTAGAACGGGGCATTATTAATACTGGGGCAGATTGGAAGGTATTGCTATAATTACTGTAGTGACATGAGGACATTTTAATAATTACTGTTGGGGGGACTGCTGTAAATACTGCATAAAACTGCTGTGCAACTTGGGGGGCAGGTTGGACACGACTATGCTTACTTCTTCCATTGTACCGTTGCACCTGAATTAGTGTGGTTGTGTTATGACTACTGTGGGAAGACAACTGCAAATGAAGGATCACAAATCCAGTTGCGCTGTGGTTTTTTTTTTTCGTTTTCTTTTTTTTTTTAAGAATCAGTTCTAGGAAATGTTCATAGAATCATTTCCTGCTGAAAACCACAGTTGTGCCACTCCATGTGAAACCTTCCTAATCATAACGAATAAGGGGCATCACCCTCTGTGCCTATAGACTCCTTCCATAGAAATCTGCTAATGAGTATAAGAACAAGTTGTTTGCAAGATCAGTGGCAAATAATTTTCCTTGTCAGGGCTCGTCTACCTTCCACATCTCATGTATTATTAAATAGTAATTATACCGGTTACAATGAAGCATGAATGAGTTATTCTATGACAATAATGAAATGTGTCAGTAATTAAAACCTAACTCCACTCAAAACGAGAATATTTCTGTGTGATGCCCAGCGGTGATGCCAATAAGTGGCTGCAGCAGCCAAGTGCCGCTACAGAATATCATTGCTGGCAGCCTGCAAACAAAGATGGACAAGCAACGAAGGATCATTAGCAGAGAAGAGTTGAAGAGGTGAGTACTGTTTTTGATTTTTGTTTTAGTACATTTGCTTTTCTCAGGTATATTCAGATGTGGCAGATTTGCGGCAGAACTTTCTACAACTGTCTCATGCTTTTAAAATGGGGCTTGCGGAAATCCATGGCTTGTCTCCAAAAGAACCCCATTAAAATTAATTGAACCGATTTTTCGTCCTAGGAGTTTCTAGAACAAAATTACTGCATGTAAATATACCCTTATAGCCAGAGGCGTAACTTGAAGCTTCTGAGCCCCAATGCATAATCTGTAACAGTGCCCCCAACTATAATGCTTCAGTCACAGTACTGGGCTCCCTATATGGAGAAGAGAGGTTTTATGGGCCTTCTAAGGCTCCTGGGCCTGGATGCAACCGCATCCTTTGCATCCCATATAGTTACACCTCTGCTTATAGCTCTGATTTGTACAGGGCTGTAATACAACACTTATACAAGTCTATGGGTCCATCTGATGCCATGTAATTGATAGGTAAATCCCAAAAAAAAAGAGACAAAAGACTGCTTATGATAGAAAGTCTTTATTAGATAAAAGTGCCTGTGTTACAGAGCCTGAAGGACGTGTTTCGGTTCGGTGTGGACCTTGGTGACCAACCATGCATGGATTGCCAGCCACGGACTGGGTGGTGAAGTTGCTTTCAAGGGGGAAGTCTATACGGATGGGAAGCAGACCTGTGTTGGAGTGAGGTGGTGAGCTTATATACTTTTCAATCACAATTGATAGTTCCCTGGTCAGAACTGGTAGTCACGTGTGGAAAGTAGGACCGCTTAGACTCCGTGCTAGAATGTACTTTTATTCAAGCAAACATGCCAACTTTCTACAAAAGAATCCTTAGACTTTCAGCTTACGATTAATGGCTGCAGTGGTGGCACTTCAGTGAAGGGGTTCACTTGGGCTTGTCCTCTCAGCTTCACCTCCAGTTTACTACTCTGGTGATTTGTGGCGCTCCTGTTCCCCTGGTGTACTTTATTAGTTTAAATGCTAACACTTGCTCCCTCCCTCATAGCTGTCTCACATGAGAGTATGCTACTACGTATTACGCGCTGAGTTTTTCTGCGTACACCAATCTCCCAATAGACTTTCAAGGCTGGGTTCACACAGGGCGGATTTGCCGCGGAAATTCCGTCCAGAATTTCGCGTGGCAAATCCGCCTGCGGCCGCTAATCCATGGTTTAGCCAGCCATGTGGACGAGATTTCTCAGAAATCTCATCCACACGGGACGGCAAATCCGCCGCGGCAAAGCCAGCAGAAGCCGGCGCTGCGGCGCGGATTCGCCAGCCACAGCATGTTTGGTTTTTTTCTTCTTCCGCTGCGGCTGCGCTCTCCTCTATGTACCTACCAACTCCTCCACTCAAAGACAGGACTGGTATATATAATCCATGGCACACGTGGGCAGCATAGTGTGGTGTCTCCAGTGTCTTCAGGCTGACCTCTGCCACTATGGTGACTCTATTACAAAACTCCAACCATGCTCCACCCGCACTAAAACTGCCATCGGCTTATAGTGTTGCCATTAACCATTACACACCTGTAAATCACATTTCAATACACAGAACTAAAACATACTGTTGCTAGCACACAGAGGCATTTTTTCACTACTTTACACCTGTATGATAGAGCTACTCTCCTTTACATGCACTGCTTCTAGGGCAGAATATCTGCAATACTGTGCAGCATGGAGGCGGCGGTAAGTATGGGGGGGTACAGTTTATCACTGTTTAACCTTAGTAGGATGTTGTTTTCTTTTAATGGTACTAACCTGTTTCCCCAAAAAGAAGACCTACACTGAAAATAAGCCTATGTCTAATTTTCGGGGAAGCTTGAAATATAAGCTCTACCCCCAAAATAAGCCCTAGTTACACTACATTAAAAAAGGAATACCTTACCTAGCAGGCTCAGTCTAGGTCCCTCCCACTGCTCTCTAGAGGTTTGGCGCGGTTCCCGCAGTCCTCAGCCATTAGTACAACATCACTTCCTGGTTATGGAATTCATAAATCCCACCTCCAGGAAGTGATGGCTGTGATTGGTTTTTTGATCGCTGCTCAGCCAATCAATGCAATGCTGGATGAACCAATGCGATGGCTGTGATTGGCTATGGCTCCACCAATTCATAAATCCCACCTCTACAATGCGATGGATGTTGATTAGTTCTTCCACCGCTGCTCAGCCAATCAATGCAGCGCTGGATAAACCAATCACAGCCATCGCATTGGTTCATACAGTGCTGCATTGATTGGCTGAGCAGCGGTTGAAGAGCCAATCACAGCCATTGCTTGCTGGAGGCAGAAATTATGACCAGGAAGTGATGTATGAGCGGCTGAGTACTACGGGAAGCATGTCAGAGCTGTGGAGAACAGTGGGAGGGACCTAGACTGAGCCTGCTAGGTAAGTTAAAAAAGACTTCCCCAGAAAATAAGGCCTAGTGCCTCTTTTGGAGCAAAAATTATTATAAGACAAGGTCTTATTTTTGGGAAAACACAGTATCTCTTTAAGACAGGATGGGAAAGGTAAAACAGAGCTGTGCAGGAAGGAACAAGAACTGTAGAGTGTAGAGAGGGAAGCTAAGCTGTAGATGGAATAAGAAGGGGGTCTCTCCTCGTTTGTGCTAAAAGGCTGTAGCAATTGTCCTACGGATGGCTTTCTTCCAATGAGTGGGGAAAGGAGTCCTGATTAGTGAAGTCAATGTCAAGCGGTTCCTCCGCTTTTTTCCCTCCGACAACACTGAATCCATGTCAGCGGACTTGAAAGAGAGTCATCCTTGGTCCTCCGGGAGTGGGGTGAATACAAATACCCCATGCTAACAGGCCTAAAGACTGTTTGGTGAGACTGCTATTACTTACTGTTGATTCCGATAGACTGGGCCAGAACTCTGTATTACACACCTTACATGGCTTCTTGAACTCCATTGATAGACTGATATTTCCCAGGTTATTGGATTAGAAGTTATCATATTCCTCCTTTACTGTTAATAAGGCAGTTGTTTATCCAGCCATAATAACTCCTGAAGGCTATGAAAGCTACGGGCTACAGCAGTCAACAGGACCTACTTCAAAACCCAGGCCTCCCATGAACCAGTATGGCCAGCACCAGGTGAAGATGCATCTAACATCCCATCTGCCTACCCATGAGGAAAAGGGGACCATGACCTCGCTTATGGAGCTCCCTACTCTGGAACCAGGTCAGCCCCTTGCTCAGGTGAAGCTGTCACCGACCCGGAAAACCAGGAAAACCTCAAACCCGCTGCCTACAGTCTCTTACAGGTACACAGAGTGAGAACCCAGCTCTGCAATGTGCCTGACGCCTAACAGGTCTTGCATGAAAAAAAAACAAAAAGCATTTGTGTATAGCTTTACATTATATGTATTATAACCATCACACTACTGCAACAACCGATGAATGAGCCATGTTTATGCTTCATGAAAAAATTTGTGAATGAGTGAAAAGTAAAAAGCGGGAAGTGTCAGTCAAAGAAATGGTTACCAGATAAAATTCTGAAAAGCAAACAGCGGGAATATTTAATGTTTTATCCAAAAAAATGTATTAAATTTTTAATGAAATTTTTGCTAACTTTACTCATGACATCATCTATTTTGTGCACATAAACAAGGAGATATACAGGTTCGGTCAGCAGACCCAGAAAATCAATGGGTATAGGTGCTATACTCTCTGTAAGGTAGGTTAGACATGACATACAGTTGAGTGGGAATAAAAATACATTTAGGTCAAGAGATACTGAACAGGGAGTAACATTATTTCAACATATAGTGCACCAATGGATTCCACATAGAGATGAACCTAGGAAGATAATCATTAGGTCTAGCAAATAATCTCTCATATGTGCAGTGATCTACCAGCTCTGTAATAATAGGGGGGATAATTGATATCCATTTTCTAGTTATGGCATGTTTATCAGCTAGTAGGAAGTGGCAAGTCCATCTTCTATATTGCTGTGGTATGCAATTACAATCTAGCAACAGCAGGGCTAACTTTGGGCTTTTGGGCAGTCTAATGCCTGTTACATCTTACATAGTTTGGAATACATCATTCCAGAATGCGTGTAATTGAGGACAATCTCAGAATAAATGATAGATAGTACCCATTAGCCCACATTCTCTTCAGCACCTGTCACTTGCGTTGGGAAAACTTTTCGCCAGTTTAGAGGGTGTATTATACCACCATGTCAGTAATTTATAGTGAGTCAGTTTTTAAAGATTTGTGCACAAGGTGGATTTGTTTGCCCATTTAAAAGACATCAACCATTGAGCTGGAGAGAAGGAATCTCCCGAATCTCTTTCCCAATTTAATAAGTGAACTTTCTTGGCTAATCCCATGTCTCCGGAAAGGACACAATAGCATCTCCTGGTGAAAGAACTATGGGCTGAAGGTGCTTTAGAGAGTAGAAGGAACAGGCCATTTGGGAGAGAGCAATCTTCTACGTGGGTACTATTTACATGAATGTTTTTAACTAATAGGCAGATTATCCATGTGCATACCACGATCTCAGCCCTGCATAGCAATTCCCAATCAGGAAGGAATCAAATAATTTTTTTTAGAATTAATCTCAATGGTATTGGTTTAAATTAATGCTATCTTTTTATTGGATATGCTGAACTTGACTAAAGTGTAAATTTAATTCAGATGACAAAACTCACCCCCCCCCCCCCCATCCCCTATATCTCTTCATGGCCTCTTGTAGAGGAAACTTGTCCAGTTCTTATAAGGACCTCATAAGGTCCCAAGGGACATACTGTATGTATCATAGAGGTAGCATAAATAACATGGTCCAACTGTCTTCTCTGCACATTTTGTGTAAATTTGCAAGTGACCTTCCCTTTCAACAAACCCCACAATATTAGACAAAAGGAGAAGGAAACAAAGCAGGTCATAATTGTCATGATGCCAACAGCGCCATGATTTCCAGGTTGCACGGTCTGGTTCGGGGCGACGTCAACATGGCAGCCCCCAACCATGTGATGCACTGAGTGGCACATGCGCAGTGTCATTGTGCACTATTCACCAAGGAAGTAACATCTCCATTTGGTGCCAGTGCTGATAGGTTAGCTGGGGGGTCTCTCAGTCCAGTCAGCCTATCAGTTTACATGTAAACATATTTAAAGTGGCCCCTTTGTACAAGAATTACTGGTTATATGTTCAAGTATACTGGCAATCTTGCTCTGCCAGTGTTCCTGAGTTAAGGGCTCAAGTTTGCTAGCATTCTGCTTTGTTGTTTCAGTCAATTTCTTATCTTAGATTCTTTAGTCTAAATAGACTGAATTTAGATGTTGCCAGTACACATCAGGCTGATTCTAGTCTCTTTCTTATGGTGGGCTCACCATTTTCAAGGCGGGTGCTCTGCTTGGCACCTGGTTTGGGTAGTTTTGGTATACTTATTATAGTAGTTGTAATATACCTACATAGTCCAAAAGACCCATTTCATTCAGTCACTGGTATAACTCTGTCTTTGGATTCGGAACTTGTCACCTCCAGTTGTGCTAACTGGTTGTACCAAATGTGACAATCAGGGCCAGCACCCAGCAAACCTTGGCAAGTGTGGGTCCCACTGCATTCAGGGGAGCCTACAATGCATTGGGGCCAGGGAGGAGAAGGGGACCCAGCCTGCTGAGTCAGACACATTTTAATTGCAGTTGGGCCTCCCATTTTAATTGTAATCTAATATAAATAAGCCCTTCATGCTTTTTCTTGCACCCCACTTTGACCCCTTTGCTTTAACTTTGGTGTATGATGTTGGTGTCATTAGATGACACTCATGTTCACCGATGCCGTAAAATCATCAAATGTGAGTTTAATACATTCAGGGACCTGTTAGGCAGGCTGACAGTTACAATGTTAAGTCTATGGATTGCGCTGCTGTGCTTCAGGCATGCGCTGGAATGAGTGAAGCATTGCTAAGCAACGCAGTGTAGATTGCTGAGCTGCACCATACACTGCCCAACCAAGAGCGATAGAGAGAGAGACAGTGATAGAGAGAAAGAGAGAGAGAGAGAGCAATAGAGAAATAGAGTGAGAGCGATAGAGACAGACAGAGCGATAAAAAGAGATAGTAAGAGAAAGAGCGATAGAAACACAGAGAAAGAGACAGCAATAGAGAGACAGAGAGATAGCGATAGAGAGAAAGAGAGAGAGCAATAGAGAGACAGAATGAGAGAGCAATAGAGACAGAGAGAGCGAGAGAGAGACAGTGAGAGAAAGAGCAATAGCAACACAGAGAGAAAGTGATAGAGAGATCGATAGACAGAAAGAAAGATAGACAGAGTGATGGAGAGACAGACAGAGTGATAGAGAGACAGACAAAAAGAGAGCAATAGAGTAACAGACAGAGAGAGAGATATAGAAACAGACAGAGTGACAGTGATAGAGAAACAGACAGAAAGAGAGAACAATAGAGAGACAGCTAGCGATAGAGAGACAGAGAGAAACAGACAGAGAGGGAGCAATACAGAGAAGCACAGAGAGACAGAGAGAGCGAGAGATAGACAGAGAGTGCAATAGAGAAACAAATAGAGAGAAAGCAATAGAGAGACAGAGAGGGGGTGATAGACAGAGAGAGCGATAGACAGACAGAGAGTGAACATCGGGTCAATTTTGTAAAATTAAAAGACTACATACTTACCTCCTCTGTTGCTCCCCGGTAGCTGGAGTCGGCATTGCAGTCCCCGCTGTCTGATTGCTGCAGAAAATTCCTGGCCTGATCACTGCGGGGAATGTCCACAGCAAGCACATGTGTGTCACGGAATCGCATAACCCAGAAGTCAGACAGCAGGAACAACGACCCTGACTGGAGCTGATGAAGAGGTGAGTATGTAGTTTTCTTTATTTTATCACATATTTAAAAGGGACAAGAGGTGCTCTCTATATGTAAAGGGGGCAAAAGGTGGCAATATTTGTAAAAAGGGGGCATTATATCTAAAAGAGGCAAAAGGGGACATTATTTCTAAAAGGAAGCAAGAAAAGGTATTATTATTGACAAAAGTTTGTATAATTGCTAATTGGAGCATAAGGGGCATTGATAGAAAGAGGGGTCCCTTGAGCCTCTATCGCCAAAGGGCCTACAGAAACCTGTAGTCGGCCTCGTGACAGTCCTGGCCTTCTTTCTGATATAAGATGGAAATTGTAGAGGGCAGACAAAGCTTCCACTTGCTGTAAGATGAGGTGGGGTTATGATGTGTACC
Source organism: Eleutherodactylus coqui (assembly GCF_035609145.1). NCBI lineage: Eukaryota > Metazoa > Chordata > Amphibia > Anura > Eleutherodactylidae > Eleutherodactylus > Eleutherodactylus coqui. The sequence continues at coordinate 88,582,583 of NC_089840.1, read as the reverse complement.
AGTAGTACCACCAAGGAGGCCCTGAGTCTTATTTATACTCCTCTGACGTTCACTATTTGTCACTGAGAAGGCCTGAGACTAAAATATAACTTTTAATAATTTTTAAAAATTAAAATTACCCTGATTAACCAGGGTGGTTACGACCCAAAAACAGACACAAGTGTAACAAACAAACAAAAACAAAAATTCCTAGTGGGATTTGAACAATTAGTGAGTATATAGAGTCTCACCAACCTCCTAGCCACCAAGGTAAGTATTACCAAGAGGACTGATAAGAAATGGAGTGAACTTACAAGACCTTTGGACAAAGATATAAGACCAAAAGTGTCGGACCCTAATAGGTGATTAATGGTCGTTTTTTGTTAATGGAAACGTGCACATTATTCAACGGCACCGTTCCAGACCATAAATATCAATCACTCCAAGAGTTATTAAATAGTGGATTGATAATAGTCTATTGGATCCACAATATTTAATGGAGGTAATGTGCTCTTCTACCCACTTAATCACAACACTATGCTGTGTTAATGTGATTTGATATTGTTAAAGTTTACTTCCACGTCGGAACAGTAATCTGTCAAGACCCAATTTATAATGTATGGGTCCAGGTTGTGTTTATCAGACAACAAAACTGGAGAACTGGACTTATATAGTCTAGACTTCCTTGTGCATATTATTGTCCGAAGGAGTCAGGACTATAATGATGTGTGCCAGTACAAGTACAGATTTTAATACATTTGTAAATAGTTGACTAAAGTCAATTAATGACTGAAGCAACCAAAATCGTCCACGGTCGCCAACGCGTTTCCGCAGTGCAGGAAGGATTTTTATAGTCACTGCTTCATCAGGACGAAAAAGAGGACTTGAATGTGTTTGAAATTGACACAAAGTACAAATTTGTACTCCGTTTGTTGTTAAATTCAAATTGGGTGGTGAACGTCAGTTGCGCAATAAGAAGATATCAAGAATTAGCGCATATAAACTGACGTTCGTCACGCTACAAGAAAAAGGGGCTGGAAGATTGATTGCACAGTGTGTAAGGGCAAATGAGGAAAGTATGTTAACCACTGCGCATGATGCAAGCTTGAGTATATAGACAACACCAAACTTAGCAAGCCATCTTAGATAGGTTCGTTATTGGAGCACCATATAACGAACATGGATGCTAGTAACTTGGGTGTCTTAGCGCATGATATAATAGCGTGCAATACCCCTTGCAGCTTAACATGCCAGGGAGGTCAGTTTAAGGTTACTATGATAAGAGCACCTAACCTGGCTAACTGATAATGCGGTCCCAAATGGTGACCGTTAACTGTGCTATACTACCAGCCCCTTATGAGGCAACACTTCAATTTGACAGACCTGGTAACTGTCTGTACCTGGTCGGTTTATGTAGGGCTAACTCCTCCTTGTGGGAGGGGAGTGAATTAGGATTCCAATTGGTTAATCCATAGCAATAGGAGGGCCAAAAGTGACGTGTCATTAGGAAGGGGGGCGAGGCCGGGGCCGTTGCTAAGTAACACATATGTTTCCATGCAAAAGACACGCCGGATCACGTGATACGTCACATCACGTGGTGTGTCATTGTGCACGGGCTAGCCGATAACAGATAGCAACGACGTCTGATGTTGATGACGCCGCTGCTTACATATTAACGGGGCGCCAGGTCACGTGGTGTGGCGCCACGTATGAGAACCGATATAGCGCGGCCGAGCAGCCTAGTTTTAAAGATGCGATATATGCCATAGTGACATGACTCGTCTGGCACCGCCCACTTGTGTGAGACGTATAATCGTGTGGTTGTGGAGATGCGGCGTCCGGCGCGGTGACGTCATCGCGTCCGGCGCCGCCTCCCTATGTGAAACACGTCAGCACATGGGAGGCGCCCCGGTCAAGGGACAAGCCCCTGCTATAGGAGGACGTAAGTGCCGCTACGTCACCAAATCCAAGGCGGAGTTTGGCAGAGTTTAGCTTAAGAATAATACACGAGGATGATAAAAACAGGTTGAGGGCGTGGCCAAGTTACTGTATTCCAAAGATGGATAATATTTATATAAATGATAAGGTAAGAGACAATTTAGATGTAACACATCTCCCCACTTTAAATTATACAGTGGCATACTAGACAAAAGGGTCAATAATAAGATAGCATAAACTGACCAATCTCATTGGTAAACACTAATGCCTACTTGGCTATAAAACAGGCAGGATAATAACCTGACTGTTTATAATTCAAATGTCCGTTATTATCACTAAAGGACCATAGATTTTCACGTAACCCGCATATTCCAAGGATAACTATCCTGGTCAGATACTGAATGTTTCAATATGCCTAGATGCTCTTTTGATATATATGCATGACCTGTGCCTAACTGTTCGGATTTTAGATCTAGAATGTGGCTGCTATGTATTACTGTACTCAATTGGATTAAATTGTAAATTAATGGGTGCTCTAAAACTGATTTAATTTGTCCAATTTGAAATAATTGATTGATCCCAACCTCTAACCATAACGTGTAAAAGCGACGATACAGCAGAGAAAACTTCTAGAGATGAATTCCTATATGAACGAAACAAAGGATATATTTTCGTTTAACCCCTTGGGTGCTAAACAATCCAATTTATGGATCCAAAAGGCCTCCTTTTGGAGCAGTCGTCGATTCATATCGCCTTTGCGGCCGTTGTCACGTACTAATTCAATGCCTCTGAATGAGACGGCTTCGGGATGGTCAGACTGGAATTCACGCATATGAGTAGAAAGACTTGTATCCTCGTTTCTATTAATATTTCCAAGGTGGGCTAACGTGCGTCTCCGTAGCTGTTGGATAGTTTTGCCCACATAATCTTTGGGGCAAGGGCACGTTGCCAAGTACACGACAAAAGATGATCGACAATTTATGAAATCACGAATGGAAAAAGTTTTTCCGGTTGTTGCGCTTTGAAAGTGTTTTGTTTTTTCCATAACTGGGCATGCCTTACAGCCATGGCAACGATAAAACCCCACCATTGGGCTTGTCGTGAGCCAAGTAGAGGGACTCATTTGCCCTTACACACTGTGCAATCAATCTTCCAGCCCCTTTTTCTTGTAGCGTGACGAACGTCAGTTTATATGCGCTAATTCTTGATATCTTCTTATTGCGCAACTGACGTTCACCACCCAATTTGAATTTAACAACAAACGGAGTACAAATTTGTACTTTGTGTCAATTTCAAACACATTCAAGTCCTCTTTTTCGTCCTGATGAAGCAGTGACTATAAAAATCCTTCCTGCACTGCGGAAACGCGTTGGCGACCGTGGACGATTTTGGTTGCTTCAGTCATTAATTGACTTTAGTCAACTATTTACAAATGTATTAAAATCTGTACTTGTACTGGCACACATCATTATAGTCCTGACTCCTTCGGACAATAATATGCACAAGGAAGTCTAGACTATATAAGTCCAGTTCTCCAGTTTTGTTGTCTGATAAACACAACCTGGACCCATACATTATAAATTGGGTCTTGACAGATTACTGTTCCGACGTGGAAGTAAACTTTAACAATATCAAATCACATTAACACAGCATAGTGTTGTGATTAAGTGGGTAGAAGAGCACATTACCTCCATTAAATATTGTGGATCCAATAGACTATTATCAATCCACTATTTAATAACTCTTGGAGTGATTGATATTTATGGTCTGGAACGGTGCCGTTGAATAATGTGCACGTTTCCATTAACAAAAAACGACCATTAATCACCTATTAGGGTCCGACACTTTTGGTCTTATATCTTTGTCCAAAGGTCTTGTAAGTTCACTCCATTTCTTATCAGTCCTCTTGGTAATACTTACCTTGGTGGCTAGGAGGTTGGTGAGACTCTATATACTCACTAATTGTTCAAATCCCAATAGGAATTTTTGTTTTTGTTTGTTTGTTACACTTGTGTCTGTTTTTGGGTCGTAACCACCCTGGTTAATCAGGGTAATTTTAATTTTTAAAAATTATTAAAAGTTATATTTTAGTCTCAGGCCTTCTCAGTGACAAATAGTTTAGATTGCTCCAAGAGCCTTGGTTGTCACAGTGATTAGCATTCTTATAAAATGGCAAGTTTCTTATCGTGTGGTGTTGATACGACACCTTGGGCTGCTGAGGCCAACTTGGTCTTCTCAAATGAAAATTTGTCCAATTCTACTCAATTGATCTCCATCAATCATGCCTTTAAAAACCTCACCATGGTCTATAAAGAATTTGTTCGATCATGGTGGGAGATTCAGGGACTCACCAAATATCTCGACAATAAAATAATCCCTAGAGGATTACGGATAAACACCTTACCACCGGTCAAGATGCGTACCCCTGCGTTTATGAAAATCTGGGAACAGGAGGCGTCAGAGAGCTCTTTTAGATTCATGAGGCTATTGTTAACAGAAGAAAAACAAATCCATGAAAATAATAGTAAAATACTCGATGCGGCAATTATCGAAACAAAAAAATACTCTGAGGATAATGAGTATGATAAGAAAGAAAAAATCTTACAATCAACAGTTGAAAAATATACATCCTATCTTAAGGATAGGAAACACCATCAGTTTCAACGGGATATGAAGGATTTTACAGATAATAAAGTTTATGATATTGCAGCATCGGGACCATCTGATCTGAGTTCTTCTGAGAGTGAGCTCTCTGGAAGCGACTCCTCAAGACTTTATCAATACCCTAAACAGAGAGGTAGGGGCCAAGGCCGTGGTAGAGCCAAAAACCGGGGTAGGAATTACAACAGCCCCTCTGATCGTTTTTTAGGCCCACCTATTGCCAATTATTTCATGCGGGAACGCAGGAAGCCAGCGCACCAACAATGACCACAATGATTGACCCAATAACTAATGAAGAATCTTCTAGTACAAACTACGGTGTTGTAGTCCCAAATCCTACAACATTAGACAAGGATGATTTTCAAATTATTAATTTATCTTCAAGACCCTTTTCTAGAGATGAAACTAAACTCTTGACCAAAGGCTTGTCATTTGTTCCTACATTTCGTTACGATCCCTTCATATGGAAAAAAGATATATCATTGTTCCTCAGGAAACTTAAATGGAAAAAATTCTATGCCTCACAGAATCGCAAAAAAAGCGCAGAATTAGGTCTCGATGTTGGGGATTTACAAGCCCTTGACGATCTTGAGGATTTGGAAAGAGAAGCTACTACATCACCGGGTGAGGGCCCATTTACCACGCTTAAATTGAAGAGTACGAGCATGCCACCCATAACTGACTCTCCTTATATCGATATGTTCGAAAAATTGGTATCTGAAGAACTAAAACCCTTATCAGAAAAAAGATCTTTTCATCACCAAAACCTAACCCAGGGGGAAAAAAAAGCTTTACTTGAGATCGAGAATGATAAGAGTATAGTGATAAAACAATCTGACAAGGGCGGTAACCTTGTCATCATGGATGATTCGGCATACAGGGAGATGTGTATGAACCTTTTAGGTGATAATACCAGTTATGGCAGATTAGATCGGGACCCTACCTTTTCCTTCCAAAAGGATTTGCTTGGGATACTGACACGAGCCAAAGACCAACATCTTATCAGTCACACTGAATTCAATTTCTTGTATCCACAACACCCTCAAATACCTACCTTTTATGGTATCCCCAAGATCCATAAGGGTTTTACACCTCTCAAAGGACGCCCCATCGTATCCGGCATAAACAGCATCACACAGGCCTCCAGCCAGTACATTGAGACGATTCTCAAGCCATTCGTAGAATCGCTACCATCATTCGTATTAGATACGACCGATGTACTTAGGCGTCTAGCAGATCTATATGTTTCTGATACTACCCTGTTGGCCAGCCTTGATGTGGAGGCACTCTATACCTCCATTCCACACGAGGGTGGTCTAACTGCTATCAGCTTTTTTCTGCACCAAAGGGGAAGGTATTTTGTGGACCATAACAAGATGGTTCTAGAACTTTTACAGTTCGTTCTGGAACACAATTATTTTGTGTTCGACCGAAAGTACTTCCACCAGCTCAGGGGGACCGCGATGGGGAGCCCATGTGCTCCCCATTACGCGTGTCTTTACCTGGGCTGGTGGGAGGAAAAGTACGTCTTCACTGATACCACTATTATTTGGACCCAATACATCGATATGTGGATTCGCTATATCGATGATGTTTTCATCCTCTGGACGGGTACAGAAGTCCAATTTCTGGAATTTGTCGGTCAACTCAACAAAAATTCCTTGGGCCTTTTCTTGACATCAGAAATCCAACAACAATCCATAACCTTTCTGGATCTTCAGATTTCAAAAACCGAATCAGGGTTGATCTCCACAACACTATTTAGAAAACCCACATCTACCAACAATTTTCTGCATTATGACAGTCATCATCCGAGGTCATTAAAAGATGGCATCCCGAAGGGCCAGTATATCCGTGCTAAACGTAATTGTTCCAATGAAGATGATTTCAACGAAAAATCAGAAGATCTTACACGTCGATTTCTAAATAGAGGTTATCCCACTGCTGTATTGGAAAAAGCACGTGAGGGAGCAAACATCAGAAGAAGACATGAATTGTTAAATGAGAGAAGTAAAAGAGAAGGGGACGGTCTTATACGACTTATTGGAACTTACGATGATGAGGCCCCCAGGGTACGGAAAGCAATTTCCAAATACTGGGACATCCTACTTGAAGATCCCGATTTAGTGGATTCCTTGCAACCATTTCCCGCAATTACTTACAGAAGAGGTAGGAGTCTTAAAGACCGCCTCTTGCGGAGTCACTATATAAGATCATCGGGCCCCTCTACTTGGCTCACGACAAGCCCAATGGTGGGGTTTTATCGTTGCCATGGCTGTAAGGCATGCCCAGTTATGGAAAAAACAAAACACTTTCAAAGCGCAACAACCGGAAAAACTTTTTCCATTCGTGATTTCATAAATTGTCGATCATCTTTTGTCGTGTACTTGGCAACGTGCCCTTGCCCCAAAGATTATGTGGGCAAAACTATCCAACAGCTACGGAGACGCACGTTAGCCCACCTTGGAAATATTAATAGAAACGAGGATACAAGTCTTTCTACTCATATGCGTGAATTCCATTCTGACCATCCCGAAGCCGTCTCATTCAGAGGCATTGAATTAGTACGTGACAACGGCCGCAAAGGCGATATGAATCGACGACTGCTCCAAAAGGAGGCCTTTTGGATCCATAAATTGGATTGTTTAGCACCCAAGGGGTTAAACGAAAATATATCCTTTGTTTCGTTCATATAGGAATTCATCTCTAGAAGTTTTCTCTGCTGTATCGTCGCTTTTACACGTTATGGTTAGAGGTTGGGATCAATCAATTATTTCAAATTGGACAAATTAAATCAGTTTTAGAGCACCCATTAATTTACAATTTAATCCAATTGAGTACAGTAATACATAGCAGCCACATTCTAGATCTAAAATCCGAGCAGTTAGGCACAGGTCATGCATATATATCAAAAGAGCATCTAGGCATATTGAAACATTCAGTATCTGACCAGGATAGTTATCCTTGGAATATGCGGGTTACGTGAAAATCTATGGTCCTTTAGTGATAATAACGGACATTTGAATTATAAACAGTCAGGTTATTATCCTGCCTGTTTTATAGCCAAGTAGGCATTAGTGTTTACCAATGAGATTGGTCAGTTTATGCTATCTTATTATTGACCCTTTTGTCTAGTATGCCACTGTATAATTTAAAGTGGGGAGATGTGTTACATCTAAATTGTCTCTTACCTTATCATTTATATAAATATTATCCATCTTTGGAATACAGTAACTTGGCCACGCCCTCAACCTGTTTTTATCATCCTCGTGTATTATTCTTAAGCTAAACTCTGCCAAACTCCGCCTTGGATTTGGTGACGTAGCGGCACTTACGTCCTCCTATAGCAGGGGCTTGTCCCTTGACCGGGGCGCCTCCCATGTGCTGACGTGTTTCACATAGGGAGGCGGCGCCGGACGCGATGACGTCACCGCGCCGGACGCCGCATCTCCACAACCACACGATTATACGTCTCACACAAGTGGGCGGTGCCAGACGAGTCATGTCACTATGGCATATATCGCATCTTTAAAACTAGGCTGCTCGGCCGCGCTATATCGGTTCTCATACGTGGCGCCACACCACGTGACCTGGCGCCCCGTTAATATGTAAGCAGCGGCGTCATCAACATCAGACGTCGTTGCTATCTGTTATCGGCTAGCCCGTGCACAATGACACACCACGTGATGTGACGTATCACGTGATCCGGCGTGTCTTTTGCATGGAAACATATGTGTTACTTAGCAACGGCCCCGGCCTCGCCCCCCTTCCTAATGACATGTCACTTTTGGCCCTCCTATTGCTATGGATTAACCAATTGGAATCCTAATTCACTCCCCTCCCACAAGGAGGAGTTAGCCCTACATAAACCGACCAGGTACAGACAGTTACCAGGTCTGTCAAATTGAAGTGTTGCCTCATAAGGGGCTGGTAGTATAGCACAGTTAACGGTCACCATTTGGGACCGCATTATCAGTTAGCCAGGTTAGGTGCTCTTATCATAGTAACCTTAAACTGACCTCCCTGGCATGTTAAGCTGCAAGGGGTATTGCACGCTATTATATCATGCGCTAAGACACCCAAGTTACTAGCATCCATGTTCGTTATATGGTGCTCCAATAACGAACCTATCTAAGATGGCTTGCTAAGTTTGGTGTTGTCTATATACTCAAGCTTGCATCATGCGCAGTGGTTAACATACTTTCCTCATTTGCCCTTACACACTGTGCAATCAATCTTCCAGCCCCTTTTTCTTGTAGCGTGACGAACGTCAGTTTATATGCGCTAATTCTTGATATCTTCTTATTGCGCAACTGACGTTCACCACCCAATTTGAATTTAACAACAAACGGAGTACAAATTTGTACTTTGTGTCAATTTCAAACACATTCAAGTCCTCTTTTTCGTCCTGATGAAGCAGTGACTATAAAAATCCTTCCTGCACTGCGGAAACGCGTTGGCGACCGTGGACGATTTTGGTTGCTTCAGTCATTAATTGACTTTAGTCAACTATTTACAAATGTATTAAAATCTGTACTTGTACTGGCACACATCATTATAGTCCTGACTCCTTCGGACAATAATATGCACAAGGAAGTCTAGACTATATAAGTCCAGTTCTCCAGTTTTGTTGTCTGATAAACACAACCTGGACCCATACATTATAAATTGGGTCTTGACAGATTACTGTTCCGACGTGGAAGTAAACTTTAACAATATCAAATCACATTAACACAGCATAGTGTTGTGATTAAGTGGGTAGAAGAGCACATTACCTCCATTAAATATTGTGGATCCAATAGACTATTATCAATCCACTATTTAATAACTCTTGGAGTGATTGATATTTATGGTCTGGAACGGTGCCGTTGAATAATGTGCACGTTTCCATTAACAAAAAACGACCATTAATCACCTATTAGGGTCCGACACTTTTGGTCTTATATCTTTGTCCAAAGGTCTTGTAAGTTCACTCCATTTCTTATCAGTCCTCTTGGTAATACTTACCTTGGTGGCTAGGAGGTTGGTGAGACTCTATATACTCACTAATTGTTCAAATCCCACTAGGAATTTTTGTTTTTGTTTGTTTGTTACACTTGTGTCTGTTTTTGGGTCGTAACCACCCTGGTTAATCAGGGTAATTTTAATTTTTAAAAATTATTAAAAGTTATATTTTAGTCTCAGGCCTTCTCAGTGACAAATAGTTTAGATTGCTCCAAGAGCCTTGGTTGTCACAGTGATTAACCTCTGACGTTCACGGAGCAGTCCAATGATCTGTTCATTACTGAGTAAAATAGTGTTTACATTGATTTTCCAGGGATACCCAAGGATCATGACTGTTCTAACTAGTTTTCTAGTTACATTTTGATATTGTAGGGGAAAAAATATGTTCTTCGTCAACGTCACATAGCTAGTAACCAGTTTATTGTTCGTGATGTATGAATGTTTGTCAGTTGCATGCACCGCATGGGCTTATGTAATGATCTCTTTATATCCTTATGCATTTTGTCAGACTCAATAACTTAATGAACAGCAATTTTCTGCTTCTTCAGAGGAACATTCATCATCCAGTAAGTGTAGCACTATTGTTAGTGAAAGATAAAAACATGTAAAAAGTATAAAAGTATAGTTTCATCAATAAATGGCATGAAAAAGCTGGAATCTTTACAGAAAGTTTGAGTTTGACATTCACAAACAATGGGTTTGTAAAACATCAAAATGTAAATCTGGCTGAACTTTTCTGCCAAAGTTACATAAAAACACACACACAAACTTTGAAACTGGTGATCTTATTAGATAAAAGTCAACTTAAAAAATGGATTTGGGCAGGACAAGCCAATGCTCTAATGTGTATGGGGGTTTCCTAACTGATATCAGGGGAAGGAAGGATCAATCTATTAGATTTCAACATGCTGGAGATAAGCCACTGCCAGATGTGTCTGCCTGTGCGTCTTCTTCTCTCCCCATTGAAATAAACACACATGCTCGAGCATTTGGCCGACAGTTATGTTCTTGACAACTCTTATCATTCATTCCACCCAATGATTTATTCATTTCAGGTCTAGAAATCTGCTGGAAATAGTGTGTCAGTGACTCCATCACTGGTGATCGGACTTGGGTCACAAGGGATGCCTTTCTTGAGTGTATAACAATATTACAAATTACAGCCGCTAGATTACTGGAGACGGGTCATTAATCCAAGGAGTTATTCTGGTTGCTAGATTTGGAGTCAGGAAGGAATTTTTCCTAAAATGAAGTAAATTGTTTTCTATCTTGTGCTTTTTTTTGCTTTCCTTTGGATCAATATTGCAGGATAATATCCCGGACTGGATGGATATGTTTTTTTTCAGCCTTTCAAATTATGATACTATATAAGTAGGTATTGAATATATATGTTTAGACAGCCTTTAACAATAATGTGATTTTTGACTGTTTATACTCTGTTACAGATACATTAGGAAAAAGATTTCCAGAGTATAATGACCCAAAAAGACTCTATTAAGCTTAAAAAATCTGAAAAAGGATAACCTTTTTTGTGGATCAATTCATTCATTCGAGGCATGTCGAGAAATGCACCAAACTATAGGCTAGGGCTGCGCCAGGTTTACAGGTATAGCTTTGGACACATTGACAGAACTACTGCTGTAGCAGACATAGCGGCAGCTATGGAGTCCACTGTCCGAGGGGGTCCTGGACAGTACAGCCCATAATGTTCAGGCTATCATGTGCAGCTATACCTTTACTACTCTAATTGCTTGTACCTTCCACAGAGCGGTGCTGGCACACAGCTCTGTATGCATCCTGCACACATGGCCCCTCCAGCGTCACACTGTGCAAGGGCCGAGTGATCAAAGAAGGAAAGATATAGGGGGACTATTATCACCTGGGTGGAGGAGTACAGAGGGACTACCACAATGGGGGAAGGAGCACAAAGTGACCTCTATCACCAGGGAAGAGAACAGAGGGACCACCATCACTTGCAGCTGTTATCTTGGCAGATGGCCTACTAATCAAATAATGTACTGCACTACTTTAATTATAATGCAATAGAAAGGTGTGCCACATAAATAGCGTAGTCCGCCATAGATATCCTGATAATGGCCGCTAAATCTTTAGTATACAGTGGTGCTTTTCAAACTTTTTAAAACTGCTATACATTTATAAGTACCATACAAATAAACTATAAGTAAGGGCCCCTTCAGATGAACATGTTTGCACAAGCAAAATTTGGCCCCGCAATACGCAGAGAATAGAACCCATTAATTTCAATGGATTCATTCTAATCACTCCCTTTTGCCTGCTCATGGTGCAGCATGCTCTAGTTTTGTGTGCAAATGTGGACTCAATCCGTGTTTAATACGCTACGCAATTCCGTGGGAAAAAGAAGACATCTGGAACCCCTTTGGGTGAATTGCCTTTAAAATCACAGCGGGAGGGGAGGTGTCCAGGGCACATGTGAACTGGCTCTGCGAGATCAAAAGGTACCGTAATATACACTAGTGCATCGCTCACAGGGCAAATGCACTGCGCTTACTCTAGCAGTTTTCTTTGCATACACTCGTGTGAAGGGACCCTAAATGTTCATGCTCAAAAGTGAGGGGAGCATTAAAAAGCTTACTTTGGAGGTCAGCCTTTATAGTTACACCCATGTTTGAACAGATATCTTAAGGCCCATTTAAACACATCTTTTGAGCGATAAGCGTTGCGTCTAAATGCGCTGCCATTGTGCACTTTTCGTGCAAGCTAAAAGTCAGCGATGACACTTATCAGCGCCACATGCTGAGTTCTCAGTGGGATACCGCTGCTAGCATTCTTTCAGCTGGTATCCCACCTTGACTTTTCAGTGGGAAAACAGCTAAAAGCTCTATCTAAAGAAGAATATAATGCGGTCTGCAGAAACTGTAGGGCAAGTGTCAGAAAAGCTAAAGCTAATAATGAATTGAGGCTTGCAACAGAGGCCAAAAGCAATAAAAAAGGATTTGGGGGTATGTCAAAAGCAAAAGAAAAGTCAAAGATGCTATTGGATGCTTACAAGATGAAAATGGTGAATTGGTTAAGAATGATGTTGAGAAGGCCAAACTTTTAAATTCCTATTTTGTATCTGTTTTCTCTCAGAAAGTAGATGGAACATCAACTGATCTTCCCTGTGCTACTGGGGGAATAAAAGAATGCAGGCTATCTGTAAGCAGAAAGATGGTGAGGGAACACTTAGCTAACTTAAATGAATTCAAGTCTCAAGGTCCAGATGAATTACATCCTAGGATACTAAAGGAAGCAGCGGAGGTAATTGCTGAACCACTCGCCATAATCTATGAAAATTCCTGGAGAACAGGAGAAGTCCCATAAGATTGGAAAAGGACAAATGTTGTCTCTATCTTCAAAAAAGGGAAGAAGGTGGATCCAGGAAACTACAGGCCAGTAAGCATGACTTCTATACCAGGAAAGATCTTTGAACAAATTATTAAACAGTATGTATGCAAGTACTTGGATGAGAATGGAGTAATTAACCAGAGCCAGCATGGGTTTTTAACACACAAGTCATGTCAGACTAATCTAATTTCCTTCTATGATAGTATCACTGAATGGGTTGATCAGGGAAATGCAGTGGATATAGTTTTTGTTGACCTTAGTAAAGCATTTGACAAAGTATCTCATCCTATACTTATTGAAAAAATGACCAAATATGGGATTGACAAGGCAACTGTTAGGTGGATTCACAACTGGCTGAGTGATTGTACTCAAAGAGTGGTCATAAATGGCTGCACATCCAAGTCGAAGAATGTATCAAGTGGGGTACCACAGGGCTCTGTCCTACGCCCAGTGTTGTTCAACATTTTTATAAATGATCTGGAGGAGGGACTTGATGGGAAACTGATCAAATTTGCTGATGACACAAAGTTAGGAGGTATAGCTAACACTAGGGAAGAGAGAGTATTCAAAAAGATCAGAAAAGCTTGCACAGTGGGCAGCGACTAACAGAATGGTATTTAACAAGCAGAACTGCAAAGTCCTACATCTGGGCAAGAAAAATGAAAAAAGCACATACAGAATGGGAGAAATTGAGCTAAGCAGCAGCACATGTGAAAAAGACTTGGGTATACTAATAGATCATAGACTGAACATGAGTCAACAATGTGATGCAGCAGCAAAAAAGGCAAACACAATTCTAGGATGTATTAAGAGAAGCATAGAGTCTAGATCACGTGAGGTCATTGTCCCCCTCTACTCTTCCTTAGTCAGCCCCATCTGGATTACTGTGTCCAGTTCTGGGCGCCCCACACTAAAAAAGACATAGACTAACTGGAGAAAGTTCAGAGAAGAGTTACCAAGATGGTAAGTGGTCTGCAAATCATGTCCTATGAGGAATGGTTAAAGGATCTGGGAATTTATAGCTTGCAAAAAAGAAGGCTGAGAGGGGACTTAATAGCTGCCTACAAATATCTGAAGGGTTGTCACAGTGCAGAGGGATCAGCCCTATTCTCATCTGCACAAGGAAAGACTAGAAGCAATGGGATGAATCTGAAAGGGAGGAGACACAAATTGGATATTAGAAAAAACTTTCTGACAGTGAGGGTAATCAATGAGTGGAACAGGTTACCATGGGAGGTGGTAAGTTCTCTTTCAATGGAAGTCTTCAAACAAAGGCTGGACAGAAATCTGTCTGGGATGATTTAGTGAATCCTCCACTGAGCAGGAGGTTGGACCCAATGACCCCGGAGGTCCGTTCCAACTCTACCATTCTATGATTCTATGAGAACAAAGCAGCTGTTTTGTTTGCATATACAAAGCAGCTGCTGTTCTCGGAGCTGTCGGCGGTGTCCCGCTCCGACTTCATTTAACTCTTGAGTAGCTAATTAGCTACTTAAGAGTTTGTGCAAAGATGATCACTCAAAACTGTTACTCAAACTTACGTTTGAGTGATTTTTTGAGCGATCATCTTTAAGTGTCAATGGGGCTTTAGCTCTGAGTGTCATTTAACAAATGGGCTATTCTCAAAATTAGCAGGTTTTACAAAGAATAGGCTTAGATACTGAAGACACTATGAATGGAATAAAGAGACAGAGTATCACAGTCTTTGATATTATAAGGAAGTACAAATAACTATTACCTACTAACATGTCACAGAGATATCAGAAAATAGTGGCAGGTGTCCATGTCTATAAAACCATTCTAATTACCAAAAGTGGAGGGTCATGGTACTCCATACAGATAGCAATAGCGTTTTGCAACAGATTTCCATTAATTAATCACTAACAAATGGAGACATGATACAGTATATGATAGAGTCCCTTTAACAAAGCAAAAATTGTAAATGCCAGATTGCCAAATGATAAGAAGTGACTTCCTGCTTTTCTTGAGAACTTTTATAAATATGTCAGTGCTACTGTTTTTTTTTTAAACAGCTCTGATGCAATGTAGAGACAAGATATAATCCTATACAATGTAATGCAATTAAAATATTCCAATTTTTACCTGTTTAGCGTGCCACTGAGGCCAGAAAATGGCTGCAGTTTTCAAGCATTGCACATGTGACATCATCATTGCAACCAGGTAAACAAATACCACTGGGTGGACCAGAAGATGTCGCCGGAATGGTAGAGGGATTTAACAAGTGAGTACTTGGTCTTTTATTATTGTATCCGATTTCTCCCGTTGTGCAAATTTTGTTCAGTCCCGTAAAACCCCCTTAACGGTATGTTCACATGTAGTGGAAATGGTGCAGATTTTGATTTTGTTTTCTAAAGTGGAAATGATGTGAACTTTCCACTAGAGTAAATCTACACCATTTTCACTATGTGTGAATGTACCCTTAAAGGGGTTGTCTCGCGGCAGCAAGTGGGTCTATACACTTCTGTATGGCCATATTAATGCACTTTGTAATATACATCGTGCATTAAATATGAGCCATACAGAAGTTATTCACTTACCTGCTCCGTTGCTAGTGTCCCCGTTGCCATGGTTCCGTCTAACTTCGGTGTCTTCTTGCTTTTTTAGACGCGCTTGCGCAGATGCATCTTCTCCCTTCGGCTGGTCTTGGAAGCATCGGCGTTTTGGCTCCGCCCCCTTGTACGCGTCATCGCGTAGCTCCGCCCCCGTCACGTGCCGATTCCAGCCAATCAGGAGGCTGGAACTGGCACACGTCATGGGGCGGAGCTACGCGATGATGCGTACAAGGGGGCGGAGCCAAAACGCCGATGCTTCCAAGACCAGCCGAAGGGAGAAGATGCATCTGCGCAAGCGCGTCTAAAAAAGCAAGAAGACACCGAAGTTAGACGGAACCATGGCAACGGGGACGCTAGCAACGGAGCAGGTAAGTGAATAACTTCTGTATGGCTCATATTTAATGCACGATGTATATTACAAAGTGCATTAATATGGCCATACAGAAGTGTATAGACCCACTTGCTGCCGCGAGACAACCCCTTTAAGGCTAACTTCACTCCTGCGAGCACGATATGTGGTCGTAAATCATGGCCACATATCGTGTTCCCTACCATGTGAATTCCCCTCGGATGCGAGGTGCTTTCATGCCAAAAGAGCCTCGCATCACTTCAGGGATATAGCACTATAGACCTAGCACATGGTGCGATGCTGCCGCAGGCACGATTGTAAAACAATGGGCGCTGCGAAGCGACAGAATTCAGGGAAATAGAGCATGCCGCAATTGGTTTCCTGCATAGCATCACATCGTTGTGCCATGCAGGAAAACATCGCTCATGTATATGACTTCATTCAAAAGAATGGGGTTCCTATTTGTGCAAAATCTGTGCATCTCGCAAAGCACAAATGTCACGCGATTTTCTTGTCTGTGTGAAGGCAGCCTAAGCCTTTGCGCATGAAAAATCAATGCACACTTATCTTACTAAATCCCTGCAGAAAAAAAAAAGATGCACGTATCTGTTTTTTTTATTGAGTTTACCTTCTCATGCATTTAGAAAATCTCACACTTGGATTGCAGGCATTCAAGTTTCTGTCTGGGAGCATTCACAGCATGGATCAGTTGGGCTCTCTTATGAATGCACAAGCTCAGCTCCACCTCCCCTCTACTCTTTCAGAGGCTGTGTAGCATAACCACACCCACTCAGTACTGTACAGCTATCTCTTCTTCTCTGAGTAGCTGCTGGTCCCATTCCCTCTCCTGCTGATAAGAGCAGAAAATTCACCCAGAGTGAATTACAGCTCTCTGTAATAGTAGCTTTCTCTGCTCTCTCTTCTCCTGATCTCCACCACCATCCTTAAAGGGGTTGTCTCACGGCAGCAAGTGGGGTTATACACTTCTGTATGGCCATATTAATGCACTTTGTAATATACATCCTGCATTAAATATGAGCCATACAGAAGTTATTCACTTACCTGCTCCGTTGCTAGCGTCCCCGTCGCCATGGATCCGTCTAATTCTGATGTCTTCTTGCTTTTTTAGACGCGCTTGCGCTGTGCGGTCTTCTTCCAGGTGAATGGGGCCGCTCGTGCCGGAGAGCTGGTCCTCGTAGCTCCGCCCCGTCACGTGTGCCGATTCCAGCCAATCAGGAGGCTGGAATCGGCAATGGACCGCACAGAGCCCACGGTGCACCATGGGAGAAGACCCGTGGTGCATCGTGGGTGAAGATCCCGGCGGCCATCTTGGTGAAGGAAGAAGAAGGAAGAAGGACGACGTCGCAGAGCGGGGATTCGGGTAAGTAATAAAATTTTTTTTTTTTTAACACATCCTTTGGGGTTGTCCTGCGCCGAACGGGGGTCCTATGGGGAAAAAAAAAATGTTTTGGCGCGAGACAACCCCTTTAAGTAATGTCATACTGCTTTGTAACAGCTCAGTGGAAAGGTAGGGAAGGTTCACAACAGGAGAGAAAGTTAAAGCGGTTGTCCCGCGAAAGCAAGTGGGTCTATACACTTCTGTATGGCCATATTAATGCACTTTGTAATGTACATTGTGCATTAATTATGAGCCATACAGAAGTTATCAGAAGTTTTTCACTTACCTGCTCCGTTGCTAGCGTCCTCGTTTCCATGGAGCCGTCTAATTTTCAGCGTCTAATCACCAGATTAGACGCGCTTGCGCAGTCCGGTCTTCTTGTTTTCTGAATGGGGCCGCTCGTGCCGGAGACCGACTCCTGGTAGCTCCGCCCCGTCACGTGCCGATTCCAGCCAATCAGGAGGCTGGAATCGGCAATGGACCGCACAGAAGCCCTGCGGTCCACCGAGGGAGAAGATCCCGGCGGCCATCTTCAGCAGGTAAGTAAGAAGTCACCGGAGCGCGGGGATTCAGGTAAGCGCTGTGCGGTGTTCTTTTTTAACCCCTGCATCGGGTTTGTCTCGCGCCGAACGGGGGGGCTGTTGAAAAAAAAAAAAACCCGTTTCGGCGCGGGACAACCCCTTTAAAAGGAAGAAGTTGACAGTTCACTCTGACTGATAGACTTTGCTAAGATTTCAGTCCTCCAGCCTGCAGTGCAAAAGCAACACAACATATAAATCAAACAATTAGATATTTTTAATGAAAACCAATTAATATAAGTTTTAATTTCCAAAAATACATTGAGTAAAAAAAATATAAGTGTGCAAAGATATACAGAGCATTTAAAGTTTGTATCACAGCACATTACCAGATTTACCTAATATGTCTAATCTCATTGTGATCTAAGTGTAGGGTAGAGAACAGATGGGACATCGATAGAATGAACTGAATAGATTACATATTGAACAGGGTTCTTTGTCCTAGAAAATAACTCCTTTATATAGGCAGAGGGCCATGAAGAAACATCCTCTGTGGTGGCATCTAAAATGAAATATATTTAAGTTGGAAACATTGTTCAAGTGACATCTGCTCTGTAACCACATCCTGTCATGTCAGACGCAAATACTGCATAACTCACTGATAAGTCACTGCAGTATACAGCAGCGTTGGTAACTTCAGGATGTATATACTGCATGCTATACTTGGTATAGCTTCCATCAGAAACAGAGCATGAAACAGATACAAAGAAATCCTTTTATATCAGCATATTGTATGTTTCAAGGATTGGTGCAGGGATTAAACACAGCATTGCCTTCATTATTTCCAAAGCCAATAAAGTCTGAGTGACTATGGCATATAGAGACTACCAGTACTGTTGTATCTTGTCTCCATCAGAAGAATGGATGGAGACAAGATGCACGCCAACAAGCAACGCCCACAACTTGATTGGCTGGGCCCTGCAGTCTCCCTTGTCCCCTTACCGGCTTCTGCACTTTCAGTGTCCTCACTAGTTTCACATATTGCAAGCATTATGCGAGGCCAGCGAGGAGACTGACAGCGGGTGGTCATCTGCCCCAGAGCAGGGACAGGAGAAGGCAGAGTGCTGTGGGTAGTGACTAGAGATGAGCGAACACCAAAATGTTCGGGTGCTCGTTATTCGGAACGAACTTCCCGCGATGCTCGAGGGTTCGTTTCGAACAACGAACCCCATTGAAGTCAATGGGCGACCAGAGCATTTTTGTATTTCGCCGATGCTCGCTAAGGTTTTCATGTGTGAAAATCTGGGCAATTCAACAAAGTGATGGGAACGACACAGCAACGGATAGGGCAGGCGAGGGGCTACATGTTGGGCTGCATCTCAAGTTCACAGGTCCCACTATTAAGCCACAATACCGGCAAGAGTGGGCCCCCCCCCCTCCCAACAACTTTTACTTCTGAAAAGCCCTCATTAGCATGGCATACCTTTGCTAAGCACCACACTACCTCCAACAAAGCACAATCACTGCCTGCATGACACTCCACTGACACTTCTCCTGGGTTACATGCTGCCCAACCGCCCCCCCTCCCCCCCACAGCGCACACCAAAGTGTCCCTGGGCAGCCTTCAGCTGCCCTCATGCCACACCACGCTCATGTCTATTTAGAATTGCGTCTGCCATGACGAGGGACCGCAGGCACACACTGCAGAGGTTGGCACGGCTAGGCAGCGACCCTCTTTAAAAGGGGCGGGGCGATAGCCCACAATGCTGTACAGAAGCAATGAGAAATAGAATCCTGTGCCACCGCCATCAGGAGCTGCACACGTGGGCATAGCAATGGGGAACCTATGTGCCACACACTATTCATTCTGTCAAGGTGTCTGCATGCCCCAGTCAGACCGGGCTTTTTAATTCATAGACACAGGCAGGTACAACTCCCTATTGTGAAGTCCCTGTCGACCCACAGCATGGGTGGCTCCCTGGAACCCACCGGCGGTATACAGAAATATCCCATTGCATTGCCCAACACAGCTGAGGTAGTAATGTCGTGCTTAATGCAGGTGGGCTTCGGCCCACACTGCATGCCCCAGTCTGACTGGGGTTCTTTATAAGTGTACAGATGTAGTAAAAACTCCGTGTGCACCTACAGCATGGGTGGGTGCCAGGAAGCCACCGGCGGTACATAGAAATATCCCATTGCATTGCCCAACACAGCTGAGGTAGTAATGTTGTGCTTAACCCTTTCCAATCCAATTTGTATATGGTTTTCCTAGGGGGCTTACTCTTTTTCTGCCATTATACAACGGCGCTATATGCTGGCTAAAGCCAGTACTGCATGAGCTGACACGTAGGATAGGCTCCGACAGCAGAGAGGCTGGCAATATACAGTAAGAGAACCCCGACGGACGTCTACCAACAACGGAGCTGTACAGCCTTAAACCCTAATGTCTTCACAGGTCACACAGTGGACTGGAAAGGGTTAATGCAGGTGGGTTTCGGCCCACACTGCATGCCCCAGTCAGACTGGGTTTCTTTATAAGTGGAAACAGATGCATTTATAATTCCCTGTGGACCCACAGCATGGGTGGGTGCCAGGAAGCCACCGGCGGTACATAGAAATATCCCATTGCATTGCCCAACACAGCTGAGGTAGTAATGTCGTGCTTAATGCAGGTGGGCTTCGGCCCACACTGCATGCCCCAGTCAGACTGGGGTTCTTTAGAAGTGGACACATGTAGGTTAAACTCCCTGTGGACCCACTGCCTGGGTGGGTGCCAGGAAGCCACCGGCGGTACATAGAAATATCCCATTGCATTGCCCAACACAGCTGAGGTAGTAATGTCGTGCGTAATACAGGTGGGCTTCGGCCCACACTGCATGCCCCAGTCAGACTGGGGTTCTTTAGAAGTGTACAGATGTATTAAAAACTCCGTGTGCACCTACAGCATGGGTGGCTCCCTGGAACCCACCGGCGGTACATAAAAATATCCCATTGCATTGCCCAACACAGCTGAGGTAGTAATGTCGTGCTTAATGCAGGTGGGCTTCGGCCCACACTGCATGCCCCAGTCAGACTGGGGTTCTTTACAAGTAGACACATGTAGGTTAAACTCCCTGTGGACCCACTGCCTGGGTGGGTGCCAGGAAGCCACCGGCGGTACATAGAAATATCCCATTGCATTGCCCAACACAGCTGAGGTAGTAATGTTGTGCGTAATACAGGTGGGCGTCGGCCCACACTGCATGCCCCAGTCAGACTGGGGTTCTTTAGAAGTGGACACATGCAGTTACAACTCCCTGTGGACCCACAGCATGGGTGGCTCCCTGGAACCCACCGGCGGTACATAAAAATATCCCATTGCATTGCCCAACACAGCTGAGGTAACGTCAGCTGTAATGCAGGTGGGCTAAAAATTAATTTGATTACACTGTAGGCGAGGGCCCACAAAAATTGCTGTATCAACAGTACTAATGTACATCCCAAAAATTGGCCATGGCCAGCCAAGAGGGCAGGTGAAACCCATTAATCGCTTTGGTTAATGTGGCTTAAGTGGTAACTAGGCCTGGAGGCAGCCCAGTGTAACGAAAAATTGGTTCTAGTTAAAGTTCCAATGCTTTTAAGCGCATTGAAACTTATAAAAATTGTTCAGAAAAATTATTTGAGTGAGCCTTGTGGCCCTAAGAAAAATTGCTCGTTCAGCGTGATTACGTGAGGTTTCAGGAGGAGGAGCAGGAATATTAGACACAGATTGATGAAGCAGAAATGTCCCCGTTTTGGATGGTGAGAGAGAACGTAGCTTCCATCCGCGGGTGCAGCCTACGTATTGCTTACGTATCGCTGCTGTCCGCTGGTGGAGAACAGAAGTCTGGGGAAATCCAGCCTTTGTTCATCTTGATGAGTGTTAGCCTGTCGGCACTGTCGGTTGACAAGCGGCTACGCTTATCTGTGATGATTCCCCCAGCCGCACTAAACACCCTCTCCGACAAGACGCTAGCCGCAGGACAAGCAAGCACCTTCAGGGCATACAGCGCTAGTTCAGGCCACGTGTCCAGCTTCGACACCCAGTAGTTGTAGGGGGCAGAGGCGTCACCAAGGATGGTCGTGCGATCCGCTACGTACTCCCTCACCATCCTTTTACAGTGCTCCCGCCGACTTAGCCGTGACTGGGGAGCGGTGACACAGTCTTGGTGGGGAGCCATAAAGCTGGCCAGGCCCTTAAAGACTGTTGCACTGCCTGGGATGTACATGCTGCTCGATCTACGCACATCCCCTGCTACCTTGCCCTCGGTACTGCGCCTTCTGCCACTAGCGCTGTCGGCTGGGAATTTTACCATCAGCTTGTCCGCAAGGGTCCTGTGGTATAGCAACACTCTCGAACCCCTTTCCTCTTCGGGAATCAGAGTGGGCAGGTTCTCCTTATACCGTGGATCGAGCAGTGTGTACACCCAGTAATCCGTCGTGGCCAGAATGCGTGCAACGCGAGGGTCACGAGAAAGGCATCCTAACATGAAGTCAGCCATGTGTGCCAGGGTACCTGTACGCAACACATGGCTGTCTTCACTAGGAAGATCACTTTCAGGATCCTCCTCCTCCTCCTCCTCCTCCTCAGGCCATACACGCTGAAAGGATGACAGGCAATCAGCCGGTGTACCGTCAGCAGCGGCCCAAGCTGTCTCTTCCCCCTCCTCCTCATCCTCCTCATGCTCCTCCTCCTCCTCCTGTACGCGCTGAGAAATAGACAGGAGGGTGCCCTGACTATCCAGCGGCATACTGTCTTCCCCCGCCCCCGTTTCCGAGCGCAAAGCAGCTGCCTTTATGGTTTGCAGGGAATTTCTCAAGATGCATAGCAGAGGAATGGTGACGCTAATGATTGTAGCATCGCCGCTCACCACCTGGGTAGACTCCTCAAAATTACCAAGGACATGGCAGATGTCTGCCAACCAGGCCCACTCTTCTGAAAGGAATTGAGGAGGCTGACTCCCACTGCGCCGCCCATGTTGGAGTTGGTATTCGACTATAGCTCTACGCTGTTCATAGAGCCTGGCCAACATGTGGAGCGTAGAGTTCCACCGTGTGGGCACGTCGCACAGCAGTCGGTGCACTGGCAGCTTAAAGTGATGTTGCAGGGTGCGCAGGGTGGCAGCGTCCGTGTGGGACTTGCGAAAATGTGCACAGAGCCAGCGCGCCTTTACGAGCAGGTCTGACAAGCGTGGGTAGCTTTTCAGAAAGCGCTGAACCACCAAATTAAAGACGTGGGCCAGGCATGGCACGTGCGTGAGGCTGCCGAGCTGCAGAGCCGCCACCAGGTTACGGCCGTTGTCACACACGACCATGCCCGGTTAGAGGCTCAGCGGCGCAAGCCAGCGGTCGGTCTGCTGTGTCAGACCCTGCAGCAGTTCGTGGGCCGTGTGCCTCTTATCGCCTAAGCTGAGTAGTTTCAACACGGCCTGCTGACGCTTGCCCACCGCTGTGCTGCCACACCGCGCGACACCGACTGCTGGCGACATGCTGCTGCTAACACATCTTGATTGCGAGACAGAGGAGGAGGAGGAGGGTGCTTTAGTGGAGGAAGCATACACCTCCGCAGATACCACCACCGAGCTGGGGCCCGCAATTCTGGGGGTGGGTAGGACGTGAGCGGTCCCAGGCTCTGACTCTGTCCCAGCCTCCACTAAATTCACCCAATGTGCCGTCAGGGAGATGTAGTGGCCCTGCCCGCCTGTGCTTGTCCACGTGTCCGTAGTTAAGTGGACCGTGGCAGTAACCGCGTTGGTGAGGGCGCGTACAATGTTGCGGGAGACGTGGTCGTGCAGGGCTGGGACGGCACATCGGGAAAAGTAGTGGCGACTGGGAACTGAGTAGCGCGGGGCCGCCGCCTCCATGATACTTTTGAAGGACTCCGTTTCCACAACCCTATACGGCAGCATCTCAAGGCTGATGAATTTTGCTATGCGGATGGTTAACGTTTGAGCGTGCGGGTGCGTGGCGGCGTACTTGCGCTTGCGCTCCAACAGTTGCGCAAGCGACGGCTGGACGGTGCGCTGAACTACACTGCTGGATGGGGCCGAGGACAGCGGAGGTGAGGGTGTGGGTGCAGGCCAGGAGACGGTAGTGCCTGTGTCCTGAGAGGGGGGTTGCATCTCAGTGGCAGGTTGGGGCACAGGGGGAGAGGCAGGGGTGCAAACCGGAGGCGCTGAACGGCCTTCGTCCCACCTTGCGGGGTGCTTGGCCATCATATGTCTGCGCATGGTGGTGGTGGTGAGGCTGTTGGTGTTGGCTCCGCGGCTGAGCTTTGCACGACAAAGGTTGCACACCACTGTTCGTCGGTCGTCAGGCGTCTCTGTGAAAAACTGCCAGACCTTAGAGCACCTCGGCCTCTGCAGGGTGGCATGGCGCGAGGGGGCGCTTTGGGAAACACTTGGTGGATTATTCGGTCTGGCCCTGCCTCTACCCCTGGCCACCGCACTGCCTCTTGCAACCTGCCCTGCTGATGCCCTTGACTCCCCCTCTGAAGACCTGTCCTCCTGAGTAAGCGTTGCACACCAGGTGGGGTCAGTCACCTCATCGTCCTGCTGCTCTTCCTCCGAATCCTCTGTGCGCTGCTCCCTCGGACTTACTGCCCTTACTACTACCTCACTGCAAGACAACTGTGTCTGATCGTCATCGTCCTCCTCACCCACAGAAAGTTGTTGAGACAGTTGGCGGAAGTCCCCAGCCTCTTCCCCCGGACCCCGGGAACTTTCGAATGGTTGGGCATCAGTGACGATAAACTCCTCTGGTGGGAGAGGAACCGCTGCTGCCCAATCTAAGCAGGGGCCCGAGAACAGTTCCTGGGAGTGTTCCCGCTCCTGAGCAGGTGTTATTGTAGTGGAGTGAGGAGGCTGGGAGGAAGGAGGAGCAGCAGACAGAGGATTCGGATTGGCAGCAGTGGACGGCGCAGAACTGCGGGTAGACGATAGGTTGCTCGAAGCACTTTCTGCCATCCAGGACAGGACCTGCTCACACTGCTCATTTTCTAATAACCGTCTCCCGCGTGGACCCATTAATTGGGCGATGAATGTGGGGACACCAGAAACGTGCCTCTCTCCTAATCGCGCAGCAGTCGGCTGCGACACACCTGGATCAGGAGCTTGGCCTGTGCCCACACCCTGACTTGGCCCTCCGCGTCCTCGGCCGCGTCCACGTCCTCTAGGCCTAACCCTACCCCTCAGCATGCTGTATTACCAGTGATTTGATTTCACAGGCAGGAAATAAATTGGCGCAAGACTGCAGGCCAAATATAATTTTTTCCCTTTTTTGAAAACGAAAGGCCCCACTGCCTCTAGTGAATGAATAATCTAAGTTTAATAACTGTGCTGTTTTCCTGCTAATGTGTCACAGAACGTGAGGGTAGCAGAGTTATTAACTGTGGCAGAGCAGGTATTTTTTTTCCCAATTAAGGAAAGCAAATGGCGAAGCCAGGAGTAAAACGTAGCTGGGTGCGTATGATTTTTACAGGTTGCACACGCAGCCGACACGTGTCCACCGGCGTTAGGACGGACAGAGGCAGGACAAATAGAATTATTTTCCGTTTTTTTGCACCAAAAGGCAGCACTGCGTATATTCTATGAACATGAGAAGTTTAATAACTGTGCTGTTTTCCTGCTAATGTGTCACCGAACGTGAGGGTAGCAGAGTTATTAACTGTGGCAGAGCAGGTATTTTTTTTCCCAATTAAGGAAAGCAAATGGCGAAGCCAGGAGTAAAACGTAGCTGGGTGCGTATGATTTTTACAGGTTGCACACGCAGCCGACACGTGTCCACCGGCGTTAGGACGGACAGAGGCAGGACAAATAGAATTATTTTCCGTTTTTTTGCACCAAAAGGCAGCACTGCGTATATTCTATGAACATGAGAAGTTTAATAACTGTGCTGTTTTCCTGCTAATGTGTCACCGAACGTGAGGGTAGCAGAGTTATTAACTGTGGCAGAGCAGGTATTTTTTTTCCCAATTAAGGAAAGCAAATGGCGAAGCCAGGAGTAAAACGTAGCTGGGTGCATATGATTTTTACAGGTTGCACACGCAGCCGACACGTGTCCACCGGCGTTAGGACGGACAGAGGCAGGACAAATAGAATTATTTTCCCTTTTTTTGCACCAAAAGGCAGCACTGCGTATATTCTATGAACATGAGAAGTTTAATAACTGTGCTGTTTTCCTGCTAATGTGTCACAGAACGTGAGGGTAGCAGAGTTATTAACTGGCAGAGCAGGTATTTTTTTTCCCAATTAAGGAAAGCAAATGGCGAAGCCAGGAGTAAAACGTAGCTGGGTGCGTATGATTTTTACAGGTTGCACACGCAGCCGACACGTGTCCACCGGCGTTAGGACGGACAGAGGCAGGACAAATAGAATTATTTTCACTTGTTTTACAAGCAAAAGGCAGCACTGCGTATATTCTATGAATAATAACTGTGTTGTGGCCCTGCCTATACAATTCTTTCCCTGCAGTATCAATGGAGGGTGGAATGCTCTGCAGAGGCGATTTTGAGAAGCAAAAAAAAATGCAGCACAGCTAACAGCAGCCTGGACAGTACTGCACACGGATAAATATGGCCCTAGAAAGGACCGTTGAGGTTCTTGAAGGCTACACTCACTCCTAACACTCTCCCTGCCTATGCAGCACTTCTGTCCCTAATGCCAGGTGCAACGCTCTGCAGAGCCGATTTTGAGGAAAAAAAAATGGCACTGCTAACAGCAGCCAACACACAGCTATCAGTGGCCCTAATAAGGACCTTTGGGGGGTCTTGAAGCCTACACTAACTACCAATTCTTTCCCTACAGCAGCTTCGGTACAAACAGCACTGTCCCTCAGCTAACTCACCAGGCATCTGAGCCGAACCGCGGGAGGGGCCGACTTTTATGTTCGGGTGACACCTGATCTTCCCAGCCACTCACAGCAGGGGGGTGGTATAGGGCTTGAACGTCACAGGGGGAAGTTGTAATGCCTTCCCTGTCTTTCAATTGGCCAAAAAAAGCGCGCTAACGTCTCAGGGAAGGAAGTGAAAGTAACCAGAACACCGCATGGTGTTCGTTACGAATAACGAACATCCCGAACACCCTAATATTCGCACGAATATCAAGCTCGGAAGAACACGTTCGCTCATCTCTAGTAGTGACACTCAGCCGCTCTCCCTTCTCTCCTTTACGGATCCTGCGCTGTCAGTCTCCTTGTTGGTGTCACATGTTGCAAGCATTAGGCGACGGCGGCGAAGAGAGAGACAGCGGGTGACCAACTTCGGCGGACCAGGGACGGGAGACAGCAGAGCTCCGGTGGCAGTGACACTGGCAGGAAAGAAGCCCTGCGGAGCTACGAGCCCACAGCGTCAGGGGTTTGACAGCAGGGGGGGGGGAATGGCAGGCCGAAACTGGCGGGGAAGAAGGTCTCCGGGCACTGTGGAGCTACGAGCCACAGCGGTAAGCGTTAGAAACAGCACTGAAGAGTGCGCTATTTTCTCTGTCCAAAAAACACAACCATGATGGAATAGATGCAAAATGAAGTGAATGCAACGGAAGAATGGAAAACATAATGCTAATGTAAAATGAGGGGCACATTTTTTTTAAATTTTGTACCATAAACAAGTGCCAGTTTTTCAAACTGGAAAAACACTTAAAAATCTAATTACTAAGTGAGAAATCTTCCAAAAATGTCCTGTATGAACCCTAAGAGGTATGTATGATGTAAACTTGTGTGTCCAATTTTCATTGTAATTTTACTTGTCTCTTAGTGATGACTTCTGGTATAATAAAATACCCATATTTTACACTATACCATTTATATGTATGTATAATATTAAGGAAATGGTTGAAATTCAAGAAGGAAGGAAATTTCTTCACAGATGAGATTGCAAAATTCTGTATAGTTTGCTAAAGCAACTCTCCAGGCTCCACTTTTCTAAGGCTCCAATGATAATAATAATAATAAACTTTATTTGTATAGCGCCAACATATTCCGCAGCGCTTACATAGACAGGGGATACAGAAAGACAAAAGTACAAACATTACAGAACCATGGTTACATAGTGATCAGTTGATGGAAACAATAGGGGTGCGGGTCCTGCTCCAACGAGCTTACATACTACGAATAGTGGGGTGATACAGAAGGTAAAGGGGCTGGCGGTGTGCGCGGTATGGCGGGGTGGAGAGTGAGTGATGTTATACACATAGACAATGGTCAGACATTTAGCCGTGTGATGGCAGAAACGGTATGATTGCAGGAGCGGTTTATTATGGCTAGCAGGGATTGCAGTCAGTAGGTCAGGGAGCATGTTATCAGGCGGAGTACAGAGGGGTTTGTTTAGGGAATTCGGTATGCCTCCCTGAAGAGGTGCGTTTTTAGAGCACGCCTGAAGTTCTGCGAGTCCTGGATTGCTCGGGTAGCCTTTGGTAGTGCGTTCCAGAGGACCGATGCTGCTCTGGAGAAATCTTGGAGGCCGGAATGAGAAGTTCGAATTAAAGGGGCGCTCAGTCTGGTTTCGTTAGCAGAGCGGAGAGCCCGGGCTGGTTGATGGATTGAGATGAGGGAGGCGGTATAGGGGGGCGCTGCGCTGTGGAGGGCTTTGTGGATGAAGGTAGCGAGTTTAAATTGAATTCTGTATTTAATGGGCAGCCAATGCAGTGACTGGCACAGGGCAGAGGCGTCCGAGTAGCGTCTGGACAGGAAGATGAGCCTGGCTGCCGCATTCAGGATGGATTGGAGAGGGTAGAGTCTGGTGCAGGGGAGGCCGATCAGCAACGAGTTGCAATAATCGAGGTGGGAGTGGATGAGGGCAACAGTAAGCGTTTTTAACGTGTCTACAGTGAGAAAAGAGCGGATTCTTGCGATGTTCTTGAGGTGCAGCTGACAGGTTCGGGCAAGAGATTGGATGTAGGGGGTAAAAGAGAGATCAGAATCAAATATGACCCCAAGGCAGCGGGCATGTTGTCTAGGAGTTATGGTGGGGAGTGAAATTTATTGCTCTCCTTAGATAAGGAAAGCATCTCAGCAAGGATGGGTGAAAGATGCCATTTGGGGGAGGTGGATGGCAGAGGTGACTAAAAGTAAAGTTTCATTTACCGATGCAAACAGATGAAATGCAAAATACACAATTCACAGCAAGCAGGCAGCACAGAGGATTTAAGCAGAGGGAGATAGCAGGAGTACAGCTTGGAGTGGGATGGTGCAGAAATGAACGTACCGATGCAAACAGATGAAATGCAAAATACACAATTCACAGCAAGCAAGCTGATAATACAGTTCTGAGGATCTGCACAAGCTCATACAAGTAAAAAAATGAATCATGGAGACTGCAAATAGTATCTTATTTTATGGACTGCCCATGAACTTCTGAAAGGCTGATAACAATGCAGACTTCCTGGTGATCATGTGATAGACTTGTGTTTATATACATCGGCCAATCGGAGGAAGCAAAGCAGCAGTGGGAAGGACAGAACAGCAATCTGAACAAATGAATAGATAGGGGGTGTGTCTCAGACTACTGCAGACTCCCTCTACACATTGTAGATAAACTATAGTCACAGATCACAGCTCTTTGTTAAAGGGGTTGTCCAGTTACCAGACAACACTGCTGCTATAGCTGTACTATATTAAAAAAAAATATGAAGAAGAACACCTCTTCTCCATTCTTAGGGATCCAGTGCTGTCGCCCTGCCATCCTCATGGTTAGTATTGTAAAAAATAACATCACAGGAAGTCACCTGACCACTGCAGCCAATCAGAGGCTGCAGTATCTCCATTTTCAACTCCTGCCATCATGGCGCCCAGAATGTGACCACTGATACCGGGAGAACGAGTGGTGACGCTGCAGCCTCTCATTGCCTGCAGTGGCCAGATGACTTCCTGTGATCTCATCTTCTACAACAATCACCAGGAGGACAGTGGGGCATTGGTGCTGGATCTCCAAGGCTGAGGACGAATACGTACTGCTTTTTTTTCTCTTTTTAAGTTAGTTACAGTTATGGCAGCAATATTGTCTGGATACTGGACAATCCCTTCAACCGAGATGAGCTGAAAAACAGCCAAGTAGCAAGATATTTGGAAAAGCAGGTATTCGTCATCTGTGGATATTGACTTACATATGGTATCATTTGTGAGTTCCTGACTGCACAGTCACATTCACTGGGCTCATGTCTGATGAATGTAAAGGTATTTGTTTGGGTCATGTAAATCAGAGGCCCCTTACTTAAAACAATTGTCCAGGACTTTTGGGAAATTTCCTATTGATGACCTGTCCTCTGGATAGGTCATCAATAGGTGATCATTAGGGTTTCGCAGCTAGTGAACACTAACAATCAGCTGATTCCCAGCACTGCTGTCAGTATGGACAGTACTGACAGTGGTGTCATTAAGCAGCTGATCGGCAGAGATTCCAAGTGGCACTCTCCCACTGGTCATCAATGACCAGTGGGAGGGTGCCGCTTGGAATCTCTGCCACTGGTCATCAATAGGAAATTTCCCAAAAGTCCTGGACAACCGCTTTAAATATGTCAGATTTTCAGGAAATCAGCAAGCACACTGATTCAAAGTAATCCTATCTCTTGTATCCATCAGTTCGATTGAATTTCCCTTGTAATATTTCTGCAAATGACCATTTCAGCAATCATTTCCTGACACAATTCTGATTCATGTCTGGAAATCACTGTATTCAGTGCGCAATTACGAAAGTGAAGACTAAGAGAGTGCGCCTGATGGAATTGACTGTGAACAGCATTCTGCAGCTTATTACATACTGGAATACACGCGCAAGCTGCAAAAGTCAAAAAGTGCAATTTAAAAAAAAATAAAAACTAATTATAAATATGCTTTTTAGCCCACTATAAATGCATTGCTAGCAAACAATGAGGTGGCGAATTTGCTCAAGGGTTATTTTAAAAGGCATAGAACAGAAATCCAATACCGGGCCCTACTGTCCTGCATGACAAAACTGGACACCATAATATGAGGCCCAATGAAGGTTTTGCTATGGGTCCCCATTTCCTCTATGGACGCAACTGACAAGAACTATAACATATATGTAGAAGTTTTATATTTAAAAAGTTTGTATGAGATGGGAATAAAAGGTTTAACGGGGCATGAGCTGCAATACCATCTGCAACATATTGACAAGAGTGGCACTGATTTAGGAAAAGAAGGCCCCTTTTATCCAAATCTCATACATGTTCTTTATTTTTTACTAAAAAATTAGAATACACACAGCTTATTTTTATAAGTTTATAATTTATTTCTAGTATATCGTATTATTATATCACTACCATTATTACACTTTTTTTTTACTATCACAGTTTTTCTAATATCACTAGTATTATCATTATATGTACTATTATGCTATCACTATTCTTACTATTATTATTTTATCACTATTAATATATTCTATGGCTATTGTATTGTATATAAAGCAATCAGATTACTGCCATAATCATTGGACCATTTTTACCCTCTCATTGGTATAATAAGCTAACTGTTATTATGAATATACTATTTAGTTCTATTATTAATTATACGATGCCTAAGCCTAACTTTGTTGATCCAGAAGAAGGTGAAAAAACCCTGGACACACTCAGTCAATTGTTGACACAGGAAAAAAATTCATACCTGACCCGGGAAAAGGTGATTGGTTCTGGAACCCTGCGTCAAAGCTTCTAAAGCCATTATTATATTATAGACCTTACAACTACTATTATATTATCATTTTAGGAGTATTACTACTATTGTTTCTAATTACTAGTATTACACTATTATTACATATATGCTAATACAATTAATTTTGCAGGTAAACAGCAGTCAATAAGAACATTGTGCCAATTCGTGATAAAACTACACGTAAGCACAGTTTTCATCTAGCTTGTAGCTGCCTGCCGTGTGACCACTAGGTATGAACTTGCCCTTCTGGAAGTTACTTTTGGAATGTAATCTGTGGGAAAAACTACAGAAAAATCCATATCCCAAATCCTCTAAATATCGTCCCTAGACACCCCCAAAATACAGAACCCCAGAGCCCAATATTATAGACCCCAGAAGAGAATCCCCCTAAATACAAACTCCAATCAGAGCACCATTATCTAAAATTTCAATTTTTTTTCACTGTTGCATTCCTAATACCATAACATTTTAACATTTTCTGTCGACATAGCCATATAAGGGCTTATTTTTTTTGTGGGATGAGTTGTATTTTTAATGGTATCCTTTTGGGTGCATATAATGTATTGCATAACTTTTATTAATTATTTTTGAGGAGATTTGGAAAGAAAATTCTGCCACAGTTTTTGGGATCTAATTTTTGTTTTTCAGCATGCGAAATAAATAATGTAGTGATTATTTTTATTCTCTGGGCCAGCAAGATTCAAACGACACCACATTTATATTTTTATACCCTAAAAACACTACATCCAGCCAATCAGCAGCTTGGCCTATGACCTGTAATGTCACCCAGCGGTCCCAGTGCTGTTATGGAACCTTGTGTGCCTAAAAAAAGAACATGTACTAAAAGCAGCCCCTTAGGTCATCGCTATGGCACCCCGATGGATGCTGGGCAACCCTCGGAAATGAGACACACAGATTTTACACACAATCATACTCTCCTAAGCCATTGGCCCCGGGGAGTCCCCCAGCACACTACAGTCCGCCTTAGTGTCTGCCAGTGAATTCGGCCTGGGGGACCACCAGGGGATCCCCCGACTCCCTGGTGGGCCAGTAGCCTGTAGACATATGTATAACAATCATAGCTGGCACTCTTACCTCTTTCTTGAAGACAGGAGAGGGGAAGCGTTGAATGCATTTTGTCACCTGTCAGAACTCCTTTGCTGACGTGATGCTGGCACAACCTGAAAGGAGCACAAGCAGATAATGAGCTCAATCATGAATGTAGAGAAAGCGGCACAAAACTGACAGATACATGTAACCCGTTATCTACTCCAGAGTATGACGTATAAAGGTCAGTTAGCAGCCATCCATTCCCTGGATCTTCTATCTTCAGCTGATGCAAGGAACATGAATGCAAATACACTGTACTGACGTTCCAACTCTGTAAGTCAATGTCATCGCTGGTCCATCCTGCACCCAGGGTAAAGACTCAGCTAACTGCCCCAATCCTGATTGTAAAACCCTGGTCAGGGATGAGTCGCTTGTTGGTGTCCTCCTGGTGTCCCCACTGACTAGGCAGTGCCTACTAGGACACTCAGATCTTATAAACCTGTGGTTCCTTAACTATGAAGAAACTACGACTCTGAGTATGTTATGTCAGCTTACAGATGTGAGTGCATGCTTGGAATTGTAGATGGAACAGAGCAGAGGTAAAATGAGAAAGACTTCTCAATTAGGCCGCCTGCACACAGGCGGATTTGCATTGTGGAAACCGGAACGGGCGTCCGCCTCCGGATTCCCCAGCAAATACTGCCTATAACATGCAATTGAAAATAGCTTTTTCCTCTACACAAGCGGAAATCAATTGCGATTTTCCGCTCATGGAGAAAAAAATCACAGCATGCTCTATTTTTGCACAGATTCCGCACGGATGGCTTCCATTAAAGTCAACGGAAGCGGTCTGATCCGTGGCACTTGTGCGATGCCGTGGGAAAAGTAGAGTTTTTAAAAAAAAAATCTGTACTGCGGATGCCGGCTGGGCACAGGGTCGGATTCCGCATTTGGAATCCGACCCGCCAGTGTGCAGCCAGCCTTAAGAGAGCACAACATATACTACATGGTCAACTGTTTCAATATTGAAACCCGCTACAACTACCTGATCACCCACTACAATTACCTGATCCCCAGGGCAATTTGCTTTAGAGAAGAGGTTGTCCAGATGGGCCATCTCTTGTAATATGAGATATAGTATACAACTGTTGTGTTTCTTGTGTCCTCACTGCTCTGGTATCAGTTAGATATGAATACAGTTACCGTAAACCACATGTATTATAATGTTTTGCCTCATTTGCTGTCCTTCTTTCAGTGTATTATTGCGCCATATTTAGTGCTAGACTGGACCACTGGAAGATCCTCTAGTCCATCCCAGTCTGACAGTGACAGAGCCTATGATTGCACACCACTAGAGGGTCCTGGGCAGTGTGGAGCTGTCTAAACTGGCCCTCCACCCACCCCAAAAGTTCTACTTGCTTCAGGAATTGCATTACTTAGGCCTCCTGTCCACGGGCGATTCTGCATTGCGCTATCCGTGGCGATAATCCGCACGCAGGTAATGTAATGAACGCTTTCTATAGGATAACTATGGAAAGTGCAGCCCGAGATACACAAATCTGCTTCAATTTTCTGCTTGCATATAAAAATCGTGGCATGCCGCAATGAGCCTATCATAATGATAGGTTCATTCCGGAAAATCGTGGTGACTTTAGTGGTCTTTCGCTATTGAAATCTGCTGCGTTACAGCACAACGCTCGTGGGCCGGCCACGAACCGCAGCTCACATAGTTTGACTCCTCCCCCATCTCCAAAAGATTAGTTAAGCGCCGGAAAGAAGGAATTGGGTAGAAATCGGGTTATGTGAGCTGCAGTGCTGTGATAGACTGCAGTCTGAGATTAAGTAATCTAGTTATTAAAGCAGCACATTTCTTGGGCACATTTACGTTGTGGGGACTCACAAGGGGACACATTTACTTTGTGGGGGCTCAGAAGGCACACATTTGCTTTGTGGGGGCACATATGGGCCACATTTACTTTGTGGGGACACAAAGTGGGCCCATGTACTTTGTGTAGGAACAGATAGAGCACATGTGCTTTGGGGCACAGCAGGGCAGGACTGCCCTGATGGAAGAACAGAGTCACGCTCACTTACGAAGCACCAACTTCCGTGAGTGACAGAGAGGGAACACGCAGCCAGGTAAGTATAAGTATTCCTGGGATCCATGTTTCCTGTCCCATAAACATTATAACATAGCTTATAGGGCTTATCGGACATGACAGGTTCCCAAATACACCTTACACACAACTAATACAGTAAATTGTACATGTAAATGATGCCACCATAACAAACTTATCTAACCAGGTCCAGTCACTCAACTAAGTCCAAAAGAGCCTTTGGCCTTTGTTGGGCCAATATATCTCTGTGCTTTTCTTTGAGGTATTGATTAGCAAAGTAGACAACACGACTCCATACAAAAGTATACAAGAGAAAAATATATTTACCACATGGTATATATTTTATTAAATTGGGAGCCTATTAACGACATATCTCAGTGTATTCCTATATTGTGGAAGTCATTATAACCTTTTGTCAGTGGTGTATGTTGGAAGTAACACTTAAAGTATACACCCAATGTAGGGGTCTTATGAGATATGAACAGAGCCTAAGTGCATGTTCATATTGTATTCGTGATTGTTCCCAGCAAGAGAAACCAAGTAATCTTGTAGATATAATACCTTTTAATTGCTAACAAAAATACATGATGTTAATGCGAGCTTTCGAACCAACACAGCCCGCTATTCAATTGGACATTGGGCCTAAAACAAGCATGTTAGAGAGGCAGAGTCTCTCAGAAACAAGGATGGTCAAAGGTTCACAATCTGTGAAAAACTCATGAAAGGCACTGTCAATGCTGAGCAGTAGAGGTTGTAGAACACCATATGCTTCATCCAGACAACGTCTCATTCAGGGAAGGCCTTGTATATTTCAGCAAGACAACGCTAAACCACATACTGCATCCATCACAACAGCATGGCTTCACAGAAGAAGAGTCCGGGGGCTGAACTGGCCGCCTGCAGCCAAAAGCTTTCACCAATAGGAAACATTTGGCACATTATGAAACAAAAAGTTTGACAAAGACGGCACAGAGCTAATGAAAATTTATAATTCTACATCAGACAACAATAGGACAACATTCCTCTCCCAAAACTTCAGAAATTGGACCCCTCACTTCCCAGATGTTTACAGACTGTTGTAAAAAGAAGGGGATGCTACACAATGGTAGACATGGCCTGTCCCAACTATTATAAGATGTGTTGCTGCCAACAATTTTTGTTAATTAATTTTTTTAATGAAATGGAAAAATTTCTCGCTTTCACCTTCTCATATGTAAACTATGTTCGGTTGTAAATAAAATATGGTTATATGAGATTTCAAAATCATTGCATTCTTTATTTGCATTTCTTTACATTTTATACAACATCCCAACATTTTTGGAGTTGGGGTTGTAAATAGCACTACTAATCATACACATATGGGGGGGTGGACAAAAATATGGAAACACTGTACAAAATACACTCTTTAAAATCGGTCTCTACATGTCATTGAAATATGATTTATAATGACATGTAACTTAAGTGGAGGTAATATGACACGGATGCTGCTGGGCAGAAGTGAACATCTACCCAAATAAGAAGGTTCCATTAGTCAGGGGTTTGAGATACTCAGCTGCTGTTACCAGCTGTCTCCCGAAACCAACCAGAGCAGAGCAAGAGGTGAAGTAAACACAAATTTGGTATGAAAGTTCTCAGCCAAGCAGGGGTCAAAAGGGCAGCTTAGTGCTAATGATTAAAATCCCAGGCATTTTGTACAGTGTTTCTATATTTTTGTCCACCCCACGTAAGTACAACCACTAACAATTCATGAATATTTACATGTACACTATACATATATACACGGCTGACTCCAGGTTTATGTGGGCCCTCGGGCAATAGAGCCTCAGTGAGCTCCCTTGCAGAGTTTCATGGCACACAGAACAGTAAAACTGCAGTTGCATATTCCACAGTTGTTTTTTATACCTTATTTGCTAAAAGGTTAAAATAATGCATTGAATTTATTGTATGGGTCATTAGAATTTCAGTTATACCAATATGTGCATATCATTGAAATAATACTTTGATATATTTAGTTTACCAAAGCATTACTGCCAATCCATACAGCACTAGAACCAAGCTCATAACATAAATGTAGCCCCAGAACCATGCCCAGTACATAGATACATTACATGAACCAACTGCACAGCAAACATAGTAGCAGAATCAAGCTCAGTACATAAATACTGCACCCAAACTAGGATCTATAGTTCTTGAGTGTATTAAGGTTGCTTGTCCACGGGTGGGTTTTCATTGCGTTCCCCGCTACGATAATCCAGCCGCAGGGAACGCAGTGAAAGCTCTCCATTGCGTTGCTATGGAGAGCGCTTCCCCCCTGTCCACGAGCGGAGAATCACTACGATTCTTCGCTGGTGGCCGGCAAATCGCAGCATGCTGCGATTTGCTGCGATTCTCCGCGGTCAGCCTATCTGTTAGATTGGCTGACAGCGGAGATCCGTCTGCCAGCTCCTGCTCCTGGGCGGCGGTATCCTGCAACAGAGAGCCGCTGCAGGATACCGCAACGCCCATGGACAGGCAGCCTAAGAGTGTATTTTACATATAACTGTCAAAGCCTGACAGCAGGTTTACTGACCTGAACTCACAGCATGAAAAGAGATCTATGAAGTGAGTGGACTGAAAGTAGAAGTAGGGGCGCACAGAAAATTCATGGGGCTCCACTGCAAAACTCACCCCCCAAAAATATACATACAAATCACAAGGCTTATAAAGTGGCTGTCGTCAACAAAGTGGTTCAGCTCCATTATACCTATAAATAATCCAGTCATCATGTAATGTACTCAAATACCATAGTTACCTCCAGTGATCGCAGGTGATGTCCTATCTGTTTGTGGTCATCCGTGTTTGGTTTTCTTCTCTCTAGGTCCAGACCGCCACTAACGGTTTTTTCCAGCCACAACTCATTTCTGCACATTCTCCCTGTCTTGCTGCCACAACCCCTAATGAATTTCTCAGTGCCCCCATAGTCATAATGTGTTTGCTGTTGTGCAATGTAGCAGTTCCCTCACTGTGGCCTGACAATGTAACCATGTCCCAAACATGTATTAGTGCCTGCCCTGCTGCCTCATAATGTAATAGTGCCCACACTGTGGCCCCACAATGAAATGTATTGCCCCTGTTGTGGCATTAATTAGTAATATGCTGCTCTCTGTGGCCCCCAGTTAGTAACGTTGACCCATCTTGAGCCCAATAATAATAGCAACCCCTCTGTAGCAGCTTGAAATTAACATGGCACTCCCCATCAGATGCAGCGCTCTGTCCGGCAGAATATAACTTCATTCCTCCTACCTCCAGCTCCCCATGCACAGTACAGTGAGTGCTGGAGCCAGGGGGACGAGGAATGAAGTTATACTCTGCCGGACAGAGCACTGTGTCTCAACTCAGAAGTCAGACCTTCCTATATCTACCGTATGTAATGGAGATGCAGCCTGTAATCCAGTACCAGTGGCCACAGTTCACACGAACGTGTTGGATTCCACGAGCGGATATCCACAGCGGAAGACCTGCAGATGATCACGGAAGCAAATTGCGTATGGTCGCATATGGTTTTCTGCACAGATGTACATTTTAGGACAATGTATCGCCCGCAAAGAAGAAAGAACACAAGCAGGGAATGACATCAGAGTAGTAGCCTAACCCCCTGGAAACATCCTTTTATCGCTCAGGCGACATTCTCTTGTGCTGTCGTGGTAGGAGCTGCTCTGAGAGCCTTCAGGATGGGGTACTGCTCTCTTGGCAGGTTTATACTACTTTTTTTGGAAGTAGTATAAAGTCCCCCCTCACTTTTTCTTGTGGAGGAAGTGCACAAAAGAATAAATGGACACAAACAAATATACTTCTCCAATTAAGGCCACCTGCAGACGAGCGGGTCGGATCCGACAGCGAGAATTCTCGCCGCGGGACCCGACCTGAGAGCCTGCAGGGACAAGCGCGTACTCACCCGCGCCTGGCGGCCCTGGCTCTTTCATGTGCCAGCTGCCACGCAGCCGGCGCATGCGCAGACCGAAACCGGTGGCCGGGTGAGTGCGAGCCCTGCACAAAAATAGGACATGCCGCGGTTTGTTTGCCGCGCGAGATTTCGCGCGGCCAAACCGCGGCTGTCTGCATAGGAGTGCGTATTGTAATGCACTCCTATGCAAACTTTCAGCGGCGGAAATCTCGCCGTGGGATTTCCGCCCGTGTGCAGGCGGCCTTAGGCTACAAGCAAGTATTGAAGAAATGTCCAAAAATACACAATGGAACCGCCCAGGGCAAAGCGGCCCTGTGTATTTGGATTAGTATTAGAGTGATAAACGTGTGTCAATTTAAGTCACTATAGAGCGCGACCAGACTAATACCCATCAGTGATAGTTCTCTATCTATGATGTTGCGATAGAAATATGCCGGTTGCCACATAGAGTACTAATATTTGGGTAAAATTGTGTATACTCTTAGCACAACGGCTGTTGTACACGTAGCTCTGTTCTGTGAGTATATCGCTTTATATAACAAGCTCTACGCGTTTCGTCATGTATGGCTCATCAGGAACCAAAATTTTGCTCTCCTGCCTACCATCTGGGCAGAAGACTCTGTGCTGTTGCTGCTTTGTTATTTTGGGCCTTGGGCTTTTGGGGTTAATAGGGCAAGCATTCTCTTGATGCACCACATGCATCATAGATAGCCACTTCAGCTAAACTCATCTAAACTTAGATAGCTATCTACAGGTTAGGTTGGTAGCTATTTTAGCACCTGGGGCAAGTATCAGAAATTAACCACACCTATACCTAGATAGCTAGCCATAGTACAGAGCAGTAGAGGTTCGCCCCCTTGTGGGCATCTCATAGGCTATATTGAGCTATTTTTGATGTCCATTTCTCATGAGCAGTTCTGTTTCTGAA
Source organism: Eleutherodactylus coqui (assembly GCF_035609145.1). Taxonomy (NCBI): domain Eukaryota; kingdom Metazoa; phylum Chordata; class Amphibia; order Anura; family Eleutherodactylidae; genus Eleutherodactylus; species Eleutherodactylus coqui. Next base: position 88,543,081 of record NC_089840.1, on the reverse strand, counting down.
ACCAATTTTGGTTCCTGATGAGTCATACATGACGAAACGCGTAGAGCTTGTTATATAAAGCGATATACTCACAGAACAGAGCTACATGTACAACAGCCGTTGTGCTAAGAGTATACACAATTTTACCCAAATATCAGTACTTTATCTATGTGGCAACCGGCATATTTCTATCGCAACATCATAGATAGAGAACTATCACTGATGGGTATTAGTCTGATCGCGCTCTATGGTGACTTAAATTGACACACGTTTATCACTCTAATACTAATCCAAATACACAGGGCCGCTTTGCCCTGGGCGGTTCCATTGTGTATTTGTGGACATTTCTTCAATATTGGCTTGTAGCCTAAATTGGAAAAGTATATTTGTTTGTGGTCTTTTCATGTTGGTCCCAAATATAGGACCTTGTAATCATTAAATAAATCAATAAAGGTTACGTTTTAGGGGTCCCACCCAGTGATTACTTAATTTCCCTCCTGAGGCCTTTCCGCTTCAGTGACTACTGAAGAATAAGTGGAGGTTGCAGACAGCAGTCTGGATGGTGTGTTGCTCCCCAGACTCTGTCTTGCACATGCACTGCACATCGAACACATTCATAGAGATCAATAGAGCTCATACACACAGTTGCCGCTCCATTCATTTCAATGGGGCTGCCGGAAATAGCGGAGCAATTGAAAGTAAATGGAGAGCTAGTGCGCTTGCAAGACCAGCCTCCTCCTCACTGCGAAGTGTACCCTACAGTGAGCAGGACGGGGGACAAGGTGAGGGTACTGTTGTATCTTGTCTCCACCGGAAGAATGGGTGGAGACATGGGTTGACCTGGTTGAGTTGTAGGGGAGGGCTTGGTGACACCCACAACAGCGCTCTCATCTCCACTGCAGTCAGTGTCTCAGCTCCCATTTGCCATGTCGACCCCGCCTCACCCCGCTGCTGTGAGTCTCCCATGGCGAAGGCTGCTGCTTGTGGTCCCTGGGCCGCTGTGAATGTGACTCTGCTCATCCTCCACCCCCCACCCATACCTCTCCTATCCTCCACTCCCGGCAACACTGTCACTGTATCCCCCGCCCTTGCAGTATGTCATGTCCCGGACCCACGCTCTGTCACTCTCACCCGGCGCTGTCCTCCCCTCTGTGCTTCCACTGTCCTCACCAGACGCTGTTTCTGTCCTTCCCATGGGGTCGGCACTCCCTCACTGTCCCCGAGCGCTCTGTGCTCCCGGTTGCCCACCCGCTGTCAGTCTCCTTGCCGGGGGCATTGCAGGGAGGCTGGCGTGGAAGGCGCTTGCAGCTTACACTGGAGTCTATCGCACAGCCCAGCCAATCAGCACCTGGGGACGTACCCTACACCTCCCACAGCACAATGACAGGTCTCCACTCATTGTTTAGTATCCAGTACCCATGGTGAGACCCCTACTGATCAGCAAGTTACCCTCTATCCTGCGGATGTGTTACAGATGACCTTACAGCCGTGTGCCCTCAGTATTTGCCTCCATATTTACTGTCATTGATTTTATTTGCTACTGGACAAATATAAATCCGTATTTGTCCAATAGAAAAGTATACTAATACGGAGGCAAAAACTGAAAAAAATAAGTCATGCTGGGCTGAAATAATAATTAAAGAAAACGGCTGTGAAAAATACGACAATAGCTCTGTTTTACGGTTCGAAAAAACGGATCGAATACGGCGTTAAAATATGCGAATCTGAAAGCACCCTTATGAGTTATCAAGACATGCGCCTAAACTGGTCCTTTACGCATCAGTTCTTTGCGAACATCGAGCGCCCAGCTCGCCTGTCCCAGGTGTTTCACCCAGTGTCCTGCATCTCCAGGTGCCAGTGATGCCATCTGTCAGTGCCCATGTGGCACATACACCAATGGCCATGGTTGAGTATTTGCAGCCTTCAGTCATTGGGGCACTGATACATGCGTTGGGTGGGTGAAGGCTGTGCCAGGTTGTACCCATGTGAGTGCGGACCCGAGCACACTGCACAGGAGGAGGAGCAGCGGCTCTCGCGATGCTTGGTCCCCGGAGCTGGGTGACACTGACGGCGGCCACAGAGCATCAGTGAGGCGGCACACACTGCAGGAGCGGCTGCGGGAGGAGGAGGAGGCGCCGGGGAGGAAGGAAGGGGAAATGCTGCGCTCATCACTGCCACCCTGCCATACACAGCGCCTCATCTCCACTGCTGACAGCCTCTGCCGCAGACAATAGCAAGGTGCCCCCTGGACCACCCTGGCATCACCTGCTGCCCAGCTCTTCTCTATGAGGCTGGCTCATCACCCACTGGGCTGCCCCTATTCCTCTCACTGGTGAGCCCTCCGCACTGCTCTCTATTAAAGGGCCAGCAGGAAACTTTAAAGTAGGACCCTGATTCCACATAAATGGGTGAGTGGCGATTATATGTGTATTATAGTCCTGGGGAAGATGCAGCATAGGGGATCCTATAGACATATATACACACCTCCATGTGTCTGCACTATACTATATGCATACCAAGCATGTCATGGCACAGAGAGGTGTCTATCTACATTATATGCACTGAACTGTGAATATAGCATATTTACCATATATATATAATAAACACCTAGACATAAATATGCACTTGCCATACCATGTATGCATTAAACGTGCCATGATCTACAATATATACCATAACCTGTCTACCATATATACACGTGCACAACTAGTTATACCATGCAACATACACACCGTATATACCAGAATATCACATACACCCTGATGCCTCCCACAGTATTGGGCTCAGTTGCAGCACCATAAAGGAATGCTGCTTGTGTTCTGCATTTGCTGGTGTATTTTGTCTGTGTGTGTGTATATATATGTATATATATATATATATATATATATACACACACACATATGAGCTTGGTGTGACACCCTGTGGTCTATAACACCGGCATACAGTGCTGGGTAGGATTACTATTGTACTCACACCCCTTTGTGTCTTATGCCGGCTGCTGGCACCTTGGATGTGAATAATACAGTAGTAGTTGGCTGTTGTATGGCCCCAAGAGGATGCAGTCAGCACGGGGTTAATATTTCCCCTGCAGTTATTATACAGCGGTGATGATACAATGTAGCGGGCACGGTGTGGCATTTGGGTGCTGTTACTGTAGTAGTGTTTGCTCATTGTGTAATGATGACTCTTGTATGCAGATGAATCATTACTAAGGGAACGGATGCTCATTTAGGTACAAGGGGGCAGATTTACTAACGTGGTCTAATAGTGTAAAATTAGATGCTACATGTATCACGCTGGCGCATACATTGCGGTAAATTAGACTTTTACCTTATTGTACCATTTTTTAGATGAGTTTTTTTGCACAGAAGATCGGTGCCTGCCATTATTAATCTGGTGCAATTTTTTTGACTTGACACAACCACACCCCCTTTTCAAAACACACTTTTAAAAAGTGTCTAGTGGGGTGTAAAAAAAATCTAAAAATACATATAAATGTGGTTCACAGCATGTAAGCTAATTTTTTTGTCAGAATTTAAAGGGCTTATAAGCTATTGATGGCCTATACGTAGATCAAGCTATCAATAGTAGGTTGGAGGGAGTCCGTCCTTTGGGATCCCCTCTTATCTGCTCTTCGCCGGGTCAGTGTTCTTGTGTAATGAGTTGTGTAATTTCTGCAGGAAGCAGACAGCTCCGTTCTCACTGCGGTGGTCAAGCTTGGTATTGTAGGCCCAGTTTGCATTGAAGTGAATGGGAACTTGGCCTGCAATACCAAGCCTGGCCATTGCAGTGCGGACGGAGCTGTTAGCTTCCTGCAGAAATCAGATCATTGAATGAACACACCAACCCAGCAAACAGCTAACTGGTGGGGTCCCAGGTGCAGAACCCCGCTGATTTATTATTGATGATCTATTCTGCAGATAGGCACCAATATTTTACACCTCAACAACCCCTTTAAGCCATAATTCATGGCACATGGGGATTGGTATAGTAGATTTGGACTTGCATTGATTTGGTTCTACATTACTTACCATTATATGGGTATGTTGAGCTGCAGCGGTCCTATGTGTGACGGCTCAGGAAGTCCTTGCTGACAACCACGAACATGGCACTACAACAAGTCAACAAGTGCTATCAACTACAAAAGCAAGAGGTTCATTTATCAATAATACGGTATTACGTTTCAACATTCGGTATCTTCTTCAGGCGATACAAGATGTGTTATATAGGCTAGAAGAAGACGCCGGTTCGGCACTGAGACATATCGCCATATTATTGATGAAGCCTTTATATAGAGACTTGCTGTATTCCCACTTTTCTTCTTTGGCGCTGTGGTGAAGCGGAGCTGATCCCTCATTCCCTGTTTGGGAGGCAGCAGCACCTGACACCATCTCTATGTGCTTCCATTAGTATGGTGCCTGGAATTGCCCATCCTACAGGTTAGGGTGGGGTCACATCTACATTGGGGGTTCTGCTTTCCTGCTCTGTTCGAGGAGGCGGAAAGGGGAATCCCCGCGGCTGACCGGCTCAGTCTGTGGACGGAAGCGAACAGCGCTGAATGGACCCCATTGGCTATAATGGGGTCCGTCTGCTTCCCGCCAGCTGCCCGGCTTTTGGACAAAGGAAAACGCACTGCATGCAGCGCTATTTCTTTCAGTATTTTGAGCCGGATCTGTGATGGAACCTCCGTCCCAACGCAGATGTGAGGCCGGCCTCAGCACTGTACCTAGTCTTGTGGTGCGGCACTCCTAGGGTCGCCATGAGGCGCTGACCTTTTTTCTTTGTTTTTCTCACACTGGGTAGGACACCATGTGATTGGAATAATGTTGGCATGCACAAGGTAATGGCTGAATAAGTGCGCAGGACCAGAATATAGGTTCATATATTACATTTTATGTATCCGTCCGTCCGTCCATCTGTCTGTACAATATGACCAAATTGCAGGGACTCTTTATCTTGTTATACAGGGGGGCTTCAGAAAAGTATCCCAGTGCCGCACACGTATGAAAGCGGTCTACAAGAAAATCTGCAACCAATCACAGCGCAGCTTTCAGTTCTTATACTGCTGAGATAAAATGAAAACTGCACTGTGATTGGTTTCCATTTCTTATGCTTTTGAGGTAAAATGAAAGCTGCACTGTGAGTGGTTGCTATTTCTTATACTGATAAGGTAAAATGAAAGCTGCGCTGTGATTGGTTTCAATTTCTTATGCTTTTGAGGTAAAATGAAAGCTGCGCTGTGATTGGTTGCTATTTCTTATACTGATAAGGTAAAAGGAAAGCTGCGCAGTGATTGGTTGCGATTCCTTATACCGCTGAGGTAACATGAAAGCTGCGCTGAGATTGGTTGCTATTTCTTATAGTGCTGAGGTAAAATGAAAGCTACGCTGTGATTGGTTGCCATTTCCTATGCTTCTCAGGTAAAATGAAAGCTGCGCTGTGATTGGTTACTATTTCTTATACTTCTGTGCAGAGGCGTAGCTTGAAGCTCCTGGGCCCCAATGCAACACCTATAACAGGGCCCCCAAATATAATGCTTTATTCATAGTACTGGTCTCTCTATATGGAGAAGATGGGACTTATGGCCCCTTGAGGCTCCTGGGCCTGGGTGCAACTGCATCCCCTATAGATATACCCCTGCTTCTGAGGTAAAATGAAAGTTGTTCTATGATTGGTTGCCATTTCTTATATTGCTGAGATAAAATGAAAGCTGCGCTGTGATTGGTTGCCATTTCTTATACTGCTAAAGTCAAATGAAAGCTGCAGGGAAGAATTGCAGCATGTTCTACTGGCAACCAAGACTGATTTTCTTTTAGACAGCTTTCATAAGAGTGTGGTGCCGGCCTACACCCTCATGACCCCCTGTACATGTGAATGATATGTTATAGGCAGGATAGAACCTAAATGTACAGGGCCCCTATGCCAAACTTTGGAATGGGCCCACCCTCTTAAGGCCTCATGTCCAGGGCCTGGTCGGATTCCCAGCGGAATCTGGTCCGGTACCCCCAGAGACCCCATACTCTCCGGGTCCACGCGAGTGTCTCTTCCGGCGCATGACATGTAGCGCATGACGCGTCTGCACTGGGCTGTGACGCGGATTCCTACAATACTTTTGCCGTGCTCACAGTGGAAGTATCGCGGAACGGATGGCTTCCATTGACTGCACAGAATAGAACACGCTGCGATTCTTCTCTGAGAGCGGAAAATCACAGTTGATTTCCACTTGTGGGCATGGGAGAATCCTTTAACACAGCATGTCTATGAACGGACATTGCTGAGGAATTCGTGGCGGCTGTCTGGCCGCGATTTCCGCAATGATAATCCATCCGTGGGAATTCGGCCTAAATCAGCCCACCAATCTGACCTTTGATCTCAAGCCCCCAAATGAATGGTGCCCTTCCTTGCTCCTGGCTTCTTCTCTTCAGGGCACTCGGCTCCTGATGCCAGCTAGTGTATTATATCTGCTGAGGCGCACTTTACAGTATTATGACACTGTGCGCCAGGCCCTGAAGAGCCTGTTGTATCAGGGGAGCCTGTGGGCCCCCCAAATTATGGGGCCTGGCAGTGGCAACCTCTATAATTACACCACTGGACATAAGTGCAGTGATTTCTGCTCGTACATCGGGCTAGACTTGCACACATATCGCTTAGGGCTTATTCACAAGGACTATATTCCAGCGTGAGTGTTGTGCGATGCGTACAAAACTCACACAAATATGGAATCCATTTTTTTGCATGGATTCATTCACACTAGCGATTTTGGAACACCTTGCCATTGTTTACAATGGCACCTTAAAAGACATTGCATGGCACTCGCACGCTGTGCAATGTATATGCGAGGGTGATGTGTTGTTTCCGTTTTAGTCAATGGGAAACACGTGCGATCTTATCACAGCGTGAAAAATGTGCGTAAGGGTGCAATTTCACAAAAGCGATATGATTTTTTTTTTTTTTTAAATCATTTTTTATTCACATTTTCAATAAACATCATGTCATCTTTTACAACTGTTAATTTGTCGTCTATTTATTAACTAACTTAAGCTAACGTTTCTCGCAGAGGTGTCATGTTAATCCATTAGCATTAATAGAGCCTGGACTGACCATCTGAGTGTATAACACATATAATCAGGTGGGGGGGGGGGGGGGGGAAAGGGGGGGGGAAGGGAGTGGGGGGGGAGGGAGGGGGTCGAGTCGGTGTGTGACACGTCTGTGTGTTAGGCCCAATCGGTTCTCCGCCCAGCAGCTCCCGCCCGTCGCTGAAGGAACTCCGACATCCAGCAGCCGGGGTCCCCTACTCTTGTTTGCCTCTAAGGTGAAGTGTTTTTTGTGTTTTTAGGTCGCCTTTTCCCCTCCACGGACCCCCAGCCCATACGGTAAAGCCGGGGGGGGGGAGGGTCGAGGCCGGGACCCCACAGCTCTCTTTGTCTATCCTTCGTTATTCTGAGTCTCTAAGCCCGGGTTATTTGCGGTGCGTAGCCTAGGTCGGGCTTCTATTGCATGCGCTTCCACAGCTCCCATTTTTTCAGGAACTTGTCGCGTGTTCCCATTTTCCAGCTGGTTAACTCTTCCAGATTGTATAAGAGGTCTACTTTCTCCCTCCATTGCTCAATTGTAGGTGGGGTCTTTTGCAGCCATCGGATCGGGATGAGTGTTTTAGCCACTTCAATGAGTAGGGCTATCATGCTGTCTCTATGTGGTTGGAAGTTGGGTGATGGTCTACTGAGGAAAATTATATCAGGCGTTAGCTCAAAGTCTGGTCTTACGCTCTTGATTGCATTCTCCACGCCCCTCCAGAAATTGGTTAGTGTGGCACAATCCCACCATATGTGGCGGTACGACCCCGTCGCTGAGTCGCACCTCCAGCACTTTTCATGCGGGGCCAGCTTGTGAGCAAAGAGCCATTGCGGGGTCCTGTACCACCTAGATAGTAGTTTGTAATGGCTTTCTTGGAGGAGTACGCAGGGTGAGAAGCCAAACGCCCTACGCAGGATTGTTTTCGTGTCTGAGTGTGAAAGTGAGATGTCTAGTTCTATCTCCCATGAGGTCAGGTAAGCCGGTTTGGACACCTTCGTTGGGGCTACGTAATGTGTCAGCGCTTGTTTTATGCCTATGTGTTTTAAAGGGTTCTCTCGAGCAAATTTCTCAAATGGAGTGGCTGGTCTAGTAGATCTATATTTTTTCCCTAAATTCCTCCGTTATTTGAGAAATATGTGCCTTTTGTAGGAACGATAGGTGCGTATCCGGGAAGAGGGCCTGAATCACCTCTGTCGACTCCTTGCTGGCTAATTGTTGGATATCCTCTATTTTCTTGTCAGTGCATTTGGCCCATATGCTTCTAGTCGCCGGATCCGTCAGGGTTCCCACTAGTTTGCAGATTGTGCCTATTGGAGCTATAGGGGAGGGATCCGGTGCCAACGAGTCGCTCAGTTTTGCCCAGGTCTCGAGGGGACCCCTCAACAGAGGGCCACACCTGTCAAGTCTGTGTGCGCTTTTTGGAGGGTGCCAGAGATCATCCAACCATGCGCCACCATGTGTTGCTCTGGCCATCTGCTGTAATAGGGGGTCCCTCTTTGGATTCGCCAATTCCCACCAGTATCCTAGTTGTATGGCCTTGTAGATGTCCTGGGGACACGGCATATCTATCCCTCCCTCCCATCTCCTCTTAGTTAGAAGAGAATGGGCCATTCTTGGCCTTTTCTGTTTCCATATGTATCCTATGAAACCCGCTTTGAGCGACTGAAAGAATGTGTTTGGGATGTGAATGGGCAACATGCGGAGTTTGTAGGTGATTATGGGCATAACATACGATTTGAGGATGTTTTTTCGCCCAAACCAAGATATGTAGGGGATATCGTATGAGCGTAGGAGGTTTTTGACTTGAGTTAGGAGTGGTAGGAAGTTGGCGCTATATAGTTTCTCAGCATCTTTGGTGATTTTAATCCCCAGGTAGTCGATAGTATTTTCTAGCCAAGTAAAGGGGGATAGTGTCTTGAGTGTTTTGCTGCTCTCTCGTGGGACTGAGACATTTAATATGTTAGATTTCCCGAAGTTTATTTTGAAATCGGATATTTGGCCGAAGTTTTCCAGTAAAGTCACTAGTTTGGGGACACCTTTATGGGGATTTGATATGATGAACATAATGTCGTCGGCAAATGCTGCCAACGACAAGTTTTCCTGACCTACCGTGATCCCCTCTATCTCCGGGTGTTGTCTCACCTCCTGCAGGAGGGGTTCTATAGCTAGAACGAAGAGGGATGGTGAAAGGGGGCAGCCCTGACGTGTTCCGTTGTGAATGTTGAACGGTTGGGAGAGAGTGTTGTTAACTCTCAGTCTTGCGTAGGGATTCTTATATAGTGAAAAGATTGCTGTTATCAATTGGTTGGGAAGATTATAATGGTTCAAAACTTTTTCTAAGTATATCCAATTGACGCGATCGAATGCTTTTTCAGCATCTGTTCCTATCAGGACCAAGGGGATTTTATGTTTTTGTGCATATCTCATTGCGTGGATAATTCTATAGCTGTTGTCCTTTCCTTCTCTACCTTTTATAAATCCGGCTTGTTCTTTATTTACTAATTTGGGGAGTAAGTCTTCTATTCTTTTGGCTAGCAATTTCGCCCATAGTTTCACATCTAAATTAATTAGTGATATTGGTCTATAATTGTTACACACTTCTGGATCTTTATTGTCTTTTTGTATGAGGGTCACGTGGGCTTCTAGGGCTTGTTTGGGGAGTTCATTGCCCTGCAATAGGGAGTTGAATACGCTCGTTAAGTTTGGGATTAGTATTTTCTTAAACGTTTTGTAATAGTTTGCCGAGAAACCATCAGGGCCCGGACTTTTACCCAACTGGCAGGATGTGATCAGTTCTTCGACCTCCTTTTCTGTTACTTGGGAGGTTAATGACTGGGCGTCTGTTTCCTCTATTTTTGGGAGTTTTAGTTTGCTCAAAAATAAGTCTGTTTTAGTTCTCAGCTGTTCTAGGTCATCTGGTGTGCTGTTCCCTCTTATATTGTATAGTTTCTCATAGAACGAGTGGAAGACTTTTGCTATGTCCTGGGTGGTTGTAACTATTTTCCCTGTGTTGTCCCTAATTGAATTAATCTGGTTTCTGGTGCGGGCTTTTTTGAGTTGTGCGGTCACGAATTTGCTTCCTTTATTCCCTTGTATGAAGAGTGTTTGCTTTAAGAATAGATGTTTTTTGTTGAATCGGGACCGTAGAAGTTTTCCCAATTCCCGCCGCTTGTCTATAAGCTCTTCCCGCCTGTCTTTAGCTTGTGATTGTTTTGCTATTCTCTCTAGCTTCGCAATCTGGGATAGTAAAGTGTCTATCTCCATTTGTTGGGCTTTTTTTGTTCTAGATCCCAGGGCAATCAGTAATCCCCTCATGTAGGCCTTGTGTGCTTCCCAAATCACCGGGGGCTCTAGTTCGTCTTTGTTATTTAGTTGGAAATATTCTTCCAGTAGGTCTGTCAGTTTGGTTTTTTCCTCTATGTTGTCTAGAAGGGCGTCATTTAGTCTCCATGTCCATTCTTTTGGGGCTTCCAACCCTATCTTTATATCTATGTGGATCGGGGCATGATCTGAGAGTGTAATTGTCTCTATTATCGCTTTTTCTACTTGGGGCAATAGGTTATTGGAAACAAATATATAGTCCAGCCTTTGGTATGTGTCGTGGACCTGGGAGTAGTAAGAGTAATCTTTAGTTGCGGGGTTTAGGGTCCGCCATGCATCTACCAAATTTAAACTCCCCAGTGCCTTAATAGCCCTGCTAAGCTGTCCCCTCGAGACCTGCGACTTGCCCCTAGACGAGTCCAGTAGTGGGTCTAGTGTTACATTCCAATCCCCCCCCAGGATAACGGGTCCTATAGCAAATTCTTTGAGGATGTCTAGTTGTTTGATGAGCCAGTCTATCTGATTTGTATTTGGCACATACAGGTTAGCTATTGTTAGGTTAACATTATTTAACTTCCCTCTCAGAAAAAGGACTCTGCCCTCTTCGTCTGAGTATTTTGACGATAAGACAAAGTTGGTTGTTTTGTGAAACAATGTAGAAACCCCTTTCGAGGCTGAGTGTGGGTGGGAGCTGTGGAAGGCCTGCGCGAACGCCCTACCAGGGAGAGAAAAGCATTTGTCTCCCCTGTAGTGCGTCTCTTGCATGAGAAGTATTTTTGTTTTGTATTTTTTGAGTAGCTGTGAGATCCCGTACCTCTTCCTCGGCGTGTTGAGGCCTCTCACGTTGAACGAGGTGCATCTTAACATTTCCTCAGTCATCATATCTCAGACGGGCGAGAGCTGCTAGGCAGGTGGGCGTCGGTATCTCTGAGTTGTCGAGGGGGGGCCTGTGAAAAAAGGGACAAGAAAATTGAAGCAGAGGTCAAGTATCTATCTGTATACTGTTCGAGTTTAGAGCTGTCTTCTCGGCAATCTCTCACGGTTCTTCTGTGGCTTCTGGCGATTACCGGAATCTGCTGCGTCGGGCTTTTGGGTCGTGTGCGGTAGTTGGAAGCGATATGATTTTTAATCAAGAAATGCTTGGTTCTGACGTGAAAATCGCACGTTGGGAAGAATGATATCAGGGCGAGATATGAATGTTGCCCTAGGGTGGGTTCACATTGATTTTGGTCATCCATGTATGGCTTCTGTTCGAGGATTCTGTCAGGAATTGCGAAAACTGCATTTAGAAGGAACGTGGACGGAACTAAAAGTTGCAGGCTTTAGTTGCGGAGATTAAAGTTGCAGGCTTTAGTTGTGGAGATTAAAGTTGCAGGCTTTAGTTGCGCAGATTAAAGTTGCAGGCTTTAGTTGCGGAGATTAAAGTTGCAGGCTTTAGTTGTGGAGATTAAAGTTGCAGGCTTTAGTTGCGCAGATTAAAGTTGCAGGCTTTAGTTGCGGAGATTAAAGTTGCAGGCTTTAGTTGCAGAGATTAAAGTTGCAGGCTTTAGTTGCGCAGATTAAAGTTGCAGGCTTTAGTTGCGGAGATTAAAGTTGCAGGCTTTAGTTGCGCAGATTAAAGTTGCAGGCTTTAGTTGCGGAGATTAAAGTTGCAGGCTTTAGTTGCGGAGATTAAAGTTGCAGGCTTTAGTTGCGCAGATTAAAGTTGCAGGCTTTAGTTGCGGAGATTAAAGTTGCAGTCTTTATTTGCGGAGATTAAAGTTGCAGGCTTCGGTCCCTCTTTGTCTCCTTTGGTTTCTGCTATGTCAGCTGCATAGAATAGTGTAGTCGATTACACCGATCTGTCTGGTTACATTTGCAAAAATGAGCAGAAACCTGAACCAAGAACAAAGTTTGCGCCTTTGGTCCAGCACCGCCCCCTGTGATAGTGGCATCTCAGCATGAGTGCAGCCGTGTATCTGAATGGATGTCTGTGTGCTGTAAAAGTCGCAGTGTGGGACCTTTAGGTCATTGAACGTTTCAACCCACATTTTTCTCCAGGTATTACCATGTAGTTGTAAGAGATTCTATGGGATGAACGTATGTAGAGCAGTTCTTTCATCACTGACTCTTTCATAAAGTTACACTTAAAGTTATGAGATCTCATAGAGATATACTGTATTGAAAGCCCACCCCAGGGCGGCAACTGCAATCTGTATACACTAATTGTCAAAAAATATCAAGTTGTCGGAATCAAATGAGACTTTATATATGTGATTGTAACGTTGCCGCAGCCGCGGTTCCAGCCTGACTTACCGCAGCGGATTGGCCGTTCCCTGTGGACGAGATTTCTGAGAAATCTCGTCCACATGGCTGACTAATCCTGAGATTAGCGGCCGCAGGCGGATTTGCCGCAGCGAAATTCCGTGGCAAATCTGCCCTGTGTGAACCCAGCCTTAGGCTGCCTGTACACGGGAGCCTGCAGCCGAATATGACCCTGTGCCTGGCCGGCATCCGTGTGTACCTGTCTTTTCTGTTCTTCATCTGTATCGTGGATGGCTGCGGCGAGCCGCCGTTGGTCACACATAACGCAGATTTTTTTTTCCCCGCGCCGTCACTAAGTAATGACGCTGAATCCGGGGCTAACCACACTGTCTTCAGTTCTGTCTATTTCACATAGTGTGTCCCAGCTTAACCGTAAGTCTCTGGACTCGAACTCATACATGAATATGATGCTTCGAGTTTGGAACCGGAGACCAGTGGTCAAGCCGGACACACTTCGGAAGGACGTACATAAAATGGACGGAGTTAGAGGTGTGGTTAGCCCCTTAGGCTGCCTGCACACGGGCGCCTACGGATTCCGCAGTAAATACCGCCCATAAACATGTTATTTATAATCGCTTTTTCCTCTACACCAGTGATGGGCAACCTTTTGAGCTTGGTGTGTCAAAATTCCCTAAAACTCGGGTGGTGTGTTACTTTGAGAAAAAAACATAAATTTGCGATATTTAGAGTTTAAATAACAAAAATGTATAATTGTAATATATAACTGTATTTAACAAAAACGCCCATAGCACAGGCCCGCGCCTCTCCCAGCCTCCCCCTCACTTATCTCAGTAATGATGAGCCCCCAGCAGTGACAGTGACCCCCACAGCGGCCCCCAGCTGTGACAGTGGCCCCCACAGCGCCCCCTGCAGTGACAGCGGCCCCCCACAGCAGCCCCAACAACGGCCCCCAGCAGTGACAGTGGCCCCCACAGCGCCCCCCAGCAGTGACAACGGCCCCCCACAGCAGCCCACAGCAGTGACAGTGGCCTCCCACAGCGCCCCCCACAGCGTCCCCTAGCAGTGACAGCACCCCCCACAGCGGCCACCAGCAGTGACAGCGGCCCTCAGCAGGGACAGTGCCCTCCACAGCGGCCCCCAGCAGTGACAGTGACCCCCACAGCCTGCCCCAAGCAGTGACAGTGCCCCCCACAGCGGCTCCCACCAGTGAAAGTGCCCTCCACGGCAGCCCCCAGCAGTGACAGTACCGCCCGAGACCCATATACTTACCCCCTCCACCTAGTGGAAGCTGTGCTCCTCCTCTGCCCTCCGCGCTGCTAGCAGCGATGATCTCCGGCGCACACTGTGACGTCAGTGAGCTGCCGGACGCCTCCTCCCCTCTGTTTTCGCGGAACCAAGTAGTAGGAGACGTAAGGGGAGGGGGGAGGAGGATCCCGGCTGCACACTGACGTCACGGTGTGCGCCGGGATCAACGTTGCTAGTAGCGCTGCTTAGTGAATACAAGCAGGGAAGCTGCGGCCCCTGCCGGTATTCACTATTACCAGGGTAAACGTCCGACAGCGGCCAAGTGTCAGCGACTATGGCTACGCGTGTCAGTGCTGACACGCGTGTCATAGGTTCGCCATCACGGATTCCACGCGGACGGCTTCCATTGAAGTCAATGCACGCGGAATCCGACCTGCCTGTAAGACCACGGCCACACAGGGCGGATTCCCGACGGAAATGTCGCGGTTTGGCCGCAGCAAAAAACGCGAGATTTCCGCCGGGAGAACTGCCGCGGAAAAAGCCGTGGCGGCTTTGAAGCGGCTCGGCCGCTTGCTCTTCCTCTACGGCCGGCGCTCCCATAGAGGAGAGCGCGGCCACAACGGAAAAAAAAACAAATAGACATGCTGCGTTCGGCAAATGGAGCATGCCGCGTTTTTTCTCCCGCGCGTGAAAAATGCAATTCTTTTAAAATGCCATCCGCGGGTGCAAAAATCAATTTAATGGACCCGCGGATGGCCAATGATTCCCTATGGGCAAAATCCGCTGGGGATTCCGCAATTCCATTTACCCAGTGGACATGAGGCCTAAAAGTGAACATTGCTCCAGAGCAGAAGTGATCTGCTGATATCAAGGGTGTACTGTTATTACAGGTGCCAGTAATGTGCCAGTAAACAATACGAGCAGTACTATACGTGTTATTCGTTTGGGTTAGATTGTGATTGTCTATAATTACCAGTTAGATAACAATCAGACCACATTTTATTAGCAATCAGAAATCAAGGCAATTACAAAGGGTGCCCTTAGGCCGCTCTCACACATGCTTCACAAAATGCCGCGTCCGAAACCACAGCATTTTACCGCAATTTCGTTTGGCGTTTTCGAACACGTTACAGCATGTGACAGCATTTTTTAACGCACCCCATCATTGTGCTGGCTGATGAGGTGTGTTAAAAAGCGCTATAGTGCGCAAAAATAGAGCAGACAGCTCACAAAGATCGCGCCGTTAGAAACAGCTTGGGGGATGTGGGGGATGCAGAATGCTGGGGAGTCTGTGATGACTTGGGAGAGGACAGTATATGGAAACTATGAGGACGGGGAGAGGATAGTATATGGCGGCTATGAGGATGGGGAGAGGATAGTATATGGAGGCTCTGAGGACGGGGAGAGGATAGTATATGGAGGCTATGAGGACGGGGAGAGGATAGTATATGGAGGCTATGAGGACGGGGAGAGGATAGTATATGGAGGCTATGAGGACGGGGAGAGGATAGTATATGGAGGCTATGAGGACGGGGAGAGGATAGTATATGGAGGCTATGAGGACGGGGAGAGGATAGTATATGGAGGCTATGAGGACGGGGAGAGGATAGTATATGGAGGCTATGAGGACGGGGAGAGGATAGTATATGGAGGTTATGAGGACGGGGAGAGGATAGTATATGGAGGCTATGAGGACGGGGAGAGGATAGTATATGGAGGCTATGAGGACGGGGAGAGGATAGTATATGGAGGCTATGAGGACAGGGAGAGGATACTATATGGAGGCTATGAGGACGGGGAGAGGATAGTATATGGAGGCTATGAGGTCGGGGAGAGGATAGTATATGGGGGCTATGAGGACGGGGAGAGGATAGTATATGGAGGCTATGAGGACGGGGAGAGGATAGTATATGGAGGCTATGAGGACGGGGAGAGGATAGTATATGGAGGCTATGAGGACGGGGAGAGGATAGTATATGGAGGCTATGAGGACGGGGAGAGGATAGTATATGGAGGCTATGAGGACGGGGAGAGGATAGTTTATGGAGGCTATGAGGACGGGGAGAGGATAGTATATGGAGGCTATGAGGACGGGGAGAGGATAGTATATGGAGGCTATGAGGACGGGGAGAGGATAGTATATGGAGGCTATGAGGACGGGGAGAGGATAGTATATGGAGGCTATGAGGATGGGGAGAGGATAGTATATGGAGGCTATGAGGACGGGGAGAGGACAGTATATGGAAACTATGAGGACGGGGAGAGGATAGTATATGGAGGCTATGAGGACGGGGAGAGGATAGTATATGGAAGCTATGAGGACAGGGAGAGGATAGTATATGGAGGCTATGAGGACAGGGAGAGGATAGTATATGGAGGCTATGAGGACGGGGAGAGGATAGTATATGGAGGCTATGAGGATGGGGAGAGGATAGTATATGGAGGCTATGAGGACGGGGAGAGGACAGTATATGGAAACTATGAGGACGGGGAGAGGATAGTATATGGAGGCTATGAGGACGGGGAGAGGATAGTATATGGAAGCTATGAGGACAGGGAGAGGATAGTATATGGAGGCTATGAGGACAGGGAGAGGATAGTATATGGAGGCTATGAGGACGGGGAGAGGATAGTATATGGAGGCTATGAGGACGGGGAGAGGATAGTATATGGAGGCTATGAGGACGGGGAGAGGATAGTATATGGAAGCGGTGATGGGGCTGGAATGACTGTGGGGTGTGGAACCCCATCCTTCATGTGTATAACTAAAGTACTTACTCCATTCTTTCACATAAGGGAATCGCATATACAGCAATTCTTTGATTAGTAGTGGTTATAAGAATTGTCCCCTTCAATTCTGCTATTCAGTATATATTAAGAAATCATTGTAATTCCCTTTGGAGACCCGCAGACTTTTTCCGATATGTTCATGAGCACGAGCCCGTAGTTAGAGAAGCTGGTGCGGCCATCTTTATTTCCCCAGGCCTGGGGGGTCGCTTTAAGAAACGCTGCTTAAAATACAAATACATTACTTTACTAATCCAATGCCTTAATTCATATTATATCACTAGATTATTCTAGGCATACCGCCAAGACAAAACCGTATGCCTAGCAAAATGTAAACTCACTGCATATATAATAATGTACATGCAAAACCCAAATATTGAGTACACTGTGTGAGCCAAAATACTGACATCTATGGATGTTTCTTTTGGCTGTCTGCACGGCATTCGGTATGAGCAAGGCCAGGGCTTCACAGCCATACTGAGGCACTCACAGTTCACTATATAAGTGGGGCATTAAAGGAGAGCTAGAAAATATGGCAGCTTTCCTTCAAACACAGCGCCACTCTTGTCTTCGGGTTGTGTCTGGGAGTGCAGTTCAGTCCCCATTAACTTCAATGGAGCTGAGCTGCAATACCAGACACAACCTCAATGGACTAGGGTGGTGCTTTGTTTGAAAGAAAGAAGCCATGCTTTCCAACCTTTTTAAGCGAATTGCAGGCAGTTTAATGTTTCCCAATGGGAAAGAAAGTTGCAATTATCTATCGTCATGAATTCACACAAAAGAAGGAAAGAGTACACTATCACAGCGTAAAGTCAAAGAATATTTCAACTTTATTATAAAAATTCTTAAAACCATTTATAGACACAAATAGAGAGAGAGAGAGAGAGAGAGAGCAACTGCCTGGCCTATAAAACTCATTATGTCTACTGGCGGTCCCCACAAGATTGAACAGTACCTCCATTGACCTACGTCAAAGGCCTCTCACCTAACCGACCAGGACTGCGGCACTGATCAGAAGACAATAATGATGGGTGTCTAATGGAGAAGACTTGGGTTATATCCCCTGTTGCAAGCCCTGTTAAAGGGTCAGACACTGACTAATAGGGTAGCTACCTCTAATAGGTGGCAGTTTTTTTTCCTTCTGGTTGAGAGCTGATTTTCATGTCCTTTTTCCAAGGGAGAATAAGCCTGGCTTGTATGACTTCCTATGTTAACTTGATGCCTCTACAAGGAGAAACAGTACCCTCCATACATGAAAGTGGATATTCCACTAACGGGATTACATTAAAGGGGTATTCCGGGATTTTACTATTGATGAGCTATCCTCAGGTCATCAGTAGTTGATGGGCCCAAGGATCTGCTGCTTGGAATTGCCGACCATCAACTATTGATGAGCTATCCTGAGGATTGGTCATCAATAGTAAAGGTCTAGAATCCCCCTTTAAGCAAATTGTTTTGTGGTGGTTCACCTAAAGCTCTCTGATACTTTTGAACACGTTTTTTGGTTCACTCAGATGTCTTTATCTAAAGTTAGAAGAACATAAGAGATGAAGATGCTGTATCATCCGACTATTTCTATGCCTAATGTTCCCCCTTACCACTGCAGTGGGCACAAAGAACATGGCAGGGACCCTTTTTAGATGAATTTGTAATATTATATTGAGTTCAATCATCATTCATACCATGATTTTTTTTAATGTAGAGAGTCACGGACCTTAGCAGGCACGAATCTACAAGGAGGGTCAGTATCTTTAATGATTGACCTCGATGACTCTGCATCACAGAGAGCTTTAGTTTTCAAGATTTCCTTTTGATTGCAGAAGTTTCCTTCTACTCCATCAACACAAGTTTAGATTTAACTGCTAGTAAAATGTGTCTTTTATTGTCTTTCAACAAAAAATGAGAATAAAAATGCTTCATATTCTGTATCTTAGAGGAAAAATTCACTGATTGCTGCAATACGTTTTCTTTGTGGACTAATGTGTTTGCTGTCAGTAAACCTCATCTATAGTCATCTATCATACATGGCAGACAATGTTAATGGAGGAAAAACGGAATAGCTAGGAAAGAAAACACTCATGTCGCTGGATTGATTGAGGCATTTATGGAGTTCATCTTTTCGGACAGTTTTCCCGCCCGCTCTCCCTGCTGTAGGTTGTGTATATTTTCAGAAATCCCTTTATATTCACAGTGTAATCTCTTTTTTGGACATTTTCAGACAAGCGTATTTTCACTCCATATTAAGTCCGTGTTAATGAGTTAATGTGATCTATAGGGTAATCACATGGCCTTATTTTTTACAGCTGTTTTTCAAAAATACAACATAATCTTTTTTTTTGCATATTTTGCGAACGTATTGGTATTCTTTTCTATTGGGCAAAAACTGATCAGTATTAGCCCAATACAAAAAAACACAGAGGCAAATACAGATGAAACACTGATGACATGCAAAAGTAATGTCTTGTGAAAAATGCCTGTACGGCTGGATTCACATGGGCGTATATAGCCCGCGTTTTCAAGCCCGGCCGATATACGCTGCCCCTCTGATGCATTGGTTTACAATGCATCAGTTCACATGGGTGTATTTCCGCAGCATAAAAACGCCAGACCGGCCAAGATAGTCCATTTTAGCCGGGCACTTTTATGCCGGTGGCTGCATAGACTCCCATGGTAGCCTATAACAGCGGCTGGAGACGGAAGGTGGGAGGGAGTTTAGCAGCGTGACTGCTAAACTCCCACCCCTTTTTCTCCTCCTCTTCCCCCCTTGCCGACTGTTTGCAATTGGAAGGGTGGGGCAGGGGCGGAGCTAGTTGCTAAGATCCTGCACCGCCCCCTCCCATTGCTGCCTGCAACAAGGGGCGGAGAGGGGGTGGGAGCTTAGCACACTAGCTACCGCCCTGTCCCGTCTCCTCCCCTTGCTGAGAGACGGCGAAGGGTAGGGAAGGGGGAGGCAGTTTAGCAGAGCTAAACTATCTTCCCCCAACCAATAGCATTGCAGGCTTGGCGTATATGTGCCGAGCCAGGGCCGTCTGAACGGGCGCACAAATGTTAGATTTGTGCGCCTGTTCACGCTTTTTTACTTCGTGTAAAAGAGCCCTAATACGGATCCTTGTTACGGACATGTTTTTATACGCTCCTGTAAAACCAACCTATGACAGACGCTACAAATCTCCGAGAATACAAAACTACACCTGGACATGGTGCTAAACAAAATCTGCACGCATTTCAGAGCACGCTGCATATTTTCAAATGTTCCAGGAATAGTGCAGATCTTCATAGTGGATTTGAAGTTTTTTTAGGGGAAAAGGTAAAGTTTGCATGAAATTCTGCA
Organism: Eleutherodactylus coqui; assembly: GCF_035609145.1. Lineage (NCBI taxonomy): Eukaryota > Metazoa > Chordata > Amphibia > Anura > Eleutherodactylidae > Eleutherodactylus > Eleutherodactylus coqui. Next base: position 88,523,079 of record NC_089840.1, on the reverse strand, counting down.
TGCAGAACATTTCCCACAGGTTCGCTGTAGATTTGCATCAGTAATCGTTCAGTGTGAATGCAGGGAAATATAAACAATGAAACTATCATTGATTTGTACAGTAGTGCTGCCTTAAAAATCATTGCTATTAAGGGCTGGATCTGTAAGTGTAAAGGGCACTTGTAAAAGCTGGCAGCGAGCGATCACGATGATGGAAATGTCTGATGGATGCTTTTAAGCCACTGATTATTCATTGGTCGTTATTGCCTTTGCACAGCGTGCAGTAGGAAGACCACAAGGACCCAACTGACTAATATAATAGGCACAGAAAGCCAATGCATTTATTTCTTTGTAAGTATGTGGCCAATTTACTGCAATGTGATTGTAAAAACAATATGTTAGCTTCACCCATAATTCTCATGCAGTTACAACAGGAGGATTTACGATGATTTCTTATAAAAATGGAGATTTATTGCAATCTTCATGAAGGTTGTACCAGCTTCAGAAAAATATAGAATAGTTAAATTAGTCATCGTTCGTGTCAATATGTCCTGGAGCTGTCATGTTGAAGGTCAATGACTCTTTCCCAGGCCCTTCTTTGTGTCTCCCTCATTCCCCTGCTGCCTGTTTTTGTCTGTCATATACGAGTATACTAAAAATATAATCTTGAAGATAAGGAAAGATAAAAATTGTCAGTCTGATGCTGAAATATCTAATCATATTAATAAGGATAATAAAACACTTGGACTAAGCTTACTTGACAAAAGGGAACAAGGTAAATATTCCGACTAAAGGTGGTCATACATTGGCCGATCAAGTAATATGCAAGGTTGCCTCCCGACTCCCCTACAACAGCAGATGTTGCGCGAGATACTGACTTTTTGCCAATGTCAGATATTAGGGCAGATAAACATCAAGCAGTAGCATTTCAACTGCCTGATCCTATTGTACTTGGCAGATCTGCTGCGGTATTGGTGTATCTTGTCTCCACCGGAAGCTAGAGGCGGACCGGCTTTTGTCAGAGTTTACGCCCCCTGACAGGCCCCTAGCTTTCGATTGACTGCTGGTGTGTCTGCCGTTCTGTCCCCACAGCTCCAGACTCTATGGATTTTAGCTTCTCCAAGACAGCGGTGGCGTCTGACACGGGTCACACAGCAGCGCTGGGGGCATCAGAAGACGAGACCCGCCACACCCCCACACACAGCCGTCGGGGGGAAGGAACTGTCATGTGGCACCGGGCTGAAGCTGTGCTTGGGGCTTTTCTACGGCATCCAGTGACGCATCCTGAAGCGCAGAAGAGAATGCCGCCGGCAGGGAAAGTGACTGCGCTCCCGTCAGCGGAGAGACATTATAGCGTACCGGCAATTATGAGAGCCAACCCAGCCTGCAGAGAAGAGAGGACACCGGGGACTGTAACATCGGGGCCAGGTGCTGACATGGGAGGGGAGAGGAGCCGGCCCAGGCAGCGGAGAAGGAAGGACACCGGGGACAGTAACATCTGGGCCAGGTGCTGACATGGGAGGAGAGAGGAGCATAGTGACAGGGAAGCTGAGAGTGCAGCAGCGGCGAACACAGTCACAGCGGGGTCGGGAGCACAGCCACCGCTGAGGCCACAGCTACCCGGACTTGGAAGGCGCAGCACTACCAGCGTTGGAGTTGCATGCCTTCCAGAGAGATACATTCATAGAGGACATCCAGACAGACCATCAGCCAATCGGAAACTACGGGTGTGACAGGGGGTGTCAACTCCAGCTAAGGCCGTTCAGCCCTTAGTTTCCAGTGTTGACAAGATACATCAGTACCAGCTGCTGCTAGACATTTTTGGCAGCGGCTTTGCCCTTCACTGCATGCAAAACACATGCACACTCTGTGACCATACATATGTAGGCTATACGAGTGTTTGGCTGGCAACTATCTAATGTGCATGTGCAAAACTGCTAGACGGCACTCTTTGTTTCAAGGTTTAATAGGTTTTCTAGGGAAATACTATTGATGGCCTACCCTAAAGATAGGTCATCAGTAGTTATTTGGCTGGGGTCCACATCTCTAGACGCTGGTTGATTAGCTAATCAGGTGCCCGCTGTCAGTGTCGTTAAATACTAGAGCAATAGAGAGGAAGCTGCTGCTCTGACCCCTGTGTAGTGGACGGCACTTGTAACCGCAGGCACATCTCTTTCTAAAATGAGTGGGAGTTGTACCTGCGGTTACAAGTGTCGGCCACTACACAGGGGTCAGAGCAGCAGCTTACGCTACGTACCCTTGTGTGTAATGGTGCTGACAGTGAGCAACCAATCAGGTGATCAGTCATGGTTCCCTGTGGTGTATCCCAGCCAATCAACTATTGGTCATCAACAGTATTTACCTGGAAAAACCCCTTTAAGGGCTCAGTCACACAGGCGTTTTTACGCGTGTTTGTTAGTTGCGTTTGCGATCCGCATCTATATAGAACTAATGCTTTTCAATGGCAGCGGTCACACGGACGATTTTTTTTCCATGCGCATAAAATTCGCACCTACAAAAGATAGAACATATGGTGGCAATAGATGTGGTCACGATGGGTTTCTTTTACACGCGCAGTGCGATCTTTTTTATGCGGATTAAAAACGCACGTGTGACTGAGCCTCGTACATATGAGGGAAAAGTCATGAAAACTAGCTGATGTTGGTGGGACTGGTTGACTGTCAAATGTCTATGTGGGCCTCCTGACTTTTCTCCAATACATGATGTTCTCCCTTTACTGAGGTTGTCTTGCAGCAGTTTACTCCCCGCTGCTGTTGAAACACATGAATGCTCGGCCAAGCCGAGCATTCGTGTATAGATGAATGAGCATTTGGCCTACAACTATTGAAAGTGTATGGACCTCTTTAGGCTAGCGCTGACTAGATGTACAGTATATTGGCCGAATGTATAGTGAGAAGGAAACCTCCCTAACCTCTCCCAGCAGTAGATATTGGGGGAGATCAAGATCAAACTGTTGGATTTCAACGTGCCAGATCCTTTTGTTCTTGGAGAGGTAAGCCACCACCATAGCTGTCTGGCAGCACTGAGTCAGTTTTGGAGTATGTTACAGGATGAGGATGCTGTAATCTCTCAGCACATACAAGTATTTGCCTCCAAAGTTCTGTTCAGTGACTAGAGTTTTAGAGCTTGAATTTCATCTACATAAGTGGAACCTTTAACCTCTGTCCTGTAATGTGTATCATAATGCTGAAATACGACATATACTATCATAACAATTCTGTTTTCTATTACCAGCCTAGCTACCCACCATTAGAGCTCATAATATTATTGCTTTTTTAGATTATAACTCCCAACACGGAATCGATCTCTTGAATGGTTGGAAGCTATATACATATATTACATCCATTTTTAAGAGTCATATTTGAAAGTCTGCAGCTCGTAAAAAATTCACTTGTGCCTTCTAAGTGAGTGGATAAGTAGGAACATAAGCGCATAATAAAGTGAGGAAATGATACAAATTGAAGTCTTCTTAATTAAAATATATCGGTTAACTCTCATGGTGAATGCAAATGGAAATGATCCCAAAAGGCAAATGTTTTATTTAAAGGCTAAAAAACCATATGTAGAAGATTTAGGAATTGGCTGTGCTGCGTGACAAACTGATACTCTACCTGTTGGTTCCACATAACTATATGTAGTTCTTAGAATTATGATAATGTTTAGGACTCAACAATATCACCATTGTGAAGGAAGTACAATAATAATAAGGGACTGGCACCTCAGGGGCGGGCACAACAATTTGCAATATACAGTATAGATGTCAAAAAGACTTGAACTGTAAAGATAAAAGACAAGACGAAGGTCAGTCCACATGTAAGGGAAAAAGGGTGGTAGGTGGGCTTATTGAGGAGAAAATGCATTTCTATCAGGCAGATAATACATTGCAGAAACAATCAGCATTTGTCAAATATATTCCCAACAATATAGTTGTTCTGCTGGACTGTGCAGTGCTCTATGGTGTAAACATATCTAAGCTTTCCCTTAATTATTGGCTTAGTAGAAAAGGAGGGGGGGGGGGGATTTCTTACAGTGAGACATAAAGCAGTTGGCCATCATGAAAAGGTGGGTAAGCTTTATTGACTTCTCCCTTTCTGGCTCCATCTCGGTGTCATTCCGGTGAAGACATATCACTACTTTGTTGTCCGACACCTCATCAGTGATGCTTGGGCATGCATTCGAGCACTATGGAGCCAATCAATATCTTTCCCTCTATGTCTTTGGTTTGCTAAATTGTGTAAGATTTTGCTCATGGAGTATCTCACTGCCAGTCTACCATATATTACTGACAAATTGACAAACGCCTGGTTCTGTTGGACCTGCTTTATGGCCTTGGATAAATAGATAAGTCCATTTTCACATCATGATTAGTTCTTTTTGCTTACCTGTCCTTTCATAGTTTAAGGCCCAATGTACATGGGGGTACTTGCATTGCGGAATCCAGAGCAGGCGCCTGTCTCCGGATTTTGCAGCAAATACTGTCCATAGACAAGATATGGAAGATCGCTTTTCCATGTCCACGAGCGGAAACCAATTGCAATATTCCAGCACGGATTCCGTGCGGACGGCTTCCATTGAAGTCAATGGAAGTCGTCCAATCCGTGGCCCTTCCGCAATGACATAGCGGAAGGGTCGCAGATTTTGCGTCATTACCTAGCGACGGCGCGGCATTTTCTGTACTGTGCAGGTATGACGGCCGGCACATCCACGATACAGAAGAGACAATTGCGGACAGGTATGCAGGGGTCACTGACCAGGCACAGGGTCGGATTCCGCTGCGAGATCCCGCATGTGGAATCCGACTTGGCCGTGTACAGGCAACCTAATGCTAATACTAAGAAATGGTTTGTCTGATCTTCAGTCGTTCCCTTTCTTTTGTTTCTTCTGCTTCGCTTCTCTTTTCTTCCACTTCCTCCTAATCTACTCTGTATATTGACTAAGGTTTTCCTTAGTTCTCCTTTTTCATGTACTGTGACATTTGATTGATATATATCTACATAAGCAAAGTCCCAAGAAGAATCTGTTGCATTCGTGCAGTCTAATTGTATTGATATTTCTCCTGTTGGACGATCATTGTTTCCTTAGTTGTTTCGTACCACTTGTTTTTCCTTTTATTTTCTTCCTCTTTGGTCTTACGATGTGAAGTCCTTGCTGGCCTGGTCTGTGTGCTGGCGGTTGTAGAAAAAACTTCAACTCATTAACCTTAAAGGGGTATTCCCATCTTGGGTATCCCATTTCAGTATTCTGCAAACACGAAACTAAGGTACTCGGCAATTACATGTCTGTTTAAAAAATGCCCCATTCTCTTGAAAAAAATTAGTCTTTTTTACAGTTGTTGGGGAAATCGACCACCTCCACTATGGAGCGGACATGGCCAACGCTTGTGGACTTCCAACTCCGTGTGCAGTGATCTGCTGTATCTTCTGAGAGCTTCTGAGCACTGTGACATTTTAGACCAATCATTTAATGTTAAAGGAGATGTCTCGAGGAAGCAGTGAATTTTTTTTTTTGCCCAGTCCCCCTAATTAAACATACATTACTAATTACCCCTGTAAATTACTTTCCTAGCTGGTTTCTACTTACCGTTCCAGCGTTTCAGCAACTTATAAAACTTTTTCCCAAGATGGCCGCCGGCTCTTTTCGCATCGCTTGCTGTAGCCCGACGTGCGCACTCCCGAGACGCTACCAGCTGTGTCTCCATGGCAACCAGACGCCCCGCAGCCGCCGACCGGACCCCTGGAGTGAACACGGCCGACCTGTCACCCACCGCCAGGCAGAAGGTAACCGGTGCAGCCCCCCCCCCATCACAGCGGCAGCCCCCCCGGCACAGCGACAGCCCCCCCCCGGCCCAGCGCTAGTTCCCCCATCACAGCGGCAGCCCCCCCGGCCCAGCGACAGCCCCCCCCCGGCCCAGCGCTAGTTCCCCCATCACAGCGGCAGCCCCCCCCGGCCCAGCGACAGCCCCCCCATCGCAGCGGCAGCCCCCCCCCGCCGCAGCCCGGCGCAGCGGCAGCCCCCCCGGCCCATCACTTACCAGGACAGCTGGACGGCGGGACAGCTGGGCGGCTTCTCCGGACAGCTCGGCAGCTCTGCACCTTCCTCTAACAGAGGAAGGTACAGAATGGCCGCTCCAGCGCGCTCCCGAGCAGTGACAGCTCGTCTGCGCATGCGCAAAAGAGCTGTAGCGGGGAGCACACTGAAGCGGCTCGTGCTGAATGGAGAAGACCAGACTGCGCAAGCGCGTCTAAAAAAGCAAGCTGCCGGCGAATTTAGACGGAACCATGGAGACGAGGACGCTAGCAACGGAGCAGGTAAGTGAATAACTTCTGTATGGCTCATATTTAATGCACGATGTATATTACAAAGTGCATTAATATGGCCATATGGAAGTGTATAACCCCACTTTGTTTCGCGAGACCACCCCTTTAAGGCCAATGATAATTCCATTGTCCAGAAGGACCTTTCATCTCTTTTTTGTGTCATGGTTTGCTCAAGGGTTTTTTATGGTTTCCTTCTCCAATGGTAAAGCTCTACAGAATATGTTGGTGCTACACAAATAGAGTATTATTATTATGGTACTGACTAATACAGCTTTATATGTGCATTAAAAGGGTATTCCAGGACTTTTTTATTTTTTCTATTGATGACCACCGCTCGAAGTCCTGATGATTAATGTGAGCTCCGCCTGCAATACCAACCCGGGACGCTCGTCTATGGTCAGTGCTTTTCGCTTCCAGTGACAGCGACACTTGGAATCAGCTGATCGGTGGGGATCTGAGTCTGAGGTCCCTGTCGATCATCTATTGATGATCTATTGGTCAAATATAGCGAAAATAAAAAAGTACCAGAATACCCCTTTAAACGTCATACTGGAAATTGAAAGTATTGACCCTTAGCTGAGAGTCGTTCCATTTTCTTATTTGGAGCCTCATATTCATGTCTGAAAGAAACTATTTTGGCTTCATCTTCAGCACATTACGCCGGAGAGTTTTCTAATTTTATGTTTGGTAGCAAATTGTAGTCTAAGGCTGAAGCCTCTTCAGCACATCGTGGCGTTACAACAGAAGAATATTCACACATTTTAGATGGGTTCCTGAAAACCCAACTAAAAATAGTGTTCGGCATTAAATTTTACAATATGTTTTACTTTCTATGTAAGTTTATTATCCACGCTGTTTTCAATGTTTGCTTTGCTTTTATGCAACTTCATATTACTGGAAAAGAACTTCGTTTTTATATCATCGACTCGAAACAAGATACCTCGTAAAATGTAACTTTATTGTGCTCATTGGATACCAATAAAATCATTTATAGGATAATTTATAGTAATAGCTGCAGATGTTTTACGGGAACATGCATCAGACTGCTTGCCTTTAAGGAGCCGGTGGCTTTGCTAGGCCCTTTTAATACAAGTACACAAATCACTTGCTCTAGTATCTTATATCGCCTTTCCCTGCATTTCCAGGTAAGATTGTCGGCTAAAGCCAGGAATATAACATTATACACTTTGTGACAATTACATGTGGGTGTTGTAGCGATTGCAGCATTAATAACCAGAATGGTGGAGTTTCTCTAACATCTGCATGCCGTGTATATATGCCAGAGCCTAGGCTGTGAGCCCCCCGGGACGGGGGTGGATGCAAGTGATGACAATCTCTGGAGTGGAATATGTTGGCGCGATATAAGCAAAAAAGAGAAATAAATAGTTTAATATGTGTTCTGTGAACTGAAGACGAGATGATTTTCAGCAGCATTTGCACGGTTTTTCATCACTTGTGTGGTGTTTCTTTTAATAGTTACCAAATTGTTGTTATGTGCAGAAAAAGCAGAACCTACAGATAATGCTGCTTTTGTATGTTTTTTGTAAACTGTTGAGCCGGATATTGGTGCTATAACTAAAGAGAGTTTAGTATTTTGTGAAGGAGTTCAGGAACTGGGCTGTCCACTGATATGGTAAACAAAAAGGTATCGCACCCTCTAAGGTGGCCTCACACAGATTAAATAGGTTCCTTCACATGTGTTTTTTCCCCACGTCCACCCAGCGTTGTACGCCAGGTAACTCCCTCCACATCCTTTTTTTCCAAATTCCATTGAAATCCATGGGAGCTTCTTGCGTATCTCAGCAAAAGGTAGGGCGAGACCTATCTTTTCACGCGGCGTCTAAAATCTGCAACCGAAAACAGTTGCCGATGTGATATTTTTCCTGGCGCAATTTTTTTACGTGTATATACGGTCATGTGAATAAGCCCTTAGACTGTGATCAGACATTATTCAAAAAATGCAATTACTGGTATTTTAAAATTTTCCTGTGTGTCAATGGAAAGTCCATATGTACAGTGTAAAATATGTGAGTTTGTATACTTTTTAGCATTATATATATATATGCATCAGAGCACCTACCTGGCTGAAAAAGTACAGTACAAGCAAACAAAAGTGGTTACAGCACTACTGGGTTATAACAGATGATCTTCCCAATTCGAAACACTCATAACTCACATTTAGGACCTCTGAAAACTTTATAATTTCTGTTTCAAATTATGTCAAATTTATGTATCTGAGTGTCATTAAGGGGAGTTATGAGAGTTTCAAATTGGGAAGATCATTTGTAATAATTCTGGACTACAAATGTTTAAAATCTGAATTAAAGTAGCACGTTATATTTATAAGCCGCATAAAATACAAGGTTCTGATGATCAAAACATGTGAGCTCATCTGCCGTGTCAAGGTGACTTCATGTAGATGGGATCCTACGCTGTCAGACTCACCTTCCATTTGGCCTCGGCCTCCAAACACATACCGTGTGTCTGATAATATTGGGTATCTTGCTATAATAGACTTGTCTAAGGTGCGGTTCACCGTGCGTTGTGTCCTGGCAGGGATATCTCCCAACGTATATTAGGCCTTAAACACATGGGCGTGATTTTGTCCCGTTATGCGGCCGTGAAATTTTTACCTTATCCATGTGTAAAAAGTTTTTTACCTTATCTATGCGCAACTACGCTCCATAGCAGCGAGCATAGTTGTGCATACACCTGTTTAAAGAAGCCCTTAGAAGTATAGTGCAACTGTATGTACATAGTCAGTGTAAGGCCTGCTTCCCAGGAGCGACAGCAATATTGCCGCGATTTTTCTCCCATCTGTGTTCTGTGTTATATCGATGGATTTTCTCTCTGCTATATCAGGATTTTATGTTGCACGTGGTGCTACAAAGTTGCGACTTTGTAGCGCTCTTTTGCCCAGATTTTTTTTTTGGGGGGGGGGGATAAACCCAACCCCAAAAATAAGCGCTAGCTGCATATAAAAAAAAAAAAAAGACAATACATCACTTAAAGGGGTTGTCCCGAGGCAGCAAGTGGGTCTATACACTTCTGTATGGCCATAATAATGCACTTTGTAATGTACATTGTGCATTAATTATGAGCCATACAGAAGTTATAAAAAGTTTTATACTTACCTGCTCCGTTGCTGGCGTCCTCGTCTCCATGGTGCCGACTAATTTTCGCCCTCCGATGGCCAAATTAGCCGTGCTTGCGCAGTCCGGGTCTTCTTCTTTTCTGAATGGGGCTCCGTGTAGCTCCGTGTAGCTCCGCCCCGTCACGTGCCGATTCCAGCCAATCAGGAGGCTGGAATCGGCAATGGACCGCACAGAAGCCCTGCGGTCCATGAAGACAGAGGATCCCGGCGGCCATCTTCAGCAGGTGAGTATGAAGACGCCGGACCGCCGGGATTCAGGTAAGCGCTGTGCGGGTGGTTTTTTTAACCCCTGCATCGGGGTTGTCTCGCGCCGAACGGGGGGGGGGGTTTAAAAAAAAAAAAACCCGTTTCGGCGCGGGACAACCCCTTTAACAGCCGCTGTCCTCTCCGCCTCACTTCTCCCCTCAGGTACCTGGCATTTGTTTGAACTTTTTTGTCAGCGCTTCCTGGATTGGAGGTTCAAAAACCCGGCCTCCAGGAATCACTGGTCCTGATTGGCTGAGCCGCGGCGCTCAATGAACCAATCACAGCCATTCAATCGTTCGATGCGATGCAATAGAAAGGAAGGCTCCATAGGGAAACATGGGATACAAAACATACCAAATTGCGGCAAAATTTAGCAACCCGCAATTTTAATTTTCTTGCAATGCAGCAGGCTACAAAACATCGCTTGTGTGAAGGAACCCTCGTGTCACGGCCGTGGGCAGGCAGCCTAGGTTATATTTTTTAGATTTGGTGTATTTGGTGTAAATACACGATTTGGTGTATTTATTCTATTTTTAATAAAAATATTTGATTAAAATAAAAGGTGGTTCTATAGATGGCAGTGTGAATAGGGCGTGACTGACATGAGTGAGCGTACTTCCTACTCTATGTAAAGCACTATATCGAAGTAATGGGAAAAGCGCAGTTCTGTTTTTCACTTATGTTTGACCTATAAATGCTCTTGTGTAGGCAGAAGCAGCCGAGACATTGTCTAAAAATACCTAACGAGAAAAAAGTTTTCAACTATATCATTATTTCCAAGAACTTGTTAGGATATATCTAGATGTTCCGGTATTATGGGGCATGGAGCTGTAAACAAAAAACGGACGGCTGTCAAGAATAATAAAGCCAACCTCAGACTACTCTGTAGTCTTATGATAAAATGCAGATAGACACTGAATTCAGAAGAAACGTGCTTATGTGATGGCCAAAGTGATAACTGCGGTAGAAAAAGTGCAAATTCACTTTAAGGCCCGCTGCACACAAATGGGTCAGATTCTGTATACAGGAGCCCTCAGCAGAATCTGACCCTGCGCCCAGCCGGCTTCCACGCGTTCCTGTTTCTTGTCGTCTTTTCCTTTCCTGTACTGCACGGCTCACCGTCCGGCATGCGCAGTACAGTTTTTTTTATCCCTACTTTTCTCACGATGTTGCTAGGCAATGACATGGGTATCCACGACCTTTCCGCATTGTCAATCTTGAAAGAGCCACGGATCGGACAGCTTCCATTGACTTCAATGAAGCCATCAGTGCGGTATCCGCGCAAAAATGGAACATGCTGCGATTTTCGTTATGTGAAGTCCATCTCTAGTAACAGAGAAACAGAGACCAATAAGAGGAAGTTAAGAGGAACTTGGGGGTCTTTGCTTGCTTGTTGACTCAAGCTGCCTATAGAAGTCTATAGAGGGGAATGGAGGGAGACAGAAGCAGAGAAACACACACAGAGATGCTGCTACAGCTAAAAGTAAATGTTTACTGTCTTAAGGGAACCGTCCGACTCGCGGCTCATCCGCAATTCGGCCGCAATTACCATTCCTAGCAATGGCGCAGGGGGGAAAAAAACATTTGAAAAAAAAATCTGTTCTGCACACGTCCGACGGCTCGCCGTCTGGACCATCTGCAGTACAGATAATGAAGACAGGTACGCGGGGTCGATGGCTGCGGTCAGAGCCAGATTCTGCTGTGAGCTCTCGCATGCTGAATCCAGCTCTGCCGTGTGCAGGCGGCCTTATTAATACATAGAGTGTGTCAAAATGTTAATATTTATACATAATTCAATGAAAGGCTGAGCTGTGACAACTTTCTATGAATGTTATGCATTGAAAATAGCGTGGATCTCAAGAATTGATATTCATAGTTTAAAAGACACCTTTCTGGAAATTCTCTTTAAATGTGTCAAGCAGTTTCCATTTTCATGAAGATCTCACCTCATGTACAACGCGCTTTTCTTCCCATCTCACGTTCTCGTAGTGAAGTTGTTTTTGACATTATGGAAGTCTGTAAATTGGAGCGATGAAAGAATAATAGGAAGAATATAATTCTCTATTTCTTCAAGTAGTTTTCAAGTCTCATAAATATGTCATATTGTCTTGCATATCAACTAAACTATGTAAATAAGCCTTATGAGCGCTCCTACCTACTCGGATAGCATTTTAAAAAAGTCTGTGCCTCACTTCACAGTGGCTGCCTGTAGTCTCTTCAATAATTATATATATCAGGTTTCACATTGGGTAGCATGAAGGTCCATTCAAATAATGCCATTTCCTTTTTTTTTTTTTTTTGAAACAATATTTTTATTGAATTTTTGCAAATTTTTTTAACAAACAAAACAAATCAATATTCGAGTAAATCATATGAGGTAATAAATTCTTACGTTTCATTGCTTGAATTAAAACAAATTAAACATTTCTGATATAGAAGTAAGTAAAAGTAAAACAATTCTTAAGTGTGAGGAACAGGCCATGACCCCCTGAACCATCTCCTGACGAGCCTTGGTGATGGAAGAGACCTTAGCGTTTTTGTGGATTGTACTTCATGGCATTTGACCTAAGTGGGTCAGGAGAAGTACAGCTTTTCCTTATGGAGACCGCCAGGTAGGTGTGAGGAGACCTGAAACCTATCTAGCGTCAAAAGCCCTGAAAAGGCTGTCTGTACATGGCTATCTATTTCATCTGAAGAAGGCTCTGGTTTTGAATTATATTCCCAGCTGTATTACAAGGCATGTTAGAAGCTCAGACATTGATTTATGGGGCTCAAACTTGATGACAAGTTCCCTTTAAAGTCAGTAGGTAAATGGGAGGTATTACAAGGCATCAGCATTGTAACAGCTCGCATTTACCTACTGACTTTAAAGGGAACCTGTCAAGTTTGAGTCCCATAAACTACATTATGGGGCTTAGAAGTGAGGGAACGGGGAGTCCGAGGAGCCATGTTTCATTCTGATTTAGTGCTGTGTCAACTAAGTTGGCCAGCAGCTTGACTCTTTCTGCGCACCCATCTCCCATAGAAATAAATGGGGGATGCACATGCAGAAAGAGTTGAAGCTGTATGCATGCACCAACTTCGTAGGGACACAGCAATGGAACAGGGCTGACAGGTGGCGACAGGTTCCCTTTAACTGGATATTCCTCTTGATACACTACAGAATTATAATTAGTGGCTTCATATTAATGCTCCTTATGTGTCATCAGTGTGGACCTGATTTGACCTCTAATCTCCCATTATTGATTATGGCAGTGCTTCCCTCCCAACCACGGCTCCCTGGGACCTTGCTGTTCCTTAAAACATCATGGGTTCCCTAGAAGACAGCAGCCCAAAAAAACTGTCACTTTTACAGTAGAGATGGCCTAAGTGTAACCTGCAGACCCCTAGCAGAGCAGTCAGCAAGTCTGGGCCTGAATATGGAACTGGGCAAGAAATATACAATGCTTCCCATACACAATCTCCCCATACACATTACTTGACGTAGGAATGGAAGTAGGGGTTCCCCGGGAGTGACAAAAGATGTCTGGCATATAGATCCTCTGTAACCTTGGGTGACCACAGTATTCTTGTGTAGACCTGAATTGTAGAAGTGCTGGTGATGCATGTTATGCTCCAACGTTCCCATGTTTTGTGAAGATATGGCTAACACTGTCCAAAAGGTTTCAGGTTTAATTTTAAGTATAGTGGGGCAGATTTATGTACACTGGTGTATCATAGGCTAGTGTAAGTTAAGTTTGCGTTTGTGTGAAGTGCGACAAATGCATTAAGAGGTGCAAGCAGAGTTTAGCACTGTTGCCTTGCAGCACTGGGGGCCTGGGTTCAAATATGATCAAGGCCAAGGACTTTGTGTAGCCTTGCAGAATATGCTGGTACTATAGAAGCTGCAAGAAATAAGTGAATAACAGACCTAACCGACAAGAAAAACACCAAGGGCGATTTGTTAAGCAAAATGCCCCAGATGTGCTTGAACTGTTGCAAAGAACTGGTGCATGTGCCAGATTTATTATGTATTTTTGACGCTTTTTATTCTTTACTAGATAGTTTTGTAAAGGGCCTATAAAGGGGGCGTGGCTTATGGGAGTAGTTAAATGCACCAGATTTATTATTTTGTCATAAAATATTGGTGTAGAGTAAGCCAATCAGGAGGTGGTGTAAGAAGATGTGTAATGTGCTAAATCTGGTGCATTTTCCGCCTGTGTTGCCTAGTTTTACACTGTCTACATTTAAGATAGTAATAATAAATTTCCCTCATTGTCTGCCTTTCTACAGGCTTTCTATAATGGGCATCTGACACCTACTTTTAGCCCTATAAACTGAGCTTATGTGCTGGAAGTAGCTGAGCCGTGGAGTCCAGGGATGTAAGTTTTATGCTTACTGTCACATCCACTCAGGACGTGCTGGATCGTAACCCGCAGATCTCGCACAAATGTGCGCAAGCTGTGCAACACCAAAAACAAATCAAAATATGGGAAATCTTTCCCTATCAAAATAACCTCAGCGACGGGAACCTGCCTAAACGCAAGCAATTCGCCCTGACAAGGGCGTACCTGACCTTGTACCTCAGCCCTTAGTTAACCCTACGTGGTACAGGGAAAACAAACAAATAGAAAATGAACACAAACTTAGCTAGATGCAGCAGACAAATAAACGATCCAGAAGAGAGCTCTGACTGAGACCACAGTCAGAGCTAGACTGAAGATTCAACAACAATTCTGTCCAGCCTCAGCCAGACTAAATAGCCTGACAATTAGCCTCACGTGCGGCTTAAGCATGTCCCACCAAATACCACACCCACCAGGGCCAGAAAATGGAGAACCACCTGCGAAACCTACACCAGAAGCGCTACAACACTTACCTTCCCTGACATACCTTTGATTTCAGCTCTGGAAGCCGCAGCTCAATACGTTGAGCAGTGTTGCTATGTAGTGAGCCCATTATAAGATTAGAATGGGTGGACTATTTAGCAGCGCCACTCAATCCAGCTCTAACACTGGGGGATCGATGGGAAAGGTAAGTATTAAACTTACCGACTCCACAGGTTACCTACGTTCTGCCCATCCATAAGCTTAGCTTGTGGGCTGAAAATAGGTGATAGACTCCCTTTATTGTTTACTTAACATCACAAGACAGAACAACAGGTTACATGTAGACTTCTAGGAACTTCTTGTCTAGAGGTCTAAATTCAGACTCGTCTAAGACTGTGAATTCATACCAGAACGAGATGGCAGGTCCTCTTCTGACTAACCTTCTACTCTGCTTTGCTACGGGAGCATGAAAAAATTTCAAATAGAACATTGTGGGAGTCACAAGCCGGGTCCGCTGGCTGCCAACTACTTATAGGATTGTGTACTGCTGGTCCACCGCCATGTTTTGTCCTGTCAGATTAGGAAACAATGTGGAAAGTGCGCTTTGTTGGTTGTAAGCTTTGGAGGTTGTGCATAAATCACAAATTCATCACTTAGTAGTAAGCATTTTCCTGAAATGTACTTTTAATAGGAAACTGATGACATTGGGGAAACATCGTGTATGAGTGACAGAGGAGAGAGCTTCTCATAAATGTAGTGGACTTCCCATGAAATCCAGTTTAATGTATTATTCAATGTAGGTAACTGTATTGCTCCCAGAACCATTGGCATTTAACACGTTACAGATGATGATGATGATAGGTTATGGATGTTTCAGATGGTGTTATAGGGTGTATGTATGCTAAGCTTGTGTGAAAACATCTCTACCCTCCAGGGCAGGGAACCAATGTCCAGCTCCTTCATGTTAGCACTAGATGTCCTCCTCCTTCTGTTCTTTAGTATAGTGATGCCATGGTTGGTTCTCCAAAGAAGTAGGAAGGTTTGCCTATGTTATCTGTTTCCTGCCATAGCTTACTAGAGTATTGGAAACTCTATGATAGAAGTTCAGATAAAGGCCTCCGACACACTATCCATCAGTGAGAGTTGCACCTGTGTGTTGTCTGATTTACACGGATGATGCATATTTCTCT
Source organism: Eleutherodactylus coqui (assembly GCF_035609145.1). Classification (NCBI taxonomy): domain Eukaryota; kingdom Metazoa; phylum Chordata; class Amphibia; order Anura; family Eleutherodactylidae; genus Eleutherodactylus; species Eleutherodactylus coqui. The sequence continues at coordinate 88,507,364 of NC_089840.1, read as the reverse complement.
TCCATGAAATGGACAGAAATGGGTCGTGCCATCAGTTTTTTCACACAAACCATCAGTCTTTATGAAAAACATTGCTGTGCATAGCCTCGTCAAGTTACTAGTGATGACCTGTCCGTCCGCGAGTGAGTGAGTGGGTTTGTGTGGGACTTACATGCTCCACCCTGATTACATGACGTTGACATCATCACAGGTCTTGTATGCACATGACTGCTCTTCGGCTGGGTGTTCGTTAGTATTCCATAGCAATTGAGGCCACAGGGGGCTTGTAGTCCACCCGTAATCTGCAAAAGAATGCAGGACCTTTGATGACATTACCATCCTTTGATAAGGGGTGGAGCATGTAACTCTCTCACTGGCGGTGGATGACCTTTGATTACATCACCGTCATGTGATCAGGGGCGGAGCATGTAAGTCATTCACTCGGGATGAGCTTCACTGTCATGTGATAAGAGGCGGAGCATGACGGTGACATCATCACAGGTCATTCATCTCCAGTATTGTGCTGCTTCTAATCCCTGTTGTATAGGATGAACAATGTATGTAGCAGAGCTGTGTCTGTGTGATGTGCATGTAGCACAGCTGTATTGCGCCTCTAGAAACACTGGTACTAGAATTTCCTAATAATCACTAGTAGATCTATAATGGGGTTGCATGCTGTCTGTTGATTACATGGAAAGCACAATGTCCAAAATGTGGTAGTGTGCACCTAGTCACAGAGAGCTTGACAGGTAGGTCAATACATTAAATATTATGTACTTACTGGGTCACCTTAGAATTTCCTTTAGCGTCCTTCTCTTTTCCCTTTTTGTCAGCGCAGTATACGGTATTGCTAACACTGCTCTGCATAAAAATGAGAAGGAGTAAAGACACCACAGAAAACCCGCAGACACAATGAGAGAAGTGGGAGTCCAGTTGTGTACTTTCAGGTAATCTCATGATAGTCTGGCCTTGGGGCTGTTTTTTCCCATGCCAGGTTTGTGGGATTTCCAGATTACTGAATACCAGATTAACAAATTTATTATTTTTTATAAAAAAAACTTATTTCCTGTAGTCAGTGTTATATCCCAGCGGTAACATAGCACAAGTTCTCAAATATAGTATAAAAACCATAGAGGAGTAGGAGAGGGGAATGGATTAATATAATTGTTACTGACTGATCTTGGTATAGCAGGCATTTACAAAACAGTTATGTAGTATTATACTACATAACTGTTTTGTTACATAACTGTTTTGTAAATGCCTGCTATACCAAGATCAGTCAGAAACAAATTACGCAATTGTATTGTTAGATGGATTAAAGGGGTTTCTAGGATTAACCAAACATGGCTGCTTTCTTCCAAACACAGCGCCACCCTAGTCCATATGGTTGTATATGGTATTGCAGCCATTGAAGTAAATGGGAGCTGAGCTGCAATACTAGACACAACCCACCGACAAGGGTGGCGCTGCATTTGGATGAAAGCAGCCATGTTTTTTTAACCCTGGAAACCCCTTTTAAGCTTTTTGTACACGACATTAATGGTCATTGGTTTACAGACGTTGTCTACCGTGCATGACTGTTGGAGAACATACAGTGGAGCTCAGCTTGTACCTGGTGTCGTTCACTACTACCTACCTGTTTAGAAAGGTTGCGGTACATGGTAATAAATCAGTCACAGACACCCTTCGTTTCCAACATGAACTAAATAAAATCTGCGTTTCTAGTGGAAAAATTGTCCAGAAGCCTTATTAAATATGATGCATGAGTTCGGTGCCAGAAAACCAGAATACTGTAACCACATTGATAAATCTCCCCATTGACTTCATCAGATACAGGCTGCATCTGCTCTAAGTGCAAGAGCATAGTATAGAGTTAACTTGGTAGCATCTGCAAGGCTGAATCCTCGTCCCTGACGATTGGTGTTATGTGTACATAACATGGGATTTGCTGCACAGAATCAGATGTATTATTAAGGTCAGCGAGGAGCTTGTCCGTACGTCATGTCAACAGAAGCAGTGTGGCAACAAATCCTAGTGTCTGTCTGCTCTGTACACATACTTCATGATGGCTGTTTATGGAACAGGGTAAATATTTAGCTATGCACATGCATCTTGTCATACCTTCACATCTCCTTGTTATAACACAATCAGCATACGATATGCAATACAATAAACAATCAACTTTTATGTTCCCAGATGGTGTAATAAGGTTTCTCATACAGATGTGCTTGGAAATTTGTGAAGCCTTCAGAATTTTACATACTTCTGCTTATATTTTACCTAAAACTACATCAGAGTTTTTACACAAGTCCTAAAAGTAGATAAAGAGAAGCAATTCAAACAAATTGATCAAAAATATTAGACTTGCTCATTTATTTATTGAGGGAATTGATCCAATATCATGTCTGTGAGTGGCAAAAGTATGACCCCCTTGTACAGTAATAACTGCAACTAATCATTTCCGGTAATTGTTGATTAGTTCTGCACATCAGCTTGGAAGAATTTTAGCCTGTTCCTCTGTACAAAGAGCTTCAACTTTGTCATGTTGGTGGGTTTCCTCCCATGAACTGCTCGCTTCATGTCCTTCCACATCATTACTATAGAATTAAGGTCAGGACTTTGATTTGGTCATTCCAGAGCTTTGACTTTATTCTTCTTTAAGCATTTTTTGGTAGAATGATTTATGTTCTTTGGGTTGTTGTCTTGCTGCACGACCTACGTTCTAGTAAGATTCAGCTCACAGACAGATGTCCTGACACTTTCCTTTAGAATTTGCTGCTATATTTCAGAATTCACTTTTCCATCAATGATGGCATGCTGTCGTGGCCCAGATGCAACAAAACAGGCCCAAACCATGATCCCATTACCACTGTGCTTCACAGATGGTATGAGGCTTTTATGCGGTAATGTAGTGTGTTCTTCCTCCAAACATAATGCTTCTTATTGAAGCTTAAAAGTTTTCTTTTGATCTCATCCATTCACAACATTGTTCCAATAACCTTCTGGCTTGCCCAGGTGATCTTTAGCAATCTGCCATGCGCACCATTGTTGTTCAGTGTCCTTCTGATGCTGGACTCATTAACATTAGCTAATGTGAGAAAAACGTAAAGTTGCTTAGAGGTTAATTGACCTTGTGGACTATTATACACCTTGCTCTTGGTGTGATCTTTGTTGGTCAACCACTTCTGGGAAAGGGTAAAAGGGTCTTACATTTCCTCCATTTGTACACAATTTGTCTGTCTGTGGATTAGTAGAGTCTAAACTCTTTAGAGATGGTTTTGTGAGCTTTTCCAGCCTGATGACTCTCAACAACTCTTCTTCTGAAGTCCTCAGAAATCTCCATTTTTCTTGCTATGATACATTTCCACAAACGCGTTGTGAAGATCAGACTTTGATAGATCCCTGCTCTTCAAATAAAACAAGTCGCCCACTCACACCTGATTGTCATCCCATTGATTGAAAACTCCTGACTTCAAATTATCTGCTAATCCTAAAGGTTCACATTTTTTGGCCACTCACAAATATGTAATATTGGATCACCTTCCTCAATAAATAAATTACTTAACTCTGATATTTTTAACTCATTTGTTTGATTTGGTTCTGCCTTAAAGGGGTTGTCTCGAGGAAGCAGTGAATTTTTTTTTTTGCCCAGTCCCCCTTATTAAGCATACATTACTAATCACCCATGTAAATGACTTTTCTAGCCGGTTTCTACTTACAGTTCCAGCGTTTCAGCAACTTATAAAAAGTTTCCCCAAGATGGCCGCCGGCTCTTTTCCCGTCGCTTGCTGTAGCCCGACGTGCGCGCTCCCGAGACGCTACCAGCTGTGTCTCCCTGACAACCAGACGCCCCGCAGCCGCCGACCGGACCCACCGCAGCCGCCGACCACGGCACACGCTCTTGGGCCACAGTCACCCACCGCCAGGCAGCAGGTAACCGGCGCTAGGCCCCGGCTCCCCCGCGCTAGGCCCCGGCTCCCCCGCGCTAGGCCCCGGCTCCCCAGCGGTAGGCTCCGGGGCCCAACGGTAGGCTCCGGGGCCACAGCGGTAGGCCCCGGGGCCCAGCGGTAGGCTCCGGGGCCACAGCGGTAGGCCCCGGGGCCCAGCGGTAGGCTTCGGGGCCACAGCGGTAGGCCCCCGGGCCCAGCGGCAGGCTCCGCGGCCACAGCGGTAGGCCCCGGGGCCCAGCGGTAGGCTCCGGGGCCACAGTGGTAGGCCCCGGGGCCCAGCAGTAGGCTCCGGGGCCACAGCGGTAGGCCCCGGGGCCCAGCAGTAGGCTCCAGGGGCACAGCGGCAGTCCGTCACTCGTCACCCCCGTCAGTCCGTCACCCATCACTTACCTGGGCGGCTGGGCTGGGCGGCTCTGCTGGGCGGCTCAAGTTTCTGCACCTTCCTCTAAGAGAGGATGGTAGCAGAATGGCCGCTCCAGCGCGCTCCCAAGAAGCTACAGCTCGTCTGGGCATGCGGAGAAGAGCTGTAGCGGCGAGCACGCTGAAGCGGCTGGTGCTCAGAGCAGAAGACCGGACTGCGCAAGCGCGTCTAAAAAAGCAAGCCGCCAGCGAAATTAGACGGAACCATGGAGACGAGGATGCTAGCAACGGAGCAGGTAAGTGAATAACTTCTGTATGGCTCATATTTAATGCATGATGTATATTACAAAGTGCATTAATATGGCCATACAGAAGTGTATAACCCCACTTGATTTCGCGAGACAACCCCTTTAAGGGTGTTAGCATTTTGATGGGCTGGTGTGATGTCCTCCAGACATCTGCATTTGACATGTCACATATGAAAGCCAAAACCCATATATCCTCTAACATTTGGCTTGCATCTCAAAGATAAATGCTGTGCAGCTTGAATTGAACTTAATAGACTGATTAAAATAAGCACAGTGCTATCTAGGTCAGTACAGTTGGGGGGTATGTAACAGAATCCCCGTGGCCGGACGGATCTATCTTATGACTGAACCAAAGAGTGCCACTCGGGCCCCATTGACTATAATGGGATCCGTTTGGTTTTTGCTAAGCTGCCTTGGATTTTACCAGAAGACAAAGCACTGCATGCAGCGCTATCTTCTGGTATTTTGTGCCAAATCTGCGACAGGACCTCCAAACTGAGGCCCCAACACAGATGTGAACCCGGCCTAAACAATCCTGAAAAATCCAAAAGTCTCCAAAAACAGTCCTTGAGGCCTTATCATATAGATAATGATAAAGGGAAGCCATATAAAATTCTTAGGACTAAAGGCCCATTTAGACACAATTATCACTCAGAATTTGCTCAAAAGCAATCTTTTGAGCGATAATTGTGTGCATTTACACGGCAAGATGATCGATCCAAATTCGTTCAAACAACAGTTTGAGTGACAGTTTTGAGTGTTCACTTTGCATAAGTTCTTAAGTAGCTAATTAGCTACTTAGCTACTTAAGAGCTTATTAGTGTGTAAATGAAGGTTCCCACTGTATACAGAAGACAGCGGGAGCGCTGTCTTCGGTATACAGCTGCTGTGTTCCTTAAGTGCACAAATGGTATACAGCTGAGTGCTCCGAGCAGTGTATGCAGAACACAGCTGAAGCGCTGTCTTCTGTATGCAGTTCCTTTCTTCTCCGCGCTTTCAGCTGGTGTCCCGCTGAGAACTACCAGCGGGATACCAGCTGAGAGAATCTTATCAGCGCTGCCGGCTGAGATATCAGCCTGCGCTGCTGATAAGAGTCATCGCTCATTTCTAGAAAACTAGAAGTGAGTACTGAACAGTGCACGATGGCTGCACGTTTAGACGCAACGGTTATCACGCAAAATACGGCTTTTGAGCGAATTTTGAGCGATAATCGTTGTGTCTAAATGGGCTTTTTTTCATTCAAAATGATATGGGGCATTTTTGCTAAAACCTTTTTATTTCCCATGTTACTGTACTTGAGGAAAGTTGACACACAGCTGCATGAGAGGATAAGTTATGTTATCTTGAATGCAAACTAACAGGAGAGCCAGGTGCTGAAGCTGTAAGTATCCTCTGATATTAGTGATAAAACTAATTTGGTCAATGAGAACTTATTTAAAAACTCTAAATTTTCTTTAAAATCTGACCAAGGCGTGCAGATAGACAATGCTGTGTTTTTTCTGTAAATTTACAAGTAAGAACAGTGAAAAGAAGTGTGAATTAAAATAATGTAACATGGTATGTAAGGCGAAATAAAAGATATACAACCATACAGTTCAGACTGTTATCCTGCAATGTTGATCCAGAGGAAGGCAAAATAAAAACCAATGATGTAGAAGGCAATTTTTCTCATTTTAGGGAAACAAAACTCCTTCCTGACTCCAATCTGGCCATCAGAATAAATACCTGAATCAACAATCCTTCTGGAATAATCAGTTACTATAAGGGCTCATTCACATGGGCGTATTGTCACCGCATATTACGCACATGTATTTCCTATGCGTAACATGAGGAGAATGGAGGCAGTGAAAGTCAATGGACTTTTATTATTCCATTCACACCTGCATGTCCATTATAAAGAAAAAAATCACACCGCATGTCCGTGACGTCAGATTCCTGGGCATGCGCAGTGCCAATCGCAGCCTGTACAGTTCTTTGCCGGCAGAGCATATGGGTTGTAAGGCATACAACGCTGTGGAGACTCATAGCATTGTACGCACACGCCCGAGTGAATGGGCCCTTGAATGTTTTACACTCGAGAAAGGCATCCAGGCCCCTCTTAAACTCTCTTAGCAAGTTCGCCATCACCATGTCATTTGTTTCCCATTTAGTAAAAAGTATAATATAAAAAAAAAAGTTAAATAAGGTTTAAAATAGCTACATAAAGAGAGGAGTCCACCATGTTTTTTTCATATTGACTGGCCGGATAAACTAAACAATTTGGGGACTATGCTATGTCATGTGACATTGTCACCTGTAGTCAGGCCACAGCAGCAGTAATGCTAATACCGCGTTTCCCCGAAAATAAGACAGTGTCTTATATTAATTTTTGTTCGAATAGGTTTAACTTTTTTACATGTATAGCTGCCTGGACACTATTTAAATTGACTTTTTTAAATTAACAGTTAGCAGGGCTTAATTTGGAGTAGGGCTTATATTTCAAGCATCCTCAAAAAGCCTGAAAAATCATTTTGCATCCTCAAAAATTCTGGAAAATCATGCTGTGTCTTATTTTCAGGGCATGTCTTATTTTCAGGGAAACGGGGTACCATCTTGTACCTCAGGTGAGAGCGCTTGCATGTTGCTGTTCTGGTACTTTTTGTGTACTTTACAGGACCCTGAAGAAGCTGCTGTCTTCTACACAGAAAGTGATTTACAGCTTCCCACAGCTCTCTGACTATTACATATAAGGACTTGCTTTATCTGTATTAGTTAGTTTTCTTTTTTTTGCTCGTTTTCTATTAGTTTTTAGTTCACATTGTATAACCAATTACCAGTTTTCCATTAAGTTTGGCTGGGTTCACACCGAGCGGATTCCCGGCGGAAATCTCGCGGTTTGGCCACAGCTAAAAACCGTGAGATTTCCGCGGGGAGAAGCGCTGCTTCAAAACCCGCGGCACTTAGCCGCGGGTTTTAAAGCAGTGGCCTCTCGCTCTTCCGCTGCGGGCCGGTGCTCCCATAGAGGAGAGTGCGGCCGCAGTGGGAGAAGAAAAAAAATGAACATGCTGCGGCCGGCGAATCCGCGCCGCAGCGCCGGCTTCTGCCAGCTTTGCCGCGGCGGATTCGCCGTCCCGTGTGGACGAGATTTCTGAGAAATCTTGTCCACATGGCCAGCTAATTTTGGGATTAGCGGCCACAGGCGGATTCGCCGCACCCAAATTCCGGACGGAATTTCCGTAGCAAATCCGGCGCGTGTGAACCCAGCCTTATGGTTTCAACATACAATATTTTTAGTATACAGTGATTGCCTTGTAACTAATTAATATTGTATATTGAGGGAACACTGTACTAGTTATTGCTAGGAGAACTTGCAGAATATAACAGTATTGTTTTTTTTACTCCTACAAGTTTTCTGTGCATCCAGTTCATTGTGAGGAAAAATGCAAAACAGCCTCCTTTTTTAAGAGTATCAATAAACAACCAAGATGGGAATAAAAGTGGTCCATACATGATTCACTGTGTCACAATAAACAGACGTGTCCTGCCGTACCCATTAGCTATTATTATACCAATAACAATCTGCAACATGATAGAGCAGGTGACGCCGAGCCCAGTGGGATCAGCCACTTATTGTGTTTTGGATCATTTACCGAACGATGTTACCGGAGTTCAGCCATGGTGGTTGCAGGTTGCCCTTGACTTTTCCTGCGTGGGGAAACATTCAGTGTAAAGACAGAGCCGTATTGAAAAGTTCTTCTTGACAGGTCTTCTCACAGCGTTATCTGCCTACAGTAAGCAAATTTGGGGACGCTAACAAGAATTAAAAATATGCGGCTCACTAGACTGTGATCCTTGTATGGCCTCATGCACACGGGCGTATTTGCACTGCGGGAACCGGAGCTCCGAATCCTGAGCAAATACAGCCCCATAGGACATGCATTGAAAAAGGCATTTCAATGGCCACGAGTGGAAATCAACTGCAATATTCCGGTTGCGGGATACAAATCGCGGCATGTCCTATTTTAGCGCAAGCCTTGCACTGCCATGTCATCTATGATGTGCTGGCTCTGCACTGCGCATGTGTGGCTGAGCGCTAGCCGGCACATTCGCAGATAAGAGAGAAGACGCCGGATAGGTAAGCCTGAGGTCACTGCAGCGGCTCGGATTGCATACCGCTGCAAGGATCTCGCAGTCGGAATCCGACCCGGCCGTCTACATTCGGCCTAAATGTGATCTGATGTGGGAGGTTTGGTGAATCATCTCAACATCCAGTCCTCTGCAGAATGTCTACAAAAATAGCAGAAAGCGTCAATCTAAAAATTCATTATGTAAATGAATGTAAGTTTATGAAGGCAGATAAGCAGAATATAGAAGTTCTAAAACTAAAGGATTCCTCTTAAAATGATATCCCTGAGTCATCGTATTCTCCCAGTGCTGTTCAGCGGTTTCTTAGCTATATCTGGATCATAACTGGGAGATGTATCATGGGATTGCTGCGTGACAGCTTTATTGCTTATCATGTCTGATAAATAAGACACAACTGAGGAGAAAGAATTAGTTTCCTGAACAATTTCTTACTTTAGCCCATCAGTCTCCTTACAGTAGTTGTTGCCAATTCTGTTTTCATTGGGAGAGGATTTTGTTGTCACAAAATAGCAAACAGATTATAGAAACTCCTCCAAAATTCTGAATAGTAAAATGTTAAAATAACCTTCATAAAATTATTGTAATTAGTAAATGCAAATGCCACTCTGTTACATTTACACTGACATGCCAAAAGTCATGGGATAGCAGTTGGAAAATTGATTATGAAATGGCTTTATCTCGGGTGATGGCTTGGGAGCGCTCTCACCTATACAGTATAAGTAATAATGTTATCTTGTGCGTGAGGTTGAACACCGGAGAGCATGCTCATGGCAAGGCAATATGAGTTCAAATGAGGCGTGTTAGTGGGTGCCAGATGGATGGGACTTTCCATTTCCAAAGTTTTGCGGATATTTAACATTCCGCGATCCACCATGTCACTTGTGTACCTGGAATATGTCATTGAAGGCATTGTCATCCACAGTAGACAGCTCAGTGGCCACCTATATGTACTTAATGATCACGACTAGCCTCTGCCCAGAATAGTGCGTGTGAACAGACAAGCGACTGTGGCGGAAATCGCATCCACATTTAATGCTGCAGGCCCCACACTCATATCCAGAAGCGTTCTTTAGCTTCCAAGGGATATGGGACCAAAAGACCCACTGGAATACCTCTGTTACACCACAACACCTGGGCTCCTGAGATTACTAACTAGACCCAGGAGAATTAGCAATATGTGGCATGGCAGAGTCACAGTACCAGTTGTTACAGGCTGATAATAGGAATCGTGTGGTGCAGACCCCATGAAGCCATGGACCCCAGTTATCTACTAGGCAATGTGCAGGCTGGTGGTGGTTCCATACTGGTGTGGGGTGTGTTCTTATGGACTGCGTTCGGTGGTCCACTGGTCCATCAAACCATGTCATTGAATACTGCCTAATATCTTTCACTGCTTTGTGACCATTTTCAGCCCCTCATGAATTTCATGTATCCCCACAATGATGGGATATTCCAGCAGGATAATGCACCATGCCATCATGCCCAGGTTGTCCTGAATTAGTTTGAGGAGCATTCTGGAGAGTTCCTGTGAATGGTGCGGCCTGCACGTTCATCTGACATGAGCCCGATTGAGTATTTATGGGATATGATAAAGAGGTCCATTCGAACCTGAGATCGTGCACCTACAAATAACACGCTGTGGGTGGCTATCCAGGTGGCATGGCTCAATATCCTTCCAAACATTTTCCGTCCTCTTATGGAATTGATACCAGTTGCCTCACTACGTCCAAGCCAGAGAGGGCCCTACGTGATATTAGTTCCTGTCTCATGACTTTTGCTATGTCAGTGTATATTTCCGTTAAGCTCTTCTGTCACAATTTCTTAAATGACTGATCATTTCTCTGGTGGTGGATGTAAAGGGCCTTTAGCTTTATAGCATATTGATTGGATGGTTAATTGGGGTGAAGGGTAAAAGGAAGGGGTTGGGCCTGATATGCCAGAAATACTTGCGGTGAGAAGCCCCCCGTTTCTTTTGTGCACCATGATAGATCTTTGTGGTATTTCAGTAGGTTCACCAGCTGTCTTATGTAAGAACAGAGATAACGCATTTGTCAGTCATCATACTTGTGCTGCAGAGACATCCTCCTCCCTTATTATATCTGTACAACATGAGATCATTCTCTGCTAGGAACACAGAATAACTTTAGAAGTGCCGGTATTTCGTACCCGTTGTGTAAATGAGTCATAAAATCACACCACATATGATTCTGCATTTTCCATCTTTACAAAGACTTCCTTCCAAAAACTTCAAGTAGTCTACAAAGTACAGTGTGTATGATATGGTAACTGAGTATGAGCGAGAAGAGCAGGTAGAGGGAGTGTTTGTGGTGGGTGTGATGCTATCACTATCGGTCCACTTTGCAGGGGGTTGTAGGGCTTTCACCCATTCTCCATTCAAATGTGTCTCTTCATCAAACATAAAGCCTGATGGGAATGTTCCAAAATTGCATTTTATTATACCTCTTGCTCAGGCAAGGCTATACCTCACTTACATTCTGCTTCTCGTTTTTTTATCATCCGTTTGTATATTTCTATTCTATGTTGAATAATCGGATATACTTGTCTCTGTGCCATGCTGAGGACCTGTAAGGCAGCTTACACCTTACAGAGATCCAGTATGGTGGCGCACGGTACAGGCTGCATGCACACTGCTCTGTTGTGTGCATGAGAACAGCAGGGCCTTTTTCACAGCCAGATTATATCAGGCATGAAAGCTTACCTGATCATCGGGCTGTGCAAAAAGGGCTGACGTTAATCGGCTGAATTTTTAAGCATATTTCAGCAAATTTTTCCTGTGCTTTTGGGTCAGTAGAGGTGTATTGCTTGGAGTTCAGGTGTGAAGGTCATCAGAGTCTAGTATGCGCCGTAGGCGGGGCTCACACGACCAGATTTGTATTACGGATTCCGCTATCACCGTCTGGATGATCCGCAGTAAAACGCGAACCCTGAAATGCATGCATTTTCAATTTTTCCTTCACACTCACAGATACGAATTGCGTATTCCGCAAGCAGAAGAAAAATCGCAGCATGCTCTTTTTGCCACGAAACCCGTATGGACGAAACCACCAAATCTTGCTGCAGGTCTTTTGCAGTCACTGTAGGTTTTCCGATCACCTACCTCCTAAGGAATGTGGTAGCAGCCGGTGAGAGCGCCCTCTTTCTGCCATGTGCAGGTATTGTAGTCTGTGTTCCATTAAAGGGGTTGTCCCGCGCCGAAACAGGTATTTTTTTTTTTTAACCCCCCCCCCGTTCGGCGCGAGACAACCCCGATGCAGGGGTTAAAGAAGCAAACCGCTCAGCGCTTACCTGAATCCCGGCGGTCCGGCGTCTTCATACTTACCTGCTGAAGATGGCCGCCGGGGTCTGCTCCCTCCATGGACCGCAGCTCTTCTGTGCGGTCCATTGCCGATTCCAGCCTCCTGATTGGCTGGAATCGGCACGTGACGGGGCGGAGCTACACGGAGCCGGCATTCTGCACGAGCGTCTCCATTGAAGACAGCAGAAGACCCGGACTGCGCAAGCGCGGCTAATTTGGCCATCGGAGGGCGAAAATTAGTCGGCTCCATGGGAACGAGGACGCCAGCAACGGAGCAGGTGAGTAAAAAACTTTTTAAAACTTCTGTATGGCTCATAATTAATGCACAATGTACATTACAAAGTGCATTAATATGGCCATACAGAAGTGTATAGACCCACTTGCTGCCGCGGGACAACCCCTTTAACTTTGAACTTGCAAACTGCCTTCAGCTGTTTCTCCAGGAACATTCAGCGCCTTTACTATCTTTTTTGATTTCCAAGAACGAGGACCAGATTGATGCCACCTTCCAGGGTCATTGGGCCACAGCACCATTTTGCTGGCACAACCCATCTAACATGTGAGGCTGGTGCAAAGGATTTTAAGATATAGGAATGTTAATATGGCGAAGTAAGGCTGCCTTCATATCTGTGTTGGAACCTCCAGCACAGATCCGGCACAAAGTATTGGAAGAAATAGCACTACATGCAGAGCTTTTTCTTGTGGTACAATGTTGGACAGTTGAGTGGAAACCGAACAGAAACCATTATAGTCAATGGGGTCCGTGGGCGCTGTTCGGTTCTGTCATAGGAGAGACCCGTTCAGCCAGGGGATTCCCCATTTCTGCTCCCTGAATGTAGCAGGAAAACAGAATCCCTTCCGCAGATGTAAAAGCAGCCTTAGGCTGGGTTCACACAGGGCGGAATTTCAATCGGACTCTTCTTAAACCTGAGACTAAGCCGCAACGTGGACGAGATTTGCAAAAATCTCATCCACACTCTGCGCACAGTCCGCTGCGGCCAGGCCAGGCTGAAACTGACGTGCCGTGCGGAATTCAAATCTGCAGCATGTCAATTGTATCGCCGTTTTTGCTGCCGACTCTCTCCTATCTATGGGGAGAGGTTCCCGCAGTGAAATACAGGCAGACGGCATGAGTTTTGAAGCTGCCTTTCCGCTGCAGAACTCTCACTGAATTTCCATGCGCCCCCGCTGCAGATATTTCACGCGATTTCCGCCACGTGTGAATCCAGCCCAAGGTTGGGCTCACTTGACTGTATTCTAATTGCGTATTACTCACGCAAAAACTGCAGGTGTAACACGTAGTAGCAAAGTCCCATATACTTTAATGATGCCGTTCACACAAGCCGCGTGAAATACGCACGCTAAAACAATCGCAGCATGTTCTATCCTGGGGCGTATTATGTGCGTATATGGGGATTGGCGGCACGCAGCCGCGCGAGCTCGGCCTCAGTGCAACTGATTTATTTTTGGAAAGTTCCCAATTCCACATTCTTGTTAATGGTGCCACTTACACGATAAACGTGAGTTTTGCTCACACACATAGTATTTGGGTATTGTAGCAAGAGAAGAAAATCTAAAAATATTATGATGTGATCATTGTTATGGCAGAACGACTCGCGGAAGCAACGGGGCTGAGATTAATTGGATAGTCAGGGAAGATAAATTGTCTGCTCCATCCTTTTTATGTGCAGACAGCTTCATTGCTTCCTTTCCTAAAGCTTCTGGCAGGCACTTTATAACACAGACCTGCCTACGGCTTCTTTAGTTATTTCTCTAGGACAGCAATGGCGGTTGGGTGGGAGAATCGCTTCATGCGACCGTCTAGGACAAGCGCTATTATCCATAGGGCCTTTATGGTGATAGCTCTGTGCCCTTTTTTCACATTTCCCTATGGAGGCCCCCGATTTATCGCATCGCAACACATGAACTTGCGATGTTTGTGCAATGCATTTTTATCATTAGCAACTCTTATTGTCATCTATCACGCGAGAACATCACAGGCGGCAGCGATGTGCAATGCTTTTCCAGGAAAAAGCATCACTAACGCTCAACACAAATGTGATTTTGCCGCAAATTTTCTCATGGCGACATCGCGCTCACCAGTGTGAAGGAGCTCTAAAGGACCCCTCCCATGATTTTTTTTTTATTATGCAGCTACCCCTCCAGTATATATAATTGAGTTAATGTTACCTTGGTTAGTTATTTCTCTGAAACTCCTGACTTCTTTTCTCTCAGATGGTCATGTGACCTCAGTTCTGACCAGCTCAATCTACTTGGGGGCTATATATCCATTCTCTAGTCAGTTTCTCAGTCTGTGTGATGCTATTACACAGGACCTGTCTGCAGGGGGCATAGTCAATCCTGTCACAGTTACTGATGATGATCACACAGCTATAATAGAGGAGATCACAGCTCCTCCTACGAACTGTCTTATTTATGCTCAGTGGCATATTTGCACGACAATAAGAGCTAACAATAATTAAACAGAAAGAATTGGTATATCTGTACTGATGCATCATGGCATAGTTGTGAAAGTGAAACCCAAATCCATCAGCATCACGATAGTGCCCGACAACGGGGCTACGCTGCAGGGAAGTGACTGGCAAACACATGGGAGAGCTCCAGAGTATGACAGGCAATCAGGGAGGGGGGCAGAGATGGAAAAATATAGTATCACCGGAGTGGCCCTTTAAGCGGGTTTTATACATAAAGCAGTTTAGTCAGAGAACAAGTCAGTGACAACTGTATGTGCCTCGCGGATCCCCAGCATTTGGCTCCCCTCTCTTAATATGACCTTTCCCTAGTGGCACCAACAATGTTGTGAGAAAATTAGCCAAAAACAATCCTACCCCTCGGTCCTTCAAGCATTGTTCCACCCTTTTTTAATTGTTGAAATAAGAAAACTGATCAGTCTGATTCACTAATCTGCCACTTTATCGGTTCAGTGGAGAGCATCAGTTCCGGAATTGGTGGAATGATATGCCCATTCTCAGGGTGGCGTTGCATGGGACGACTATTAGCTGAAACAACCAATTTTGAGTAATAGTTGTACTGTGTAAACCAGGGATCTGAGAGGGTACTGACCAGAAATTACTCTGTACCCCACAGTCACTTCTTTTCAACCTATATGGCTTTGCATGGGACAACTATTGGGCACAGGAGCGTCCAAGAAGTATTGCTTCTGTGCTTTCACATAGGAGCCATAGTTGTTCCATTTATGGAGGTGGAATGCACTGGAGATCCCTGTAGTCACTGCAAAAATAATATATATATTTATTTAAATGGATGTATGTCACTTTAATTGACATTTCCTCTAGAATGGATTTGGTGATTGGAGGACCAACAACTCCCAATTAGAGGATAGTCTAGGCCCTTGTCTAGTACTTGAGCTCTATGGTCAGTGGAGGACCTACAACTAGAGATGAGCGAATATACTCGTTTCGGGTGAAAAGTTTCAGTGGGGCGGGGGGAGGCGTGGCGGAGCGGGGGATAGCAGCGGGCAACAGGGGGGAGCCTCTCTCTCTCCCTCTCTCCCCCACTCCCCGCTGCAACCCCCCACTCACCCACGGCGCACCCCGAATCTTTTCGCCCGAGTACGGAAGTACTCGAAAAACGCGGCGCTCAGGTGAAAAAGGGGCGTGGCCGAGTAGGTTCGCTCATCTCTACCTAGAACCTATATATAACCCCACCCAGATTCTGGAGAGTTCTGTTGTTGCTGAGGAGACGATCAGAGGAGTTGTGGACCAGAGAGAGAAACTAAGAAATGGTGCAGTGGGGATGAAAGATGGAGGTAAGGACAAGGAAAGAGAGAGAAAGAATACAGAGAAGAGCATTTACAGGAACGCTGGAAGACAGGATTTGTGTATGAGCTGCGGGTCAGACGGCCTCCATTGACTTCAGTAGGGGCCGTCTATGTGGCGTCTGCAGCAAAATAGAGCATGCTGCGTTTTTTCCTCACGGAATACACAATTCGTATCTGCGGGTATGAGCGAGAAATTGAAAGCACATGCTTTGCAATGCGTGTGATTTGCTGCGGACCCTCTGCACGGATGCCAATCGCGGATTCCGCAATAGGAATCTGGTCATATGAAGCCGGCCTTATGGCCCCTGCACACTAGCGTTTTTTATAATGCTGCGATATCGCTGCCTTTTTTTTTTTTTAACAGAAATGTCAATGAGACTTTCTAATGTTAAATATGCATCACACAAAAATCTCAAAGCACAAGCTTGCAATTTTTGTGCGGTGTTTTCAACATTAGAAAGTTTCATTGACATTTGCATTAAAAAAAGGCAGTGATATCGCAGCGTTAAAAAACACCAGTGTGCAGGGGCCCTTAGAAAGTCCACGTGCGGATTTTATTTATAACATCCATGCATGGCCCCCACAAGGGAGATCCGTGCTTTCTGCTGCCCATAGGGATCCAATAGCATCCATAGGGCAGCTAAAACCATGCGGATGGGATTTCTTTCTGGCGTGCGGGTCGCACGCATGGGAAGAAATCACAGCATATTTCATTTTTCTGCGGATCTGCCGCACAGAAGGCTTCCATTGCAGTCTATGGAAGCCGTCCTTATTCACAGCTGTTTTTGTGCTGTGCCGCAGATACGCCGGAGAGCAGGAGATGAAAAAAAATCAAATTGTGCACGGCGCATGCGCCCGGCACTCTGCCGGCGGACCGGGCACATCCACTAGGCAGAAGAAAGAATATCCGGCCTGCACAGAGGAAAGCCCGCAGCGTCCGGAGAGGGTAAGAAATGTATTCTCCCTCCCCATTGCCGCAGGCAGGCACGGATACCACTGCGGGATTCAGCAGTGAAATCCGTTCGTACAAGTGGACATGAGGTCTTAGATTTAGGGCAGATTCACAGGAGGGTGTGATAAAACGCTGCGGATATGACGCACCGTCTTACAGCAGTGTAGACTCGTGATTTTTGCCTGCGCATGGCATCCTATCTCACGCACGCTGTCATGGCTTCCTGGTTTCAATTTTTTCAAAATAAATTATTCACAATGGAAAAACTCTAGTGTGAGTGTAACAGCAAAAATCAATTGCCGCGATTTACTGCGTATTATACGTGCATATATCATACGTCTAATATGCAATTAAAATGCGCTTATGTGAGCCTGGCCTTAAAGTTGAGTTATAGCAGAAAATCCACAACAGGCTTTTCCTCTACATGCAGTCAGGATTTGTTGACACCCATTCATATTAATAGGAAATGTTTCCGTTGTGGAAAAAAACCAGCTGAATTACCGCAATATGTGAGCATACCCTAAAAGAGGTTTTCCTATCATACTGTGATATGTGGGCTATCACTAAGAAATGCCGCGGGGGTCTGATTGCTCCGATCTCCGCTGGACCCTATGCAGCTAGTCCAAAATAACCCAACTGGACTGCCACCCCTTGAAGTAGTAGGGATGGGCAGGGGTGCAGACGGTTCCATCTTCCCTCGGCTGTACTGAGGACCGCACTTCCTCTATTATGCTGCATAGACATCCCTTAATGAAGGAAGCTAATAGCAGAAGCATGGGGACCAGAACATTGCAAAAGCCTAATGACTAATTGTCCCATAAGTATAAACAAATGCATGACTATTAATAAGTGTTACTCATCGCCCGATCTTCATCCAAATCCTTTTCGCTGTAGGTCCTGTATATTATCACATGCTAATATTTTACTCTTTGATCCTTAGCCAATGGAAGGAAGCCTAAAAGGAGGACAGATTTGTGGCGGAGTTGGAATGACTTGAACTTATTTGATGTCGGTGTTACTGATAGATGAATAGGACGTACATTTATCTCCAGGGTCCCAGTGAGGCCAGGAGTGGACCGCTCTTCTGTAGTCCCATCTAACAAACTAGTTGCCAGTTCTTCTTTACTCATAAAGTAATTATTAGGTGGGGATAAAAGGAGACACTTGGGAAGGGGAGCTCTTCTTTACTATAGGGAAAACTACTGACTACTGGGGGGAAGGAGAGTGATACTATGGTTAATACTGTGGGAGGAGAAGGCTCTGCTGTGACTAGGAGGGAAGGGAGAATATATCTCTACTATAGGGGAAACTACTGACTACTGGGGAAGGAGAGTCATACTATGGTTAATACTGTGGGAGGAGAAGGCTCTGCTGTGACTAGGAGGGAAGGGAGAATATATCTCTACTATAGGGGAAACTACTGACTACTGGGGGAAGGACAGTGATACTATGGTTAATACTGTGGGAGGAGAAGGCTCTGCTGTGACTAGGAGGGAAGGGAGAATATATCTCTACTATAGGGGAAACTACTGACTACTGGGGAAGGAGAGTGATACTATGGTTAATACTGTGGAGGAGAAGGCTCTGCTGTGACTAGGAGGGAAGGGAGAATATATCTCTACTATGTTAGTCAGCAAAGAGAAAAGATGAAAAGCGAGAGTCCTTGGTTGTTGGTGAGTCACGCCTGAGGAGGCTCAAAGCTGGATATTTGTCATCTCTTCAGTTACCCATTAAAAGGTACTACTGAGAGAAGAGGACACTGTGGTCATTACTGTTGGGACAGGGGGGCAATGTTCTCATTACTGTTTGGGAGACACTAAATTGGCTATGCTGGTACTAATGATGATAATGGGGGATACTGCTGTACAACGTGAAGAAGAGAACAGACATTATTGTAATTACTGTTGAGGTTTTGTGGCTATAGTGATTTCTCATGTTACAATGGCCTCAGGATACCATATTTTCAATAAACAACGGTCTTCTACGGGCCATTATAACATTTCAGAATCCGCTTGTGGAAAATAGAACGCGGCATGTTCTATTTTGCTGTGGAATCCACGACATAGAGACCATTATGCCCTATGGTCGCGGATATACCCGCAGCTCATACGCAGTTACAATGCATATGGGTTGCAGGTATCCGCATCATCGCTAAGCGACGCGTGAGAAATATAAACAAAAAAAAGGTGTATTGCACATGACCGTCGGAGTCAGTGGTTATACGGACGGGCTCATGGCTGGAATCTGCTGCGGATCCAGCATACAGCTGTCTGAGCCCACATGCACTGCGTATACTATACAAGACCCTGAAGAAGCGCCTGTTCTCCTTACACAGTGGTTTACATCTTCCAGCAGCTCTTTCTGACTCTTATATGGAAGGACTTGCTTTATTTGTATTAAGTAGAAGCTTAATTTTCTTTAACCTTCCCTTTGTATTACTTCTGGAAATCTGAAATCAAAAATACAGCCCCGCACTCATGGGACAGAGATGCAATATATCACACAAAGTATATAGAAATCCCAGTGGTGGGTATAATTTCGCAGGGTTTTTATTGCAACACGTTTTGGGATTCCTATATACTTTGTGTGATATATTGCATCTCTCTCCCATGAGCGTGGAGCTGTATTTTTGATTTTGGCTTTCCTATTGCAAGCTTCTGGTCTCCAGATAGCTTTCTTCAAGCCCCAGACGCCTCTCCAGACCCTCTGGTCCTGGACTAAGGCCTCATGTCCACTAGCAAAATTGAATTGCGGATTCCGTGGGTGAAATCCGCATTCAATTTTGCCCATAGGGAATCATTGGCCGTCCGCGGTCAATTAAATTGATTTTTGCACCTGCAGATTGCATTTAATCAATTTGCATTTTTCACGCGCGGGAGAAAAAACGCAATATGCTCCATTTTAGGCCTCATGTCCACAGGGAAAATCAGGCCCGCTACGGATTCTCTATGGAGAATCTGCAGCGGGTCCCTCCTGCCCCGCGGACATGAGGGCTGAAAATAAGAATAAACTTACCTGCAGCAGACCGCGCAGATCTTCTCTTCTTCACGGCCGGATCTTCTTTCTTCGGCTGGCGGATATGCTCGGCACGTCGGAGGCGTGCCGCGCGCATGCGCCGGGCCAAAGAAAGAAGATCCGGCCGCGAAGAAGGGAAGTTCTGCACGGTCCGCTGCGGGTAAGTTTATTCTTATTTTAGGTCTCCTGCGGATCCGGACGGCTTCCATAGGCATCAATAGAAGCCTGCGGGAGCCATCCCTGCGGGAGACCCGCACCTAAATGGAGCATGTCCATTTTTTTCCATGCTCCATATTTTTTTTAATTCAATTTTTTTTTGAACATCCGCGGGTATTTATCTACCCGCGGGTAGTCAATGCATCCCTGTGGCGTGCGAAAATCGCGTGCGGGTGAAGAGTTAAAATTCGCTGCGAATTTTAATTCTTCTTTTCCCCGTGGACATAAGGCCTTACCGCGGATTCCGTGCAGATCGGCCACATTGCTATCTATAGGTGCGGATATCTGCATGAAAAAAAATACCATTTAAAGCAAATCTACGCGGATTGTATTTTTCTAGTGGACATGAGGCCAAAGGATACCTACTACATGCCTTCTTGGGCAAAGTGTGGTGGTGGGAATCCCCAATCCAGGGTTTACCCACCGTGCACCAGGTGAGTTACCTTTCACCTTCCATTAATGTTTCACTAACTGGTCACACAAGGAGCATTTCTGATTTTATTTTTGCACACTTGTATTACTTTTGGTTAACATTTTTGGGACTTTGTATCCAATTACCAGTTTTCCATAAAGTTATGGTTTTAACATACAATATTTTCAATATAACAATTCTCATCCCAATACCAATTAATTACCGTATATACTCGAGTATTAGCCGACCCGAGTATAAGCCGAGTCAATAAGTTTTACCACAAAAAACTGATAAAACTTATTGACTCGAGTATAAGCCTAGCTAGACTCGAATATATACTAGGTAAAGAAAAAATGCAATACTCACCTCCCAGCCGCGTCTGTGTCCCCGGCACCATGATCTCCCCAGCGCTATGGTAAGCTGCTTCAGACTTCTCCCCGCTGTCATCTCCCTGCTTGACTTTAAATTCCCCTGCCGTCAGCGCTGTGTAATTAAGCGCTGTGATTGGATCGTGCTGCAGCCAATCACAACCGGCACTCGATAACCCAATCACAGCCATTCAGTGATGTCATCCACTGAATGGCTGTGAATGATCCAGCGCCGTCTGTGATTGCCTGGTGCTCGATCCAATCACAGCGCTTAGCTACACAGCGCTGACAACGGGGGATTTCAAAGCTGAGCAGGGAGCTAACAGCGGGGAGAATTCTCAACAGCTTGCCACACTGCCGGGGACACAGACGCAGGCTAGGAGGTGAGTATTGCAGGTTTTTTGTTGTTGTTTTTTTTTAAACCTCACTCGAGTATAAGCCGAAGGGGGCTTTTTCAGCATAAAAAAATGTGCTGAAAAACTAGGCTTATACTCGAGTATATATGGTAATTTGTGTTTTGAGGCACTAAAATATATCAATCACCTATACACCTTCTCCTCAGGTGGATTATGCGATCTCATTCTGGCTCCTGTCACACAATTATAATGAAGAAGAGGACAGTTCATTCTCCCTGACTGTATACTTGAGATCTTTAGCTTATTTAAATAATAATCACACTGTCCTCCCAGCAGGCAGAGATGGTATAGTCTATAGCTGGTAGTTTGATTGTCCATAGGTAATATCCCCTAAAAAATAATCCAAATCTATAGATCAGATTTTAATAGGGTTTTGGTGGTGATGATTTATTAATCTCTACATAGGCTTTTGGAAGTTGTCCATCCAGGCCTATGTTTTATATGTATATGCACAAATTCACACATGGTACTAACTGATGACTGTTGGTCACATTTCATTTGCTACCACAATTTGCTCCTTTATTTTAAATATTATTTGTTGTCTCTGTCTTTTTGAATGATAAAGTATTTTGATTATTTTTTAGGGGATATTACCTATGGGCATTTTTTGCCTTTGGCAAATAGAATTATGTTTGTATGACCCAGAGTATTTCTAGGACAATTTCATAATATATCATTTGATTGTCAGCACAGCATAGAGGGAGAGAAATCAAAGAGGAATCTAAAAATCAAGATGGTGTCCGATAAGCATCAGACAGGTGGCTGCACTGCATGAAAGTGAATCCAAATATACATAGAAGTCTAAAGTATGACTGGCAATCAGAAATGGGACAGGCATGGGAAAAATGTGTTTTTGCTGGGCGCTCCTTTAAAGTGTAGGAGCAAAGTGTCAACTGACAATGCTGTGGTTTTCTAGAGTGGTAATGACATCCTGCATGCAGCCAACAGCTGGGGAGCCACATGCAGGGGGTCTCGGACCACTGGTTGGGGAATACAGATCTGTATCAACAGATGGCATGATATAGCTAATATAACCAATTATTGCATTTGACCAGAGAGAAAATAATGAAAAACCTCCTAGAATGCTACTTTCTACTGCAGTCTTACAAGGTCTTCTTTCCAAGTTGTTGCCATTTCTAAGATGTAATGGGTGCAGCAGGGTAAGAT
The DNA here is from genome assembly GCF_035609145.1 of Eleutherodactylus coqui. Taxonomy (NCBI): domain Eukaryota; kingdom Metazoa; phylum Chordata; class Amphibia; order Anura; family Eleutherodactylidae; genus Eleutherodactylus; species Eleutherodactylus coqui. The sequence continues at coordinate 88,484,978 of NC_089840.1, read as the reverse complement.
GTTTGTTGAAGACCCCCGTATCGTTTATTACATTGGGGAGTCAACACAAAAACAAAACCCAGCTGTTATCAGTATCAGCAAGTATGAGGTTCCCTTGGGACCTGGATATTTGCCAAGTGGACTAGGAGCTTAACCTGCATAGAACATTTTTGGCTGCTTCTCTTCTGTACTTCCTTCTACTATTCTGTGCAGTATTCCTTATCCGCTTTGTGCGTGATTGTACCGTATGTTAGATGTACCATTAGATTAATGCTAAATGTTCTAGTCACAGGATATCCTGCCCACAAAGCCTCGCTGCATGTGGCACGGAGTTACATATCCATCCGAGTGTTACATATGTCAAACATCTTGTAAGTGTAACTTTGCAAACTGTCTTCTGTTGGCAAACAATGGCACGGAGTTTACCAGACTTTGTGATAGAATTTCAAAACTGGAGCACAAACATAACTGCAGGCTTTAAAAAAGTCTAAAAACGTAGGAGCCATATTATAGATTTTGGTTATCAACTTAAGAAATTAACATTGTTATAAGTAAATCAGTTGACTGGTGCCGTTCACAATGGACTGAGGACAGCTGACTCGAGCCTTTAGACCTCCTGCACACGGCAGAGCCGGATTCTGCATGTGGAATCTGGCCCTGGCAGCAGCGGCGGCCATGCATACCTGCTCTGTTGCCATCTTTTTGGTACTGCGGATGGACCTGGCGGCTCGCCGTCGCACGTGTGCAGTACAAATTTTTTTTCCAAAATTTTTTTGTCCTGCATTGTCGCCTAGTGATGGAGCGGAATCCGCAACCTGTCTGCAATGTTCATTGCGGATGGGTTGCGGATCAGACGGCTTCCATTTATTTCATTGGAAGTCGTCCATGTGGAGCCCACATGAAAATGCTGCGATCGATTTTCGCTCATGTGTAAGAAGCAGCAGATCTCCATAGAAAGTAATGTCCGGTACTTCCTGCGGATTCGCGGTGCGGACACCAGCCGCGAATTTGCAGCAATAACCGCCCGCAAATAATCGACACTGTTACGCTTTCTACATTTTGGCTACCTGCTGCTGTCAGTAGAAGAAATGCTGTAGATTGATGCATGCTGCATGCTGTGTTTTATATCTATGGCTATGCACGGATGTGTGTGGCCATACTCTTTACATATTGAATGTATCACAAAATAAATAGTGCATATCGCAAAAAGGTTTTTACTATGTACGCTGAATGGCCTTCTTATTGCAGACACCATCTTCTTTACGATTGGAGTTTGCGGTACGGAATTTAGACACGTGAGCGCAGAGTGCAGCATAAAATCAAGTGGATCAGTCTGTGTGAATCCCCATTAGAATTTGAAAATCGAGTAATTTGAGTAAAGCCGAATGCAGACGGCCGGGTCGGATTCCGACTGCAAGATGCCCCCTGCAGTAACCTCCGGCTTACCTGTCCGGCGTCTTCACCCTGCGCTGTGGATATATCGGCTGTCGACAAAAGGGGTCAAAGGAGGGTTTCATGAGTCATTCTGATGACCAGGCGGTGCACAATCAAGCAAATTGCAGCCGAATACAATGCTGGTGCTCCAACTAGCTAGGTTAACGCTGACAGCTCCTCTCCTTGCTTGTGTATAGGCAGAGAGCTGTCAGTCTTTGAGTCAAGCTTCAAAGCCCATTTCTTCTGAAATGCTGCAGTGTTTCAGAATAAAACACCCATGGGGGCAACAGGCATCCTTATTCCTGGGTTCATGCTGCCTGTGGAACCTGATGACAGAATCCTTTTAAATTAGAATGTCACTAGTTCTATTGAATCTTTTCCCAAACACTAAATATCCATCTTCTCAGTTCCTTCTGCTCTAGGTCATTCTGCCTCCAGATAAAGCAGCAGCATGGTCAACATCAAAGGCCTGTGGACCAGGACAGGGCTGTTGGGGGCTTCTTGCTGGTCTGTGGCGCCACCGTCGGCTGCTCACCACTTTAATAGCGAATACCGACAGGCGCCGCGACTCTCCTCCTGATATTCACTCAGCAGCACTACTGGCAGCGCTGATCCCGGCATGCACTGTGACGTCAGTGTGCAGCCGGGATCCTCCTCGCCCATCCCCTGATGTCTCCTACTTCGTTCCGCAAGAGCAGAAGAGGAGGTGTCTGGCAGCACACTAACATCACAGTGTGCACGGGGATCAGTGCTGCTAGTGGCGCGCCAGGCAGAGGAACAGCGGCGCTTCCACGAGGTGGAGAGGGTAGGATGTGGGTCTCTGGGGAGCACTGTCACTGCTGGGGCCGCTGTGGGGGTCATTATTACTACTGGGGCCACTGTGGGGTGTCACTATTACTGCAGGGGGCCACTGTGGGGTGTCACTATTACTGCAGGGGGCCACTGTGGGGTGTCACTATTACTGCAGGGGGCCACTGTGGGGTGTCACTACGCTACAGGGGGCCACTGTGGGGTGTCACTATTGCTACTGGGGGCTGCTGTGGGGTGTCACTATTACTACATGGGCTAATATAGGGGATACTATTAGTAATAGTGTCCCCTATATCGGCCCCAGTAGTAGTAGCATTATTACTGAAGCCAATGAAATCCCGCCCAAATGTGACCAAAGCCCTGCCCCACCCCCACCCCACCCTGCTGGACCATGGAAAAATGGTCGTGCTTGAAGCTGCTTCCTGGTCCAAAAAAGGTTGGAGACCACTGCCTTGGAGGGGTCGTCCCATAAAAATTTGTGTTTATAGTTCAATCCAGCCCATAATTCTAAACATTGTATTTACACATAGAAACTTTTTAATATCCCAGATATTCCAGGACTAATTTTAGAATAGCGCTACCTCCTGTCTCTATTCCATGTCCACCGCAGTGGTTGTTCTGCTTCACTCTCTGCTCCACTAGGAATATGGCGAGATCCCTGATGTGCTGAAACAGTCTTTAACGTCCGAAGAAATGCTGGACAAGTGACAGTGATACCTGAGACAGTGCTACTACAACTCCAGCTCCTTAGCATCTCCTCTGACAAGCAGAGAAGACGCTGCAGCTTCAGAAGTAGCCGCTCACCACACCACAGCAGGACTGACCATCCCTGACCACCTTGGAACATTTACTGGGATGGACCCGGCACAGAGAGGCTCTTAAAAACATCCAAAAACTGATTTTTCATGGGACAATCTTCTAATGGGGTCACAGAGGAGGATCTGTAGGGTACAAATTCTACAACGTACCTCTGATTTTATACAGAAAGCCTTACCAAAAAGCTATTTGCAGGCGGGGTACCTTCACACGGGACGGTTTGGATGCGGTAAAAACTGCATTAAAAAAAATCACGTGCATTTTTGCCACACAGTTTTGCTTATGCAGTTTCTTTTGCGGCTTTTACTGCATCTAAACCAGCCCATGTGACTGCACCCTTAGAAATAGGTTCTATGGCGAGAATTCTGCGCCTCACAGATGCATCATACAGCAGCGCATGGATATCTTATGGTCCCATACTGTATTACGGACCATAGGGACTTTATGCACCGCCGTACAGGGTATATTCTCATGTGACTGCTGTCTTATTGTGTCCTAAGGCTAACTTCACACGGGTGAGCGCCATATGGGGCCGTGAGTCATGGCCCCATATCGCGCTCCCCAACATGTGAATTCCCTGCGGATGCAAGTCATTTTTATGTCAAAACAGACTCGAATTACTTTGGGGAAGTAGCGATCCTCCACCGCATCGGAGGACCACTGAGATTCTCCCATTGTTTTCAATGGGAGACCTTGCATCGTGTGCACCTAGCGCATGGTGCGATGCTGCCGTCGACCCCAATCGAAGACAATGGCGCTGCGATGCCAGAGCACGCAGAAAGATAGAACATGCTGTGACTTGTTTCCTGCATCGCGGTACCATGTAGGAAGACATCGCTCATGTGTATGACCCCATTCAAAAAAATGGGGTTCATATTTGTGCGTCTCGCAAAACGCACAAATGTTGCATGATTTTTCTCACCCCTGTAAAGGCAGCCTAACGCATTTTTCCACGATTTCAAATGGAGTTTTTAACACCTGGTACAGAATTTGCCATCATTGTGATGGGTTCTGGAGTGCATTAAGAAATGCGGAAAAATAGAACAGATAGCGCTTGAAAATCGCTGGTCTGCGAGGCACCATTGAAATCAATGGTGGTGTTGTACCGCAGTTAGCACAGCGCTCAGGATGCCACGCCAATCACGGTGAAAGGCAGGGAGTGTAAGAGCGGCCCTAGTGTTATACTTTGAGGATGCATTAATACCAACAACTTTCTGTGTTGCAAGATGTACAGAAATCACACAGAAAAGAATCCATTGTTTTTAACGGGGTATAATAAACATGTTTTTTTTTATTGCAGCGATGCGAGAGAAATTGCAGCATGTCCTATTTTTGGGCAATTCTGTTTATTCTTCTCTATGGGACCAAAAAACTCATCATGCTTGCAGGTACATGTGAGTGCGATGCGATACCTTTTTGTTCCTATAGGAGATAATGGACGATTTTCACGCACGTAAGAATCGCAAGTGCTGAGATGCGTTCTTTTTACAAAATGCATGGTACTCCTATAAACCTCATGGTTCGCACCCATATAAATGCAATCTATCGGATTATTTAGGTGGATAACCTCATTTCTTTAGCTTAGGTATTGCGGTTCTGTATATGTGCGGCCGGAGCTCGTATACCGCGGCCCTATAGAACTGGACGGGGTTCTGCGTTATCTCAGAAGGAGCTGGATTTTCAGTAGTCTAGCAGATATATGGGATTTGGCAGCCGCAGCAGAGACCAAATCTGAATGTCTGGAGTTCATTATTGGATCTGGGTCTGTTGCCAGACAGAGAAATAACTTCCTGAGCAGCTGTATGGCTGCAGCGTGTTCTGGGGGTCCGGCTTCTTGGCCCGCAGCATTTTGCATATGCTGGCTACTCATTTTTTTAATCCTTTCAAGTTGACAGTGGAGAACATTTTTAAGAAATTGTCCATAAAAATATCAATAAGGGTGATTAATGAATTTGCACGCTGCACAGATGCTCTCATGAGTCAGTGCAGAGCGCTCTCTTTATGTGCCACATGGAGAGCAGATCTCATCTGCAGAAGGGCTTTAGCCGGTAACTTAAAGGGGTTCTCTGCTGTATAATCTTTACTTCTTAGAAGGGTCCTTCGACAAGAAGCTGATCCAAAAATGTCTTCTTGCTGGAGCCCCCATGAATCGGCTATTAGCTGTTGGAAGTAAGTGTTCATTTTACCTCTAGCGTCATCACAGGGAAAACTAGGCGTTACACAGAACCTATTCACATCTATGGGTTGTCCTGGTAATACAGGAGGGAACAGGTCCTCCACAGAAAGAGACACACTTCCTGATCAGGAGTCCCTCACTAGTAATTCACAATTCCCTAATAGAATTTATAAAAATGCATTTACCAAATTAGACAGCGACTTTAACCCCTTAAGGCCTAAAGCCCACGGCCGGGGCGGATTCCGACTGCAGAATATTGCAGCGGAATCAGACCTGGCGCCCCCCAGAGACCCTATACTCGCCTGTACAGATCCGTAGTGAGAGTCTCTGCCGACGGTGGGCAGTGACGCGATCTGCCGCGATACTTCCGCAGTGCTCACAGCGGAAGTATCGCTGGACAGATGGCTTCCATTGACTGCAATGGAAGCCGTCCGTGTGATTTTCCACAGAAATTAGAACATGCTGCGATTCTCTCCCACGAATGAAAAATCGCAGTTGATTTCCGCTCGTGGGCATGGGAGAATCGCTTTACATGGCATGTCTATGGAGGGTTATTGCTGTGCAAATCACGGCGGGTGTCTGATCGCAATTTCCGCAGCGATAATCCGTCCGTGGGCATTAGCCCTAACACTCCATGATGTACCGTTATGTCATTGGGGTTCGGGGTCTGTATTGAGGGGGATCAGGAGCCGCAACAGCAGCTGATTACGGCTGTTAACCTTTTGTACACCGCAGTCCGTTCTAATAGCGGCATTCAAATGCCCCGATCAGAGTTCTGGGGTCCCAAGCACACCCCCACAATAAGATTCAGGAGTGCCGTTCGGTTGCCATGGCAGCAGGGCCCTTTTGAATGCTCCCTGAGCTGCCAATATAGATTGCCTATCAAGCCATGCCTGTGGCATGGTTTGATAGATTGCCTGTCAGATCGCTGTATGATGTAATGCTATGGCTATTAAACCATCACAAGTTCATGTCCCCTATGGGGACTAAAAAAAATATGTAAAAATCATTTTACAAAGGTTTTATTAATTGTAAAAAAATAAAAAAACAATAGAAGGTGATAAAAGTTGCTAAAAACCCCTTTGCCATATTTATAATAGAGAAAATCTAAATGGAAAAAACAAAACAAAACGTTTGATATTGCTGTGTCCAAAAAAGTCTGATCTATCAAAGTAACACATTATTTAACTTGTATGGTGAACGTCATCCGAAAAGAATACACAACATCCAAATTGCCTGTTTTTGGTCATGCGGTTCCCAAGAAAAATGTAATAAAAAGCAATCAAAAAGTATTTCAAAATAGGCCCAATAGAAACTACAGGACGCACCACAAAAACAAGCCCTCACACAACTATGTCAATAAAAAAGTTATGGCTGTCAGAAGACGGCGGCAGAAAATAATTAATATTTTTTCCCCAAAGATATTTTACTTTTTAAAAGTAGTACAGCAAAAAAAATAAATCTATAAATGTAGTATCCTAGTAATCATACTGACCCATAGAATAGTCAGCATTATATTGGTGTAGTGTGTACACCGTAGAAACAAGACCACCCCCTCTTCCCTCAAAGATGGTAGAACTGTGCTTTTTTTTTCTATTTCACTCCTCTTAGAATTTGTAAAAAGTTTTTCAGTACATTATATGGTACCATTGAAAAATACTACTTGTCCTGCAAAAAACAAGCCCTCATACAGCAACGTGGATGGACAAACAAGAGTTATGACTTTCTAAAAGTGGAAAGGAAAAACCGAAGATGGAAAAAAAAAGAAAAAATGTTGTTTTAACGGAAGTCTGTGAATTTCTTGGCCTTGTGATGCAGCTCGGTGGAGCATTGGCTTGGGCAAGTATTAGAAATTTTATTACCAGAACACCATTGAGTATTGCAAAACTTATACCTGATACAGATAAAATAGAATGATTACAAACTCTTAACCCTTTGTGGACCAAGGGACATATTTGTCCCATAGTTTTAAACTGTTTTAAATTCAATTGAATCAATTTCGGTCTTGAAGGGGTTAAGACACCTCTGTGTACAGGAATGGTCAGAATTTTCCATATTGATCTACTGTAATTTTTGAGGAGTTGGATGATCTCCTAGGGGTAATCTGGATCAGGTATACATGGCATACGGAGGATGCCACTGCAATATATATATATATATATATATATATTAGGACTCAGAAGATAAGCAAAATGGGCGAAAAATGTTTCCGTTCTTCTTCCCATTGATTTCAGAGGGGTTTCCTGAGGTTCAGTTATCAGTTTGGTTCTATTTCGTGTGTTTCGTGTGCCTTTCCATATTTCTTACATTATAGTCAATTGGTGACAGAAGGTTTTTGTTTGGTTCCATTTTTGATATCAGTATAATGATCTGGTTTAAAATGAGCATGTGCAGAAGGGAGGAAAGTTTTGTCGTATTTTGTCTATCTGTTAAAAAAAAGATGTAAATGGAACAAAATAGAAACAAACTGATAATTAGGCATTTTTTTTACAAATCTGTCTGTCAAAAAAACAAAAGCTATGGTTTCTATTTGGTTCCATTTAAACCCATCCAGTTTTCTTTAATGAAACAAATAGCCGATCTGTTAAAAACGGAAACCACAACTCTGATATTCACAAGCCCTTAGCTGTAAAGGGTGGGCCATGGAAAGGTAGCCCGACTCCGATCCCTGCACCACTCTCTCTGGTAGAAGTCATGTCGCCCTGAGTCTTCCGAATTTATTTTAGTCTGCTATTTAGTATTTCTATGTACGTTGCATCAGAACCATGGTGCTCTTTCTGCAAAAGAGAATGGCTTTTGTGCAAAGAGGATCAATTGAGGAAACACAGTAAGCCTTCAACTACAAGTAACCAGGTACAAAACCACCTGCTAAATGTTGTATTCAGAGCCCACTTCAGAAAGGGGCGCCAAACCGGGTCTGTTGCAAACATGAACAAACTGAGGCCTTCATCATTCTTGATGTCCAAAATCCAGAGACGGTCCCAGCAGCTTGGTGTATCATAAACGATGTGTGCTGAAATCTTTGAACCTGAAACCATAAACTACGGAATAACCCCCCTTTTAAAACAGATATTTTTAAAAATATATTATCAAAATCTGTAAACCCACATAAAGTATATACACCTATACAGTAAACGAAAGATCCTCTCAAACAAATCACAACCAAGAGACAGTGCATTGGAGAGTAACACATAATGAACCAGTCCACAAGTGTGGTACTCACAAACAGTCCCCAATATGGCTTTAAAGGGTAAGTATCCGATGCTTCGGTCATCTATGGACATTGCTATCAGTGGGGCTGTTTGATCATCATATCATTCGGCCGCATGAGTTTTATATATTATATATGCCTTCATATTCCCTGATGACCCCTTAGCAATATCAAGAGAGTTGAAGTGCTATCTTGTGATGTTTTGGGACCACAAAAATATTAGAGTTATAAGGAGGGAATATTGGGGTGTTAATAGGGGGTAGTCTTCAGGACTGCACTTCTCAGGGCGATCACCCTGCTGTTAGGTGTAGTATAGGGTAAAAATAGGACTAATAATACCTCAATGGCCTTTTGGATTATACATCTGGAGGAGCCATCACAGCGGTTACCCATCTTGACTATGAAAAGCCATGATGGGACCACCCCTTTAAATACAGCAAGTCTGGTTGACTTGTCTAAAACCCACTTAGGGTGTTCTAAGTTGATAAAAGGTCTACTGTTTAGGATCCTTATCTATTAACCAAAGTGGAGAGTGACTACAAAGAGCGTCTCTCACTCTGGAGGACCCAACTTGTCCATGCATTATCAGAACAGCCCAATGACTTCATGCAGAGTGTGTCATACCTCATCTCCTCTGTGGTGGCGCTGCAGAACAATTGAACAGTTGCTACTGGTTTCCACAGGCCAGAGCTGGTTCCGGTCAGCCCTTTAAGCTCACGGGTTCCTTAAACTAGTGCCGTGCAATATCTGATAAACTCCAATACATTTGGCAACTTCCAAAACTCCTACAATCCACTTTCACGTGAACATGGCTACACAGTGAATGTCTTCTGCCAGCAGTCCTGCTATAAAGTAGTTTATTGTAGTGAGAGAGCGTTCAGTCTGTAAAGTCTGGCATCCGCGGCGATCCAAGGCTTTAGTTATAATTTCACAATAGCTCTTATAGCGATGAACAATCTCCTGACTTATGTGTGGATTTCCAAACTTCACGATAGAATACGCAGCCAATTTATTGCTGGACGCTTTACACTAAGCTACTGTACGGTGGCCATGCTCCATGACCTCGGCTGATATTCAATGGTCAATGGAAACGTCCTGAAACTGATGAAGCAGGTTGAGCTATTTTTAAAAATATTTTAGCAGCACTTTTATGTTACTTTCACAAAAATAATTTTTATTGTGAAATGTACATATTGATCTGCGTTAACCATAACTGTATATTGTTTCTCACACCTAGTTCTTCATCTGATTTTGCTGTTTATTTGCAGCATTTCGGTCGACTTTTACTTTCCCAAAGCAAGCATGACTGTGAATTTATTATTATAAAGCCTGGAAGGTAGAAAACTCACCAGGGAATTCCACCTTAATTAGTTTTCTGACTCATATAGACATGTCAGAAGATGCTGTCATTGCTGGTCCTCCCTCCAGATTCAGGATGTGACTCTTCTCAGCATCGCTCAATGATTCCCAGCACTGAAATCCTAGCACTAGCAGTAGTAATGATGTGCATGGCCGTATGAAAGCCATATTGTACTCTCTGGGCTCATTCACACGGCCATATGCGTACAGCGCTGCGTGTATTACCGCTGTGTCAGCTGGTGGTAAGCCGGCTGTCACTGTATATGGCATCTCTCACGCATGCTGTCATAGAGAACAGTAGGGCAGGGTTCACACACGGCGGATTTCCGTCGGAAATCTCGCGGTTTGGCCGCAGTAAAAACCGCGAGACTCCCGCCAGGAGAACCGCCGTGGTTTAAGCCGCGGCGGCTTTGAAGCGGTCCGGCCGCATGCTTTTCCGTTGCGGCCGGCTCTCCCATAGAGGAGAGCGCGGCCGTAACATAAATAAACAAAAAACCGACTGTAAACAGACATGCTGCATGTTTTGAAACCGTGGCGGCCGCAGCCGCGGTTTCAACCGGATTTACCGCAGCGGATTAGCCGTCCCGTGTGGACGAGATTTCTGAGAAACCTCGTCCACATGGCTGGCTAATCCCGAGATTAGCGGCCGCGGGCGGTTTTGCCGCGGGCGGATCTGCTGCGGCAAATCCGCCCTGTGTGAATGCAGCCTAGGGCTGCACGCGCATAATATGTGGTTAAATAGAACATGCTGCGTTCTTGTTTTACACGCAATAAAAAAAGCTAGTGTGATAAAACAAGCATTTCCATATTAGCTGGTTGCAAAAAGCACATCACAATCAGCCAGAATATAGATCAAGTTTCTTTCAATATTGCACCTAATTAGGTAGTCATTTGCCTACCTAATGTGCGTTAAAAGTGCTGAAGTCACGGCACCGTCAGAGCCTGACTTCCAGGTATCTCATTCTGGTCATCTCGTTTGGGGTGACGTCACCATGGCATCTCCCTTCAGTTCTAGCACTGGCTGGCTTGCTAGGTTGTCTTTCAACCCAGTCAGTATATCAGATCTTCTATAATGGTATTTAAACTGGATACTTTGTGTAAAGGACGCCGGTTATATGTCCTGTGTACTGGCCATTAGCTGTGTCAATGAATTCTGTGTTATTAGTGTTCAGTGGACCTGTGCTCAGAAGTTCTGCTGTAGTGTTCCACTTCATGTCTTAAATCCAGATACTTAGTGGATTGGTATTCAATGATTAGTCCATCTCGAACCAGTTCTCAGCTTCTCTCCTGCAGTGGGGTCGCCCTTTTCAGGGCAGATGCTCTGCTTGAGGGGTCAGTGCGGTTATATTGGTTTTGGTATACTTGATTGCCATTGCCATAGTTATTTGTGGTAGTCAGTTTAGCCGTCTACCTTTTAACAGTGTTTATCCCGTTTATCTGCCTACTGTTTAGATCCTGTGTTCTGCTCTGAAATTTGTCACCTCCAATTATACAGACTTACCGCATCAGACGTGACAGCTGAACAGCATTTTACAGATTATATATGTAGTATTAATCTACATAAATTCTGTCACTTTTTGTAAAAAACATTCCATTCCATATGGTATTTTGCACTGTATGATACCTCAGAGCTGCATTCACAATTCTACTGATTGACAACAACTTTGCCGAATGTTTTCTTTAGCAGACACCTATCCATAACTTCAGCGCTTCTAGAGTCAGACAGCTTACTCTTCCTACATCAGATTAGTCTACACCATGTATGTAATATGAAGACCACACTTGAAGGAATAAATGAATTCCCGAATGCTAATCACCAGTGAAGCTTTGTAGATTTTGAGGCTGAAAGGAGTTCTGGAAGATTTCAGCTTCTGAGTTCTAGTCAGCTGTATCTTACAATGGATTTTGGTAAAGCTATGTGACAACCAAATGGTAACCATGATGTACCTAACTCAAGATACATTGAAAATATACTTTGTAACAAATCACTGTGGAAGAGGGGAATGTACCCTAATCGGTTTTGTATGATAATTTGCTATTTGTGCTTATATTAGGTGTAAAGTACAGTAATATCAAGAATTGCAGTACATGTCCATACACATCTCATTAGATTTAGTTTGATAGTTAAATTACAACCCCAAATCTAAAAACAGTTGAAACACCATGTAAAATGTAAAGAAAAAAGAATGCAATGATTTGGGAATCTCATATAACCATATTGTATCCACAATAGAACACAGAACACGGATCAGATGTTTAAAGTGAGACATCTTCTTCATCCCATAAAAAAAAAAACTCATTTAGAAATTGATGGCAGCAACACATCTCCAAAAAGTTGGGACAGGATGAACAAAAGGCTGAAAAAGTAAGGTACACTAATGAAAAACAGCTGAAGGGTCACATTTCTGCTAAGTCATATGGTAAGGTGTAGTCCCCAGGTGCAAGTGACTGATCGGGTGATGTCACATTGGCCTACAGTTTTTGCGGGGTGCTTTTCCACCCCGTCACATGACTGTGTATAAAAAGAGCATGTTAGAGAGGCAGAGTCTCTCAGAAGCAAAGATGGCCAGAGGTCACCAATCTGTGAAAAACTGCATCTAAAAACTGTGGAACAGTTTAAAAAATTGTTTCTCAATGTAGAATTGTGAAGCATTTGAGTATCCCACCATCTACAGTACTATATCATTAAAAGATTCAGAGGATCTGGAGAAATTCATGTGCACACGGGACAAGGCCGATGCTCGAGATCCATGGGTCCTCAGGCAGCATTGTATTAAAAACACGCATGATTCTGCAACACAAATCACTGCATGGCTCAGGAATACTTCCAGATATCATTGTCTGTGAACACAGTTTGATGTACAATCCACAAGTTTAAGTTAAAGCGGCATAATGCAAAGAAGAATCCATATAGCAACACAACCCAAAAATGCTGGCTGAGCGAAAACGGAAAACTCTTCTGTGGTCAGATGAATTGAAATTCTATTTGGAAACCATGTACCCCGTGTTCTGTGGACTCAAGAGAGGGACCATCCAGCTTGTTATCAGCGCACATTTCAAAAGCCTACATCTCTGATGGTATGGGGTTGCATTAGTGGCCATGGGCAGCTTACACATCATGAAAGGCACCATCAATGCTGAGCGGTATACTGAGGTTGTAGAACACCATATGCTCCATCCAGACAACGTCTCATTCAGGGAAGGCCTTGTATATTGTAGCAAGACAATCCTAAACCACATACTGCATCCATCACTACAGCATGGCTTCACAGAAGGAAGAGTCCGGGGCTGAACCGACCGCCTGCAGTCCAGGCCTTTCACCAATAGGAAACATTTGGCGCATTATGAAAAGAAAATTCCAGTAAAGAAAACTGCTGACCAGCTAGAATCCTACATCAGACAAGAATAGGACAACCAAAACTCCAGCAATCGGTCTCCTTACTGTGTAAAAAGAAGAGGGAATGCTACACAATTGTAGACACGGCCCTGGCCCAACTTTTTTGAGGTGTGTTGCTGCCATGAATTTCTAAATGGGTTAATTTTTTTTATGTAAAAATGTCTCCCTTTCACCTTCTGACATGTTCTATTTTCCAATGTGAATAACATTTGGTTATATGAGATTTTCAAATGATTGCATTCTTTCTTTCTTCATTTTACACAGCATCACAACCTATTGGGAATTGGGGTTGTCATTTATACACTAACATTAGTGTACTTGTAATGAAGTGTGATCATTTATATCTTTGCAGTGGATGCGATTGTGGAGTTTGACTACAAGGCTCAACATGATGACGAGCTGACTATAGTGGCAGGTGACCTCATCACCAAAATCAAAAAAGAAGATGGAGGTTGGTGGGAAGGAGAGTTGAAAGGAAGGAGAGGACTTTTCCCTGACAACTTTGTGAGAGTGAGTACACAATATGCATTTTTCTATAGAATTAGAAAACTGTAAAACTGGGAGAAGCAAAAGCAAAATAACTATGTAACTTTATTCCAACCACCGAAACGCTTGTGTTTTGCACTTCACTCCAATATATTACTGCCTCCTACTTAAGGTTCCAGGAAATAATATGCTAATCTTCTGGAGATATCCCTGTGCCTGTCTGTGACAAGTGGTCCAAAGAATAGAGATGAAGGCAGCAGTAGCGGTGCAAATAAAGAGTTCCTTTTATTCCTCCCTGTGTTGGGAGGAATAAAAGGAACTCTTTATTTGCACCGCTACTGCTGCCTTCATCTCTATTCTTTGGACTGTTTGTACTTTGGGCTGCTTTGGATCCAGACCACATTGGGCGCTGCAGGATTCCTGTCCAGCCCTGGTTGGCCATAAGAAGGGCTGCTGACAACTCAACTGTCTGTGACAAGTTGTCACCAATAGTTTCTTTCCTTAAAGCATACCTAACTTTACAAATGAGATGGTATGGTCGGGTTACTCCCCCACAACGGCCGGGATCACTTGAGTGATCCCGGCCGTTGCCTAGCAACGGCAATAGCGGTATACTCATCTGGAGATCTCGGTCCTCCCACCAAACGATCGGGGGACGAATTTAATAATGGATGCATCTATGGACCACCAGTATTGTACACGGTGGGCTACACTATCCTTTTGGTATATCCCTAGCAAGATTATTAGCATTAATTGGATATACACCACCCCCTTGTGGGGGAGTAACCCAATCATACCATCTAATTGGCTGACTAGATACTGATCCCCAGCCGGGGTGTGGGAACCAAGACGCTATACAATTGCAATTGAGACACCGAGCTGGTCATTAGCCGCCAGCCTACCACAAGGGCTAGTGCTGCTGCCTTTTTTTATTTTGGTTCCTGCTTGGGGACATAGGGGGGGGAACTTAGTTAAAGCTCGGATATAAATAAGCTTAGCTTGATAGGATCGTCTATCCCTCACCGAAATGATAGACAATGTGATTACATTAGATCCAGAATAGGGTTGTTTTTGCAGTCTTTTGCAGTTAGTTGCACTGCCTAAAATTGGTTCCTGATGATGCTATATTATATATAGTGGAAACGCGTCAAACCTTTAATTTGAGAACCTTTGAATCTCTTGTATCCCTAATTAAGGATTTCGAGGCTGTGCTTTTCTGGACCCTTTAATGGGCGATTTATACCCTATTGTATAGGAATCCAGCCCAGAATCCGGTCCAATCTCCGTGCTTTTGAGATGTATCTTTAACATGGAGGATTGTTACTTATTCTGATCCATTTTTGTATATGCGACTACTTGTTCTAAAAAACGGATATAAACTGATCCATGTATCCGCATAGAGGTTACAGGAACGCCTTGTTCTAAATTAGGCTGACCATACACCCTTATCCAGACTTTGAGCATAAGTGTCTGGAACATTGTTTGCATAAAAGCCTCTTAATTTAAAGGGGATATTCAGACTAATACTGTTTTCCCATTTCCTTTCCACTTCCCCTCGTCATTTTCTGGGGATCTTTGAAAGGATCATTTTTTTTCTTTTTCTTTCGTGTGTCTTGTACAAGACTTGACGGTCAAGTCTTTTTTAATACATATCTATTAAACGCTAAGTTTTAGAGTTGATCTGAATCCTGACAGTGAAACTAGAGTTTATTTAAGAGACCACTCTGGTTATTTGATTTTATTTCCATTCATAATGTAACTAATCCCCAGAGGCGTAACTTGAAGCTTCCGGGCCCCAATACAAAATCTGTGACAGAACCCCCAACTATAATGCTTTATTCATACTATTAGGCTTACTATATGGAGAAAATGGGCCTTCTGGGCTCCCTAAGGGTCCTGGGCTCCCTAAGGGTCCTGGGCTCTGGGAACAATTACATCCCTTCATCTCCTATAGAAATGCCCCTGCTAGTCCCCCAGTATATACCAGTTAGCTAGTACTACCCTGTTTAGTTATTCCGTTCTATCTGAAAATTCTTTTCTTCAGGACATGTGATCTCATTTGGGCTACCTGGGAATTACTTGTCTCTCTGTGACTCCTACAGAGAACAAGCTCAATCAACAGAACCTCCTGTATGATGAAATTACATGGACTGTTCTACATTTGGCTTTTCACAGGGAGGGACATAAACTCCTATCACATTTACTAATGATTAGAGGCTCCTGTCACACTGTTATATTGAAGGAGATGACAGTTCATCCTTCTGACTGTATACTTATTGTTTTTAGCTTTTTGTAAGAGAACATAGAGGGTAATGATAGTTGCACTGTCCTCCCAGCAGGCAGAGATGGTCCTGGCTCTAGCTGGTTTTGTGATGCATGGTATTGCTAGCGCAGCACAGAGGAAGAAAAAGCTGGGAGAAATCTAAAAATTAGCATAATTTCTGATCAGCATCAGACAGGAGTGTGTACTACATGGAAATGAGTACAATATACATAAGAGACCTCCATCATGTGACAGGCTATGAGGTGGCGGGGTCTTTCTTCTCTTCTGCACCTTTTTTATTAGCTAATTTATCACCTAAACAAAATCTTTCGTTATAAATTAGCTGATAAAAAGTGCAGGAGAGGAGAGGTGAGGGCTGAAAGGTAAGTCCTCAGTCCAGCCTTCGAGATGGATCTCCTATGGAGATGCAGACTGCAGTGCTTATATACAGGGAGGGCTCCTACCCACTTGCGGTTTTTTAACGCAAATGTCAATGGGACTTTCTAATGTTAAAGACGCATCTCAAGTTGGTGCTTTGCGATTTTTGTGCGGTGCGTTTTTAACATTAGAAAGTCTCATTGACATTCGTGTTGAAAAACTGCAAGTGGGTAGGCGCCCTGATAAGTAGAAGCCGCAGAACACAAACCGCGCAACATTTTTTATCAAATCCGATTGCAAAAACGATTGCCGGTGTCCATGGGCTTGGATGTTCCTTTAAATGCTCACAATGAGATGTTAGCTTTAATTATCACCCTGATCTCAGAGAAACTGTAAAATAGTCATCATAGCGGTTATTAAAAATTCACACATCCAATGGTGATATGTTCCTTTTTTCGGTACTTATGGTGAGATGATTGCACTGAGTAAAGAGGAAGCCTGTAATGGGCCAGGCGTTGTTCACTGGGGCTTATCTGCTTTTTGCTGACTTTGATCATGTAGAACTATTAAACTTTCATGTGCAGCGGAGGTTCGTACTTATAATCGGGGTCGGAGCAATGAGATCAGCCACATCAGGGCCCATGAGGATAAACCCATCTGAGAGAGAACAACTAGCTGCTGGGGCTTATTGGGTTATTTTACAGCTGAGGCCTGTTCTCATGACGGTTTTGTCCTGTGTTTAGCGTGTATGTCAGGGAAGATCCTGAAGTATGCGCCAAATGTTCCCATAACGTCACACCGAGGCCACATCATCTGTCCTTCGACCTCATCTATCTGGTACACGTCAGTTTACTGCACAAATAGATGGAATGACGTAGCTGGCTGTAATATTAGATCCAATGGTGACATATACTTTTAACCCAATAATAGTCAGGTTAATATAGACATAACAATGGAAATATCATCATTTTTGATTGTAGATCTAGGATTTGTACAATGGGCGTTGCATTCTTGCCCACGCATCTGCGTGTTTTGCTATAATTTTTACGCGAGCATAAAACACGCAAGCATGCTTGCTCCCATTAATTGAAATGGGCAATTAGGTTAGTTCATTCAATATGTGCTATTTTTGTGCACAAATACGCAGGAAAATAGAGCATGCTGCATAGTTTTTTGGCGCAAACAAAATCTGCTTACGTGAATGAAGCCATTTAAATCAGTAAGCTCTCTTCACTGCGTATTTTGCGCGCACATTTTACGCACACAACTACATTCTTGTGACGCAAGCTTTAGGCTGTTTCCACACAGTTAAGAAAAGACGCATAAATCTTGCATAAGTATGAACCCCATTCTTTTGAACCTACACGAGCGACCTTCTTCGCGATCTGGGGACCAAATCGCGCCATGTCCTATCTTTCCTCACATAGCATCGCCCATTGTTTTCAATGGGATCAGCGGCAGCATCGCACCACATTCTAGGTGCACGTGATGCGATGCAAGATCTCCCATTGAAAACAACGGAAGACACTCGGCGATCCCCCACTGCGTGTGAAGTTGGCCTCAGTGACAGAACTGGTTATAACCTGAGGCTAATTTTACCCAGGCAAGTGCGATATCAGGCCAGGAAACTCGGGCTGATATTGCGCTCGCCAACATGCGATGTCCCCGCAAATACAAGGCGTTTTTGTGTTTAAAGCGCCTTGCATCACTCTGGGGAAGTAGGGATCCTGTGCCACAGCTTTTAGCTGCTGCGGTAGATCGCAAAGTGTTTTTTTCCATTGCAAATCTTGCATCGCACTCGTGTACACCTCATACGCCATGCGATGCTGTGTCGGCCCCATTGAAAACAATGAGCGATGTGATGCGAGGCGTTCCAAGACAACGCCCAAAGATAGGACATGAAGCAATTTTTCCCACGCCATGATGCGGGAAAGAAAATCACTCATATGTATAACCCTATTCAAAAGAATAGGTTCATATTCGTGCGAGATTTCTGCATCGTGCAGCGCGCAAATCTTTCTTAATTTTCTCATGTGATGTATAGTTTTGTGGGAAAAAATTTACTATAAATAGTAATTTATGCATTTTAAAGGGGTTTTCCAGGGAAATACTACTAATGGCCTATCATCTGTATAAGTCATCAATAGTTGATCAGCTGGGGTCTGTCGCCCGGGACCCTGACCGATCAGCTGAGCGAGTGCAAGCTGTCAGCGCTGCAAATACACAGAGGACGGAACGGAAGCAGCAGAAGTCTTTGCGCCAACCTCCATATAGTGGCCAACGCTTGTAACTGCAGGCACGGCTCTCATTGAATTAATGGGAGCCGTGCCTGCAGTTACAAACGCCGGCCACTACAAGGAGGTCGGTGCAGAGGCTTCCACTGCGACCTCTGTGTATTTCTAACGGTAGTCTCCACGCCAACCTACCATGTAGTGGCCGTCCCATCACTTCTGTGACGTAGAGATTTAGGTGTGTTAGAGGATCGATAAGTAATGGGAAGCATCACATCACACTCTCCTGCAATGTGTTTTACTGTCCCATTGAAAACAATGGGCAGGGCGTTCTGGGGAATGCAAAAAGATAGATTATGCATGCTTTTTCTTTTTTTTTTCTTCACAGCATCGCTGTGTGGGTAACGGACCATTTAGACACGATTATCGCTCAAAATTCGCTCATGACATCTTTTGAGTGATAATCGTTGTGTGCGTATATACGGCAAGATGATTGCTCAAAAATTGCTCAAACGGCAGTTTGAGTGACAGTTTTGACCATTTACTTTGCATAAGTGTGTAAATGAAGGCTTACACTGTATGCAGAAGACAAGCGGGACCGCTGTCTTCTGCAAAAAGCTGTTGTCGTCTGGGAGCGATCCAGGCAGGGTATGCAGAACACAGCTGGAACGCTGTCTTCTGCATACTCCTGCTGTGCCCACGGAGCCCTCAGCTGCTATACAGCTGAGCGCTCCGAGCAGGGTATACAGAAGACAGCTGGAGCGCTGAAGGACAAAGATGAGCCAATCATTACCGAAATCTGCACGATGGCCGCGCGTTAGACATAACTATTCTCGCTTGAAAGTCTGCTTTTGAGCCACAATCTGTGTGTCTAAACGGGGCTTAAAACTTGTCTTGCAACGCACAAATCCAGCACGATTTTTGCACCCGTGTGAAAACGGCCAAAGCCTACAATGGAGTGCACAACATAGTGGAGGCGGCCACAACACCACCGTACATGCCGCACAAAAAAGAGCACTTCCAACCATAAACCTGTAGGTGCACGTTAAACCGCGGCCGCGACTAAACCGTACAAGCAGAAAACACATGGCAACAGCAGGGAAGGCTGTAAATCACTGATAGGACCACCCACTGGACCCCGCAAGCCCAGAAACAGCGGGGGTTTAAATGAATAAATTACAGGTTATCCTGGATCTTTTCCCACAAATCCGAACATTAATCTGCTCCCCTGCTGTATACCATGCCGTCTGCAGATAGGACTGCTTTTTAATGTGATGGGTTCTCTTTAAGAACCAGTAAATCTTTTCTCTGTTTGTATTTTATTGGTCACCGATCTAACTGTATAAGACTTTGGGCACGTTTATGTAGCTTTTTGTGTAAAAATTCTAGTTTTCATGGTAACCGATTTTATGTACATATAATGCATTGAATAACTTTTATAGATTTGTTTTTTTGTGGGTGGAAATGGAAAAAAATGCAGTTTCACCTTTTTTGGTATTTATATTCAGTGTTCACTGCGGGGTACAACTTTTATGTGAGCTTTATTCTACACTTTATGTTGCTGCATTCCAAGACCAGAGCTTTTTATCTTCCCATTGAAAGAGCTAAAAGAGTTTGCTTTTTTGTGGGAAGAATGTTGTTTTTATTGGTACCATTCTTATGGGGCTTGTTTATTACTTTGTTACTGTTTTGGGGAGGCAAGATGAAGGAACAAAAAATAACTGTTGTTTTTAGTAATTTTTTGGTAATTTTTTATTAAGTTTTTTTTTTATCGCATCACTGTGTTAGATATGTTGTAGCACGGGTTGTTGTGGATGCTATAGGACAAGGACAAGTAGCTTCTGATGTTCATCTAGACTTTTCTGTTCAGAAAAGTGTTGCAAAACTTTCATAACTTACTGGCACAAGTAGAAGGTCTCATCTGAAAAATGAAAAACAATAATAGTATAGTCATCTTACCAACACCCTGGTGTTCCGGGCCGGTCTCTGCTTACCAGCCTGCTGCAGTGAAGCGATAAAGTTTAGCTTTTAAGGCCTCATGTCCACTTCCACGCACGGATTCCACTGTTGAATTCCGTATCCGTGGCCGCAGACATGGACAGGAAAATACATTTTCTTACCTGTCCAGATCCAGCGCGGGTCTCCTCCGTGCCGGCCAGATCTTCTTTCCTCAGCACGGCGGATGCGTCCTGACAAGCCGGCGACATGCCGGACGCATGCGCAGTGCAATTTTTTTTGTTTTTAATTCTCCTGCTTTCCCACAGATCGGACAGCTTCCATTGAAGAAAAATGGGGCATGCTGCGATTTGTTACCATGCATACAATCCGCATGCCGGCAAAAAGAAATCACATCTGCATGCTCTAAATTGTTTTGTGGATGCTAATGCATCCCTATGGGCGGATAGAGCTGCGGATCTCCCGTGCGGGAGACTCGCGTGGATTTTATAATTATAATCCGCCTGTGGACATTGCGCCTAAAGTCTATATTCACACAGGATGGTTGGGATGCAATAGAGAATGCATCAGAAACTGCATTACTAAAACTGTTGCCACGATCTTCATGCTATTGTGATAAAAACTGCGTCAAAAAATGCATAAAAACTATTGCAACTTTTAGCTGCACCCTTCCGCCTGTTTGAATACAGCCTTTGTAACAATGAAGGAAGGCCACTGGGTGCAGATATCGATGTATGAGATATTTTTGTTACTGCTGATCGTACTTATATATTTTACTTCAATAAATAGAAATGAGTCATATTTAGGCCGCCTGCACACAGCCGGGTTGGATTCCGCATGGGGGATCCCGCAGTGGAATCCGACCCTGTGCCTGGCTGGTGACCCCCTGTCCGCTGTCGTCTAATCTGTACTGCGGATGTGCCATCTGGTGCACATCCACAGTACGGATTATGATGCGGATCCATCCCACAACCTTTCCACAATGATGATTGCGGAAGGGTCACATGGCGAACGGCTTTCATTGACTTCAATGGGAGCCGTCCGCACGAAAGCCACACAGAAGCACAGTATGCTGCAAATCGTAATCCGTTTCCACTTGTGTAGAAGAAATCGCATTTTCCATGTGATGCTATGCGGAATCCGGAAGCAGACATCCGCTCTGGCTTCTGCAATACAAATCCGCTCGTGCAGGCGGCCTTAGGGTAGCCATATACAATAGATGTAGATAAGCCAAACCCTCCAAAGTTGATGTGTCCAGCGGCCTCCTGACTCTCCTCCGACGGACAATGCTGGGGCAGATAATCTAGTTGGACTGCAGCTGCCCGATCCTTTTGTTGGGGGAGATAAGCCGCTGTCAGAGCTGTCTCCCCGATACTTAGCCACAATACACGCATGTGTGGGGGGTTCAGGTTCATAGCTGTCGGGGGAATGAGCCATCGGCCAAGAGTTATCTAAACTTGATGGGTATCTTTTCAGGGCAACTTAACAGAACGGAGAACTTTGTGTAAATCAGACTCAGCGCCCGCAGCCTTATTACCGTCTCCTTTTCATTAGTGATCTCTTCTGGGTGTTCATCTACAACAGATGTGATCATGTAGTCCGTTAGATGAAAAAGATAAAATCTAAATATTTTGGAGATGGGGAAAGTGGAGCGGCCAAGTTTACAGACTGCGAGGTAAACACCTGACCGCGTACTTGGCTCTGCGGAGAGCAGGCGCCTGAGCGCTCATTACTTCCCTGCCTAAAGCTCCTGTCACCCATATATAGAGTAGATTGCAGCGAGAGTGTTCAAAGCCCATTGTAGAACGGATATATCACTGCTCACAAGGCGATGTTCTATTCCTGGAGGAAAGCCCGACCGTTACAAATCTCATGGTTATAGTTTTTATTGCTGTAAGTTCATCGGCAGGTAAATTGTCGCTTTGACTTTTGGCTGTAGTTGGAATAACAGTGACAGGTAAAGGGTACGTTCACATGTAGAAGGGGTGATGCAAAAATAGTGGCATGAGTTGCGGAAAATTTGCATCATTTTGCAGGACCAGCAATGTGGATGACTTTTCCCCAAAAGTTTTTCCCAATAAATAAATCTGCATCTTAGATTGACTGCGATGTGGATTTTAAATCCGCGGTATGTCCATTTCTGCTACGGATTTTCAGCATGGATGATGCAGATTTTCGTACAGATTGTGACACAGATCTGCACCCAAACCCACAGCATGTGAATGGATCTAGTTCTTGAAAACTGATGGTCTATCCTTAGGATAAGCCTCAATATTAGATTGGTGCGGGTCCGACTCCTGACACCCCCAGCTTACAGATCATGGCACCTGTCTCCTTCATTGTTTATCAGGCACAGCTCTGTACTTTTTGTAGCCACTGTGCCTGGGATTACAATTTACTGCAATGGGACAGAATGTAACACAAGGCACAACCGCTACGAAAAGTACAAAGCCGTGCCCTGTAAATAGTGCCTTGGCACCGTAAACAATTGATTGCAGAGGTGCTGATAGTCGTGAATATTGATGGCTTGTTCCAAGGATGGGACATCAATTTTAAAGATCCTGATAACCCCTACAAAATGTAATAGAGTGGCTCACATTTAAAATAAGCAAGTTCATATCACAAATTCATTGCATTGCTTCATTTATCTTGACTTATGTCATATCTTCCATTTATATCTTGTGCTACATGAGGCAAAGTGGGCACTTTTTTCTGATTGCAGATGGTCAGCATTTTGACTGGTATGTTGCCCTGCCGTAAGGGTATGTTCACACGGGGCAGAAAGTCCACAAAGGAAAACTCTGAGAAGTCTGCAGCATTTCCCGATCCTAAAGCGAAATCAGCTGCGTACCCACAGCTGATCTCATAAGATACATCGCTCTCCTCCAAAGTCTCCATCTGTCAGCGCACTTCCTCTCCCGGTACTCAGCGGCCTCTAGTTAGCACCGCATCGCTGATCAGGTGATTTTGAGTCAAAATCTGCACCAATAGTTTGGATGTGGAAATGCTGCAGAATTTTCCATAGGATTTTCCACTGCGGACATTCTGCAGCATTACCTTCCTGTGTACACACACCCTAAGGCCTCAGTCACACAGGCAATTCGTCTTTACGTCGGCCATATCACGGCCGAAAATCACATCAAAGAAAAATAGCTGCGATCGAGTTCTGAGGTTAATTAGCATTTTCTCATCCATTTACACGGGCGTAGCGCATGAAAAATATGCTGCAGTGCAGAATTCCGTCGGTCGGCCGAAATCCTTGTAATGACTTCTAATCGCTTAAATAGAGGCAGCTGTTTTCTTACCCGAGCACCAGACACAGGTAAACTCCCTCCCCTCCCTTTTTTTCAGCTCCCATTGGAGTCTATGGGAGCTTCCAGTGCTTTTCATCAAAAGATAGGTCAAGACCTATCTTTTGACGCAGTGTGCAAAAGATTACGTTTTGACAGTGCAATTTTTTTTTCACACTCCTAAAAATCAGTCATGTGAAAAAATGCATTTGAATCCAAAGCTTCACATGGGAAATCTGACCCTAACCTACTAATACGAGGGGACCCTACTTAAAAGCGAAACGCTCGCACTGATAAGGGTAACCCTATGTCAGCGACATGGTAAATCAGCACAGAGAACAGTCAGAATCGTCATATGCGTTGGTCTCCGTACGCTTTGAAACATCTCGTAAAATCTACAGTACGTGCAGAAGCAATTGCATCTTGTCCCGATTCCCTGCCGAGCATTACCATTTCACAGTAGTGTTGATTTGTACACGACATTACCGCTGTACGCCACCGATCACCTAACAGCTTGCTCGCTTATTGTTGAGGCACCGGCACCATGTGTTGCAATATGATTCATCCAGATTACTGTTGTGATTGTTAGAGAGCTGTACCTACTGCCGCCGTACCTCATGATTGTCACAGGACATCGCAGTTGACTGATTTGTTTTATTTTACTGCATGCATTAATTTATTCATTGCAGGGTTTCTA
This sequence comes from Eleutherodactylus coqui, assembly GCF_035609145.1. Lineage (NCBI taxonomy): Eukaryota > Metazoa > Chordata > Amphibia > Anura > Eleutherodactylidae > Eleutherodactylus > Eleutherodactylus coqui. The sequence continues at coordinate 88,460,495 of NC_089840.1, read as the reverse complement.
ATGACCACTAATGAATAAATGCATTGTTATGCCAATTCCTCTAAAGTTGACTCCCTTCGGTAATTTTAGCGCTGCAATAAGCATGCTCCACACACGTACCCTTGTACAATGCTGGAAAGATGACTTTTGCCCTTCGGTGGGTATCTATGGCCATCCTGTATACTAGGATACTCTGTATACTTTACCTAGGGATTTTATACATTGCCTAGTTCTTTAGAATGGCAATTATAAAAGAATAGCTTTACGGTTAATCTTAAAAATTATAGGGTTACAATTGGGGTTGACCCTAATTATAATGGGGTTAGAAAATGTGTCCAGATTATTTATTTTATAGCCAACAGAAAAATATGGACCAGCAGGAACAACCGCAGGTGCGTGGAAGGGGAACGCCAAGCTGGTCCTCGGGTAGTAAAGTCCAAAAATAGTTCCAGGAATGAGTATATGGAATCTTAAGTCTATATTTTATTCAACAAACACAAACAATGATTTTATATATACATTCATAATTAGAAAAAAAAATAAAAAAACACCCACGTTAAGTCAGCTCTCACACGGGCGTATCGTCCTTGCACGTCGCATGTTGATTTGTATCGGCCACTCATAAAACTGGGGTTTTTTGTATGCGTATTATTTGCAGAAAAATTGCAGCCCACTCTATCTTGGCGCGTATTACGCATAAACTGCAAAATACTGCATGGGGATGTCATTGCGTACTTGCTGTGTGCCGGCACATGAGTTCGGCCTAACATGTATTAAGTGCTGGAATAATAATCAAATTTATTTTATACATTGCCTTAGTAACATAGTATATAAGGCCGAAAAAAGACATGTCCATCCATTTCAACCTATTAACCCCCAATGTTGATCCAGAGGAAGGCAAAAAAAACCAATGAAGTAGAAGCCAATTTTCCCCATTTAAGGGAAAAAAATCCTTCTCAACTCCAATCTGGCAATACTGTGTTTTCCTGAAAGTAAGTCCTACCTTAATAATAAGCCCTACCCTGATTTTTGGGAGGAGGGGGGCTTGAAATAAAGCCCAACCCCGAAAATAAGCTCTAGCTAGACTAAGTGACAAAAAAACCCAATACTGACCTAGCAGGAGCCATCCAGGTCCTTACCGGTCTCCGCAGTCCGGGCAGGTTTGCTTGCAGTTCTCAGCACTGACAGAACATCGCTTGATGGTAATGAGGTTTGCAAACCCTGCCTCCAGCAAGCAATTGCGCTGATTTGTTCTCAGCTAATCAGAGTCGGCGCTTGATGAACCAATCACAACCATTCAATGAGTTCCATAATCTCACTGCTCTTACAGTAAAGAACCCCCTTTTATGTCAAAATCAAAGAGCATTATGGCCATATTTACCAAATATAGTAATAGGACATAAATAGGGAGTCAGGATACACGGCTCCCAGTAGAGGCAGAAGGCTCACATGCTGCATGGAGGGGCTAATGAGCAACCGCTGACAGGACTAACCCAAGGAAGGGGAGCGGCTGAACAGTATTACACCTGCATATAGATAGTAAATGTATGCAAGGATGCCAGGCCAAACACGCACCGCCCAATGCAAATCCAAATCCTACAGATAAGGATAAAGCAGGCAGAAGAGTGACAAAGAGCATCCATGCTGGCACTGACACCCCGGGCTGCCACTGCGCAAAAGATCAGACTGCATGTTGCAAAGATATTGATAAGAATAAACATAATCAGCGAAAAGTACAAAACACTGACATAAAAGCCAAGCTGTGAGGCCAACTGATGGGTGCGGCACCTCATACAGGCTTAGGCCTTAGTCAGGCTGTAACAGCTGTGGCAGAGAAGAATGATGTTTGCCCATTGAATTCAATGGAGTCGGCAATACAGCCGGCTCCATTGAAAGCAATGGGCTGCCGGCGAGCGCAGGATGAATTGTCGGGAAGGGCTTAAATATATTACTCCCTTCCCTGCAATTCATCCAGAAATGTGTAAAAATAAAAAAAATATATATACTCACCTTGTCCCGGCAGCCGGAGTTCAGCGTGGCTGGCCGGCAGTGGGCGTGAAGGGGGTGTGAGTCGACCTGCCCCTGATTGGCTCAGCGCTGAGCCAATCAGAGACAGGTCTCACTCACACCCGTTCAGCGCGGCCGGCCTGCAGTGGGTGTGAAGGGGGTGTGAGTCAGACCTGCCCCCTGATTGGCTCAGCGCTGAGCCAATCAGGGGCAGGTCTGACTCACACTCCCTTCACACCCACTGCCGGCCGGCCGCGCTGAACTCCGGCTGCCGGGACAAGGTGAGTATATATATTTTTTTTATTTTTACACATTTCTGGATGAATTGCAGGGAAGGGCTTATATATTTAAGCCCTTCTTGACAATTCATCCCGCGCTCGCCGGCAGCCCATTGCTTTCAATGGAGCCGGCTGTATTGCCGGCTCCATTGAATTCAATGCGCTGGACAGCTCCGGCCCGTTTCTAATGAAAAGCGGCTAGGAGCAGTTTTTTCGGGCGATTTTTAAAAAAAATTTTTTGGCCCCGGTCACGCGATTTGCGGATGTGCATCCGTCATGCGATCGGCAAATCGCGCGAAAAAACGCCCATGTGACTAAGGCCTTACAGCCTATTAGTTACGCCGTTGTTACATCAGCGGGCTGCCCTGTTTCTCAGAAGTGATCGAGCGCAGGTCTGCGAGGCCCCATTGAAATCAATGGGAGTGTTGTACCGTGATTAGCGCGGCGTTCAAATCACCACGGTAAAATGCACATGTATGGGAGTGGCCTTAGAAGTGCCCGTCATATGTGTTGGAACATATTTGAAAGCTCTTCATGTTGGGGTAGCTGTGCATTGCAGTGTATTACATTTCAATAAGAGTGTGAATGGATTTAAAAGGGTTAACACGAGAATATATAAAATAGTAGATTCATCCGTGATGGTTAACATGGCAGCCATCTTTATGGTGGTGTATTAATAGTAGCAAAACGTCTTGTGGTAGATCTTGAAATAGTTTTTCTTCTTAAACTTATTTATAACACAGGCAGCAACTTTCCTCCCTTTTTCTGCTCTATTTCATTAATACTTGTGAAAGCATGACATTCTCTCCGCTTACTCATTCTGAAATGGAATGCCTTGTCAGAAGGCACCAGGTAGACATCTAGAAGGCAGACGGGTAAGTGGCACCGTTATCATCCAGCTGCTACTGGAAATGGGAATCAAGTTAAAGGGAACCTATCCCAAACTATATGCACCATAAACCAAGTCATGTGCTTATACTGTAGATCAGTGTTTCCCAACTTCAGTCCTCAGTACTGAGATAATCCTGACAACATTACCCATTGGGGTTCTATGAGGACTGGAGTTGGGAACCACTGGTGTAGGTGACGGGAGTCCTGGCAGCAGTGTATCATACTCGCCTGGTTGCCCGTTCCTGCAGTGTCCGCCGGCAAAGTCAATGCATGCCTCCAGCTTGACTTTCTGCGTGGGCATCTCCCAGTTTTCCTTATGGGAAAACTCCAGTCAATACCTGGAGTACATTGAGTTTGCCGTGTTACACTGTAGGAAAGGGGAAGTGGGTGAGCCCGACACACCGCTTCCCAGACTCCTCGTCACCTGAACTAGAAGCGCCATAATACTGAAAGTATTTCAGTGCCAATAATTGACCTGTGGTCGCGATACAATGCTGGCTGTATACATATATACTTTGAATTTGAAAAAAACTCATATCACAGCATGAAAATACATCAGAAGTAGTGATTGGTGGCGGTCTTGTTGTTGGGACCCCAAACAATAGCTTGAAGTTAACCTGCGGATTCACTGCATATGTGTGCACCATTTCAATGGGCGTGTCTGCGCTCTTGTTTGAGCATGCTAATACACATTGTATATGCGCTCACAAAAACCTGCTGGACCAGCCAAAAACGCATGTGTAAGTGATTTTTGGTCATGCAAATATGCGGCATATGTGTTCAACAGAAATGCACTTATGCCCTGTGAACTAGCCCTAATACGGACCTCCATAGTGGCCGCAGTAGTAATAGTGACCCCCACAGTGACACCAGCAATAGTGACCTTCATAGTGGCCACCGTAGTAATAGTGACCCCCATAGTGGCCCCAGTAGTAAATGTCCCTTATATAGGTGGATACAGTAGTAATAGTGTCTCCAGTAGTAATAAGTGACCCCCATAGTGTTCCCAGTGGTAATAGCAACCTCCCTATTAGCCTCGGGCCGGGCAGCATCCCATCCACTCACCCAGCCTGCCGGTCTGGCGGTGGCAGTACAGGGTCTGTGACTGCTGACCCTTCCGCTTGGTTCTGCACTACATACAGGACGGCGCACACAAACGCCATTGGAGAGAGGTCAGCAGTCAGACCGCACTGTCACCGCCGGTCCGGACCTGCAGGCTAGGTGAGTGGAATGCTGCGCAGCCAGCGGGCGACATAAAATGATACGTGTGAATTAGGGTATTATCATTTTCCATGACATGGTATTACGGTAGATACTTTGTAACGATGGACCCAGACTGTGCCCAACGGACACCATTGCCTTATAATGGCTTCTTTAAGGGTTTCCATTAAAGTTTCTGTCATTTTGATGGCAATAGTTGCGTCACATCCTGCGTTATTCTTGAAATAAAAAGTGATAGAAACCCCAACAAACCCCCGATACATTGCTGAGTCTAGGAGTGAACAGACTGGGAGACTGAAATACTAAGATCACAAGCCACGAGGTTACTTGGTTCCCGCTGTTCTCTTCTTCAGATTTCCTTTTCATTGTATAGTGAAGATCTTCCATGAACCAGTTCTGTGCGCCCGAAGATTATTTTCAGTAAAAAGTGGACATCTGAGTAAAATGGCATTTTTCTGTGTGGGTTGCTGTATTTATGTATAGTGGCTGTTATGACCCCAGAGTAATGGCCATCGGACACTATAACATGCAGACACTTTTTCCAGAAGGAGCGCTTTCCTACCAAGCACCCCTATTATGTGCAATATGAGTTGTCATTCATTCACTGTGTGCGGTGTCCTGGCCATAGCGAGGCTCATTTACTTGCCAAATACTTGGATGATTCAGTGCAGTACAAAAAACATATTTTGTAATATTACTAAATATATAGAAAACACAGGAACGCAAAATCATACATGCATTACGGGTCAAATGAAAGAATTGATTTCAATTATTTTCTTTTCACTAGCGGGATTCTCGCCCACACTATCTTTGCTCTATCTTTCCCACACATAGGGCAAAAATTTACTATCTTTCCGTAGTTTTTTTCAAACTCCTGCACTATGGCGCGGAGTCTGAGCAGCCGGAAAGAAAACTCAAAACATTCATGCGCAACTACACTCCGTAGCGGCGAGCATGGTTGCGCATACGGCCATGTGAAGCAGCCCCAAGGGCAAAAACACATGGCCTTATGTGAAACTACACTTGCCGCTGCCCACAAAAGGTTTTTTTTCTTTACCTTCTCTGCCCCATCTGAGGTATGTGGGCTGATCAGTTAGTTTTCGGTATAGGGATGTCTGTATTGAGTTGTTTGAAATTTTTATGGTGGTGTCCAAAAAAACACCATAAAAGCACCATCGTCTCTCCCCAAGGAGAGCACCCAGAGAGACAGAATTACTTGTAGCCAATCACGTTTCTCATCACGGACACAACATATGAAAGTTATTCTATTTAAAGGCAATTTTAAGTCCCAACATCACAGATGAATTTGGGAATGTAAGTTTATAACCACCTTTGATCAGAAACTGAATGAATCTCGAGTTTTCTTTTTTTTTAAAAATCTGTGGAGATTATGAGATGAGAAAAACCGGAGCAGAGGTAACACACTGGCCTGTTGACCCCCTAACATCAATTTGGAGATCATAAAACTTTCACATTCCTTCTCACTGAACTAATATACTATTATCCCTTTTTGGTATGTATGTAAGTGCTATTAATCACACCATGTCTGTGCCCTCTTATTCTGTTTTAGAATTTGTTTTAAGTGCACAATAAGCACACCATCTTTGTGCCCGCCCATGTGATTTATATGTATGTGTTTATATATAAATACGTCTTTAGATTTGTTCCATTAAGCCCGAGGAAGAACCCTGAGAGGTTTGGAAGCTCGCTATAACATCACGTATTTTTGTTAGCCATTAAAAGGTATCATGTCCACAGGATTACTTGGTTTCTCTCACTTGGGACTCTCACCCCCCCCCCCCACACACACAAAATAGCACAATTGTGTTTTGTTTTTTCTTTGCATTGAATTTTAAAGGTTTTTCAGTACATTGAATGATACTGTAGAAAAGTACAACTTGTTCCACAAAAAACAAGCCCTCCAACAGCTACACGGACGGAGAAATAGAAAAGTTATGATTTCTTTGAAAGTGGGGAGGAGAAAACAAAAAAAATGTGGTCACTTCTTCAAGGGGTTAATCAGATCTATTTTGTATTGCAGGAATAGAGATAATATTTCTAGCACATTCCGTACCCATTAACCTTGGTAAAATCACTCAAGGAAATCAAAAATTACCATAATCCAACTATACTTTTTGTAAAGTAATTCAGGCATTTGATTTGCAAACCCTTTTTTCTATCTGGTGGAGACCCCCCAGAGGCCTGGAGCTGCAGATGGTAAAGCTCTCAGAACACTATTCTCCAGATACATTACTGGAGACGGGTAAACGCACAGACTGTCTGGGAAAGTTACAGCCTGACAAAAGCCAAGTGGAAATATAATTCTCCAACATTAGCAACCTAATACAGCCAGGACCGAGGATGGATTAAATCCTCAGCGTCTTCTCAGGACGCTGTCCAGGAAACACTGATTCACAATGACGAGAACACCGCAGAGTTTCCCAATCTATTGGTAATCTTTCAAGGTTGACAATCCACCACCACAAAAGTCGGAAAAAGTTGTGTATTTGGAAATTGAATTGGATTTGTTGTGGATGTATTCCAGATATATAATCTAAAGCATCCATTACGGGCTGATATTCACGCAGCGAGCAGATATTGTGGATTAGGGGCAGAACGTCTGCTACCCGAAGAAAGATGTATCCAACCAAGAGCTTATTCACACAAGTGATATCCCGCGCGATTCGCACAAAACTCGCTCCAATATGAAATACATTCTTTTGAATAGATTTATGCATCATGTCGTATCTTTGGGCGTTTTCGATCAACGGGACCTTAAAAGACGTGGCACACACTTGCCTGAGAATCGGGGGGGGGGTTACAGGATCAACAAACAATGAAGATATACTAACTGATTTTTGTATTAATTTCTAAATACCGTTCTTCATTAACAATGTTCCCTGAACGAGGGAGAATTAAAAAAAAAAGAAATTGGTAGAAGACAAAGGTAGACAAAGAAGGGAAGGCAAACACATGGGGGGTGGGGAGGTAAGAGGTGGAGGGGGTGGGGCTGAGCAGTACTTGATATATATCAAAAAATTATGTCGGATTTGGAAAAATTGAACAGGCCCATCTCTTGTCTATTTCAAAGAATATATTTCTGGTTGGGGGAGGGTGGAGGATATAAAAGACATTTTTGAATAAAAAAACACCTCACATGGGCATAAAAACTGCATGTTGGTAAGCACGATATCAGGCCGAGTTTTTCAGCTCTATATTACACTCACCTGTGTGAATATAGCCTAAGATATAAAGCATATTAAGATATAAGAGGAGGACGTGATTGTGGCGTCCAATCACTAGCGAGCTGATCCACGCTCCTTACTGAACTTGGCCCCACTGCCGACCCTGTTCACATTGGCGCAGGACACACGCCATGTTAGAACAGCGGGGCTGTGTAATGAGTAGGCAGGCCAGCCTACTTAGTTGCTGTTAGTAATTAACGCCACAAAATTACGCAGTTACGAGCATGATTTCATGCAAATAGGCGCGCATTTTCACACTCCCATAGACTCCTGTTGAACATCAGGTGCGCAAATTCACACAAAAGTATAGCATGCTGCGTATTTTTGCCAATGGCGAAAATGCGCACAGAAAATCAACCAATTTGAGTGAACCCATTGAAACCTATGGGCCTTAATAGTTGCCGTTACCATGGACAAATTTCTCCGTGAAAAATTGCCTAAGGGAGCCTTGAGGGATTCTTCATATGACCATATTTGCACATGTTTTGTGCATGTAAAATCAATGCATGCAATGAATTTATGAATGGGTGACTGCTGCCTCTGACTGGCTGAGTGCAGGGACTAATCAGAGGCAGCTCTCAGCTGTCATTTAATAGCAGAGAGCTGCCTCTGATTGGTCACACTGCTCAGCCAATCAGAGACAGCCCATTCAGCAGGGGGGGATTTTAAATCCCCCGTCTGCTGAATGAATACTCCCCAGAGCAGTGCAGGAGAAGAGTCGGCTGGACGCGGCTGAGCCCCGGCAGCTGAAAAAAGGTGAGTATTTTTTTTTTCTATCCCCATTTTTTCTTGTTTTACAGGGAAGGGCTTATATTTAAAGGAGATGTCCCGCGCCGAAACGGGTTTTTTTTTTTTTAAACCCCCCCCCCCCGTTCGGCGCGAGACAACCCCGATGCAGGGGTTAAAAAAACCACCCGCACAGCGCTTACCTGAATCCCGGCGGTCCGGCGTCTTCATACTCACCTGCTGAAGATGGCCGCCGGGATCCTCTGTCTTCATGGACCGCAGGGCTTCTGTGCGGTCCATTGCCGATTCCAGCCTCCTGATTGGCTGGAATCGGCACGTGACGGGGCGGAGCTACACGGAGCTACACGGAGCCCCATAGAGAAGAGGAGAAGACCCGGACTGCGCAAGCGCGGCTAATTTGGCCATCGGAGGGCGAAAATTAGTCGGCACCATGGAGACGAGGACGCCAGCAACGGAGCAGGTAAGTATAAAACTTTTTATAACTTCTGTATGGCTCATAATTAATGCACAATGTACATTACAAAGTGCATTATTATGGCCATACAGAAGTGTATAGACCCACTTGCTGCCTCGGGACATCTCCTTTAAAGCTCTTCCCTGAAAAACAATTACAAGATGACGGCAGCTGAAAAATTTCCGCGGGGACACTGCAGCAGCGGACACGTTTTTTTTACACTAAAACTGTTCTTTTTCCATGAAAAACAATCCAGGGGTGCTGGCTCCATTGAAGACAATGCGTGCATTCCCTTTGGTGCACACATGTCCTAAATTTACAGGCACGCACCTGTAAAACACAGACATGTGAACACACCATAGGGAATGCATTGGTACTGATAGAAGCGTGTTTTTGTGCGTGCATATGCATGCACAAAAACACGCTCGTGTGAAGCCACACCTAGAGTTTACTCCCTCTCTGATGTGGCATGCACCCTGACAAAGTCCACCTCGGACGCAACGCATAAGTAATGATGACCTCAAATGCTGCTTCCATGTGGATAGATGTCTGTTCTCTTACCGGACTATTGATTCCTGGTGGATGTATCCATTGTTCCTTTCTGTTGGACACCTTCAGTTGACAGATCATATATCTTCCCAGAATTAGAATTGAAGGGACTACTGGTACCATTAATAAACCATGGAATGCCTCAGAAATGTAAGAAGTGGTACCCATTGTGACATCCAAACTGAACACCAAAACACCTTGCGGGATCAGCCAGAATAGTTGTCCAAAAGAATGGAAATACACAAAGTAATAAACTGGGAAAACAAGACTATGAATAACTTATCTAAAATAGGAAAGGGAAATCTCACCCTTACTAACGCGTGAAAACCCTGCCTCGTAGGACAAGCACCATGACAAGGGCAGCCCCGCCTCCAGAACCCAGGGGCTACCTAAACTGTCCCAAGGTGGTAAAACGGGGTGTCAAATAACAGATGTTAATAATAATAAACAACGCAACACTGGGTAGCAAAAGTACCCACTTATGGGGACTTAACTGAGAAAGGTAAGCACCAGGAAGATGTGGACTGGACCAGAATTCCACCATATACAGGAATAATTCCCACCCTCTGAAAGAAGGGGCAGGAATATATATACTTTAATATTGGCTGGCTGGGGACACGATCTCCCCGCTGACCAATCAGTATACCAGCAGATGAATGTGGCCTTGTTGGCGTCCAGCTCCAACTAAGGCCGCCTGCAGACGGGCGGAAATTCTGCGGCGGGATTTCCGCTGCTGGAAGCCTGCATAGGTTTGCGTTAACAAACGCAATCCTATGCAGACAGCCGCGGTTTGGCTGCGCGAAATCTCGAGCAGCAAACATCACTGACCGGCAGCCGGCACATGAAAGATCCGGAGCTGCGGGGCGCGAGTGAGTACGCGCTGCTCTCTGCAGGCGCTCGGGTTGGGTCCCGCAGCGAGAATTCTCGTTGCCGGATCCGACCCGGCCGTCTGCAGGCGGCCTAACAGTGCGAATGTGCCAGTGCTGCTGTCACATGGGCTAGCCTGACATTATGGCGCCAACTGGGACCTGCTTCCATGTTGACAATATTAAAGTGGCCGGCGCATCGTGACACACATATTTATTTGATCAAGTTGTGATATTGGGATTGTCAAAAATCTATATACTCCATAGACATTTTAGAGAGGATACTTATTGTTAAATCTGTTTTTGTTATAGCTACAATTCCTATATTGATCCATTGGAATCCGATACTTTACATGGTCACAATTTTCTGGCACAGAATCCGCAATTCAATTTTGCTAGTGGACATGAAGCCTAAGGCCTCATGTCCACAGGGAAAATCAGGCCCGCCGCGGATTCTCCATGCAGAATCCCGCAGCGGGTCCCTCCTTTCCCGTGGACATGAGGCCTAAAAAAAAGATTTTTACTTACCTGTCCGAACGCTGCGGATCTTTCCTCCGTCACGGCCGGATCTTCTTTCTTCGGCCCAGCGGATGTGCTCGGCATGCCGGAAGCGTGTTGCGCGCATGTGCCGGGCACTCTGTTTTTTTTAATGAACTCCTGCTCTCCCGCGCCAGAGAGCAGAAATTCAGCTGCGGGTGTGCTACGGATCTGGACGGCTTCCATAGGCTTCAATAGAAGCCTGTGGGAGCCGTCCCCGTGGGAGACCCGCACTTAATGCAGCATGTTGCGATGTTCTCCCACGCACGCAATCCGCGCCTCAGGGGAAAATGACATCCGCAGGTATTTAAGTACCTGCGGGAGTCCAATGCATCCCTATGGGGCGCGGATCACGCTTGCGGGACACCCCCCTGCGGATCTGTCCCCGTGGACATGAGGCCTAAGGTTGCTATCACATCCGCACTCCAGGGTTCAGTCTTCCTGCTGCTTTCAGGGAGCGGTAAAGGGGAATCCCCTGGACGATCAGGTCCAGGACGATCGTCTTATGACAGAACCAAACAGCACCCAACAGACCCCATTGACTATAATGGGGTCCAATCTGTTTCCATTCAGTTGCCCCGCATCTTACCAGAAGATACAGTGCTGCATGCACCACTATTTCTTCCAGTATTTTGTGTTAAATCTGTGATGGAACCTCCGACCAGAGTGCGGTTTCTCTCCAAAATATTCTCGCTTTTCTCCCTTTCAATTTTACTCTTCTACTATGAAGCCTAAGTTAGAAAAGTTTCCTAACTAGCTATCTCTCTTTTGGCCGTGTGTGTGTGTGTGTGTGTGTATGTATGTATGTATGTATATGTGTGTGTGTGTAATATATATGTGTGTGTGTATGTATTATATATATATATATATATATATATATATATGCACAATAGTTGTAAAGGCAGACAAGGGATGGATTAGAGCTAAGTTTCATCCTTTACTTTGGGTGGAGGCTTCCTTCCAACACCAATATACACTTGAGTTGGGATTCGGACTGTAAAGGGTAACCTGCTGTTTACTCCTTACTGCAATAAAAAGGCCTATCCGAGCTTCTTGTATTTCGCACTGGAGGCTTCTACTGTTGAGGCGTCCCATAATGCCTGGCATGACCCTGCTAGATCCATTGAGGGTAATCACTAACAGCTAACATGATGATAAACACAGCGCAGCTCACAAAGAACTCTGAAGACAAAGCAGTCTGTTTGGAAAACCAATCCTCCTGGAAACCTCCGCCTGCTTTGTGTTACTCTGGCTTATTTAGATAAACCGATTTGGTACAGATAAACTCTGATTTTTGGTTTGGTCAGGTAATATGTCAATGAATGAAATTTCTATACTATAAACAGGCTAAAAAGTAAACCTTCTCTGGCTGCAGGATATACGAGTATTGTCATACAGATCTTAAAGAGACAGTCATCGCGGTTCTGCACGCCTCACTGAGAGCGCCATAAGGTAGCGCCTGTCACACTGATTACACTGATATGTCTGCTGTGTATCTGTGCAGTAGTTTAGGAGAAAGTTGTATTTCATTAGTAGCAGCCAGATACAGAACTAGTCCTGAATATTCATTAGCTGCAGGCTAGCCACACCCACCCCGCCCTCCAGCCAATGACTTTATCACTATGCACAGTAATAAGCAGAGAGCTGTCAATCATTGGCTGGAAGGGTAGTGGGTGTTGCTAGCCTGCAGCTCATGAATATCCAGGACTACTCCAAGTACTCCCCTATGCATGTTCTAGTGGCAAGTTTCTCAAAAACTGCTGCGCAGATCCACACAGCAGACATATCGGACTCTCTTTAGCCCTTTAATGACTGCCCATGCGTCTTTTGACAGCGGCCGTTAATGGACTTTATTCTGCAGCGCCGTCTTTGGGCAGCAGCTACATGACAGGACTGGCGTGGGTCTCCTGGATGACCGCATGGCACTTGCTCTAACACCGGGGACCGAAGAAACCTTGGATCCTCGCTGTTTAAACCTTTACACGTCACGGTCCGTGTGACCACGGCATATACGAGGCTGACAGAGGGAGGAGGCTTGCTATGTCACTCGTCAGACCCCCGTGACGTGATCGTGGGGGTCCTGATAGGTTGCTATGGCACTCTTAAATATAGCTTCCTGGTCTGCCAGCTATGGTGCGCTATGAGGCTCAGCCTCTGGCTGACCTCATAGGCTTTCTAATGCACTACTATGCTGGTGTACAATAGTGCATTAGGAGAGTGATAAAAGATGCTGATAATCAAGTCCTCTGGTGGGACAAAAATAAAAAAGTATAAAAAAGTTATTAAAAATAAAAACATCATAATGCAACCTTTCCCCCTTTACTATGTAAAAATAAAATCACTTATGTGGTATCGCTTTGTTCGAAATGACCCAGAGAAAAAAGTTAGTACATTATGTAACCTGCACAGTGCACACCATGAAAAAAAAACATGGTGAAAATAGCAAATTTTGCTTATCTTGCCTTACAAAAAACGGTATAGAAAGTGATCAAAACTTTGCATGGATCTGCAAATGGTGCTATTAAAAAGTACAGCTCATCCCAAAATAAAAAAAATAAAAATACTTTTTACAGCAGTGATCACAATAAAAGAAAAATGTTTTTGGTTAAAATTCTTCATAGAACGTACTTAGTTCCACCGAGGATCCGCCACGTGTGCCCCATCTTCCTCCCTGCTCTGTTTCTGAGGTTGCTGAGAGGTCGGGAGTATGCGCCACACTTGGTCCTCTTGCTCAGAGGTTGTTAAGCTTTGGAAATGAGTCCATAATTTGATAAATCATTTGCTTGTGGGCTCGATATCTAAATCTCCCACAGTCTTCTAAGAGCCCGCCCACCGAAGCTTAAATGTCACAGCCCATCGGCTTATTCAGGTCATATGTAAGGCCGCAAGGATCCATATCACTTCCAAATGGAAAATCCTGAATCTCTCCCCCCTGGGGTGACCAATACAATATCCACAATCATGCTTTATGTAAGGATCCACGCTATCAGAGCGGACTCCCTATCCAACTTCCTAAATACATAGTAACCCTGGATTGACCATTTAGGGGTCCCAGGACTCCGTTATAGCTTATCATCTACCTAACCAACCCTCGACATTTAGTATACAAACATTACTGAACTGCTATGGATCCTGGACCAGCCCTTGTTATATTTTTTCTTTGTTACATAGACTATATTGTAAAACTTTTATTATTTTTTTTATGATAGCAGGGAGAGAAAAACGCATCAATTCTGCCATAGATATTTTTTTTACAGCGTTAACCATGCAGCATAAATTACACAATCCATTTTTTCTGCGGGTCGGTACGGTTACAACGATACCAAAATTCTTACATTTTTTTTTAGGTTTTTCCACTTTTTTTCAATACAATCCCTTTTTTTTAAATCATTTTTTTTCTAAATCACTGCATTCAAAGTCTTATTTTTCTATGTATGGAGCTCCATGAGGGCTTATTTTTTGCGCGGCGAGCTGTAGTTTTTATTGGTACCATTTTGGGGTACATACGGCTTTTTTGATCACTTTTATTGCGTTTTTAGGGAGGCAAAATGCTAGAAATTAGTGGGTTTTTTTAAATACTTTTTCTGTGCACAGTCAAAAGCATGTGCAGCTTATTTTACGCGTCATTACGGATGCAACAATACCAAATATGTGGGATTTTAATTTATTTTTACCTTTTTTTATGCTAATATGAGAAAAAGCATAAAAAAAGGTGTTTTTTTTTACATTTTTCTTTATTTCCTTTTTCTTGCACAAATTGTGCCCCTCTGGGGCACTTACAGTACAGCACTGATGATCGCTGTGATAAGGCATGGCAGGGCTACTGCTACTGCCCTGCCATGCCTTATCGCTTATACAGCGATCACAGGCTATGGCAATACAAGACGCCAGTGTTTGGCGTCCTGTTGCCATAGCAACCAGCCGGGCTCTCTGCGATTATATCGCGAGAGCCCGGTGACGTCACAGAGGGAGTGCGCTACATAGATCGCGGCAGGGAAGGGGTTAACAGCAGGGGTCGCATCTCCGATGCACCCCCTCTTTTGCAGCGGGAGGCCGGTTATGACTGACAGCTGGCTCCCGCTGCAGGAAGTACCCCGCTGCCAGGACGTAAACTTACGCCCTGGAGCGGGAAGGGGTTAAATACTGTGACACACATATTATTTTTTTTTAAAGTGTGAAAAAGTTGTAAAAAAAAACAACTAAATAAATGGGGTGTTGACATAACCGCAGCGGCCTGCAGAATTAATTATACATATCATCCATACCGCACTGTGAATGCTGATAAAAATTAAACAATGCCAGAATTGCAGATCGGTAATCTTGCCTCTAGAAAAAAAAAAAAGAATGAAAAGCAATCAAAATGTTATATGTTCCCAAAAATTGGATAAATGAAAACTACAATTCATCCAGCAAAAAAGAGCTCTTCTAGGTCTCAGTCGATGGGAAAATAAAAATGTTATGGCTTTTGGAATGCAGCAACACAAAAGCCAATCTTTTTCTTTTTTTTAAAGTGCTTTAATGTATAAAAATAGCAGAACATAAAAAACTGCATAAACTTGGTATCGGCGAATCGTGGTGACCCAGAGGATAATGCTATCAGTATTTATTCTGCACACTGAACGCTGTAAAAATGAAATCCAAAAAGCAAATGGCAGAATTTATTTTTTTGCCCCAATCCCCAAATACTTTATATGCACTCAGTACTGATGCCATTAAAAATATACAACTTGTCCCACTAATCACAAGCCCTCATATGGCTGTCGAAGGAAAAATTAAAATGTTCTAGCTCCTGGAATGTAACGATGAACAAAAAAAACCTGAAAAATTAGTTGGTCATTAAGGATCAAACAGGCTTGGTCATCAAGGGTTAAATGCTGCTGTATTCTGACTAGTTATACCCTTTAAGGAAATAAGAGTAACAAGGCGAATGTATGAAAGGTTTCTGATGGATACCACTGAGGGCAGGGTGCTTGGATCCATTCTCTTCTGTAAATACGATGCCAACCAGTTAGGGCTGCCACCAGGCTGGTCAATTACTGGCCAGTTTTTGAAAAGGCTGGTTCCTCTAAAACCTCTGCTATGTACATGGAGCAGCTACAGTACAGTGTATCTGATGAGATATAAGTCGCATATGTACAGGGTTATTTTACATGATTTTCCTGATTTGAAACCCTTGTGACTCCTGTTTACATTAATATATCAATGGGAACAGAAACTCAAAAGGTTTTCCACATCAGAGGTGGACAATGTGGGCCCCTTTGTCACCCAACACACATCTAACCTGCAGGCAAGTTCCTGCCCTACACGTTATGTCATGACTGGCTGATGCATTGGCCTCCGTGATGCTTACTCTCAGATCATGCATGGTGGGTGGTACGTTGGCATGTAGACTCCATGTTTAACGCTCCCCCCTCAAAAAAAAAAAAAATCACAAGGCGTAAGGTTCAGGAACGTGGAGGCCAGGAAGAAGCTCGCTGTCTTCACAACCGGCACGGCCAATCCATCTGTTTGGTCGTTGCCTATTGAGCTTGTTTCTGACTTCATAGTGAAAATGGGAGTTGGCCTGTTCTGTTGGAAGATGAAACACAGGATTTCCTGTTTCAACTGTGGCAGAAGCCATATCTGTATCGTTCAGGTACGAAATCTTCGGGATTGTTTCCTCATTGCAAAGGAAGGTGGCCGTACACGTTTCTGTGGGTTATAGTGCAAAGCACATTCACCTTGGGGGAATCTGTGTGCGCCTACCCTCTACGCTCTTTATGTTATGCATTAGTAAAGTTCAAGGCTTTTTATTAGTGCTGGGGTCTTTGCTACCTTTATCTTGATACTTTTTCTATTACTTCATCATTTAATGCAAGGTCCTAATAGGAATACAAAGATGGCTTTCATTAGACTCATGCTACCTTGACAACCCAATAGCCACTGTTGACTGTGGCATCTAAGGGGTTAAATGGACAGGACCATAGGTTTCTCTGAACCGGGCTGTTTGGCTGTCAGTACACAGTGAAGAAACTGCTCCACCCTGAACGGGGCATCCATGTGGGGTGTAGACTAGGCCTCCATCAAAAGGCGGCTTCCTGGCTTAAGGCGCTTTAGTTACAAGAGAAATCACTCTTTTTCTGCCTGAAGAAGGATCCTGAGAGGTCTGAAAGCTCGCTATAACATCATGTATTTTTGTTAGCCATTAAAAGGTATCATATCTACAAGATTACTTGTTTTCTCTTACTGAGAACAATCACATTTTGCCCTTTTTCTGATGACACCCCATACTATCCTGAAAAGGCATATTGCCGTCGCTAAGGGTTAGTTAATAATTGCTGATACCCATCGCAGATGGACATAACTGTCATACAAGCAGGCATAACAGCAGTTAAGGGGTCCAACTCAGCGATCAGTTTAGGTTAGCACAGCAGTCTGCACTCTTTGTTTCGTTTTGAAAGGGAAAATTAAACAAAACGGAACAGAGTGGAAACCTTTTCGTCTTTTTGAAAACCCATTAAAATCAATGGGGAATAAACGAAAACCTTTCATTCAGTTTGATTTCTGTTTCTCTGCTTCAAAAACGGAACAGAGGAATAGAAATCAATAAGGGTAGTATGAACAAGCCATCAGGGTGGTCGTAGTGGACGGGGGCCTCATATTAATTCTTCCTATGATATCCATATACCCTATGACTCAACACTGTGGGTATTAGTGTATCTTGATGTCACCGGAAGGTAGAGGTGTGACAGGGCTTACATAGAGGGACGGCCCTGGCACACCCCTACCTCCGCATTGGCAGTTAGTGAGCGTGCTGGGCCATGCCCCCACAGCAGTGTTACTCACCAGCCGGCCGCCTCATTGCTATCTGGTTTCGCGCAGGTCCGTTGGGTGCTACTTGTGGTGCGGTGGAGGCCTTTAGTGAGGCCTGCCACTGCAGGGCCGGAGAAGTGGGGAGGAACAGCGGCAGTGGGGGGCAGCGCCGTGGACATAGCAACAGTGGAGCCTGCAGCAGAGCGCAGGGGTTACTGCAGGCGGCCCCACCTCAGACTTCGGAACCCAGCGGCGAGCGTGGAGCACAGCGGGTGACAGAGCGGAACACTGCACACGACTGGGGACTGGAGGCGCTAAGCCACTGCTTAAGTCCGCCGCAGCGCGGACAACTGGAGGCAGAGGGGAGCTGAGGAATGCCTTGAAGTGCACCGCCGGGGGCTGCAGAGCAGCCGGTGGTGAGGTGAGCAGCGCGATCGGCCAAGCATGGAGCTGAGACAAGGGGACATAAGCCTTTTGTGAGAATCGCAGACGGGGGAGCGGGGAGCAGAGATAAAGGGTGGGGGGAACTGAAGCTAGGCTATTTAGCTGAGCACCGCTGGCTTCTGCCACATATCCAGGTTAGTAGGACTTTCAGCTCTTGAGCCAGTCGGAAGCTAGGGGTGTGAGAGGGGCGTTCCTCCTGTCAAACCCCTAGCTTCTGGTGGCGTCAAGATGCACTACTACCAACACTGTGATCCTAGTGCTTATATACCACTGTAGGTTTTAAATTGGGTTTTTAATCTCATTTAAAGTGTCTTGTAATGTAATACTAAATGATTTCACCATTCCTGCATAATGAGATATGGGACAAGTATAATGCTGATGGAAAATCTGAAGGAAGCCGCCAAAGTCGGCAACGACTGAAGGGATATCAGAATGCTGATAATTGGCCATCAATAGACATTTTATTTATTGCACAAATGATTGGAGATTGTTGGATGTGCTGCAGTACAGGAGCATTATCCTTACATAAGGGGACATCAGAATGTGACCGCTCCCTGTTAGATGACTGAAGTCCACAGGACTGGGTGCAGTAATCCATCAAAGCAATGAAGCTCACAAAGTGATTTTAGTAATGGAGCTTATAGTGTTTGGAATTACCTGAAAAGTTAAGCTGTTTTGCCAAAGTCACATTCCATAGAGAACAGATGTAAGTCTTTATCTGGAAAGTCTACACATTTGTAATGCTCATAACTGAGAATGAGGTCTTAAAAGTTCAGTCTTTATTGCTCATGTGTATGTGCAGAAGCTCCGCTCATGCCGGCACTTAGGGATGATTCATCCTGGCAGTTGGTGGAGGATCACATTTGAGTAATACAAAATCATTTTTGTTATTTCTTCGTGTCTAGTTGCTTACTGAGTTTATAGAAATCCAAAGTATAAAGAAACCAATTAATGGGAACCTGTGACATTGAACATTATGTCTCATCTGCAGGCTTCATATTGTAGAGCAGGAAGAGCCGAGCAGAGTGATATATAGTTTTATGGGTAAAATTCTGTATAAATTGCAACTTATTCATTTATATCCCTGCTCATTCTGTGCTTAGGAGTCCGATGTGCGGTCCTACTCCATGATTGACAGATTTCTTTGTAAGTACACTCCTACAACGAAGGCTGTCAATTACTGAATAGGACCGCTCACTGGACTCCTAAACATATATAAATAAATGAAATGCTGTATTACGATACTGGTGTATCTTGTCTCCACCAGAAGAATGGGTGGAGACAAACAGCACGCCCACAACTTCATTGGCTGAGCAGGAGAATGGGTGGAGGCAGAGTGATTGCCCTCAACTTTTGTTTGGGTGTCCCGTAGCCCCCGGTGCTGCACTGACTGGCATGTCAGCTCCTAGCTCTGGTCTCTCTGCTGCTCTTGGCGGCCGAAGGCCCTTTGCTCACCACCCATGTAAGCTCCGAGCTCCTGTGCTGCCATATTTCCCTGCTGCTCATGCCAGGCGCCGGCCCTTCGTTCATCGCCCATGTAAACTCCCAGTTCCGATGCAGCACAATCTGTACCGCTGTCAGGTTCCACTTCCGTCACTGTCCCGGCGCTGTCCGGTGTTTGCTCTGCCTTCTCCCCACACTGCTTGCCCACTGTCCCTGGAGTCTCCTGATGACACCCCATACTATCCTAAAGGGTCAATAGTCCTTATTATGTCTGTCAGAAATCACCTCTGTATATGGCACATAGATCTGGGCATAGTAGAGGTTTTGTAGCAGTAATTTGGGGTTCTGTGGTGGCAGTGTGTCCCCGGTGGCGGCAGTATCAAGTACCTGTAGGGGTTCTATGTATACGGTGTTGCCTTCTGTACCAGCACTGTGCCAGGGCCTACACAGTGCTATATAGTGTGGTCATGCAGCTGCTGGAATGGCGCGTTTATGTGAAGAGAATGGCGTATTTCAGGTAGTCTGTCTGGCAGGGAAAGGGTTTCTCTGTATTTATTCTGTCTAATGAGGTTAATTACAACAGTCTGGAGGAGCTCAATAAGAGCTTGCCGAGTTTTTCCCACAATGCTCCTCGTCCAGGGAAGAACAGACGGTGCAAAGCCTGTAGGAGTCACAATTATGACTGAGGTGCAGAGCATTAGGCCGACGTCACACAGCCGTATTTGCGCACGCAGTACGAAGACAATAAAACCCATTGATTGTTCATATTTCTGTATTTTCCAAATGCATTTTGGTCACGCAAAATAAAGAAAAACGCAGCATGCACTACTTTTCTGCACATATCACACCAAAGGTCCTCATAGAAGTTAATGGGGGGTGCGCAAATGCATGCGTAATCCGCAAAGAGATGCGTGATACGCTGCCTTATTCAGTTTGAAAAAGAACACATCTGGAACTCATTAGCCAAATTAGCCATTTCAGTCAGTGCGTCTTTGTGTGTCGCACATATGGCCATGCCCTGACCAAGCACAGTGATATACGCAGGTACTTTCCCAAAAAAGGCTCATTCAGAGCGCAAAGAAGTCGAACTGAGTCACGTGCAAATGTGCATCCGCTCCTATGGCGCTGACCGCAGGCTCCCAGCCTTATGATACGCTCACACGGCGCAATTCACTGAAGGATTTTCTGTATGCATTCCATCCTCAAAAAGCCAAGTCAAAATCCGCGGCTTTCTGGCGTAGTTTTTGGCACGGACCCGCACATGGGATTCATGGGCAAAACTGCCTGCTGAATTGTGACGCGTAAACTAAAAAGTCACACGTCATTTCTTTAAAGTTTCTGTGTTGGAATCTCACATGCAGATTTTGCCCTTTGACAGGGCGAATTCATGTGCAATCTGCGCCAAAAACCAGAGCAGAAAGACGCCGTTTTGGACATAGTCTTTAGGGGCAGAATTTGCTGTGAAAAAAGTCAACTGTGCATTCTGCCATGTGAATATACCCTTAGGGCTCACACCCACTAATGTATTTACCTGCGTATATGTGCGTATCAGTAGTTGATCAGCTGCGGTCCACTGTGCGGGACCCCGGCTGATCAGCTGATTGGGCATCAGCTGTCAGTACCACAACACATAGGAGTACAGAGCAGAATCTGCTACTCCGACCCCTGTGTAGTGGCCGGCGCTTGTAACTGCAGGCTGGGGTCTCATTAAAGTTAATGGGTAAGTTAGAGCATCGGCCACTACACAGGGGTCGGAGTAGCAGCTTTCACTTCATACCCCCTGTGTAGCAGCGCTGACAGTGGCACCTGATAAGCTGATCGGTCAGAATCCTGAGTGGCAGACCCAGCCAATCAATTATTGATGATCCATCCTGAGGATCAATACTATTTCCCTTGAAAACCCCTTTAAATCCTGTAAGCTGTGAGGGGAGGCCTCCACACATCAGACCCCCTTTTTCATTGCTTCATGGTCCTGTATAGGATGCAGCGCTACAATATACCGTGTGATCTGACCCCTTCCCATCATAGCGGAAGATTCAATCTACTTATTAGTGTTGTTCTGCAATCATCCGGTCAGACACACAAGACAGTTTCATCGCACCATTATATTCTGTCGGTGCCATGCAACGCCTTATATACTGTGCTGCCCACCCCAAATGCATCCAGTTTGTAAGAGCGCCATAATTGGTTATTAAGCGACTATTATTGCACACCTTGGAATTATACAGGATTAGTAAGAAAATTAGTTCAGTGACAATTTTGTACGTTAAACTGTTAAAGCAGTTGGGGGAAAATTAGCTCCATTGATTTATTAAAGGCATTTGCTATATGCGGCCCTGTGGTTCTCATTAGCATGGAAGAGAAAAGCTTCAGCTAATTGATACATGGAGGCAGAATCTCTCCGCTGGGCCTAAAGGCAAAGGAGAACTGCTGGTTGCTGTCTAATTGCTCAGCGTTTGTTCATTTTCTTCAGGCAGATGGTCTTACCAAGTGAATCGCATGACTTTTCGTCAGCTGAAATGACAGGTTCAATTTCTATAGACTGCTAGGCACATGTAGAAGGCCTCCTTGTAGCTGTGAATACCGTATAGTAGTGCCTCAGACCGTAATCCACATAGGAGGTTCATACCAAGTAATATGATGCTAAATATTAGGATAGTTTGTAATTCTGTTTCGTTGTTCGCTGTACCGTCTCATTCTGATGCTGGAGGCGAAATTCAGTGTAGTCAGTAGAGATGAGCGAGCGTACTCGGAAAAGCACTACTCACTCGAGTAATTTGCTTTATCCGAGTATCGCTGTGCTCGTCCCTGAAGATTCGGGTGCCGCTGCGGATGACAGGTGAGTCGCAGCGGGGAGCAGGGGGGAGCGGGCGGGAGAGGGGGAGAGAAAGATCTCCCCTCCGTTCCTCCCCGCTCTCCCCTGCAGCTCCCCGCTCTGTGCCGGCACCCGAATCTTCAGGGACGAGCACAGCGATACTCGGATAAAGCAAATTACTCGAACGAGTAGTGCTTTTCCGAGTACGCTCACTCATCTCTAGTAGTCAGTTAATAGAATATTTTTTCAATGCACTCAACACTTGATTGTTCACTTGACTCTGTTCTCACATAGCACAGAAAATACACATCATTTAGGCCATGTTGACAAGTTTTTTAACATGTATTCTGTGTTGGAATCCATGCCAAATTTGGGTGTATTCATCATCACACTCTTGGATTACTCCCAGAGTAACCCATGACATCATAGAGTGAATCATGTGACCTGCTGGAGTGTAGAGAGTTCCTGCTCCAGGAGATGAAATGATGAACAGCCTGAGCAGCTGCCAGATAACACATCATGTGACCAGAAGCTTGAAGATAATAGATGCGAGACAAAACGCACATATTGCAACCGTTTTGTCTATTAATGGCAGAAATCTGGATGAGCTAATGAGTGGAGAGGACAGCGGCGATGATGATGTCATGGCATTATTCGGTGACATTAATTTATTCTCTATCCGCACGATAGGGAAAAACTAGTTGATCATGGGCGACCCCCACCAACCAGTTAGCTATCACTTATCTGCACGATAGAGGATAATCTAATGTCACCGGAATAGTTCCACCAATTGCCAGAACGGGGGTCTATTAATTTCAGTGGGAGTGCTAAAGATTGCTTAAAGCTTGAACTCAGTGGCGATCCTACTTATATAAATGGAGTGCTGGTTGAGCATGAGCGCTGCCGCACCATTCAATTTTCCAGTCAATTGGGGGGCACAGGAACTCCGATCTGGCAGTTGATGAGGGTCCCAGCAGTTGCACCTTCACCGTTGACTTAGTTATTGGAATACTCCTTTAACCCTTTCCAATCCACTGTCTGACGTCTTAAGACATTCTGATTGAAGGCTGTACATCTCCAATGTTGGAAGACGTCCAGTAGGGTATTCTTACTGTATAGTAAAGGCCGCTCTGTTGTTGGCGGCCTCTCCAGCATGTCCCATACCGCAGTACTGGCTCTAGTCAGCAGATGGTGCCATTGTATAATGGCAGAAAGAGAGAACCCCCTAGGAAACCCTGAATTCAAAATTGGATTGCAAAGGGTTAAGTAGCCGTTTTAGGTCCTGGGATTCATCTAGCCCTGCTATACAATTTCCACTCCCCAAGCCCTCCTGCAAGGCTCCTATAGAGGCAACAGTGTGGATCTGGTAATCCCAAGTGTTCAGTAACCTCTGAGGATTTTCTACATGCCTCACATGATGAGATGTTCTTATAGCTCGAACTCTTCAGTCTTTTCCTAACACTTTATGCTGCTGGATAGGGCGAGATGCAGAATTCTCCAAGGGATGCTACAATTTTAGGACCCTTACATAGTAACATAGTATGTTTGGTCGAAAAAAGACAAGTGTCCATCCAGTTCAGCCTATTGCCCCCCAATGTTGATCCAGAGGAAGACATATAAAAACAAATTGTGACAACTTCACAATTTTATCTCTTTAGGCCCAATGTCCACAGGCAAATCTGAGTTGCGCAATCTGCACGTGGCACCCGCGTGGAAGACCTGCATTTTAAGCCGCCCATAGATAAGCATGGGCATCCGCACTGGAATTAAAGCATGTGGCTTTGCCTTGCCGACCTTTTGGTCCAGAAAACAAATCGCAGCATACTCCATTTCAGTGTGGCTCCCGCACGGACGGCTTCCATTGAAGTCAATGCAAACCGTCTGATCCGCGGCCCTTCCGCAAATGAGCTGCGGCCACAGATCCTGCGAGAAAGCAGAAGTTTAAAAAACACAAAAAACTTCACTGTGCTTGTGCGCTAGCGTGCCGGCCAGTACTTCCCACACCCCCACAGTGCAGAAAAAAGAAGACCTTGACAGGCATGCAGCAGACCCGGACAGGTGACGCAGGGTCGCTGGTTGTGGGCAGGGTCGGATTCGGCTGCTGGCTCCCGCATGCGGAATCCGATCCCCCCCCCTGTGGACATAAGGCCTTAAAGAATGCAAAACTGTAAGTAAAATAGGAGGAAAACATGAGCATAAAGGACGCCTCAGGATGTGCATGTTAATTAGTAGGAAATGAATGGAAAAATATTAATGTAATTGAAAACAAATCCGGAAGCTTCCTGGGACATTTGGTATTGAAGTTGCAGTTTGCACAATGTTTATATACAGCAGCGCTGCTATGTTAATGTAAGCAGATGAAGAGCTGCTCCACACAAGTCATAAAAACATCCAGCCCATCTGCGTGTCTCCTCGATGATAAATGTGCAATTACCGCGGTGATCTGCTGCTTCATCCCGCGCCTCTGTCAGTGACAAATAAGAGCGGCGCGGCCGAGAGGAGCTCGTTGTGATCACCGCTATTATCTCCAAGATTGCCATGGGTTTCTTGGCTGTCTGTAATTAAAGAACGGCTCGGGAATTCCCATATTAACCTTTTTCTCAAAGCAATACTTAAAACAAGATTTTATTGTCTGTACTCACATTGTGATCATCCACAAAAAGATCTCGGCGAGTCCAAAGGGTTCGCTTCGTTTTGCAACTCTGTATCGTAAGTTTTGTTTGTGTTTTTAGAGTGAGACTTCCTGTCTTCTGACGAAAATATTAAAGTTTAGCTTTTTTTTTTTGCCAGAAATACCTAATAAACTTAAGTAAAACAGTTGTGGAAGTTAGTGAACCTTTTGGAACTACATGGATTGTTCCATCAATTAATGAAATGTAGTCTGATTGTTACACAAACGCAGTCTAACGAATCTGCCAACACACGAACCGCTGTGCCAGTCATGTCTTGTTATTGAGCACATTAATTAAACATGGGCATGAGGGAGCTGTCCATTGTGCTATGATCTAGGACGGACTCTGCTTTATGTGCCATTTATTGGGCAGCTTTCTACAAGTTGGGCCACGGAAAAGTAGCCTGACTCCGATTCTGGCACCACCCATTTTGGAGGAGGCTGTAACCCTTTGCAGCCTGTGTGGCAAAGTCCTATTACTTCGCATGCAGTTTTCCAGCTTTATTTAACCTCACTATTTAGTCCTTCTGCACATGTTACATCAGAAAGATAGTGTTCTTCCTCCAAAAGCAAATAGTCAAAGGCTATGTGCGAGGTGGATCAGTTAAGGAAACTCAAAAAGTTTTTGCTAACAAGTATCCAGGTACAAAACCACCTCCTAAATGTTGTATTTAGAGCCCGGTGCAGGAATGGCACAAAATTGAGTCTGTCACAACCATGAAGCAACCGAGGCCTCCATGAAGAATTGTCCATGACATTCA
This sequence comes from Eleutherodactylus coqui, assembly GCF_035609145.1. Lineage (NCBI taxonomy): Eukaryota > Metazoa > Chordata > Amphibia > Anura > Eleutherodactylidae > Eleutherodactylus > Eleutherodactylus coqui. The sequence goes on along the minus strand of NC_089840.1, from coordinate 88,434,795 downwards.
GCAGCGGATTGCAAATAGCTATTGAAAATCAACTTGAACACTGCTCCAGCACATTGTAGTATGACGAACGACGGGTCAGCAGGTGGTGAAATCTCTGAACATCAAACCACATTTCCACGAGCTGATCTTGATATTGGCTATAAATTATTCCAGTTTCTGGAGTGAGTTATAGTAAATCTGGTGGGGCATATAGGGCCATGCCCCTAATCAGGGGTGTAACTAAAGGCTCTGGGGTTAGGGTGCAAAAATTCAGCTCCCCCCCCCCTCCCCTCCCTCTGTACCCGTATTCATACCTAAAAGCCCCTTGGCGCAGGGGTGTAAGTATAGAGGATGAAAGATCGCAGCATACTCTATTTTAGTGCGGATTCTGCATGGACAGCCTCCATTGAAGTCAATGGCAGCTGTCCGATTCCACGGCCCTTCCGCAATGAAAGGTCGCGGGCACCTGTGTCATTCCCTAGCAGTGGTGCAGGAGGCCCGCTTGCACAAGCGTATGCACAAAAACCCTCCTGTAAGTGCATTGTATTTGCACCATGAACAATGCATTTGTGTGCGCATTACTGTATGTTTTGCGCTTACGGGTCCAGTTCACATGGGCGCAGGGCACACCCCCACCGTGATTTTAAAGGTTATTTAGCCTAATGAGTTCCAGATGTGTTCTTTCCAGCAGAATTAAGCATCATATTGCGCAATTGTACACGTATTTTGTGTGCATTTGCGTACCTCCCATAGACTTCTATCGGGACTTTTAGTGTGTAAATGTGCATAAAAATGTGCATGTTGTATTTTTCTTCATGTGAGCGAAATGATTGTGCAATAAATAGTATAGAGAATGAACCCAATGAATTCAATGTGTTCTATTCTCTGTGTATTGTGTGCACAAATACGCTGGTGTGAAGGGGCCCCAAGGCCCGGGTCACACGGGGGGGGGGGGGGGGGGGAATTACCATGGAATTTCCATGCAGACTTTCTGCACGAAAATTCCGCCAGTAATCTTAAGCCCGAGATAAACAGCAAAATTGTTGAGATTTGCAAAAATCCCCCCACCCCCCCCGTGTGAGCCCACCTTAGAGTTGTAGTGTCAGAACATCTGGATGCTGCAGGTTGGCCTCTGCTACTACATTGTGTAGAGTGAACCAGTCCCTACAGACACATATCTGACCTACAGACGTCTTCAGGTACGACTACAATGAGCCCATCTTAAATAAGAGCACATTCACGTATTTGGCCACGATTTCACAAAACACATAGAAGATCCTGGCAAACGTGGGATATGGGACTATACAATAAGAGGAGTAACCAAGTTCAACTTCTAAAAAGAGTTGGCGCCCGGGGAGTGTGACCCATTAATAGGGAAACTACATAGACAACCGAGGGAAATAAAGACACGGACACAAAGATATAAGGGGGAGAAAGAACATTTTATTTGTAGTTATAGGCAATGGTGCATTTTATGTTGGGAAGTTTTAGGCTGAGTTCATCGAGAAAAAGGCAAAAAAAGAAATAAAAACCCTTGAGGTACGAGCCGAAACCTCAGAGGTATGTTCACAGGGGGCAGAAAAGTCCATGGAAAATGTGCAGCATGAGAAAGCCACATCACAATCTACAGGATTGGTTCAGTCTGCAACGCCGACCCTCTCACCTCCGAATACTGAGGCCATCCGGGAACCGCTACTGAGCGCCGCTGCCGCTGGCCGGGTGATGTGGAAGTGGGCGCATCACCTGACCAGCGGCAGCGGTGGCCACGGGCTCAGTAACGATTGCCAAGTGAAGGATTCTGAGGTGAGAGGGTAGGCGCTACAGATCTGGTCAAAATGCCACCAATTAAGGGGATTTTGATGCAGAAATGCTGCACATTTTTCCACTATCTAAGTATTTCCTCTACGGGCCAACGTGTCAATCAGCAAGTCCAAGGACTTTTGATAGCATATTGTTTTCTTTTTATAAATCTGAATATATAATCTATTACTATTTACTCTATGTGTGAAATGTAAAGTGTATCAGGCTAAACCTATTTATAGACTGTGTTGATCCAGAGGAAGGCGAAAACCCCCTTGAGGAAAGAGCCAATTATCCTGTTTTAAGGGGGAAAAATTCCTTCCTGATCCCAAATATGGCGACCAGAATAAATCTCAGGACCAAACGGCAGCCGCTCCCCTCCCTGGTGTATGTGATGTCAGCTAGAGAGTCTACAAAGCTAAAGATATTTAGACATGTTTATATTGTGTTATTTATGTGGCTACTTCCCTATTTATAAAACCTAACCCTATTTAAGGCTTTGAGTTGATCCAGAGGAAGGCAAAAACCTCCTTGGGGTACGAGCCAATTGTCCCCAAGTTGGAAAAATTCCTTCCTGACCCCAAATATGGCGATCGGAACAAGTCCCAGGATCAAAGCCGGCATCTACTCCTATCAGTGTGTGTATACTTGTGTCTATGTGTGTGTGTCTAACCTTCATGTATGTGGTGTGGGCTACTTACCTGGCCTGTGCCGAGGTCTTACTAGTAACCAGGAGTTCAGGGATAATAGTCCCTCGGGCTATTCTTCCTGAACTCACCAGTTACCAATCAAGCACAGGCCGCTCCGGGGGATGAAGAGGGTCTTCAGGAGAGGATGTGGTCTGATGTCAGCCGGAGGATGTCAGGGTTCGGGGTCGCTGATGGTCATACACAGCATACAGATGGAGAGAGGATGTTGGTGGCAAGCCGGGGTCTTCTACAGCAGCAGAGTCGCGGGTTCAGGAGACGGTTGGTACGGGCCAATCCTACAAGACATAAGAGAGGAAATGTTTTTATAGTAAACTAGTTAAGATATGTGGAGATTTGTTACAATGTATGGCTCTAATGGTAGTTGTCCTGTGTGTAGGTATGTATTTGTAGGTTGTATAGAGGGGACTTACCAGATGGTTGTGGCTTCCTTCACAATCGGATTCTTCTCGTCATCCTAAGAAGAAGCAGAGACATAGTAATCACAGGAGCAATAATAACGAAGCCAAAATGGAAGAAGACAGCGGAGCTGACATGGTGACATGAAGCAGTTTTACTATATGACCTCCTGTTCTGTCTGACACCAGAAGAACACAGAGGTCAGCTTAAAGAACATCATCCCTAGAGGAGGAAGATCTTACCGGGTCCAGCTTGGTGAAGTGTACGAGAATCCGTCCGCGGGGTGAAGGGGTGTCTTATCCTCCGGCCACTGCAGGTTGTCATTCTCCAGAACTCCCCGGAATGGCTTGAATGGCGGCTGTTCTCTCTTCAGCTCCAAGTTCTTCCAATCTATGGTGGTAAAGAACGGGTGATCTCTGATGTCTTCATCTACACCCAGCCTCTTGTCAGGATTCTTGCGCAGCAGTCTCTCCAGAAGATGTTTTAGGTCTGCATCGAGCCAAGATGGAAGTTCTGGCTCCTTTGTTAGGATAGATTTAAAGATCTCTCTCTTGATGGGGCCGTAGCAGAAAGGGGACTGTCCTGTGGCCATCTGGGATACAACAATCCCCAGGCTCCACCAGTCGACTGCTGCATCATAGTCCTTGCCAAGAATCATCTCTGGGGCCATATATTGAGCTGTGCCCCTCATCCCGCTGATCTTAGTAGCCGGGGTGACGCCGTCTTGGGCCAGCCCCAGGTCGATGAGGCGGATGTGTCCAGATCCGTCCACCATGATGTTTTCTGGCTTTATGTCTCTGCAATGAAGAAAGAAAAGGGAAATGCAAATCAGTGCAATGAAACAGGAGCCTCAGGGATGTAGGGCAGCAAAACTAGGCCTGATGCAGGACTCCGGGAAAGCTGGGGCACTCTTACAAGGGAGCAGAGGAATGTGGGAAAGTGCTGCTTACCGGTGGATGATGGTGCGTCGGTGCAGGAACTGAAGGCCGCATACGATCTCCGCTGTATAGAATCTGAGAGAAGAGTGTAGTATCAATGACATATCAGACCCCTGACATCATGTCATCATCACCGTGTCCGTCACCCCCAGAAGAGAAGAACTGCTGGTTATGGCAGCCTGTACGCCAGCCATTCTTCTATATCTCACCTGTCATGTCACCCTCAGTATCTCCCACCCGTCTCCCGATCAGTCATTTACTTACCTCACATTGCTGATGTCCAAGCGGCCGCACATTTCGATCATTGTCGCCAGGCTTCCTCCGGACAGATACTCCATGACGAAGTAGAATCGGTCCACAGACTGCTGTGCGGCGTACATTTGGCAGATGAAGGGGCAGTCTTGGGCCCTCTGGAGTATCCGGCGCTCTCTCAGTGTATTTGCGTTGTTCCTTCCTTTGTCGATAACCTTGATGGCCATGAGGGTGTTTCTTCCGGGGAACGATGCCAGGACCACCTCAAGAAAACAAGGAGGAAATGATCACTGACAGCGGCCAGGAGAGACAATCCTATTTATCTATCTATCTACCTACCTACTATATCTATCCTGACCGAATGCAATGAATGTAATAATAAAATACACTGCTTAGACAATACCGCCACAATGTTCCCATATAATGCTGCCATATTGTTACCTAATACCATCATACATGCCTAAACACATTCATATATATAGTATCCATTCCTCACATAATAACACATTTTTCTAATAATACCACTATTACACCCAAAGTCTATAATCATACTGTATATTACTGACATAATACCTCAGCCAAATAGTACTGCCATTCTATAACCCAATGAGGCTGATTTTGGATTAAATTTGGGAGATATTTTTTTCCCAAAGTCAAGTGAGAACGGACAAGGAAGATGGGAAAAGTGGATTTTACAAAGATGATATTAAACTGGCCAAAAACCAGCATACAGAGCCAAAATGATACATAGGTGAATAGATACTACTACATACAATGTAATCCTGTCATACGGGCCTAAAGACAACATATAGACATACATTCTGACATACACGGTATATGGCAATCATATACAGTAACTGCCGGCGAGCCGTGATGTTTACTGTCTGAATACAATGTAAGTGGCCTCAGTGGTGCTTAAAACCACCGTAAGGGCTCCTTTCCACTGGCGAGGTAATCGCACGTTTCCAGTGCGATGCGGGAGTGCGAGCTCTCACAGGAAAGTCCCACACATGTTGTTCTATGACGACCTTTCCACTCGCGATGTTTAACCCCTTAAAGGGGTTCTGACATAAAAAATTTTTTTACTCACCTTGCCTGGCTAGGGCCGATCGCCAGGCATGTCCCTTCCAGCCAGCATCTTCTTCTGTGGCTTGTAGAAGCAGAGCAGGAGCGGTCAAAATGACCGCTTTCGTCTCTGCTCCGTCCGTCAGTCACTTCCGAGGTGAACGGACGGGCCGCCCACAGCAAGCACGTCACAAGCAGTGCTTGCTGTGGGCGGCCCGTCCGTCCTGGCTGAACTCCGAGATTCTGCGCGTGCGCAGTGGAGGCGCGGCCCGTCCTGACTCCTGTCAGAGGGCACCTCTCCACTGCGCATGCGCGCGATCCCGGAGCAGCGCGGCTCGTGGAGGAAGAAGAGGAAGAGCAGCGCCTGCTGGGAGATGACCCCTCCGATGTCAACAACAACAGGAGACAAGGTAAGTATTATGTTTTTATGTTTTAGCAGCCATTAAACCGTGGGTTCCCTGGGTCCATTAGGCAGACCAGGGAACAATGGCTGCTAAAGCATAAAAACATTATTCATGTCAGAACCCCTTTAATGTGATTGTTGCCAGCAAGAGAAACCACGTAAACTTGTAGATATGATACCTTTTAATGGCTATCAAATGGCTATCATATCTACAAGGTTTCTCTTGCTGGGAACAATCACATTTTGCTCTACTGGCTAACACGGTACCAGATCTTTGTTTTCATTAACCCCTTAATGACATGGCCTATTTTGGCGTTGAGGACCAAGCGATTTTTGGTATTTTTCCATCTCCATTTTTCAAAAGCCATAAGTTTTTTATTTTTCCGTTGACGCGGCCGTATAAGGGCTTGTTTTTTGCATGGTGAACTGTAGATTTTTTTGGTACCATTTTTGGGTACATAGACTACATTGTAAAACGTTTATTATTTTTTTTATGATCGTAGGAAGAGAAAACGCATCAATTCTGCCATAGATTTTTTGTTTTTTTAAAAAAGCGTTAATGATAAATGATACAACACATTTTTTTCTGCGGGCCGGTACGGTTACAACGATACCAAAATTGTTAATTTTTTTTGAGGTTTTTTTCACTTTTCCACAATAAAAACCCTTTTTTTGGAAATTCTTATTTTTTTCTAAACTCATTGCATTCAAAGTGCTATAACTTTTTTATTTTTCCATGGATGGAGCTCTGTGAGGGCTTTTTTTTTGCGAGACGAGCTGTATTTTTTATTGGTATCATTTTGGGGTACATCTGTTTTTTTTTATCACTTTTATTGCGCTTTATGGGAAGCAAAATGCTAAAAATTAGCATTTTGCCTCAGTTTTTTAGCATTTTTTTTAACGCTTTTTGCCATGCAGGATAAAAAGCATGTTCAATGTATTGTACGCGTCATTACGGACGCGACGATACAAAATATGTGGGGTTTTTAATTTTTTACATTTTTTTAATGCTAATATGAGAAAAAGCATAAAAAAAGGGTTTTTTGCCATTTTTTTTACATTTTTATTTTTTGAACTCTATTTTTCTCTTTTTTTTACAACACTTGTGTCCCTCTGAGGGACTTTTACTGTTACACTTCAGATCGCTGCAATAATGCATGACAGGGCTTCTTCCCTGCCATGCATTATCTCTTACTATAGCGATCTTAGGCTATGGCAGTACAGGAGGCCGGTATCCAGCGTCCTGTTGCCATAGCAACCAGCCAGGCTCTCGCGATAACATCGCAAGAGCCGGCCGGAGACCTAGAGGGAGCGCGCTGTTAACCACTTCCCTGCCGCGATCTAAGTAGATGGCGGCAGGGAAGTGGTTAACAGCGGGGGGCGCATCTCCGATGCCCCCCGCTGTTGCAGCGGGACGCCGGCTGTGACTGACAGCCGAATCCCGCTGCGGGATAGCGCAGGATCATATGTGATCCCGCGCTATTCCCAGGACGTAAGTTTACGTCCTGTTGCGGGAAGTACCCCGCTCCCAGGATGTTAATTTACGTCCTGCAGCGGGAAGGGGTTAAGGACAAGCTGCGGTTCGAGGATTAAAAATCGCAGCAGGAGGATTGTTTCAGTGATTTGCATTTTTCTGTCCCCCATACAGTGCAATGGCAAAACAGATCCTCGCATCGCAACTGATCTGCACCAACATTTACAACGTGTGAACGTATCCTAAGCCTTTTATGTGGGTTAAATGGCTGATAAAAGAAAACAATAGCTTGCATTCAATAACACAGCGAATGGAAATACAATATAATTAGGGTTCCTGTGCTTTTACCAGAAAATAAGAAGTTCTAAAACTTACCTTGCCGAAGGTTCCTTCACCCAATATCTGAAGGCTGGTGAAGCCATTGATGTACAGTTCGGGGTCTGATGGTCCGGGGTCCTGGCTGGGGCCCGGTGTTGGCTCATCATCCTCTGTGATTATGACATTCTCTCTGCTCCTCCTCTTTATCGCCGTGAGTACGCTCACGCTATCCTCTTCTCTTTTCCGCTTCTCTCGCTCTCCTCTTTGTCCATTGGACGTCATCTTTGGCAATCCTGTAGCCGTCGATCCAATCGCTGCCATTGACAGTTGAAAGGAAATGGCAGTTGGCCGAGTGGAGGTCAAAGGTCATGGATGATGCTGCTGGTATATGCCTGGCAGTGCCCTGCTCTGCCATATATACAGTGATGTGGGCACCATGAGGAATGTTCCTGTGACCAGACATGGAGAAATTCATGTCTGGTTCTTCTAGTGCCAGTTATTAGTAGATTCGGCAGAGTTGGCACTTCATGTCTTGGTTGGCAGCATTGCCCATAGTTCATCAGAATCTGCAGGAGTTGTGTGTACATTGAAATGAACCCGATGGAGGAATAAACCGTAAATTGTACTGATGGCAGGAATAATAAAGCCCTGTGGGGGTCATTTTCTGCTCCATTCAAGAAGGGTCCATCCAGATACCTGATGTGTATTTCCATGGGGTACAATGGGCAGCTCCCTCGCCAGTGCAGATCTGGGTATACCGGGCGGAGATGCCTTTATGGAGGTCGTCCACAATGATGGATTATTCTGAGGTGTGAAATGTTAGAAAGGGGGCATTTAGAAACATTACGAGGATCTTATAATTAAGCGACCGCGGTGTGAGTTATTCTTGGGGCTGTAATTGGCGCAGTAATGTATATACGGCATTATAAGGCCTGAGGAGTGCCAAGACTTTATTTATTAGATGGAGCCCCATAAATACTTTATCAAATGTCCGAGTGTCCAATCTGCAGTCGGGGATGAGAGGTTGTGTACGAGATATAGCGGGTTTATAGTTGGGTTTTATCTATATGGCGGACTATGCAGCTGCAACGTCACTGGTTTCCATGCTGCAGAGACGTAACGTGTAGCTGCTGTACCCCAATGCAAAACCTGCCACAGGGCCCCCTAAGGGCTGCTACCCACTAGTGTTTTATTAATGCTCCGTTTTTTTAATGCTAATGTCAATGGGACTTTCTGATATAATCGCATCGCACAAAAATCGCAAAGCACAAATTTGCAATTTGAACATCAGAAAGTTCCATTAACATTTGTATTAAAAAACACAACAATATTGTAGCATTAAAAACCGCTAGTGGGTAGCAGCCCTAACTAATACTTCATTTATAGTACTGGCCTCCTCATGTAGAGAAGAGACCTTATGGGCCCCCTAAGGCTCTAGGGCCCAGGTGCCAGCGCACTCTCTGCACTCCTGTAGTTATGCCCCTGCCCCTAATACTAGGACAGCCCACTTGGGAGGGATCTCTCACATGACCGTATTGTAATTGTGTAATACCCACGCGTACTCCATGTGTGTAATACGCTGGAGCCGGGGCCCGTAGACTTACATTGTGCCGCTCACACATATTGTGCCAAATACACGGGAAAGATAAATGGCAGTATGTTCTATCTTGGTGAATATTGCGCTGGTTTACATGCCAAGATAGTTCATGCTCATTGCGCACTTCCTGTAGGCCGCACATGTATCTCGCGGGTGGCACGCTGCATATTACGGCCGTCTCAGCCCGGCCTTATACTAAGTCTCCCCATAAATCTATATATCCATCTGCCCGGCCCCTCTGGCTCTATAATATGAGGCCAGCAGTTAGGACACCGGGGTCCGGCTGATAGACTCCTTTTTTCACGAAAATCTAAATCCCTGTACGACTGAATTTACATGGGCTAGGGCGATATCAGTCCGAGAAACTCTGTCCGTTATCGCACTTGCAAGAAAATCGCCTGTACATGCGAGTGCGATGCAATTTTTGGCCTCTCATATAGAGAATAATGGGAGATTTTCGTACGGAATCACCCAAAAATGGAACATGCTTCAGTTTTTCTGCAAGAGGAGAAACTCCTATGTAAATGAACCTACTGGAATCAATGGGTTAATACATCGCAGCGTGCAAAAACACAGAGCGAGTGATATTTTCTCGCCCGTGTAAATAAGCCCTGCAGCAGAGAAATATTGCAATTTTTAGATGATTTTATGCAATTTTATTGACTAAAAATGAATACAATGTAAGCAATAATTTCCAGTTAAGGCCGGCTGCACACGACCAGGTTGGATCCACATGTAGGAGCCCGCAGCGGAATCCGACCCTGTGCCCGTTTGGCATCCGCGTGTACTTGTCATTTCGTCTTCTCTTCTGTACTGCGGATTGTCCGCATGGCGAGCCGTCAAACATACACAGTGCAGATTGTGGATTCCGGAATTCAAATCCGGTCGTTTGCAGCCGGCCTAAGTGTCCCCCAGCCTAGCGCAGTAAACTCCGTCCTCGCTGCGCAGATCTCAGAAGCCGCTTCGGTGGTTATGTGCCATTCTTCATTCAAGTGATAATTCAGCCTGTTGCTTCAGTGGTGATACAATGAATGGAACACGACCCCTGAAGCCCGTGATTGGATTAATGGTCACATGTACAAAGAATTCCATGTGACTACTGCAGATTCCTTTTGGGCTGGTTTGCACCATCCCAGATCCTGTTTTTGGGTTTTTTGGGGGTTTTTTTTGGGGGGGGGGGGGGTGAAATTGCGAAATATAAACCCTACCCTGGAAAAAAGCACCAGCTGCCCCACATTTAAAAATAAAAGTAATACATTACTTTGAAGGCTCATCCCGCTGCTCTCCGGGGGTCTGCACAGTTCCCGTAGTTCTAGAAGTTCGTAGGACATCACTTTTCTAGTGACTGATTGATAAATCCTACCTTCAGGAAGCACTGGCTGTAATTGGTTCTTCGAGCGATGTCTGTGATTGGCTGATCGCCTGTTCAGCCAATTACAGCCATCGCTTCCTGCATTTACTGTATGAATTGGCTAAGCGGCGGTGAGCGATGGCCGTGGCTCGGCCAATTCAAAAATTCCTCCCCCACACAGGAATGGCTGTGATTTGGCTGAGCGCCCACTCAACCATACACAGCCATCACTTCGTGCATTCACTGTATGAATTGGCTGAACGGCGGTGAGCGATGGCCATGGCTCGGCCAATTCAAAAATTCCTCTTCCACACAGCCATGGCTGTGTATGGCTGAGCGCAGGAGCTCAGCCAATCACAGCCATTGCTTCACTCAATGTGTGTATGAATTGGCTGAACGACGGTGAGTGATGATCGCGGCTCAGCCAATTCAAAACTCCCTTAGTGGCTGCTCAGCCAATCACAGTCATCACTGTGTGAGGGAGGGATTTTTGAATTGGCTGAGCTGTGGCCATTGCTCACTGCTGCTCAGTCAGTTCAAAGTAAGACACCCCCCTGAAATAAGCCCTAGCGCATATTTTGGGGCTAAAATAAATAATAAACACTGTCTTATTTTCGGGGAAACATGGTAACGAGTGCTTCAGTGCTCGGCATGACAGCTTGCTACAATGCAGCTTCAGTGAACGTACATCTTATTTACTACTGTAATCTAAGCAAGGGCTCCTGTGATACGGAGAGGAATCCTGGGTTTGCACTGCTCCCCATCTCACATGCCTCGCTGTTCATTAGATACAGGAAATCATAAACTATAAATCTTCCGTCACCTGGAGATCAAAGAGCTGTAATCAGAAATCACATCTCTTTAATTTCCCTTTTGGCTTTTCTAAGCTTTCCCATGATTTTCTTCTCTTTCATCAGCACATTTTGTCATTAGACTCTTTTGGGTTTTGTGATGATCAATCTGCTCCAGTCATTTTAGCAGCGCTGGCAGAATTGCTTCTTCCAATTCTAGTAGGACTTAATTCACTACGTTTTATACTGATTTGGGTTTAGCTGTGGTTGTCTGCAAACTTGCCTTTACAGACTCTATATAAATGGTTTAGAAAAATATAGCTGCTTTCTTCCAAAAACAGTGCCACAGCTGTCCACAGGTTGTGTGTGGTATTGCAGATAAGTCTCACTCTCTGGGCCGGGACAAACAAAGGTGGCTGAACAGCTTCTATGGTTACCTGATGTGCACTGTACATAGTATGCATCGGTAGTCTGAGGCTACTTACACAATTGCTTCTTACACAATTAAAAACCACATAAACCACAAGCAGTTTTTAACAATATATGCAGTTTTTTAAATGCAGTTTTTAATAGCCGAAGATTAAAATTAAAAACTGCAGCAAAAGCACAGCATAAGACTCTACATGGTGCTCTGACGAGCCAGCACCGGTTAATCCAGTGGCGCAGCTATAGGGGTCGTACGTAGGACAGCAGCCACAAAAAAAAAAAAAGTGAGAATAAGTGTGCATGACTGGTTTATAAAATCACATATGTGTATACAGGCGTACTTCTGCTTGTGCACCTACAGATGAGCTGCTGTGTCTTTCTGTGATTATGTACCGCTGATGTAGGTAGAACTAGACCACCGTCAGTGGCATGGCTATAGGGGTCACAAATTGTGTCTAGGCCCCTCTTGCCACACTATGATTTCTGCCAGCTGGTGCCGCTGCTCAGGGCACTAGAAGTTCCTGTCCCGCCACTCACAGGACCCGTCTCCTCCCTTGTGTCTTGCGCTCTGTGCAGCACTGACTGAGTGCTGGAAACGCAGGAGGAGTCAACTGTCGGGCTCTGATGCTGCTGGGAATCCTGGGACATGAACTTTAAGGCCTCATGTCCACGGGGAAAATCAGGCCTGCCGCGGATTCTTCATGCAGAATCCCGCAGCGGGTCCCTCCTTTCCCGCGGACATGAGGCCTAAAAATAAAAATTACTTACCTGTCTGGATGCTGCGGATCTGCCCTCCGTTGCAGCCGGATCTTTTTTCTTCGGCCCGGCGGATGTGCATGCGCCGTGCACTCTTTTTTCTTTTTTTTAAACTCCTGCTCTCCCATGCCAGAGAGCAGGAATTCAGCTACGGGTGTGCCGCGGATCCGGACGGCTCCCATAGGCTACAATAGAAGCCTGCGGGAGCCGTCCCCGCGGGAGACCCACGCTAAAATGGAGCATGCTGCGGGTGTTTTCCCGCACACGCAATCTGCGCCTCACGGGAAAATGACATCCGCAGGTATTTAATTACCTGCGGGTGTCCAATGCATCCCTACGGGGCGTGGATCACGCGTGCGGGTGACCCGCTGCGGATCTGTCCCCGTGGACATGAGGCCTAAGGGGACTACATTCTCAATGGCCCCAGAGAGGTAGCATATAAGGGTCCTTTTCCATGGGCGCTTCTGCACCCAACAATTGTCCAAATCACATGTTATTCCAATAGTAAAAAACACAAAATCGCACTACACAATACCAAGCGCAATTTATTTTTTATACTAATAGTAAAGAAGGGTGGATTCTTGAACAAAATTGCCCCAAATAGGACATGCAGTATTTTTATAGGGAAGGCTGTATGTTTGCACCCGGACCCATGACCTTGTAGCTATACCCTTGGGTTAATCAATGCAGGTGTTGTGTTTTGGACTCATTTGGCATACCAGTGAATAGTGTGCATCAGGTAGTCTGAGAAGAGGTGCGACCATCTCTGCTTCTCCAGGCCGGAGGGTCACGTTAATAAAACCTGATCTTGTCACCAAATCGGTATATTCTGGAATATAGTGTTGCATTGTATTTTTTCAGCTATCTTATACCTATGTAATCCTTTAAAGCCATACATTGTACCTTACAGTGTTCAGAAATCACAGCAGAAGGATAACCTACATACTTACTGATCCAGAGGTACAAGGGCAGGTACAAACACCAATACCCACAAAATACTATAGGCTAGGTAGCACAGGTGCACAATGCTGATGAACAACCACTTACACATCTACCATTTATTGGGGGGGCTGGTTAGCATTATACTTGTATAGGGGGCCAGTCACACCAGTGCGCATAGTGCACCATACAGGCTTACAGCTTATTAATGATGCCCATACTATTAGATCAGATGGGCTGCCCTCACAATGTACTGACCCCTCGGGCTCCACAAAGATTTCAAAGCTAGCATTTTTGCAATAGGTTTCAGTAGCCTGTTCTGTACACGTTCCTTACAAAACCCCTCTTCTGCTATGCAGCTAGGTGAAGATAGGGCTGAGAAATCTGTCTTCACCCGGCTGTATACCAGTAGCTGGGGCTCCATCCAGATGTGTCTGCAGCTGTTCTCTATTGAGAACAGCTGCAGACACTTCTCTTCCTGTATTACAGCTTATTAATAAATGTCACTATTATATAGAAATTATTTTTCCTAAGCCTGTGGCCCCTGTGTTCCGGCACTGGTGTGTTTTACAATTCTCGCATCCGTCCCGGTATGCTGTGGAGGACAAGCATTCTGTTATGCATAAGGCTTTTCTCCTCACAGCGCTTGCTCTCTGCCAGACCCAATGCACTGACAAGCACTCAGAACATCGGATGCGCACCAGGAGATCATCGGGTGTACACCATTTTTGTTTTCAATGTCACAGTTTTGAAAGATGCTAATAAAGGAGATGAACAAGAAATACAATATTAAACATAAAACTCCCAGTTGCCATGATAATACGGTTCTGAGCGTGTCCACAAACAGTGTAATATAATGCAAGGTTCCAACAGATAAATGAAATGTGAAGGTGTACATGAGTCATGGCTGCAACAAATATAGTAACAGTAACACATGCGTCAGCACTCATATACCTTTATTATCTGAATAAAAATGCGCAACTATGGTTTAAAATGCAAGGTTCTTAGCACACATTTTGATCAAAGCATGTAGGCCCATCTGCCACGTCCAGGCGAGCCTTTCTGGATGGGTTCATGACTCTGAAAGGCACTCCACTTTGGGCAAAAAGCCTCCTAATAAGTGGGAAAGCTGGATACCTGGCTATATACTCTCACTGAAGCTCATGGAACAGATGGGTTCATGGAGTTCGCTACAAAGTCTCAGCACATACAACAAACAGCAAAGTCCGCAATTCCAGCAAACAGAGAAAGAGTCTAAGATGCACATAATATCTGTGGGACCTTCCACCACATCTAGGGGAACCTGCCACCAATGTGTCACAGACGCAGGGTTCATGGGTCTGATAGTCACCAACCTGTGATGTATAGCACCCAGAGGCAGATCGCAGGGTTGACTTGGCCCCCTGGATGAATTCTACATCACAGGGAGGCGGGGAGCTGATTTTCCTTTTTTCATTTCTGAAAGTGATCTAAAACCTATAAAAAGTTGCGGACCTCTGAACTGGCACATAAATTATGTACAAGGATCTCAATTGACTTTTCTATACTTGATTTTATCTCCTGTCTTTGGTGAAGTTTCTGGAGAGCAGTGATGAGCTTACACTTGTCTGCCTTATATTTGGGCTGCAGTGGGAAGATGAAAGCATCGAACCGTCAAAAGGGCCTATTATCAAGGAAGAAGATCCACCTCTCTCTGCAACAAAATATTCATTAGATGGGAGGAGTAATTTATGGAGCCTGGCGATTACAGTTCCTTTATAAGAGGTTTTCACAGAAACTACTTGTTAATTAACAGCTTATTTCCTTCCAGTTAAAGAAGCTTTTGTCTATAAAAACATCGTTAGATGAAACTATTTTACACTAATTGAGCTTCAGCACAATATTATAGTATTTACTGTAGCATATTATATCAGCTAAGAGCCTTCTACATTATTGTGAGATAGCTTTTTGGTGCATTTGTTTCATGAGTAGGTCTAAAACTTGTTGCGACCACATGCACCTGAAATACACCAAATTTTGCCATATTTTATGACATGGTCTAGGTCAATCACAGTAGTAAATCTGCCCCATTATTTACAGGTCAGTGTCAGGGCTTATTCACACAAGCATATATTGGCCGGTGTTTTCACGGCCGGCCAATATACGCTTTCATCTAAGCAGTTCCCTCCCCCTCACCGGCTCTCTGCCTCTCCACTCCCGCGTTTGCAACGGGAGGGGGCGGAGCTAAGCTCCGCACTGTCCTGTCCACTCCCATTGCTAGCTATGAACAAGGGGAGGGTTGGTGGGAGCTTAGCTCCGCCCCGTCCTGCCCACTGCCATTGCAAACCGCTCAATGGGGAGGAGAGAAGCAGAGAGACGGTGAGGGGGAATGAAGGGGAAGGGCTGCTCAGATCGAAGCGTGAAAACGCCATCCGATATACGCTCGTGTAAATAATCCCTTATAAAAGGAATTTTTGTAACAGACAAAATTACTTAGTACCGTACGTAATCAGTGCTTGGTGGCATTTTAGCGAAAACTGACATTGCGTGGTTTATACTCAGCAGATTTTTTTCTTCTACAGCAATTCTGTGTGTGATACCATGTATTATACACAATGTATATTAAATTTATATGTAATGTGTACCTTTTGGCCGGGTTCTCACGGGACGTAAATCCCGCGGAAATCTCATGGCTTGGCCGCGCTGAAAAAAATGCAAGATTTTCGCGGGATAAGCGCAGCTTCAAAATCTGCAGCCGTTTACCAGCTTAACAGGTTGACCACTCTTGGTTAGAATAACAGTCCTAAATATTTTCCTTGTGCACACAATTTCTGTAACCATGTATAGATGTACATGCAGGTCTTTAACAATGCTTTTGTAGCCTTTTTCATCCTAATTTCTTTTATACGTCGATACATCTTCTGAAAGTTGTTTGCATTAACCATGGTTCACACTAACCAGTCTTTCTTGAGATAAACAGATTTGGCAGTAACCAGGCTTTGTATGCTTTTATTTAATGGTCAAATCAGTTGTGAAATTGAAACACCTTTTGCCAATTAGTTCGTGGAGAGGTCATTAACACTAAGGTTCACTAACTTTTTCTCCCTGCACTGTACATGCGTTACTCAATGTGCTCAATAGAAGATATGAATAGTACCGTTTGTGTGTTAGTTTAGTTAGATTATGCTTGCTTATAAACGCTATTTAGATCACAATCAGACCGCATTTTATTGATTCAATGATGAAATCCAGGTGATTCCAGAGGTTTCATTTCCTTTTATTTACAAGTGCATCTGACATTTTCTGAAGCCACTCCGATGCAACGCTTTACCAACTCCGTCTTTGAATTTGTGAAGCATTGTTAAATGGGATTACTTTGTGTATTTGTATAGAAGTGCATTTCCTCTATCAGAAGATGTTGTAGCAAAAGGTGAAGTCGCATTTGTGGCATCAAAGATACAGGGAAGGGTTTATTGTATGTGGCACGCTAGCTGAGCAGCGCAGACATAATTGCTTCTCTCCATGCGATCCTCCTCTTGCTGATTGATATTCCGCTCATACAGTCACCTGCAATATTTGGATTAGATGTTGTAGTAAAATCTATGACGCTGTTCACTGCCATTGCTATAGCACGATTCATTCAGCCTACAGGCTACATACTGTATGCAAGTCGCTAGCTGTATCCTAGAGTGTTTTTGTCAT
This sequence comes from Eleutherodactylus coqui, assembly GCF_035609145.1. Classification (NCBI taxonomy): domain Eukaryota; kingdom Metazoa; phylum Chordata; class Amphibia; order Anura; family Eleutherodactylidae; genus Eleutherodactylus; species Eleutherodactylus coqui. The sequence continues at coordinate 88,417,919 of NC_089840.1, read as the reverse complement.
TGACCATGCATAAAATATCATTGATCGAAGATTCCAATGGAAGTCTGTTTATTTGGTAATCCTTTATTTAGGATTTAACTTTTTCACTGCCAGAGCAATTTTCACACATTTATTTATTTTTCAGTAATAGAACTTAAATTATTAAGTTAATATACCTAAAATGTTGTTTCTTTACCATTATAAATCATTTTGAAGTGCCTGCCACTAGGGGCCTTTCAGCGTCTTTGCAATCCACTCTCTGTTATTAGGTACAGAGCTTCTGTAGTCACAAGGACACTGGCTATTTAAATAGCAACAGGGGGATGGGTTATCTTCACAGGCAGCTTCCCTGCAATCACAAGCTTACAGCATGTGGGTGTGTGTCTGTGAGCATATTATTGTGGGTTTACTAAACTTTTTTCCCCCAGAATGTCTAAATGCCTGATTATCCTGAGAAAGCTGAGGGGTGGGCATTCAGATACTGCCCACATCCTGCTGATTGGACCAGAGGCAGGGCAATGCAGCATGGGAACTAAGGGCAAGGAAGTGCAAGACAGTGAACTACTGACAGAATGCTAGGCTTGCTGCATGCCCAATCGCTAAAAAGGCTAGCGTATTGCCGCATGTGGCAGCGTTTTCTTGGAAAGAAACTATAAATGTTGGTGACATTGACTATAAGCCACGTCCTAACATGTTGTCAGCTTGTTGTTTTTTCACCCACATACTAAGATTTTATAAAACTTTATTGCAAATGCAATTCTAAACTTTTTAACAAATTCTTGGGGAAAAGTTTTTTGCCTTTTTCCTTGGCCCTCTACAAACTTGTCTGCTTCCTCAGTGGCCTTCTATTCAATTCGCAATATTGATAGTGCGCTGTCACTAGATGACACCTCGCTCTCTTGTAGTCACTTTGACATTGGTTATCTTCCACCTGTATTTTTACAAGGGGGTGCTGATACGTCCTTGGCTCTGACAACAAAAAATTTGACATAGGACAGTGTTATTTCACAGTAAAAACAACATGGGTCCCTCGGATATGGATGCATTTCTGACTGCAGTGTTGCAACTTCTTCACCCCATCCAGATAGAATTCCTTTGTTTGCGTGACAAACCAAGTGTCAGCTATTCAGTAGCAGCTGTGCCTGCCGTGCCCAAATGGGTCAATACAGACAGTGTATCTGCTTTCAGCACTGTTCACACTGGTAGTGGGCCAAGCGATCAGCCGATCAGCGCAGATCCTGAGTGGTGGACACCCACCGATCAAATATTGATGACCTTTCCTGAAGATAGACCATCAATAATAAAAGTCTGGACAACCCCTCCAAGAGCTTAGAGCTTCCACCCTTCCCCACCATACACACATTTGGCTAGACCAAGCCTACGTCTGCCACAGGTACTGTGTATAGTGAAATTCCCGTGAAGGAGCCGCTAGTAATTAGGGGGTACACACTGATTCGAGGTCTGACAGTGGCATTAGAAATCTGTCTGCCATCTGTAAAATAATTATATTCCACAATTATAGTGATTACAGAAATAAATTGGAAATGTCAAGTTACATGAAATAATATCTCGCAGGAGCCTGACCACACCGCCTACATGTCTACTTTACGTTCTCCACTTGAAGTCTGTTTGCTTTAATTAAGAGTCCTTGACATTTCTTTTAGTCGTTACTTCTATTACTTGTCTGCTGTTTCATTTTGTTCAAGAATGTCAACTAATAGAAGCCCCAAATAAGTATTCACTAGTTTAATGGATCATTAGTAAATCCCAGTATGCCATCCGTCCGATCACGTTCACATGGCTCGCGGAAGCTGAGATATGACGGGTTGCTTGCTCCAGTGCACACAGTGCTGGGCTGGTGGTCACTGGGAATTTTCCCCAGCTGACTGCAGACGGTAATTGCTCTGCTGGGATATTGTATCAAAATTGATTTTTTGATGCTGCAGACTATATATTATGTTGGGGAAAGAAAATGACAAGTGAAATCATCTGTAAACGATGGTACCGAGAGCAGAAGAATTTCCCCTTTAAGAATAGATTGCAGACTGTAACAGCGCAGCAGAATTTTTTATGAAACATAATTGTACATGCAGTGGTACAAATGCTTAGTGGTTGCAGTTCACTCTAAAAGGGCACAGTACGCATGGTGGTTGCAATTCACTCCAGGTGCTCGCTTAAACGATCTGAAACAGAACACACCCTTTCATACCAGTTACCTTTCTATCAGTGAGAAGGACAAGTGTTTGCACACTGTGTGTCCCTCTGTCTGAAAATTTTGGCTAAGATGTAACTTTTACTCATACATTAAAATTAGAGCTGATTTTTTTAAGTGGACTTCCTGTTTGGGGTTAAAATATTGTCCTGGGAGAGGAAGGGTAATGGGGTATATTATATGTAGTTGTTTGATAAGCGGAGGGGAAGCACAGTGACAGCCGGTTACATGTCGCTCGGTGTAGGCGTGTCTGCTGCAGCCAATCACCACCTATGCCCATCACCTGGGCGTTCCCCATAAGTCAGGCCAGCCAACCCATGTCTCCACCCATACATCCGGTGGAGACAAGATGCACCAGTACCTACTTGTTCTTCCTTGGTGCTCCTTTGATCTGCTGGTTTCAGGCCCCGTATTCAGCATAATGCACACTGTGCTAATCACATGAGCAGCTCTGGCCAATCATAAAACAGGTATAGTGCATTAGTAGTCTAAAATTAATATAAGAATACCTCTGTAATTGACGCTTGAGATTCTCCCACACCATATGTAAATGTTGCCAGGCGGGTCGGACCGGCTCCCTTAGCTGCATTTTTATTTTCAACTAAGTCCGCTTCTTTATCCCCTTGTGACATGGATGATGCAACTGGCATCATCTACGCATCACTGGGAAATTTTGCGCTGCACTGTGCCGTCAGCTTCCTGCACATGCACAGATAAACTACTCCAATCTGCCCACAAATGGGATAGCAATTTTTTTGAAGAATTGTGTCATACACTGGTCTTAATTTAACCCCTTAGTAAGATGTACCTAACATATGCAGAAGCACATGCCTCTGGTACATTAGGCACATGTTAAACCGTCCATGTACCTAAACAAATAAGGGAGATGGAACAATACCTCTGCAGCGCCATCTATTGGAAGTTGGCACTGCAGAGGTATTGTTCCATCTCCATTATTTACACATTACCCAGAGGAGCATGAATGGCCTTATAAGACTCCTCACTCATCTTCTAGGTGCTCTCCCTAAGGAGGAAAGATAGCCGGAACAGAAATCTGTGCCAGCCAAGACTTAGAGTAGATTTCTGGCATCATTTATCCCAATTTCTAGCAGAATTAGGGCTCATGTCCACGGGCAAAATATGATTTAAGATCCGCAGCGGATCTCCCGCATGCGGATCCGCATCCCATAGGGATGCATTGACCACCCGCGGGTAGATAAATACCCGCGGATCGTCAATAAAAGGGATTTTAAAAAAAATGGAGCATGGAAAAATCCGGACCATGCTCCATTTTCGTGCGGGTCTCCCGCGGGGACGGCTCCCGCGGGCTTCTATTGAAGCCTATGGAAGCCGTCCGGATCCGCGGGAGACCTAAAATAGGAATTTAAAGTATTTACCATCCGGCGCGGGCGGGGAAGGTCAGCTGTTCCTCACGGCCGCATCTTCCTTGCTTCGGCTCGGCGGATGTGCCCGGCGCATGCGCGCGGCACGTCGGCGACGTGCCGGCGACGTGCCGCCGGCGTCAGGAATTCATCCGCCGGCCGAAAATGAAGATCCGGCCGTGAGGAACAGCTGATCTTCTCCGCCCGCGCCGGATGGTAAATACTTTTAAATTCTTATTTTCGGCGCTCATGTCCGCGGGGCAGGAGGGACCCGCTGCAGATTCTCCATGTAGAATCTGCAGCGGATCTGATTTTCCCCGTGGACATGAGGCCTTAAACTTAAATCGGTTGAGTCACGGCAGCAATGCCCCCTCCTGACAAGTTGTATCCACTTTTTTCAAAAGTAGTGAACACTGATGTAATGTAAAAAGTCATTTTTTCTTTTGCTCAAGCTCTATCGGTTTATTATTAGAGAATTTATAGGAAATTGCTTGTTTTGGAATTACCGTTTAATGTTTCTGTTCACATGCAGAGCAAAAAGGAAGTTAGTTTATTTATGAGAACAGCAAACTAAGAATAAACTGACCCATAAATCGCAGCAGAAGAATGGAAAGACAAGCACTAAATATCAGGAGGGCTTTGAGTTCCTTCATGTAAATGCAGTCCTAACGTAGAAGGGGTTTTCTAACGCTGTAAACCCTGGAACATCTGGTCATGTGAATGTAGATAAGTGTTTCCACTTCTCTCCTCTCCGTGTGACTGCTTGTCTCAGTATTCTGCTATTCTACATACATTATTCCTCTTCCAGGGTTTGTTAGGATACCGTGCATGCGGGTTTTGGAATAAGGCCTCATTCACAGACTGATTTTATTGTGTCTGTTTTTAATGTCCGTTTGTGATCCGTGTGTCGTACTTTTTCTTTTTTCTTGCATGCAAATAAAGGCCCATTTTTAAAGATCGAATTGCTTAGCAATGTTTGCGCTCACATAGGTGTCCATGATAGGGGCTTGTTCTTCTTCTTGCACGCCAGTTGACTTGAAAGGGTGACTGTCATCCGAGAAGTTTGACCATGCTCTACGGTCCACTCTCTTATTTTTGGGACATAAAAGATCTCTTCTCGAACAAACTATTTCACTTCTATTTTCTAACACTACATCAGGTACCTCTACAGGCCAAGAGCTAATATACCCTAAATACAGAATTACTTGGCACTCAAGAAAACACAGTGCTCAATACATCCGATTGTCAATAGAAAATATGATCAACGCACTGACTATTAATAATAATCTTTAATGGTATAGCACCAACTTATTCCGCAGCGATATTGCGTGTATTGTCCCAGCCCCGCCATATCTACAGCAGCGAGGCCTTTCATTCACAAGGCATTAGACAACCCACATATAGGAGAACCTTTTCAGTCACAAGACCTTCCGCAGACCATCAAGCTTGCACAATCTATAACACCATTGGCATAGTCTCACTGGTTGCTACCGTGTTTCCCCAAAAATAAGGCACCCCCTGAAATTTGCAGAAGCCCCAAATATAAGGCACCCCCGATAGTAAGGCATAGTAAAGTGTGCAGACAAGTCAAGAGGCCCGTCCCCTGCTGCCATCCCCGTTGTCTCCTACCTCCAGATGTATAGGTAGATCTGCAGACAGTCTGCTGTTATCCTGTCCCTGCTGTGCTGTACGAGTGTGCTGTTGTGAGCTCCCCTTGCTGGCTGGAAAAGTCCATACTGTACGTTCTGTTCCTGCTGTACATGTCTGCTGTGATGAGCTCCCCCTGGTGGCCGAAAGCTACAATACCATCCCTGCTTATAAATGGTACAGGAACTTCTGTCTGCAGACAGGTACGCTACTTTACAGCCCTTATTTTTTTATGGCTCTGTGTGTGAGTCAGGCAACCTGTGTGTGATTCTTAAGGCTGGGCTCTCACAGAGCGTATTTCCAGCGGAAATCTCGCAGTTTGGCCACAGCGATAAACAGCGAGATTTCTGCCGGGAAAGCGCTGCTTCAAAACCCACGGCACTCAGCCGCTTGTTTTGAAGCGACCTGGCTGCACGCTTTTCCATTTCTGTGGCCGGTGAATCCGCACCACAACACCGGCTTCTCCCAGCTTTGCCGTGACAGATTTGCTGTCCCATGTGGATGAGATTTGTGAGAAATTTCGTCCACAAAGCTGGCCAATTCAGGGATTAGAGGCCACAGACGGATTTGCCGCGGTGAAATAAGACACCCCCTGAAAATAAGACATAGCGCATATTTGGGAGCAAAAATTAATATAAGACGCGTCTTATTTTCGGGGAAACAGGGTAGTTGGTCAACATGTTACCCATTTATGGGGCACCTCATGGGATACAGGATGGGTAACATGTTTGCCAACTTGTGTCCAGCAAGACTTTGTCTATAGAATGAGATACTAAGTGAGCTTGATGTTCCGAATAAAGTGCTATGACTGAAAACATTCACTTAATTTTGGATAAAAAATCTTTTATTGGATTTGGGAGATTTCAGAATTTTTGATGCTAATGGCGCTGGGTTGGCAACCTACTCCAAGCACGCCGGATATTTCTGAGTGCCATGGTTTTTCTATTCCGAATTTATACCTACAGGAGTGATTTGCAATCTTATTTGACTGAGAAAAGTCTATAATTGACCAAACCGTTAGAAATAAAGAGTCTGCATTGCTTGAAATACAATATTTTTTCAGCCTTCTAATTCTTTGAATGCCGAGTACTTCTGTTTCATAGAATTATGGATCCTGCTCTACGGATCAGATATGTAGAGTACTGCACATTCGCTATTTACACTCCCTAATGCTGTTTTGGCAGGTCCCTTAGGGGCCTTTCACATGGGGCAGAATATTCTGCAACAGCGTAGAGGAATATGCCGTCCCTGAATCTCGCACAAAGATCCACTTGGCTAACTGCAGATTGTGATGTGCAACTGCCAGAAGGATTCTGCTATTTTCAATTCCGCACCAAAATTTGTATGTCAGCAGTGCGGACTTTGGGGTTGCGTATTCTGCAGGAGGGCATATTCTGTCCTGTGTGGAAGGTCCCTCATAAATCTTTACTCACCAAATGTGAATATCCACATTGAAGACATATATCGTGTTTCCCTGACAATAAGACACCGTCTTATTTTGCAGGGAAAGTCTTATTTTACTTACATAGCAGGCTCGGTCCAGGTCCCTCCCACTGCTCTCCAGAGCCCCACGGCTCAGTCAATTCATAAAGCCTGCAGCCTCGCAACGATGGCTGTGATTGTCTGAGCATCACTCGAAGAACCAATCAATGCAGCGCTCCAACAATCAATCACAGTCATTGCTTCATGGTGGCGGGATTTATGAATCCCATGGCCAGGAAGTGATCTTGTGTGGCCAACTGAGGACTGTGGGAACCGCATCAGGGCTCTGGAGAGCAACGGGAAGGACCTCGCCTAAGCCTAGGGCTAGGGCTTATTTTCAGGTAGGACTTATTTTTGGGCAAACGGGGCATCATTGACATTTCTGATATAGTCACAGCATATGCCATACATAGAAAAAACAAATCCATGAGAGCATATCCAGGGTAAAAGGCCTGAAAATGTTATTATTCCTCCCCTATCAGTAATGTTCAACCATGTTGATCCTTGTCAAGCATTGGTCTTTTTTGCTTCAGCATATGCCATAAATATCTGATAGAAGAGGGGTAGCTGCTCCCTCTTCCCACCCAATGAGGCGACCGCCAGCAGCCAAATCCAAGCTACAAACAAATGGAGAGGCAGCTGCATACATGTGTGGCTTTCTTCATTCATTTCTATGGGAGTTACGGAACCAGCCAGAATAGGGAAAGTATAGTGCTTATGTAAACATAGCGGACTTGTTTTGGACTTAGAAGATATATTCTATATTACAAGGTTGTTAAAACTTTTTGTAATTGTCTAGTAGAAAGACTAGTCTGGTTATCAGATGCTAAATGTCCTAAAGGTATATATTGTGGGTCAAACTTTCTGCTATGCTTGTCTTGATGGAATCTCTCCTGGGGTCATATGCGCTTAGTTTATTAATTAATTGGGTGCATTTCTAGCCTCCCCATGTGTCAGTCAGAAAATCTGTACCAAATTATATTGAATTCGCCATGCCTTGGGAGGCCACATTTTTTGGGAAACTAGCAGATGTGGCATAGAACTTCAAAAATGTTGGTGCAAAAAGCCACTTGCACCAAAATCGTGACTTTTTGACTCTAGAAATCTGTTGCAAGTGGATCAATAAATGTCCTCTAATGTGTGTCCTTTGCCAGCAAACATCTTGTTGGGAAGATAAATGACGGAGTGAATAGTATTCTACATGATAGATGATGAGATGGTGATGATAGTACGGATGTCATCACCACCTCATCATACTTAATGCGCTCATAGCTCCATGTAGACAGTGGGGCAGATTTACTATTCTTGTCGATGGTTAGGTCTCTTTCACAGGAGTGTCATTTTGACGCAGAGTAGATGCGCTCAAAAAATCTAATCTAAAAGAACCTGTGGTTTCCTATGGGTTCTTTCAGACGAACGGTTTTTGACGCGCCTAAAAAATCACGCATCAAAAGATAGGACTTGTCCTATGTCTTGACGACACAACGCCGGCGGTTGCATAGTCTCCTATGGGAATCTCTGCGAGCCACCCGGCAAACAGAAGGGAAGCGGGAGGGTGTTTAACATCCCCAGTGGGTACTCCCTTCTTCCCCGTGGGGATGTTAAACACCCTCCCCCTCCCTTTGGATGAAGGGGGGTCTTTTGGAATAGAGAGAGTTCCTGTGGGGATGAAAGGAATCCCTATGTGGGCTCCCTTTACCCCTGCCGGGGATTCCCTTCATCTTGGGGCTGCGGCTTCGGTGCACTACAAGACGCCACAGCCAGTCTTGTTAAAATCATGAAAAATAGCCGCAACTTGGTTGCGGTTATTTTTTGTGCACGCTATTTAAGGCCCTAAAAGCCGCAATTTTTTTAGCGTGGCTACTGGGGCGCTAAAATGACGTTCGTGTGAACGAGGTCTTAGACATCGTAAACTAAGAACAGACAGTTTAAAAATGTGCCAAATTTAGCACCGTGGATAACGAGGGATGATAACATTCACACATCTCTAAAACTTTTGTCTAACTTTATATCACCTATTGCTTAGTTTGTGCTGAAATTTTGCAGCACTTTTTTGTGTACATTGGTGCTTTTAGACCGCTTCTTATTTTGTGCTAAGCCACAGCCCCCTTCCAGCAAGCCATACCCTTTTCCCTTGTTGAGCAGAGCAAAGCAAGCAGTGTCAAAACATGTAATAAATATGGTGAAAGCAATATAAGGCAGTTCTTCTTTATCGTCATCTGAGCCTGAATTCCCGCACATCTCGTTCCCCGGTGGATTTTATCGTCTCTGCTTATGCTGCAAAGCTTTATATGTTTTCCATCCTGAAGCGTGAAATGACAGATTGTATTGTTATTACATGTGGGTAAGATCTCCGCTTTCACTATACCGGCCCGGGTGCCATTTTAATTTGACACTTGTATAGACAGGCACTACAGGGGGAGCACGCTGACCTTTCTTTGATGTGGCTTTTCTGAATTTAATGCAGCATTTTCCTTGTTGATTTATACTTTCTTTTTCTTTTCTGCAGGAACTGAAGAAAGACATTAAGAAAGACGTGAGCAGTAAACCGCCAGACAGACCTAGCCAGACCATATCTAATGGCAGCGCCCTGCTCTCAAGTGAGGCTGTGGTCCGCGGATCTGGGAGAGGTAATTGAAATACCACTCTGCACATTGTACACGGCTTATGTGTCCCAATTGGTCTGCTTGTGGGTCATTTACAAAGATTGTATCGGAGTGTTCACACACGGCATAAATGCGATGTATTTACAGTACAAGTCATGGAGATGTGAGTTAAAGGGGTTGTACCACAAATGGAAGTTATCTCCCATCCTGGTGGTCTCAGCAAGGCTCCAGAATGGGACTTCCGTGTCATGCTCTCCTGTCACAACGCCCCACCCCTATCGTCCTTCCCTTCTCACATACACAGTTGCAGGTTGCATCTGCCCATGCTTGCTCCATCGATGCCGCTAGGTATCCAACCCCCTCCCCTTACCCCTTGATGTCCTACAACAGCATCCAGACGGAAGCTGGCTGACATCACCCAATTGGCATCCGACATACGTCGGGGACGTCCCACTGACATGCTTCTTGTGATGAGTCCTTTATTCATGATTGTATATAAATTTGTATTCCTTCATAATATGTTTATACTTGACAAAGGTGCTTATGAGCGCCAAAACGCGTTGCATCTCTGACACTTCTCTAACATTTATCTGCAAACAAGTCTTATGAGCGGAGTTTTTTGTTCTTCCTCACTTGCACACACAGTGACGTCATTGTGAATGGGTAGCTGGCCGAGCATGCATGGTCAGCGCTTCATTCATTTCAATAGGGCTGATGGAAATGGCTGAGTGGCACACCCTCAGGTGTTTCTGCAGTCCCGTTGAAAATAAATTGCACGATCAGCACTTCATTCAGTCTCCTCCTTACGGGGGAGGTTGCAGTAATCAGTGGGGAGAATGGGGGACACGGAACCCTCATTTTTGAGATCGGTGGGGGTCTTGGCAGTGAGACTCCAACCAATCAGCAAGTTGTCTTCTGTCTTAAGGATAGGGGATAACTTCCAATTGTGGAAAGCCCATCCACATGACGTGGGGAAAAATCCACACAATTTCAGGGTATTTCCCACATTGTGAATTTTCTGCAGATTTTAAGCAGTGCAAAAATTTATAGCAAATCTAGACCAAAATATGTATCAAATTCCGCAGCATTTAGTGTGAATTTGCAGCAGACCTCACCACATGAATTCAGTTTAATTAAAGGGGTGAAATCTGCTGCGGATCCACACCAAATGGTGGAGATTTTGACAAGGATTGTCATGCAGATCTGTTGCAGATTCTCAATTTTGAAAAATCTGCAGTAAATCCCGTGCTTCGAAGTGAAGGAATCCGCAAAAAATCCGCCACATGGGAACATACCGTAAATCAGCATGTCAAGTTATGCTGTGGATTTTTAGTGTGGATTTCTCCATTTCAAATTAAAGGGGGAGGGGGGCAAAGCTACACCAAATTCGCAAGATCATTACATTAAGACCTACAGTGTACTTTTTGAATCAGAAAATACGCTCTGTGTGAACATACTCCTAAAGTAAGAAGAGTCTCCTAAATGGTAATTTCATGTTCTTCTACCCCCGGTCTTGTGTGATTATGGATTATACTCCAAGAGCGGGTGCTGGTTACCACAATGATGAAGTACCACTTGTCAGTTAAAAAGGATTTCCCAGGAGTATGACGCACCTATGTGTAAAATACAACTATACAGAATACTATAATATGCGGACAGTGAATGACATGCAGTAAAGTAATCATTTCCCAGTACTGACTACTATGTTATCTGCAGTGTGGGCATGTATGTGGCTCTGCTGAACAAATGTAATTAGCAAAAAACCACCTCCGAAATAACCTCCAAGTAACCAAAGAAAACTACAGTTTCTTGCAAAAAATAATACATCAGTGTACTTGTGTGTTTTCTGTATATTTTTACAGCAATTTAGGCCAGTGGGAACGGAGCGGTCTGCTGCCTGCAGAAATCAGCACAATGACACCGGCTTGGTAAATAGCCAATCAGAAGGGGATCCTGGGTGACGGATCCTACCAATCTACTGTATACGGCCTATCCTAAGGGCAGACCATCAATAGTTTACAGCTGCACAACCTCTTTAAGCTGTTCCAAATAAATTCAGATATACAGAATAGTAATAGTACGCACATCCCTTCCTTCTATTCTCTACTTTTAGTGAGAACCTTCTTATGGATGTAACATGGGTGTTTCTGGCATCTATCATGGTTATATCTGCAGTGCATAACTCATTAGACTTTGTGGATGTTGTAGTGCAGGTATAGAACGCAATATGTACAAGTACAGCAATGGTTGGTTGTTCCTGCTTTACAACCTACATAAACCAAGTGACATTTACAGCGCAGTTACCAAGATGATGCTTGTATGTGTTAGAGATAATACTGGTTGCTATTATACGGTATTACATAAATATATATATATATATATATACAGGATAGGTTATCAGTGGTTCATCGGCTGGGGTCCGCCACTTGAGACTGACCAGTCGGCTGTTTGGGCGCCTGCTGTCAGTACTACAACACGGTGTATGGAGTGGAAGCGGATCGTTTCGCCCCTTAAGTTGAGGCCAGCTCTGGTAATTGCAGGAACAGTTCTCATTGATTTTGACGGGGGCTGTATCTGCAGTTACCAGCCGGCCAGTACGTGCGTCAGAGCGATCTGCTTCTGTTCCACACACTATGTTGTGGCCCTGACAACAGGCACCCGAACAGCTGATTGGCCAGGGTCCTTAACCGATCAACTATTAATGGGTGATCAATAGAAATTACCCAGAAAGCCCATTTAATATTTGAATTCCGTCAATTTCAGAGCATAAATCGTAATTAGAAATTGACTGGAAAACCCCTCTAAATAGGCACTAACCTTTCAGACAACTTCTATTCATCTACTAGCTTGTGATTCTCATCATTTCTGTAATAGACTTCCATTAAAAATTCTGTTGCTTTACCAGTGTAAATCACGTTTGAAGCGACTGCCACTAGGGGTCCCCCTTCCATCTTCTCTGCAATCCACTCTCTGTCCTTAGGTACAGAACTTCTGTAGTAACAAGGACACAGGGCTGTTTCCATAGCAAGCAGCTCAGCTGCACTTACTGACTGCTGGCTGACAGATCTGCAAACTCTATGGTAACTATCTCTGCTTTTCCTGCTGTTACAGGATCTGTTTGTGTCCGTGCACACATAACAGAGGGTTTACTAACCATTTGGCCAGAGAATCTTAGTGGAAAAGCAGAGGAACAAGCATTCAGATACGGCCTCCATGCTGATTGGACCAGAGACAAACCAGTGCAGCATGGGAAGTGAGGGTAAGGAAGTGCAGATCAGTGAACTACTAGCAGAATACTAGGCTTGCTGCATGCCCACTCCTTGAAAGTGGACTGTAAACAGTAGGACAACAGAAAAATGGGAAACGCCACCTGAAAATCAGAACTTAGACATCAAACAGGGTGCAAACAGCATCAAATGAGGGTAAGGAGAGCCTGGTGTATTTTAGAAAACTTGTTGAAAACTCAAGTAAAACTTTAAAGCCTTTAAAACCTTTAAAGCTTATTTCACACGAGCGTTTTTATGCGGCTAATTTAGCCATGATTAAATATTGCGACCGTCGAGAAACATCGGATTCCAATGCATTCATTCAGATGGCCAACTATTAGCCTCGTAAAATCGTCCGTCCGACAAACATAGGACATGGCGAACAAATACACCGGCCGATGTTTTGATACAGCTGAAAAAGATAGAACTTGCCCTATCTTTTGTCCACAATCAGCTGGTGGCTCCCATAGGCTTCTATGACGGGAAAAGGAGGGGGAGGGAGTTTAGCAGCGGCTAGTGCTGCTAACCCATGTCCGCTAGCTCTAATTAAATAACAGAAGCCATGCTGAACATTTATGCTGGCGGGAGGAATTCCGGGCTGCGGCGTATATCCGCACACCCAGCTGTGTGAATAAGCGGGAAAACGCGAGATTTATTCGTAGGTTCTTCTTGTCCATGCCAGCTGAAAATTGCAACGCTCGTGTGAAAGAGGTCTAAAGATGCTGTTTTTAGTGTAAGAAACAAACACATGAAATGGCGTCTGGATTGCATAAGTTGCCGGATATAACAAGAAAAGCATCTATTTCATGATGAAAGGACATAGAAATAGATCAGTAAGTAGGCGACATAGAAATAGATCAGTAAGTAGGCAGCCACTTACTGTCAGCCGGGCATTGTATATAGTGTTAGATCTTATGGATCTGTCTGTAAAGTGCGCACATCTCGTTCCCAATAATGTCCACATAAAGCCCCTGTTACATGCAGCGGCAGTGGGATTTATGGCAGCGTATGTCTAGATAATGACATTTACAGGAATTGATTAGATGCCAGCACAATGCAGGGAAAGCCCAATTTATGGCCACCGTCTAGGAGGGGCATTACCATGCACTTATATCTGTAGAAAATGAGGAAAAAATACCGGTGAGCAGTTTTACTCTATGATTTCATCCGGGTAATTTTAGTCTGACGGCAATCTAAGTGACCCATGACCAGCGGTTCGCTCATACTGAAATGATTCCTAACTGCAAAAATTAACCTAATAAGAACTGTAGAGTAAAATCACATGTGATTGCAGTGGATGTGGGTCCTACATAGGTGCAAAATATGCAGACTAATACCACAACTCCTTAATGAACGCCCGTGCGTCTTTTAACGGCGGCTGCATCAGAAGCCTGGCACGGGTCTCCGGTGCCAGGGGAAGTGGGTGCTCGGCTGTTGGTTAACAGCTTGGCATCTGTTCTAACAGCAGGGACTTGAGAAAGCTGTGATCCACACTGTTTATTCCTTTACATGCCACGATCAGCCGTGGCATGTAAAACACTGACAGACGGGGCTCCTACTCTCATCCATCGGACTACGGTGATGTGGTTTGCTATGGAATCCGGAGGCTTGAATATAGCCGGTGGGTCTGCCAGCTACGGTGGCCTATGAGGATCAGCCTCTGGCTGATCTTCATAGGCTTTGTAATACACTGCTATACTTCAGTATAGCAGTGTATTAACATCAAAGCGCACCTTTCCCCCTTTCCTATGTAAAAAAAAAATCACACATGTGGTATTGCTGCATTTGTAATGACCCAGAGATAAAAGTTATTATATTAATTAACAGACAGTGTGCACGTCCTGAAGCAAAATACAAAAAACATGACAAAAAGAGCTAATTTACAAGTAACTTAATAGAAAGTGATCAAAACGTCGCATGTTGCATTGATCAACAAATGGTATCACTAAAAAGTACAACTCGTTTAGCAAAAAAAAAATTCTTACACGGCACCGTGGACAAAAAAAAACAAAAGCGTGGGGGCTTTGAGATAAACAAAGAATAATTTTTTTTTTAAAGTGTGAAAAAGTAGCAAAAATAGAAAAGCTTAAAAAACGAAAAATATCCCGCGCCTTGAAAGAAACCAATCTTTTTTTTTTAATTTTGTTTAAAACAACGCGTTTCAACACATGATTGTGTCTTTATCAAGTGTATAAACTTGATAAAGACACAATCATGTGTTGAAACGCGTTGTTTTAAACAAAATAAAAAAAAAAAGATTGGTTTCTTTCAAGGCGCGGGATATTTTTCGTTTTTTAAACTTCATCATCCAAACCAGACCGTGAATACAAACACGGTGAAAGGATTTCCCCGGACGCCGCTCCAAAAGAACAGACGGAGAAGCAAGAAACCTGCTGAAGGCAAACGTGGACAACAGGTGCAGAGGGGTTATTTCCTTACCATCGGATTAACCCTTCTGGCACCGGGTAAGTCCACTCTTTCTCTTTTTTTCTTTTTTTAAGCTATAAAAGCACTTGAAATTGCTAGTGAGGCGCATTCTAAAGTATATTTTCTAAAAATAGAAAAGCGATATAAATTTGGCATTGACGTAACCATACCAGACGGAGGAATTAATTTAACATAATATTTATACTGCATGGTGAATGCTTTTAAAAATAAAAAACATGCCAGAATTGCAGTTTTTCTTAATCTTGCCTCTAGAAAAAAATTAAATAAAAAGCAATCAAAATGCTATATGTTCCCAAAAACTGGATAAACAAAGACTAGCGTTCCTCCTGCAAAAAACAAGCCCTCACAGAGCTCCGTCGATGGAGAAATAAAAATGCTATGCCTCTTGGAATACAACGACATAAAAGCAAAACCTAAAACTGTATGAACTTGAATCATGCGGAGCCACAGAATCACAGGACTTATTTTGCAGACTGAACACTGTAAAAATGAGATCCAAGACACAAATGACAGAATTTCTTTTTCCCCAGTCCCTTAAAAATATAATAAGTTATACAATACATTTTATGGGCCTAAAAATGTTGGCATTAAAAAATACAACTTTTCCCACAAAAAACAGCCGTCCTACAGATATGTAAGACTTTTGTATGGTCTGTGGGAACCAACACCTAGAGCACCGTCTGCATGCCCTCGGACCCCCATAAGATGTGCTGTGACCCGCTCGTGATAGGTGGCGCAATCAACAGGCCTTTGGGTATTTCAAGTAGGCATATGAGCCCTTTTAGAGAGGACGAGAATCTCATGATTCTTGTTTGCCCTAGCGGACCAGCTGATGACGTCATCACCAGCTCGTCCGCACTCGGGCAGCCTGTTCAGACTGTGCGATTCTTGTTGAGAATGGTGTGGTTCTCGTTCACTTATTGTTCAGTGTTTCACATTTGTATGTGAAACACTGAATGATAAGGGGTCAAACTGCCCCCCATGTGAAAGAGAACTGCACAGTTCTCGTTCAATCATTGGTTCACGTTTAGGCCACTCTCAATCACACTGCTTTTTACCACGATTAGCGTGGCGTGCCGAGCGCTGTGCTAACCGCGGTACAATGCTCCCATTGATTTTAATGGGTCTTCTCGGGTCTATTCTTAAACACAGCAATTTTCTAGCGCTGTCTGTTGTACTTTTCAGTGTTTTTGCTCTTTTTTTTTAATGCACCCCATCACCAATCACAATCAAGCATCAGCCTTACAGTACAATCCCTGTGGAGGAGATTTCAAAAATCTCCTTCACATGGAGTGGAAAATGCTGCAGTCTCTAAATCCACAGCAAGCCTCTTTATGCTGCGGATTTCTACCCATGAAATACAAGGGTTAAAATCCGCAACGGATCCACTAAAAACTATAGCCAAATCCACATCATCCAGGTGCACCTGGGCCGCTGCGGATTTGCTATAAGCTTTCCGTGTGGAAAGCCTGCAGTGAATACGCAGTTTGTGAAGATGGCGTTGTATTTAAAGGGTTGACGTCCACAGCGTAAATACGCAAATCTGAATCCACAGCTTTTTTCAAAAGTGCTAGGGATTTGTTGCCGTAATTTCTCTCTTCGTGTGAAGGAGATATCTGAAATCCGCACACGGATTGTTCTGGAAATGCTGCAGAATTTTTTGCAGCAAAATCCACTGGGGAAATTTTGCAGCACTTATGGCCAGTGCGAAGCCGGCCGAGCTGCCATATCTCCAGCGATTTCAACGTGAGCATAGAAGACTGTAGGAGGTGTCTATATAGGCATATTATTCTAGGTAGGAATCTGCAGAGAGTTCCATAATAATGATCAGCAGGGTGCGATGTCTTGTACCCCACGGACCCCACACACAACTAGAGTTATATGGTGTTGTTTTATTAGTATTTTCAGCAGTATTTTCAGTGTGCAAGTGGTGGATGGAAACTGATGAGAACTATGTAGAGCAGTGTGCGTGCCTACAGCTATAGATGGTGCCAGGTTGGGTGCCTTCCAGATGGCACCTTGTTATGGCACCCTCTTGTCACCAAATACATCACTTGCATTAGATTAGAGCACTTCAGTTTGTGGCTGTCCAGCTTTAAAAGCCGCTGGAGATCACTACCTAAGGGCTCCTTCACATGGGCGTATGCGCAACTACGCTCGCCGCTACGGAGTTTAGTTGCGCATGAACTAGGTAAAAAGTTTTTTTTTTAACCTTTCAAGCTCTGCGCTATTCCACACAAGTTTGAAAAAAAGTGGTAAGATGGGTCCTGCCCTATCTTTATTGCACAAAGTATTAGAAACATAGGGCAAGTCCTACCTTTGTCGGGCGTAGTATTAGCGCCTTACAATACTGCTAGGGAAAAGTAAAATTGAAATGAATGGTTTGGTCCCGTTATGCGCCATCTGTTTATGCAGCACAATGCTAATGAGACTGAACAGGCCTCCGTTCTCAGCAGCTTGCACTTGTTCCTCATTTATATTGTCGCGTCGCATCACAGCGCAATCGCAAACTTGCGGTTTTGCGGCGATGCGGTGCGATCTTGGCATTGCGATTTTCTCGCAGCGATTATCGCCGTCGCCAGTGGAGAGGAGCCCTGAGGGACGATCGTTTCCACAACATCAGAGGACCCACACTCCAGTAACCATTGAGGACTCCTGATCCAGTGCTGGGTTTACATGGAGTCTAATAATAACAAATGAGCCCTTCCCATCCACATGATGTGTACACAAGGGGGCGTAGTCTATCTTGATAGGTGGACAAATTGATCACACCCTCTTGAAGGAGGGCACTGCACTATATAAGGCAAGCACCTTGCATCCAGAGCTCATTCCCTAGCCTACCATCTGGGCTATGGACACCAACTTTTGTTATTTTCACCTTGTATCCATCCTTTTCTTCTGTCAATTCTGACACTCTGGGAAAAGAAACTCGGGCGGGTTCTGTTAGATAAGCTCCTACACGTAACAGGCTAGTAAATCACTAGTCTGTTTATGTGATAGCTAAAGAAGCAGCAGATTGGTGAACGGGGTGTTCTCTATAGAGAAGCAGGGGGCTAGTGCTTCTCTCCTTTTCCTCACCTGGGGATATGTGTCCTGAATAAGCACAGGCACAAAAACCCTTGCGATACCGGCTTAGCGTCCCAGTATGCATATTGCATAGGACGAACCGGCTATCCAATCTCTGGACAGAGACGGATTGCTCCAATACTACTTTACTCACAGCATAATACTGCATCCCTATGGTATGTTTCTGTGAGTAGTAGCAGCTTGAACATTCCCGTATCAGTCCTGAACACCCCACGCCAGACATTCGCATTCAAGGCTGATTTGGCAACCTCGGGAGATGATCCCTACGGCCAAGGCCAATTCCGACTATCCATTTAGGAATTGGTCAGGTACCTCTACCCTCCTTTGAAAAAAAGGGGGGGGGGGCAAAAAAGAATTGTGAAGAAACGAACGTTCAAATCACTAAAAATTGCATCCATCTACGGTGTGTGGGCTTTATAAATAAAAAAGACCAAAACAACTGGGGATTATCTTACAAACCCCAAGTACCAATATACCCCTGCCTCATACATTACCGGCTTTAAGCAGGACAAAAAAGACTTCGTGGTCGCCGGTGACCAGATCACACAAACACCCACACACACAGCACAATTGGATGCCCATCTTTAGTGACGGTGTGGTTGGATGGTATTTACCACGCCCCTTACTTACTTTTTTTGTTTTTGTTGTTTTATGTGTTGTGCCCCTATATGTGCATTTTTAAAAAGTTCAAAATAAAAATTATATTTTTTAATTCAAGTCACCACTGTGAAAGGGCTACTCAAGTTAAATTTGGAGACTTTTTGCTCTGCCTACTCTGTGAAATATCATTTATATTGGCTATACCACTTAACGTCCTTTTTAAATTGGCTATTCACCCAGAGATAAATCTAAGTAGAAGCAAAAAAGAAATAATTACAATAAATAGCCAAAATTTTAATATATTCTCAAAGAGCATATTCTGCAGAAAAGAAACTCATCAAGTGGAAATGGGGAATAGAAGAGTTAATGGAGGTCATCGTCGTTGTGATGAAAAAGGTTTAATCCTTAAATTAACCATAGATTAGTGATGTTTTCTTTAGTCATTTGTAGCAGCTCGGTTTTTTGGCCACGTTCAGGTTTGCACTTTGGGACGATTGGCAGGACCTGTGAGAGTTCCAGAATGTTTCTGCATCCGTAACAATGATTGTCTGTATCAGAATGTGAAGATTCTTGGTGCTTAAATGCAACAGATCAAAAAGTTAATTTTGTTGTCCTATTAGATTGTTTGTAAGCAATTATATTCATCATTAACTGGTTTATACAAAGCAATATTCAGCATATTAAGAAGAGTGATGCAAAGCAAATGCCTGAATATAAGCTTGAGCAGTGGTCAGCGACTAACAGAATGGTATTTAACAAGGAGAAATGCAGAGTCCTACATGTGGGCAAGAAAAATGAGAAAAGCACATACAGAATGGGAGGAATTGGGCTAAGCAGCAGCACATGTGAAAAAGACCTGGGTATACTAATAGATCACAGATTGAGGGCTTATTCACAGGAGCGTATATCAGTCGCCGTTTTCACGGCTGTCTGATATATGCTACCATCTGAGCTGTCTTGCCCCTTCCCTCCCCCTCATGGCTCCCTGCCTCTCTCCTCCCCCCCCGGCTGTTTGCAATAGGATGGGGCGCAGCCAAGCTCCCGCCCTCCTACCCACAGCCAGCAATGGGAGTAGGCCGGAGCTTAGCTCCACCCCCTCCCCTCCCCCTCCAATTGCAAACAACCCGAGTTGGGGTGGGAGGTGAGAGGCAGAGAGCCGGTGTTGGCGGGAGTGAAGGGGGAACGCAGCCCAGATGGCAGCGTATATCGGCCCGGCGTGAAAACTGCGCCGATATGCGCTTGTGTGAATAAGCCCTAAACATGAGTCAACAGTGTGATGCAACAGCAAAAAAGGCAAACACAATTCTGGGATGTATTAGGCCGCATGCACACAGGCACACACGGATTCTGTGTGGGAAATGCTGATCTGTCAGAATTCTTTTTCTTCTGTAATGCAGATGTGCCACCGGTGCACACGCGCAGTACAGATTTCCCCACAACGTTGTCTAGGCAGTGACGCGCATCCAGAACACTTCTGCAATGCTTATTGCAGAATTGCCGTGGCTGGGACGGCTTCTATTGGCTTCAATGGACGTTGTCCCTGTGTATCCGCTCTAAAATAGAGCACGCTGCGATTTTATTTTCGGCACATAGCGACCGCAAATAAAATCCACCTGTGTGTGCGTGGAATCTCCACACACATCAATGGGCACATTGAGCAGCAGATCGCCCGCACCTGTTGACAAGTGCGGTATCCGCTGCTAAATTTGCATAGAGTCTAGATCTCATGAGGTGATTATCCCCCTCTACTCTTCCTTAGTCAGAACTCATCTGCAATACTGTGTCCAATTTAAAAAAGACATAGACAAACTGGAGCAAGTTCAGAGAAGAGTTACCAAAATGATGAGCGGTCCGTAAACCATGTTCTATGAGGAACGGTTAAAGGATCTGGGTATGTTTAGCTTGCAAAAAAGAAGGCTGAGAGGAGACTTAAAGGGGTTGTCCCGCGAAACAAAGTGGGGGTATACACTTCTGTATGGCCATATTAATGCACTTTGTAATGTACATTGTGCATTAATTATGAGCCATACAGAAGTTATTCACTTACCTGTTCCGTTGCTAGCATCCCCGTCTCCATGGTGCCGTCTAATCTTCAGTGTCTAATCGCCCGATTGGACGCTCTTGCGCAGTCCGGTCTTCTCCCTTCTGAATGGGGCCGCTCGTGCCGGAGAGCGGCTCCTCATAGCTCCGCCCCGTCACGTGTGCCGATTCCAGCCAATCAGGAGGCTGTAATCGGCAATGGACCGCACAGAAGACCTGCGGTCCACCGAGGGTGAAGATCCCGGCGGCCATCTTCACAAGGTAAGTAAGAAGTCACCGGAGCGCGGGGATTCGGGTAAGTACTACCCGTTTTTTTTTAAATCCCTGCATCGGGTTTGTCTCGCGCCGAACGGGGGGGCTATTGAAAAAAAAAACAACCCGTTTAATAGCTGTCTACAAATATCTGAAGGGCTGTCACAGTGCTGAGGGATCAGCCCTATTCTCATCTGTACAAAGAAGGACTAGAAGCAATGGGATGAAACTGAAAGGGAGGAGACACAGATTAGATATTAGACAGTGAGGGTGATCAATGAGTGGAACAGGTTACCACAGGAGGTGGTGAGTTTTTCTTCGATGGAAGTGTTCAAACAGAGGCTGGACAGATATCGGTCTGGGATGATTTAGTGAATCCTGCTTTGAGCAGGGGGTTGGACCAGATGACCCTGGAGGTCCCTTCCAACTCTACCATTCTATGATTCTACAACATTTTTGGAAACTATTTGTGTGGGAAAGTTCATTAGTGGTCATGTTTTTACTGATCTTTTTCCTGCAACATTTCCTCATGGCTCATTGTATTTGGATAAGAAGGGCAAAAAAATGAGGTGTGGAAGAAATACTGCAGGTGACAGGTAGTGGGGTGTAAGGTACAGTAACTACTCTGCTTACTGCAGCGATCAGCCATACATTTCCTCTGACGTGGACCCTGCAGTAATATATGGCAACCCTTCAGATGTATGAAGATCTGTGAAATACACAGATTACTCAACGGCATCAATGACTCAACAGCTCTGTGTCCTGGCTCCTACAGGGTGATCCCAAGCGTGGGACATCTTTCCCCTACAGGACATGATTTTCTTCATGCGACAACCTCAGAGTTCAGAAATTCTAGAAAAGGAAAATAAAACATAAATGTACTTGAAAGCTTGTCATAGTAGTTATACATAATATTTTACTTCTCATTGGATTCTGACATATGGGGAGTTGTTTTTTGTGATCCTCATATTAGAAGTTGGCTTTAGTCCTTTCAGGAACGACGGGTAGGACCTGCACTCTTCCTGCTAAATGTTCCCCCTATTATATTAAGCAAAGGGTTTTCCAGGCGACTCACACATTTTGATGACAGCCAGATGTCTTATTACCAGAAGTTTGAAGGGAACTTCCCCACCTTCCGGTCTGGGGTTGCTGTACTGTACAAAAATTTTAGGCAGAAGTTGAAAAAATGCTGCAACATAAGAATGCTTTCAAAAATAGAAGTGTTAATGGTTTATTTTGTCAGTTACTGTGAATGAGCAAAAGAGAAATCTAAGTCAAATCAGTATATGGTGTGACCAGCCTTCAAAACAGCATCAGTTCTTCTAGGTCCACCTACATTTAGTTTTTGAGGGAACTCGGCAGGGAGGTTGTTCCAAACATCTTGGAGAACTAAGCACAGACCTTCTGTGGATGTCAGCTTGGTCAAATCCTTCTGTCTCTTCATGTAATCCCAGACAGACTGGATGATGTTGAGATCAGGGCTCTGTGGGACCATATCATCACTTCCAGGACTCCTTGTACTTTTGTATGCTGAGAATAGTTCCTTGGGGTTGTTTTCCTACTGCAGAATATATTTGGAGCCAATCAGATGCCTCCCTGATGGTATTACATGATGGATAAGTGTCTGCCTGGATTTTTTTAGCATTAAGGACACCAATAATCCTGACCAAATCTCCAACCCCATTTGCTGAAATGTAGCCCCATACTTGCAAGGGACCTACACCATGCATCACTGTTGGCTGCAGACAAGTATTATTGCCCAACTCTCCAGGACTTCTTCGAAACAACTGCCTTCTGTTACAGCCAGATATTTCACATATTGACTCATCAGCCCAGAGCACCTGATACCATTTTTTTGCCCCCCAGTTCCTATGTTTTGATGCATAGTTGAGTCACTTGGCCGTGTCTCTACATCAAAGGTATATTTTCTTTTTTGTTATTCTTCCATGAAGACCACCTCTGGGCAGACTTCTCCAAATAGTAGATGGATGTACCTGGGTCCCACTGGTTTCTGCCAGTTCTGAGCTGATGGCACTGCTAAGCATCTTGCAGTTTTGAAGGCAAGTCTTTCATCTGCTGTAGTGTTTACTTGGTTGACCATTACGTCTTTGATCCTCAACGTTAGGCATTTCTTTGTGCTTCTTCAAAAGAGCTTGAACAGCACGTATTGAAACCTCAGTCTGCTTTGAAATCTCTGCCTGGGAGAGACCTTGCTGATGCAGTGTAACTTGTTGCTGTGCTCAATTTTGCCATGGTGTATGACCTGTAACATGAAACTGTCTTCCACAACCTCACCTTTTATAGCAGAGTTTGGCTGTTCCTCACCCAGTTTTAAGCCTCCTACACATGCATTTCTGACTCAGCTAATGATGAAAATGATGATCACTATCACCTGTTTGGTATAATTGGTTAATCAGACACCCGATTATAATCCTACAAAATCCCTGACTTTGTACAAGTGTACCTAGAAGACTTGATGTTGATTTGAAGGCAAAGGGTCACACCAAATATTATTTCGATTTAGATTTCTCTTTTGTTCATCCACTTTGCAATTTATTAGTTGACAAAAATAAGCTATTAACACCTTTGTTTTAAAAGCATTCTTACTTTGTCTTTATTTTTCCTCACCTACCTAAAACTTTTGCTCAGTACTGTATATTCAGGAGTTAGACACTTATGGAGTGTGGGATATCTAGTGGCGCCCCTTCAAAACAAAAGTTAACCTTTCTTAGCTAGCTGCTCCGTGTGGGACACGTATTGGATTCTACAGGGATGTTACCTATTAAACTTTTCATTTATTATATCTTTTACCAGCATTTCTGCTGAGTCTTCTCACAGTTTATCTGTTATACTCCCCTTGAGACGTGGACTCTGGGTCCCCCCTTCTGCCTCCTATCCGTTTCCCTATTACCCTTCCCTCATTATCCCTTTTCTGGCTTTTGCCTTTTATTATTTGGGTATCACTTGTGCCTTCGTTGCCCCTGATTAGGCCTTAGCGACCATTTTTCTACATTACTTTGGCCTTTATTTGGATTTTCCCATGTTACACAGTTAGGCCACTCTCACACAAGCGGTTTTATGATGCGTATTATGCGCGCAAAATACGCAGCACTAAACCTCCATTTATTTCAATGGGACCTCTCACATTAGCACATTTGTGCCACGCATTATACACACACACAATCGCACACAGCATGCATTATTTTGGGCGTTTTAGTGCAGTTTTCACTCACTAAATTTCCCATTGAAATGAGAGGGGTCTGTAAAAAGCGCACTAAATATGCAATTTCACATGTCATACAGCGATTTTTTACACAGATTACTATGCCTATGGGAGGGGAAAAATGTTGTGACATCAGCTTGCTTGCCTGCTTTGTTACTGTGTAGAAATATGCACTAAAAACGCAGGCAAATGCGTACAAAAACGCCGCTCTGCATGCAGGAGGAAACGCAGCATTTTTATATACACTCGTGTGAGAGTGGCCTTAGATTTGTAGATCAGAAACCTGAATATAGATCTGGGCCAATTTGTATGCAACTGGAACGCTTAATTTTTATTACATTGTATTGTAGCTTTTTGATTTACAATGTTAAAAATCTTTTCAGTAAAAATACAGTTAAACTAAAAAAAAAACCAACCAACCAGGCCTCCTCTTTCCATATTTAGTGCATATGATCAGTATGGAGGCTGACCCCTATTCATGAGCCTTCTCTATGAGCCAGACTAGAATACTCGACATGACCATTTCATCATATTTATTACATGCTGAGAGGAAAATAATCCAAACAGCTCTGTCAGTACGTAAATCCTGGAGGAACATATGTTAGAATACGACATTTCTTATCCCTCTTTTTCCCTGATTCAGTGGGATTTTCTAACTGTTTTATAACATATGATCAGCTTGCGGCGACGACTGCATGAAGATCTGCCAACTGCCTGCATGAATTGTCCTCGTTCACACAAACATATGTCATGCTTGACAGATAAAGGACATTTGGTTGGTCACAATGCCACCAAACAGCTACACGTATCTCAGCTTCCAGGACCCTGTTAGCTGATTTCAGAATACACTGGAGTCTGAAAAATTGTATATATCATCCGCTGTCGCGTACGTATCTGCCTCAGTATTTGCTCTGCTATTAAACTCACCCATCTGTGTTCTCTGTTTGTCCGTTTTTACCTAAATATATTTTAACTTACTATAAAATTGGCCACAAAATGAGGTAATGGGAAGGAGAGCATTTGGGCCTCATCATTTGTGCGATGTACTAGTCAAGATTATTCTTGTTTCCTGCCAAGATATCCAGAGTGAATCATCTAGAAGTAAGAACAGACTGTACACCTGCTTGGAGCGTGACACGGATCCGATATTTCACCTTCTTAAATACCCAACAACTCGGAGAACAAATGCTCATTTGGGAGCCCGGTTGTGTGATTGCTGTCTATGTAATCAGGTTTTACAGTGTGCACCTGCAGACCGAGCCTGCCTGATTTTATAGTATAATTAGTATGTATTCAGTGTTACCATAACGGGAGGATTCTGCATGTAATTGTTGTCAAAACAAGATCCAGCCTGTAATCATCGGGTTCTCCTGCTAAAACGTAATTTATTACTTAATTTGTATTTATCAACTGATAAGAAACGAAGTTATTAATTTATCTGATGTCTTGTGGCTGAAGAGTAAGAATTACATCCGCTGGGCGCACTAAAGCGCCAAGCCTCCGGACGGACGCAGGATTATGTCCTTTTAAACCCGCAATCACTCACAAGGACCAATTGCACCTCTCCAGGCTACTATGGAAGGACCCATGTCCCTTACTAATCAGGGAAAGTGGGGAACCGCTGCCTAAAAGCAGGGTAATCGTCCTGATAAGTTCGCCCCACTGTCTTTTTCTAGGACCTGGCTATCCCTGATTAGGGACCTGGAGAGATGCACTAAACACACATGGTTGAACACAACTCTGTTCACACACACTGAACCCAGAACAGGACAGTTCACACCTCATGTCTAGCAACCAGCACAGACATACAGAACATGTTGCTGTTCACACCAACATAGAGCAGGTAATGCACACCACATAGAACAGGACAGATCACACCTCATGTGTAGCCACCAGCACAGATGTACAAACACATGTCACTGTTCACACCAACATACAACAGGTAGTACATACGGCATACAACAGGAACCCCACCCAGAGCCCACCTGCAGAAAGATTGTAAATCATAGCTAGTCCAAATGTCCTCACTCCACGGGGGAAAAGAGAGTCAGCCACTGTGCTGACATAACCGTGAATAGTGTCAGGCATCACCCATATGACACACATAGGATGTCAGACATCTGGAGGCCGCATCTTCCGGTATAAACTGCACGAGCAAACTCTAACATCGTTCGCTAAATCACTAGATGTAAAAGCACCTTTAGGCAATCAGCCACACTTCGCAGTCCAATGTGTCTGCCAGAGCTCTGAATATTTTTTAATTTGCCCATTACAGATCACATTATGACGGAGAAGTAAGAAAATCTGTGAACAATGTAATGGTAGTATACAACTGTGATGGACCATATACTGTGAAATTCTTCTAACCTGGCATATGATAATCCACAAAATTTTGATAATACAAAAATCAACAATCGTTTCCAAGATTTTAATTATTTGATTATTTTGACTTTAAGGATGTTGGGGCTTATTTAAAAGGGTTGTTTGGGACCACTTAACATGAGAATAGGTCATCAATAGATGATTGGCAGGGTCTGCTGCTCAGGGTACCCACTGATCCTAGGCCCACTGTCGGTGTGGAAATAGATAGCACTGTCAATGTTGCAGCAGCCCAGTTTGATAGTGCAGGCACATCTCCAATTGACTTCAATGGGAACTGTACTTGTAGTAACCAACATGGCCACTGCACTACGGACAACGCTATTTGCTCTAGTTCTGTTTACACTTATAGCGGTCCCGGGGATCAGCTGGTGGATGTGCATCCTGAGTGGCGGACCCGTGCTGATCAATAGTAAAAGTCCAGGAGAACCACTTTTAACAACCCCTGGAACTCTGAATTCTGGCATTCAAAAGTTGCAGTTTTGGCACACACACTAAAACTGTGAGTTCTGGAGCCAGTACGCTGCGCTGTGACACTTTTTTTTTTAAATGGACAGGGTGAGGCTTTAGTGGCCCATCATATTTACTATAATCTACTCTAGAAACTTTGCAGATTATACAAAAAGAAACCTTTCCAAAGCTTCTGGCTAGAGTATGGAACAAACGTAGAGGCTTGCACCTCTTAATCATAGAATCATATAATGGTAGAGTTGGAAGGGACCTCCAGGGTCATCGGGTCCAACCCCCTGCTCAGTGCAGGATTCACTAAATCATCCCAGACAGAGGTCTGTCCGGCCTTTGTTTGAAGACTTCCATTGAAGGAGAACTCACCACCTCCTGTGGTAACCTGTTCCACTCATTGATCATCCTCACTGTGTAATATCTAATGTGTCGCTAATAATTTGTCGCTCATCTGAGCGCTGGGCAGTGTGTAAAACGTTAAGTAAATAACCCCAGTTGCCTATATGTACTCTTAGACTCAGCATGAATGGCCAATTACTTCCATGGCCGACATGTAATGGTGCATTATCCCTAAAGCAGGAAAAAAGTAATAGTCTACAAGAGAAGACCATGGGCTGGATCTGGGCACAAACCTTCTTATTATGTTTGCTGGACACAAATACCGGTACTAGAACAAAACGTTTCCGAATTAGGCAAGATTTGTAGAGCATGTTGTGCCTGTTGGTTTATTTAGTAGAGGTCTATAATATCTCATTCTTTACTCTCTTGTCTTCAACTGACCAAGACTTATTTGCACATGTTGATCGAACAAAGATATGGTTGAAATGCAGCTGAGAGATCTCAACACAGTTTTTATGACCCCATATTAAGGGGGTGGACAAAAATATGGAAACACCGTACGAAATTTGTGTTTACTTAACCTCTTGCCCTGCTGTGGTTGGTTTTGAGAGCAGCTGGTAACAGCAGCTGAGTGGCTCAAACCCCTGACCAATAGGATCTTGATGCTCGGACGGATGCTCAGTTCTGTCCACCCCTGTATATCTATGTATTTCTTGCATTGTAATACATCTATTACATAGTTTTAGAACCATAGTTTCAGTGGTAGTCCTAAAAAAAAAATACAATTGCAATTACAACCATGTCTTTCCATTAATGGTCCTGCGCCATCATACACCATGCGATTATGTCCCTATAGTGGTATTAGTCATAGCGCCTGCAACATCATTTAGAAAAATGTGGAAATGGTAATTATTTCACACAGGAAATACATTTTTAGTAATTGTTATTGTTACTCTGAAGACAATCGGCAGCTGTTGTTTTGTTCTGTCATTTAATAAGCTTTCACAAGGTGTAGATTTACTTAGCATTATAATTCAAAGATCCGCTTCATTTTCAGTTTCTATAAGTTGATAATAGAAACAATTTAGCATCTTATTCTCACTGGTAATGGAGCCTATTATGTCAGTGTGTCATTAAATCTATGTGTTTGTCTATGGATGTGTGTATAGTGTGATCATTCACCCTAAATCCACCTTCTGTTCTAGCCGCCCCTAGACATGGATGAACGTTTCAGAAGTTTGGTTCGGTCTGAATTGGTTCTAACCGAAGGTGGTGGCTCTTCTTCAGTGGTGTAGCTCAGTAGTTAGCACTGCTGCCCTACAGGCTTGGGGCACTGGGTTCAAATCTGACCAAGGACAACATCTGTACGGAATAGGAAAACTCCATGCAGATGTTGTGTTTGGTCAGATTTGAGCCTAGGGCTCCATCACTTGGTACGTTAACATGAGTGTATATTTTCACGCGATGTGCGATTGTGTGAAAAAATATGCGGCATGATCTATTTTGGTGTGTATTACACACTGCACTAGGCTATTAAAGTGAATGGGTCAGTGCAATTATGCAGTGAGTACACAGGAAACATGCATATTCACTGCATATTTGTGCAATATTTCCATGGGCCTATCTGCATTCTTTTTAGCGTTCGCAAATACAGTATATTTGTGCACACAAAATCCCGGAGCGGAGGAAAAACAAGGGCGTAAGCTATTTTCTGTTGCGCAAATATGCAGCGCATTTGTGCGACTAAAAATTCACTTATGCCCCCGTGAGCAAGCCTTAATAGTGACCCCATAGTGTCCCCAGTAGTAAGTCACCCCCACAGTGTCCCCTATAGTATGTCTGCCTTATATAGTTGTCCCCAGTAGTAATAGTATCCCCAGTAGTAAGTCACCCCCATAGTATGTGTCCCTTATATAGTTTTCACCAGTTGTAATAGTACCACCCATAGTGTACCCTAAGTTGATTACAGTAGTAATAAGTGACCCCTATAGTAATAGGGACCTCCCAATTGGACGACTCTCGCAGACAATAGGGGGAAGGGGTCAGAGGTCAGTGGTCACCAGCTGCAGGCCTGGTGAGTGTAATGCTGCGTGGCCGTCAGGATTTCGGCCCGCGGGCCTTGTGTTTGATACATGGGCAATATGTTGTAAAGTGGACATACTGTTGGCTTCCAGTTCATTAAACTCACTCTAATTTTCCTGCTGTTTGTGCATTTATAATAGACTTATAATTGGTTTAATGTCCTGAATGCCATTTTCCGTTAACAAATGTACAGTACCTACTTGCATCCATCATATGCCGCGCCTACGCAATTCTCCTTTCACTGCTTTTAAATTCCTAGGCAATTAATCCATCTATTTGCAAGAATTATTGCAGCTGTAGGGGTGGACAAAAATATGGAAACACCAAAGCTGTTTTCTGCTTCTTTTTCATCACAATCCTTCACAATGATCGTTTGTCTCTGTCGCTCAACACACAAAAACTACAATTCAGGTGCCATTCTGCAATTGTCTTCAGGTGTTATCAACTTAGTGATTAGTTTTCCTCTGTCTATAAAATGAATTATTTTGTAAGCAACCGTTTCAGTGTCAGGCAGTGTAGAGCAATACTCAGCAACATGATCGTTTTACATAGTTTCCAGGAATCGTCTGTGGTATTGTTGGTCATGAAGATTATGGCATTGCTGTGCGCTTTAGAGTTGTGAATAAACATGTGCCTGATGTTTTAGATGTCAAGAGGTGTGAAATCAGTATCCCTGTTCAAATACATTATTTAGGGCAGGTGTCACGTCCAACTCAGACATATTGGTAGCATCCTAGAAGGAAATACAAATGGGGAACTATCACAAAATCCCAAGATTGGAGAAGACTGCACCTATCAATGGAGTACACGCCCTGATAAGAGCGACCCCATGTCAGGAACCTGCGAAAGGGAACAGTAGCAAACATGGCAAGACACTATAAGAACAATAACCACTAGAAGTCCAGGGAAATAAGTGTTTTTAAACGCTCTAGATAAATAAATACATCACCAGCAGACTTATCATAGGTGAGGCACAGGTCAGGAACAGGAATTGCTGACAATATCAGAAACACTTTCAAACTAAACATATAACTGTCCATAAACCTGCAGAAATGACAGCGAGCATGCTCCGGTTTAGGGATCCCATGACAACGTAATGTCACCCCGGTCAAGATCCTCATCCCGGAGTACCGTGACAACACGGCTGGACAAAACTCTGTTGTCAGGTTGCAGTGACAAGTTGAAGTGTTGGGTGCATGAGTGACTTGTCAGGACTCGAACCTGCAACCCCTCATACTCCAAGCAATGTCTCCACTGATTGAGCTATTCAGCATGCTGGACAGCTCTCCTGAGTCCTAGCACCTTGTTCCTCGTCCCTTGTCTCCTGCTCGATTTTCCTGGCTCCGTGTTTGCCTGTCTTGGTCCACCCCGTGTCTTGTACCTTGTCCTGTTCTCTCCTTCCTTGCATGTTTATTTTTGCTCTGAACCTTCAGCCCTTAAACCAGTTCCTATCTCTACCTGCTCAAAGAAGACATCTCTATGTACCGACCACTGTCTTGCTCCGGACCACATCTCTGCTAAATCCTCTGTACTGCAGTGATATCTTGTGTACCAACACCGGCTTGCCCGACCTCGCTGCCGCCCTTGTTGGCTGTGCCCACGACTCCAACCTAGTTCTGAAAGCGCTACATGATTATCGTGCCTGTGCTTTCACACAGGAGCAATGGTCTGTCAAAGAATGGCGGTGGAGCGAGCCGGAGATCTCTTCTGGCCACCCATCTCCATTCACTCCAATCAGGGATTGGGCATCTTCTGCTTACACTGAGCGAGAAGCTGCTTAATGCTCATTCCGTTCCAGCACATTGTAACAGAATGACTAGCTACTACTGATTGACTTCTTCCTCAGTGCCCAGTTGGGGGCCATGTGTACACAGGCGGACAGTTGGCCAAAATCACTTTTTATTCATCCTCTTTCTAAAACTTGGGTGAAAAAATATGCCACAGTCGTGGTGAAGTAATGACGCAATAGTAAATATGCCCCGGAGCGTGCTTCCTGTAGCGGCCCTGTATATAGTCCCGGCTGTGACGCTGGCATTATTCCCTCTCCTTCTATGCATCCTCTTGTCTCCGTGATTTAAGTCATCTTTATGGTTTCACAAAACAGATAAAGCTGACAAAGTCCGGTCAGATTTCTACAACTGCATCCACTCCAGTTCAGACTTCTGTAATATTAATTTAAGGAGGTTCCGCCAGGAACAGAGGGGATGCCAAGAGCATATAGTCCGCTTACAGAACGGAGGGGATGCCAAGAGCATATAGTCCGCTTACAGAACGGAGGGGATGCCAAGAGCATATAGTCCGCTTACAGAACGGAGGGGATGCCAAGAGCATATAGTCCGCTTACAGAACGGAGGGGATGCCAAGAGCATATAGTCCGCTTACAGAACGGAGGGGATGCCAAGAGCATATAGTCCGCTTACAGAATGGAGGGGATGCCAAGAGCATATAGTCCGCTTACAGAACGGAGGGGATGCCAAGAGCATATAGTCCGCTTACAGAACGGAGGGGATGCCAAGAGCATATAGTCTGCTTACAGAATGGAGGGGATGCCAAGAGCATATAGTCTGCTTACAGAATGGAGGGGATGCCAAGAGCATATAGTCCGCTTACAGAACGGAGCAAGTTTACTACAAATCCTCGTAAAGTAACGGCAAAATCATTCCCCGCATTACAATGGCATGAACAGAAATGGTGTCTCCTCTGATTTGTGCAGTCGGATCAATCAGCTGTGATATTGCTAGGTCTGCTGGGGAATATATAACATCACATTCAGGCTTTTCTCCCAGTGACAAAGGCTGCTGATATCCACCAGTCAGAGGGAATAATGTCAGTCGTCTTCCATTCCTCTCAGCAGGCAATGCATTTACCTAGAACTGCTTCACGCAATGTCCTATTATTCGGTGGCGGCTCTTGTTCTGCTCCTCCACAGTGTAACAATCCTTTATCCATATTAGGATGAATGGATGTTTAGGCATTACATTAATGACAATCAGCTGATGTACTTTTATTTAGCAGTTTATAATATATTAATATTGCTTAGTCTGAGCCCTTCCCAGCATCCACCGTCCATATATAGCGGATGAACATGGGAAGGAATTTAGAGAGCAGTCACCTGTGTTCTTTGCAGGTTTTCTACAATCTATATATATATAAAATTGAATGTATGTCTGTCTGCGTGTCTGTCTGTGTGTATGTCTGTCTGTCTGTGTGTCTGTTTGTCCTTTATGCGCTACTACACCATTCATCCGATCGCCATGAAACTTGGTTGTTGAGTACACTCCTGGGAAGATTATAGGCATAGTACATTTATGCTATGATAAATGGCGCGCGTGCGAGCGTCGTCGACAGTTACGACCCCCCCCCCCACATAGATCGTTCGATTTCCATCATTGCCACTAATTCTCTCACTTCCCGATGTTGTAGAAACATGAAATTTGGCACGAGCATTGATTATGTCAAAAATAGGAAAAGTTCATGGGTTCCAACTCGATTATTCAATCCTAAGCGCAAAAGAATTAGCGTCCGAATTTTATGTACGGAATCTAATTTTCTCACTTTCCGGTGTCATAGAAACTTGAAATTTGGCACGAGCATTGATTATGACATAAATAGGAAAAGCTAATGGGTCCTAACTCGATTATTCAATTCTAAGCGCAAAAGAAGTAGCGTCCAAATTTTACGTATGGAATCTAATTTTCTCGCTTCTCAATGTCATAGAAACTTGAAATTTGGCACGAGCATTGATTATGTCATAAATAGGAAAAGTTAATGGGTCCCAACTCGATTATTCAATTCTAAGCGCCAAACAATTAGCGTCCACATTTTATGTACGGAATTTAATTTTCTCACTTCCCAATGTCATAGAAACTTGAAATTTGGCATGAGCATTGATTATGTCATAAATGGGAAAAGTTAATGAGTCCCAACTCGATTATTCAATTCTAAGCGCAAAAGAAGTAGCGTCCAAATTTTACGTACGGAATCTAATTCTCTCACTTCCTGATGTCATCTATATATATAAAAAGGAATGTATGTCTGTCTGTCTGTCCTTTTTGCGCTACAACACCATTCATCTAATCGCCTTGAAACTTTGGAAAGCTGTTGAGTACACTCCTGGGAAGATTACTGGCATAGTACATCTATGCTATGATAGGTGGCGCGCGCGCGCATCGTCGACAGTTATGCTCCCCAGACAAAGATCGTTTGATTTCCATCTCAAGCACAAAAGCAAAAGGCATTACGAGCAACGGGATGCGTGTTTAACTACAAAATGATGCACCGCCGAACGTTTCGCCAAGACAATTGCTGGATATTGAGAATGCTGAGGTAAAATGAAAGCAGTGCTGTGATTGGTTGCTATTTCTTATACTGCTGAGGTAACATGAAAGCTGTGCTGTGATTGGTTGCTATTTCTTATACTGCTTAGGTAACATGAAAGCTGTGCTGTGATTGGTTGCTATATATTATACCGCTGAGGTAACATGAAAGCTGTGCTGTGATTGGTTGCTATATATTATACTGCTGAGGTAACATGAAAGCTGCTGTGCTGCGATTGGTTGTTATATATTATACCGCTGAGGTAACTTGAAAGCTGCGCTGTGATTGGTTGTTATCTAGATATATAAAAACGAATGTATGTATGTCTGTCTTCGCAGCAACGCGCGAGGGGTAAGCTAGTACTGTATATTTTAAGAATATGCAAGAAATCCTGCAGACTGATAAAGATTGTGTTACTTATCTTCTATTTACTCATTCTGTCCTAGACTTAGAATTCCTTTAAATACCCTTTAGCGCCCTTTCATTCTGGAAATGAGTGGGGTCTGACATTGGACTTTATTAATGCCATCTGCTTACATGCATATATGAGATTAGAAAATAGTTTGGACTGGGTTTTCCTTTAAAATGTACCTGTCATTTTAATTACTTTTCAGAATTAGCTGTCATGTGTGTACATGAGGAGTAGCACTATTGCTGAACGTTATTTAACTTGTACTCTGCATTTTATGTAGTTTTGTCCTCTGCAGGCTCCTTCTCTAATTGTCACTGAGCTGGTGGGTGTAGACTAGCTGCTATTATGCCTTCCATACAGATGATCCTGCTTGACTATCACTAGGTCTCAAATACAGAGAAACAGCATCATAACGGAGGTCATTATAGAGAAGTACTGAGCAGTGCAGATGTGATTCCAGTAGCTGTGAGAGATAACACTTACTATTGCCTGCAGCACTTTCTGTATTTCTGCTTCTTTCTCTTGGTTCTCATCTCACTTCTCCTTAGACATCTCTGGGCAGCATGTAATCTGACTTGTCTGTTAGATTTTAGCAGTTTTTCAGAGTAAGTGAACAGTTTAGGAGGAAAAGAGTACGAAGAGTGGAGAAATAAGCCTTTTTCTCTGATAAGATATATTGGAAAGTTTCTTATGTTCGACTGTACTATTGATTTATGCAGTTTGTTGAAGTGACTGTGACCATTTAAAGAGGTGTCAGTCTGTTACTGATATGGACAGGACTCTGTCCATTAACTCTTGACTCACATTGACTGAATTAGGTGTGGTGCATGGCTTTTATTTCTTGGTCTGACTGTTGTGAGGGTATTTTTATTTTAAGGCCTCATGTCCACGGGCAAAAGAAGAATTAAAATCCGCAGCGGATTTTAACTCTTCTCCTGCCTGCGGATCCACATCCCATAGGGATGCATTGACCACCCGCGGGTAGATAAATACCCGCGGATGGTCAATAAAAGTGAATTAAAAAAAAAAGGAGCATGAAAAAATCTGGACCATGCTCCATTTAGGTGCGGGTCTCCCACGGGGACGGCTCCCGCGGGCTTCTATTGAAGCCCTATGCAAGCCGTCCGGATCCGCGGGAGACAAAAATGGGAATTTACTCACCCGCTCCGGTTCTTCACTTCGCCGCGGCGCCATCTTCTCTCCGTCGCGGCCGGATCTTTTTTCTTCGGCTCGGCGCATGCGCGGGGCACGTCACCGACGTCATCCTGCGCATCCGCCGGGCCGAAGAAAGAAGATCCGGCCGCGACGCAGAGAAGATGACGCCGCGGCGAAGGAAGGATCCGGAGCGGGCGAAAGGTGAGTTTATTCTTATTTATTCTTATTTTCAGCGCTCATGTCCACAGGGCAGGAGGGACCCGCTACGGATTCTACATGTAGAATCCGTAGCGGGCCTGATTTTCCCCGTGGACATGAGGCCTTAATGCATTACATATAAAAACCAAGTATAGTGAACATGAGCTAAATGAATTACAAACTAATACAGAAGGAGGGAAGACCCTGCCCATGTTTACCTTACACCTTATTTTTTTTCTCCGGGGGCTGTTAAGATGGAGTCTACAAGCCCCCATTACTACTCACCATGCATAATCTGTGAGTACGCATCACAGAAGCCATTGCATCAGTCAACCGTGATCTGCTACACGTGACTACCAGCTTCATGTGCGTCGAGTGACTGAGGCTCACGTTGACCACCTCTGATGTTGTTTCTGTTGATATCAAATTTATGTATCTGAGTGTCATTAAACATGAGTTATAAGTGGTTCAAATTGGGTAATAACTCTGTGTATATATGTGTGTGCGCATATTTATATATTAGCTTCTTTGTTCTTCATAGGCTTCTACTTGCCTTGTTGGATCTCATACTCTTCATGATCTAACTTAAAATACTGTGCTGATGGGGTTTCAACTGTTGCTCATAACAACCAATCACAGCACAGCTTTCATTTTAATAGAGCAGTTTAAGGAATGATCATTGGTCGATTTGTGCAGCAAACAGTTTTTCAAAAATACCACGCCGATTGTGCAATCTCTGGTAAAGTAAGTTGCTCTGTGATTCAGCGTGATGAATAATTTAGATGTGTGGTGGATCTGGAATGCCTTTAAAAAAAAACGCATGGGTCACGCAAATGAGCACCCGTGTGCGCTAAATCACTCTTGTAACTGCTCAAGATTGTGGTGTTAATTACTAACAAAGGCAACTAATCAGACTGGCCTGTCTACTCATTAGACTGCCATGCCTGTTCAAATATGGTGTGGGTTTGTGAACCGGGCGGCAGCGCAGAAAAGGATATTTACCTGCGCAGGAACACTTGCCTGAAGACGTGATTGGACTTCATTCAAAACGCAATTACATCACGCTCTCGCAAGCTTGATTACGCCACGTTCGTGTGGTGGAGGCCTCAGACTGATGGATCGTTTGTAAGTAGAGATGAGTGAACATACTCGCTAAGGACAATTACTTGATCGAGCATTGCCCTTAGCGAGTACCTGCCCGCTCGGAAGAAAAGGTTCGAGGGAGAGCGGGGAGGAACGGAGGGGAGATCCCTCTCTCCCCCCGCTACACCCTGCTCACTGCCGATACTCACCTCTCACCCGCGCCGGCAGCCGAACCTTTTCTTCTGAGCAGGGAGGTACTCGCTAAGGACAATGCTCGATCTAGTAATTGTCCTTAGCGAGTATGCTCGCTCATCTCTATTTGTAAGTCGTACCGAAAACGTTGGAACAATAGGTGCAACCTGCCGATCACATTGCCAGAACAACATGCTCTTGTCCGTATCAAAGGTTGCTTACAAATATCCATTGTCTCCATGAATGTAACACCTTCATGGCTGCCTGTGGACTCTGTGGATTGACAAGTTTTGCTCCCTTGTCGTCTTAAACGCCTTTAGGCCACATAAAGAACCTTCACCAGAGGACAATTCATTCCTATAGGCTTACTCCATGGGAAGTTTGGGGTGGATAAAGTTGTTTCTGTGTGTTGCAGATTTTCCTTGGCGCTGCAGCGAGAGAGAAGAGATGAGCATCCAGCACAGTTGTGTCTGGCAGGGTTAAGGATCTTCACACCCCCGCTGCCCTGCACTTAGCTCCCTGCTAGCTCCTACATATTGTAGCGCTCTATTACTTCTGCTGCCACAGTTTGTGTGAAAATCTTTCTTTACAATTTTCACTTGTGTTTGAGAGGATTTAATGCGTTTACAGGAATGAAAGCAAAAGCCAAACCATTTATAAATAGGTCAAGACTAAAAGCAATTATTTTCCAGCAATTTAAACTAGCTGATCGGGCAGATTTGGCACATTAGTAATGCTTGACATTTAAGGGGAAAGTATCATTAAAGTATTTTTCATTTCATCTTCCCATATTGCGGGTCCTATAGAGTCCTGGTGATCTTGTCCCAATGCCATGAGCTCTTGTATTTAGTTGGTATTGCAGATTTGTAACCGATCATTTCCTGCTGCAGGGGAAATGGTGCATCTTATGGGGCGCATTGAAGTTAAAGGGGTATTCCCATATCAACACTTTCTGGCTGAGATGAGAAACCCGCATCTAGTTGAGTATTATGGAAACCGCCGTGCATGCAGCTTTACGCTATTTCCGTATCTCTCATCGAAGTAAATGGGAGTTAGGCCTTTAACAGATGGGCATGTTTTTTCCCCCGTCATGCAGCCATGATAATCACAGCCGTATAACGGGACGAAGCCATTGACTTGCCCTATCTTTCACACACGTAGTTAATACTTTAGGCGTCCGCACACAGGCATAAGCGCAAAAATGCTCACACATACGCAACGTATATGCACGGTGAAGGAGTGTTTTTTGCGCCCGTGCCTGCGTAAATACAGAGCATATTTGCGCAGGCACTGCTCGTTTACACAGGCAGGGAATCGCCTCCGTCCTGATTTTAAAAACCAATTAGCTTTACAGGGTGCTGGTGTTAGCGGATTTGCACAGTGGTTTCCGCATAACCGCGCAATATGTGCGCAATTGTGTACCCCTGTTGGAAGCTACTGTGCGCAAATGCATGTCGCTTTCTTTTTTCGTGCAAGCAAAATGTGCGTACATAAAAGAACTGTAAGGACATGCATAAAATAATTCTGCTGGAAAAAGATCACATCTGGAACCAATTAGACGAATTAGCCATTTCAATCGGTGCGTCTTTGTATCCCGCGTGCTGATGAACATGCCCTGCTGTCAGAAAAAGTGCTGCAAAATATGCCAATGTGCACGCAAAAAAGGCTTGTTCAGTAACCAAATACCTGGCACTGAGGTGTGAAGGAGCACCTGAACCAATTTCACGCGGCCACGAACAACGCATGGGATTTGTGCTTTGTGGGACACACCAATCTTGCACAAATATGAACACCATTCTTTGAGTGGAGTCATATACATGAGCGATTCCCGTATTACTGTATTGTGGTGCGGAAAATAAATCATGGCATGTCCTATCCTTGGGCGTTCCCTTGGAATACAAAGCCCATTGATTTCAATTGGGATGGAAGAAGCATCCCAGTGTAAACAAATGCTACTTCCTTGAAGTGATGGGAGGTGTTTTTGACACAAACATGCCTCACATCCGCGGGGAAATCGCACGTTCCCAAGCATGATATTGGGCTGAGTTTCATGGCCCGATATCGCTCTCGCCCGTGTGAAATTAGCCTAAGGGTGCATTCCCACGAACGTATATTGGCTCGGTTTTCACGCCAAGCCGATATACGTCCTCCTCATCTGCAGGGGGAGAAGATGGAAGAGCCAGGAGCAGGAACTGAGCTCCTGCCCCCTCTCTGCCTCCTCTCCGCCCCTCTGCACTATTTGCAATGAAAGGAGGCGGAGGCGGGGCTAAGTTCTGAGAATTAGCCCCGTACCCGTCCCACCTCTCCTCATTGCAAATAGTGCAGAGGGGGCGGGAGCTAAGTTCCTGCTCCTGGCTCTTCTATCCCCCCCCCCCCCCTGCACACGAGGACAACACGTATATCGGCTCGGCGTGAAAACCGAGCTGATATACGAACATGGACTCGCATTCAGCGTTCAACATTCGGTGACAAGGACATAATTGCTTCAGCTTTTTCTCAGATTAG
This sequence comes from Eleutherodactylus coqui, assembly GCF_035609145.1. NCBI lineage: Eukaryota > Metazoa > Chordata > Amphibia > Anura > Eleutherodactylidae > Eleutherodactylus > Eleutherodactylus coqui. Next base: position 88,378,571 of record NC_089840.1, on the reverse strand, counting down.
TAGGATCAAGCAGTTGCTATGACATTCTGGACTGCAGAATTGAAAAGTGCTACTAAAAAAAAAAGATTATCACTTGTTTACATTTTTCTATTATTCAATCATAGCAGTAAGACGCATCAAAATTAGCAACTTAGAAGATTTGGTTTTTAAGTATATCACACAAATGTTTATTTTTAGGCATACATAATTACATATTTAGCTAGATTTAAGGCCTTTTCACACTAGCGGTTTCATTCCCGTTTTGCTGTGCTGTCGCAAAACACGAAACCTGAAAGCCCATAGAAATGTTTTGAAGTAGAAAATCTTCAGTTTCAATCCTTTTCTATATTTTCCGTCTCCATTCCATTTTTTACACTGGATCAAAAGTGCGGAATGCTGCGATTTTGTTTCCAGTTTCGGAAACTGAATACCGAGGAATCCTTTTTTATTGCAGTGGACTTTTGTTAATGTGTGCCGGATGGAACTTGAAGACAATTGTGGTGGTGGCTCTTCATTGAATGTATTACAAGACCTCAGGGGGAACAGGGTATAATAGGCAATTCACAATTTGCCTGAGGCAATATTACCCAAATTATGGAAACCCTTTACTAAAAGGTTTAATCTTTATTGGTTTTCATTAAAAAAGTGGTATTTAAAACCCAGAATTCTCCACATGCTGCTCTAACAAATATTAGCTGTAGTCCATATTTTCTATATAGCTAGCTAACGTGTTTCCCCAAAAATAAGACCTACCCTAATTTTTCGGGAGAGGGCACGATGGGACTTGAAATATAACACCTACCCCGAAAATAAGCCCTAGCCAAATAATTATAAAACAAAAAACTATATATTACTTGGTAGCACGGTCCGTGTCCTCACACTGTTCTCCGGAGTCCTGGTGCTCTTGCTTGCAGTCCTTAGCCGCCTACAGAAAACTGCTTCCTGGTTCCAGGATTCAAAAATCCTGCCTCCAGGAAGTGATGGTTTTGATTGGTTCTGGAGTGCTGCCAGCCAATCAATGCAGTGATCGATAAAACAATAGGATGGTTGTGATTGGATCATTGAGCACTGCATTGCTTAGCTGAGCAGCGCATAAAGAACCAATCACAGCGAACGCGTTGTGGAGGCAGGATTTATGAATCGGCTGAGCAGCGTTCGTCTCTGCATCTCCAGCGGCGATAGCGATGTCTGCTGCGAAGCGAGGAGAAACCGCCGCTGGAGATGCAGAAACTCCGCTGATGAACCAATCACAGCCATCGCATTATTTCATCAAGCACTGCATTGATTGGCTGGCAGCTTTCGAGAACCAATCAGAGCCATCCCTTCCTGGAGGTGGGATTTATGAATCCCGGAACCAGGAAACAGTCTTCTGTCGGTGGCTGAGGACTGCAAGCAAGTGAGTTGAAGCCCTGGAGACCAGTGGGAGGACACGGCCTGTGGCTGCTAGGTAAATAAAATAAGACCTTGTGCCTCTTTTGGGGCAAACAATATAAGACTGGGTCTTATTTTCAGGGAAACATGGTATATAAAGAAGGAAAAAAATCTATCTGTTATTGTGTATTAGCATCAATTGTTGAGTTTACAGAAATTAAAATGCAACAAACAGCTTCCCCCCAACATGTTTTATCACCTCTGTGGCGTCATCAGAGGTTTAGGGCTAAATGGCAGATCAATGGGAAATGAAGGATAATTTATAGCTTCTGATAATCCCATAAACCAGTGTCCTCCAATCAAGTTTCACAATCTCAATGAACCGTTAAGGACCAATAGAACTTGTGAGGAACAGCCAATCCTACGTAATGAACAGGAAATCCTATGTAAGGATCCTTTGTGTGTGTCTGTGTGTATATACATATATATTTATATATACACACTTCTGACCTTGACTCAAAAAACTGATTCTAGTCTTATAACATTCATTTACTATCATGTAGAGATGATCCAAAGAAGCAGAAAACAACTCTTTTTGATGCAGTTGCTAATTATACTAACTTTGGCCTCCTGCACACGGGCGGAAATTCTGCGGCGGGATTTCCGCAGAATTTCCGCCCGTGGAAGCTGCCATAGGATTGTGTTAGCAAACGCAATCCTAGGCAGACGGCCGCGATTTGTCCGAGCCTAATCTCACGCGGAAAACAAATCGCGCCATGCTCTATTTTTTTGTGCAGGGCTCTGCGAGCCCTGCACAGAAATGTCACTCCCCGGCCGCCGACTCCGGTCTGCACATGCTCCGGCAGCCAGCATATCAAACAGCCGGAGCCGCGGAAGCAAGTGAGTACGCACTGGTCCCTGCAGGGGCTCGGGAAGAGTCCCCGTGCGAGAATTCTTGCAGCCGGATCCGACCCGGCCATCTGCAGGCGCCCTATAGTGGAGAAAAAATCCTTCCATTCTCCAAATTATGGTATCTGAATGAATCCCTGGATTAATGATGCGTCTCCAACAATCTAATGTTACAGCTCCAAGGCAAAGCAATGTTGCGCATAAGTCACAGTAAATCTGGCATCACCGCAGCTCACAAGCAGCCTTTATTATTTCCTTTTAAGTGACAAGTAACGGGTGACGGTCACAAGAATTCTGACCATTTTGGAAAGCTAACGATTATGCATGATAACAATTACAAGTGGTTGTCCCCTGATAAAAACATTTTTTAACAGCCGGGCATAACATAAGATAAAAAAGAGACAATTCTCACCTCTCTTCAGCTTCCTGGTATGTATGTCTGGCGGAAGTCAGGTGACTGCTGCAGTCAATCAGGGGCCACGGTGTCACTGTCCGAACTGCTTGCATCCGTGCTCATGTCCTGACGCCATGATGCCAGGAGTTCGGGATGGTGCTGCCGCGGCCTCTGACTGGATGCAGCTGTCGCCTGACTTCCCCCGGACCTACATACCAGGAGCTGGAGCAGTTCAGCTATGTCCTGTAGGGGGCCTTAAAGGGGTTGTCTCGCGCCGAAACCGGTTTTTTTTTTTCCATAGGCCCCCCGTTCGGTGCAGGACAACTCCAATGGATGTGTTAAAAAAAATAAAAAACCTATTTCATACTCGAATTCCCGCTCTGCGACGTCTTCCTTCTTCCTACTTCTTCCTTCACCAAGATGGCCGCCGGGATCTTCACCCACGATGCACCGCGGGTCCTTTCCCATGGTGCACCGTGGGCTCTGTGCGGTCCATTGCCGATTCCAGCCTCCTGATTGGCTGGAATCGGCACACGTGACGGGGCGGAGCTACGATGACCAGCTCTCCGGCACGAGCGGCCCCATTCACCAGGAAGAAGACCGCACAGCGCAAGCGCGTCTAAAAGAGCAAGAAGACATCAGAATTAGGGCGAGCACCCACTGGCGTTTGCGTTCTCCGCGGGAAAAAAACGCAGCGTTTTCGCGGCGTTTCTCGCGTTTTTCGCGGCGTTTTCCGTTAATTTCCATTGACATTCATGGGTGCATTAGGAGAAAAATAGGGACACATATGCAACTGACAGTTCCTATGTTAAAAACGCAACGCAAAAAAAACGCCAGTGGACAGGAACACATGTTATCTCTATGCCTGTGCAGGAAAAACGCAAAACGCAGGTAAAAAAACGCCAGTGGGTGCTCGCCCTCAGACGGATCCATGGCGACGGGGACGCTAGCAACGGAGCAGGTAAGTGAATAACTTCTGTATGGCTCATATTTAATGCACGATGTATATTACAAAGTGCATTAATATGGCCATACAGAAGTGCTGAACCCCACTTGCTTTCGCGAGACAACCCCTTTAAGAGATGGGAGTAATGTATCGTTTTTATTTTTCATGCTCAGCTGTTTAATTTTTTTTTATACTGGGAAAACCCCTTTAATTTTACAAAAAATGAAGGCAGATTTCCCATTTATCTTTGCATTTCCCTATTTATGGCTTATTAATTCATCCCGTCCTACCAATGATTTCAAACCCTAAAATGTAAACCATACATGTACAGGACTATTTTTCACATTTTCTTGAAATTTTGGGTTCCAACACTGTTGTGGAAATGTCAGAGAATGCCCAGCAGAGCTGTGTGCTCATAATCGAGTGGGTCAATGTAATTGTTTTATATTGATCAATAGAGTTAGACTGGCCTCCCATTAATCACTGCCGATGTTTTCTCTATGGGCCATCAAGAAGGCAGGTCAGCAGATGTTGACTCGCTCTAAAGGCAGGCGATACTCATCAGGAAATAAATAGCTATCCTGCTTACTCACTGACAATGCTGCTGACCATCCTGCTTACTCAGACACTTTCATCAGACGATCCTTCATTGTGTAGTGGGATGCCAACCGCACATCACTCCTGTGCCACAGCTGACAGTCATGCCACTCACTTCTTCATGTATTGTAGATTTGTCTTGTTTTATTGCCCGTGTTGACCTTTGTCTGCTATGTACAGCAGCACAAGATTTTCTGTATATGCATCGCAACTTCTCAGAGTACTTGTAATGAAAGGGCTATTTTTGAACAGGTTTTAGAATGATACATTATTTTCCATAGCAGGCTACAGATGCATTATTCAAGAGGTTGACCCAAAACCAGCATTTATTCAACTGTGTACGTTACATTGAACACATTTTTGTATTTACTGCTTTTGAAAAGTGTCCCTTTTTCCTGATCAGGTCTACCTGCTGCCATTGTGAAATCCAAGCAAATAACTTACAGATACATCCATGAGACTTTGCAGTGTACGGGTCTGTCACCAACCACATTAGTCTTTTGACCAACCTTGCATGCGGATGAACTGTCCATGTGCTGATTAGAGATGAGCGAGCATACTCGCTAAGTACAACTGCTCGAGTGAGCATTGTCCTTAGCGAGTACCTGCCCGCTCGGAAGAAAAGGTTCGGGTGCCGGCGGGGGGGGGGGGGGGGGAGCGGCGGGGGAGAGCAGGGGGGAACGGAGGGGAGATCTCTCTCTCCCTCTCTATCCCCCCGCTCCCTCCTGCTCACTCCCGCAACTCACCGCTCACCCGCGCCAGCACCCGAACCTTTTCTTCCGAGCGGGCAGGTACTCGAATAAGGCACCACTCGCTCGAGCAATTGTCCTTAGCGAGTATGCTCGCTCATCTCTAGTGCTGATGTTCTTCAGTCTAAATCGAAGCATGCACAGCACACGCAAATGAAGCATGGCCCCTCTGATGTACTTGTACATCAAGCCGCAAAGGCTTATAGAGGTCTTATATGTGATGTCAGCTGAACTTGCTAGGATTTCACTATGGGGTCACTTAACCATAGTCTTGATCTGGAAATGGAATAATTTTGTAAAAGTGAGTATATAGGAAATTTGTGATTGTTCCCAGCAAAACAAACCAAGTAATCTTGTAGATATGATACCTCTTAATGGCTAACAAAAATACATGATGTTATAGCAAGCTTTCAAACCTCTCAGGATTCTTCCTCAGGCATAATGAAATAGATCCGAAGAGACATGCATTTATACACACATACTTATGACAAGGCACAGACATGGATGTGATTAATTTGCACTTAAACGAATACTTCAACAGAAATATAAACATACTTAAATAGTCATAATACCTTGTACCAATCTGTTGTAGGCGGCCATGTTGCCGCTCACACAACTTATGCGAAATATTCACGCAGGAAAAATCACAGCATGTTCTATCTTGGCGCGTATTACTCGCCATGATAGTACATGGCTATGGGAGGCACGCAGTCAGTACGCAATATCATTACATACTGGCTGCATACCACGTGCATATATCTCACAGCCTGCACAATTCCAGATACATTCATGTGAGCCCGGCCTTAGTTTGTCCACCAATTTCAGTCATAGGGATGCAGTGTTTCTGACCTATTGTTTTAGCGATCATTGAGGATATCTGCACCCGGACCCTCCTGATTAAAACTTCTGACCTATCACTATAATATGTTAGAAGTGTTCTGAAAATGTAGTTACCATTTAAGGCATGGAACTGCAGCACTTCTTTAGGGGTTGTAATCAATAATAAATTAGAAAGGTTGTGTGATATGATGATAGGATGCGAAAACCAAAGCCCTAACACCGATCGGTGGCTGTGCCAGGACAAGTGTATGTTCTAAGCCATAAGGAGTATGCAGCTAATGCATGAGTTTTGTGCACGAGGTGCCTAGACAATATCCTGGGATTTGCATGCTCCTCTTGTGCAAGCCAAAACCCCGTATTGATACTTACACACACTCCCATCCATTTGATTCAAGAGTGGAGGTTTCTTATTGGAGCCCTTTTCAAGCCCAAAGTCTCATCTAGGTGGTCCTTGAAGTTTGAGAAAGTTATGGGTGACATTGTGCAGGCCGCTTGTAAGAGAAAGGGGGGCCTGCTTATCCTGTCTGTGTTCGACCTTGACTTTCCCCCATGTATTTGGGGTTGCCACTGAACACATATGTGTCACTTGTTGCCAGGGGGCAGGCTTTCCAAATTATTAGCCTGGAAGCAGAGCAGGCATCTGTACAGGGCTAGGGAAAACACAACTCTGGTGCAGAGGCGGCGCTGGGATGTTGAGCACTGTGGCGCTGACATAGGAGGAGTCGTAAGAAAGTAATAAAAAGGGGGGCAACAGTAAGGGCTGGTAGTGTAGCATGGAACACCCTCAAGAGACAGATATCTGACCAGAGAACTAGAGAGAGATCCACGTACTGGAGGACAGAGAGGACATCTGTCCTGAGAACCTACCATCAGGTTTCTTTACTGCAAAGCCTTCCAGATTGAGTGGACTGGTTGGGCACGGGAACAACTCCTTGAAACAATTCTATTCTGGGGTGTTACGAGCAACCACCTGGTGTAGAAAGTTTATTACTTGTAACTCGACAAGTGTGCTATTTGTTTTGGTTTTTTTAACTTAAGTGAAATACGTAGGTGGTCCTTAAATAGACCCTCTGTTGTTAGGACTTGTGCTGTGATTGTAGTAGTCAGTTCCTTCATTACAAGAGTTTATGCAACGTGCCATGGGCGATGACAGGTAGTGATGTGGCAGCCAACATAACCCAAGGAGGTGCCAGGTGATTCCCAACAATCTTGAGTGGTGATCTTCCGCAAGTAGTATTGGAGGGGCAGGCTATTTGAAAGGGTGGTCCCATAGTGGCACAGTAGGAATAGGGGGGCTAGCCTGCAGTCACCTTGGCATAACCCGGCTTGGAGAAAACTCCTGCAGGGTCGCGGTCATGACTGTGCTGTAAGATCCCACCGTCTATATTCTATAAATCTGTTGGACTGCAAGAAGTATGTGTTACTCTGCTGTCACCTCTGAATCTCCCACTAGAACATGTCTGTGAGACTTTGGAATGGGACCCTCCATTTCTGGAAAAAGCTTACTATTCAGCTTTTACCCAGAAATTTACTTTAAGGAAACTTTGGAGAAAGTTTTTTGAAAGAAAATATGGCTGGTCGCAAAATTGTTACCCGATATGAAGAATTCCCCATACAATATTCACCTGTATGAAGTGTACCTACACCTTGACAGCCGATATAAGTTCTTTTCCCTTGCTCTTCATGCTCTACTTACCGAGCAGTAACATTACCAATCACCCAGAACATATACATCACTTAGAGCGATACAGCCTGTCCAAGTGAAGGCAAAGTGAGATTTCATTATAATTGTAATCCACCTATGAGGGATGATCATATAAACCTACGCAGCTCTATCAAGTCTGTTGCAGTGGAATTACTGTTATTTCAGTGAAGCATATTGTAGCACTTATGTGGAATATTTGGAAACTTGCTTAGAATTGCAGATACTTACGGAGACTTGTGGAAGAGATGATAGTAATAAAAGATAATAGCAGCATATTAGCGCTTATATTAAAGTACTATTTATTAAAATGCATTCAATCCCTGTATTCAGTTACTTGCACAATCATGTCACCGGCTCCTCAGACGCATCTCCAGAATCTGCCCTTTTCTTACGGTGCATACATCAAAAGCGCCTAATGTTGCCCTGATCCGTCCTCTGCTTGATTACTGCAACGGATGAGTCCTCCCCTCCTCCAGGCCAGCAGACAGGCCCCTTCTACACTAATGCCCCCATCCTGTGCAAGTCACTGCACTAGTTGCCCTTCCACTATTGAATACAATTTAACCCCTTAATGGCACGGCCTATTTTGATCATAGGGACGCAATGATTTTGGGGGGATTTTCATCTCCACTTTTCAAAAGCCATAACTTCTCTTGGCCATGTGACAGCTTGTTTTTTGCGTGGCAATCTGTAGTTTTTATTGGTACCATTTTTGGGTGTATTGTAAAACTTTTGTAAATTTTTTGGGAGCCCAGGGAGAGAAAACACATTAATTCTGCCATTGTTTTTTTTTTTTTACAGCATTAATCATGCAGCATAAATGACATGATCATTTTTTTCTGCATGCCGGTACGATTTTTACATGTATTTTTCTTTACACTATTTTTATTTATTTTTCCACATGTTCAATGTCCTATAAAAGCTTTTTTGTGCTGCAATGCATTATCACTCACAACAGCAAGTGTAGGCCATGGCAGGCCCAGATTCCAGTCTATGGCTTCTGGTTGCCATAGCAACCCATCAGCCCTCTGTAATTACATCATGGTGTGCCGATGATGTCACAGAGGGAGCGCGCGCTCCCTCTGTGAACTCTTTACATGTCACTATGTCCATTGATTACGACATGTAAGAGGTTAAAGGGGTTGTCCCGCGAAAGCAAGTGGGGTTATACACTTCCGTATGGCCATATTAATGCACTTTGTAATGTACATCGTGCATTAAATATGAGCCATACAGAAGTTATTCACTTACCTGCTCCGTTGCTAGCGTCCTCGTCTCCATGGAGCCGTCTAATTTCAGCGTCTAATCGCCCGATTAGACGCGCTTGCGCAGTCCGGTCTTCTCCCTTTTGAATGGGGCCGCTCATGCTGGAGAGCTGCTCCTCGTAGCTCTGCCCCGTCACGTGTGCCGATTCCAGCCAATCAGGAGGCTGGAATCGGCAATGGAACGCACAGAGCCCACGGTGCACCATGGGAGAAGACCTGCGGTCCACCGTGGGTGAAGATCCCGGCGGCCATCTTCGCAAGGTAAGTAAGAAGTCACCGGAGCGCGGGGATTCGGGTAAGTACTATCCGTTTTTTTTTTTTAAACCCCTGCATCGGGTTTGTCTCGTGCCGAACGGGGGGGCTATTGAAAAAAAAAACAACCCGTTTCGGCACGGGACAACCCCTTTAAGAGCGGGGATCCATGTTCTCATTGATTCCTGCTGTTAGGCTGCTTTCACACGGGCTACAAAATTGTATGATTTTATAGGATAAGTACTGTATGTAATGTCTGTTTTTGTTTGCCCTTGTTCCCTCTTGTCTGTCAAGTGCTGCAGAATATGTTGGTGCTTCATAAATAAAGCTGACGATGGTGATTATAATTATTTTTCGCTTTTTTTTTTTTTTTTAAATGGGCAGACTAAAAAAAGGAAAGACTTTCCCTGTGCAAGTAAGAAAAATGTCATTGTTTTAGTTTTTTCTCAAACTATGTAAACTCTGTATTGCCGTCATCACGCTGACCCAGAGAACAAAATTATCACGTTATTGTTACCGCACAGTTTGCTCTTTTAAAACAAGACTGATAAAACATTGGTGGAATTTCTGGGGGTGTTTTTTTAACCCCTCCGGAAAAAAAAAATAACATTTATAATACATGATATGTACCGCAAAGTGGTGCCACTAAAACATAAAACTTATCTCGTAAAATCCAGTCCTCACATCAATGAAAAAGCTTAAAAGTTATGACTCTTTCAATGCAGTGATGAAAAAACTAAGAAAATCGCTTATTCATTAAAGGGCTTTTCAAGGACTAAACTATCAGGATCATTAATGTCAGGTTGTTTGAGGTCTGCCGCTCAGAACCCCCACGATCAGCTGTCTGCAGTGGCTCTCGGGTGAGTACCGCTGTCACTTCACTGCAGACCATGCACAGCATGGTACATTCCATAGGGCTATGCCTGGTATCCATTTGAATGGGACTGAGCTTTGCAGCTTGTAAACAAAACTAATGCACATGTAGCATTACTTACCGTGGCACGGGATCCTGGCTTGTTGCCTAGGTGATCATTTCCAAAGGCCCAAAGGGGATAACATTACCTAGGTGATGTTATACATGGGCTTTGATTGAACAGTAGTAACCTAGGTAATTCCTTACCTACCAAAGTAGCTAAATTTAACATGACTGTGATAACTTTCTGCGACAAGTTATCCTATCTTAAAAAGTTTGTCCACTTGGCCTGTTCTCAAGATAGGTCATCAATGGTAGTTCAGCAGGGCTTTAATTCTCGGGACCACCGCTGATCAGCTGTTTGCTGGCTAGGTGTACTCCTGCACTAAGCTAAATTCTGCAGGAAGCAGACAGCTCCGTTGTCACTGCAGTGGCCAGACTTGGTATTACAGGCCAAGTTTATATTTATTTCAATGGGAACTTTACCTGCAATACCAAACCTGGTCACTGCAGTGGGAACGGAGCTGTCTGCTTGCTGCAGAAATCAGCTCAATGCACAAGCACACCATCAAAAAGAGCAGATGATGAGTGGTTTCTGGTGATGGACTTACCACTGATAATGGCCTAGCTAGAGAATAGGCCATCAAGAGTTTTTAACTGGACAACCCCTTTAAGCCATTAAAAATCTATTATCATGTTGTCTTACCAATAGCAAAAGCTTTTGTAAAGCAATTAAAAGGGCAAATAAATAAGTTATCATAAGGAGTGAAGAGTCATGTTAAACTTGGCTACACCGATAAGCGACTGTATACAATAGTTTGTTCTAAAAAATTTTCTCTTTACACCTTGTAGAGAGATGCTACAGGTGGCTTAAAAAGTGTAGGGCTGAACTGACGTTACCCAACTATAATATTTGTATTCTTGCACATAGAGTTACTTTTCATTGCTTTGTACATAGAGGACTTCTAAATGAGTGCACACCGTGAATCAGCGGGGAGAGGCGTCTGATTCATTTGTGTATGTGAATAAGAGTTCTTTTACCACTGAAATGTTAAGTACTTTCTATTCTTTCTGTTGTCATGAAAAATATAAGCCTGCACAAATGCATTCAACCCTCGCCTAGGTCCCAGTCAAAAATTAATCACACCTGAGATGACATCTAGGCGCAATGGAAGATATAAGCGCCCTGCCTGCATTACTCCAGGTTAGCGCATATATTATTTCGGCTGGTAATAAAAAGTGTTACCAGGCTGAGTGATATTTCTTTATCTATATCATCATCAAAGGCTTCCTCTGCCACCCTCTTATATGAGGTGCCTTATAACATCCGGCCAGTCCAGGAAATAAAATTCTGAATCTTATTTCAGTTCACTGGCTCTTCTGAGATTTTCTTAAAACACTGTGCCTCACTGAAAAGTCATTTGGCATCTTATAGTTTAGTTTAGACTACAAAACTGTCATATAAAGAAGTTACTGAAAAAGGTTGTGCTTTGTGTCTGGGCACGGACATAGGTGGGGTTGGGACTTGTGCCCTATGTGTTGGGTGACAAGGGCCCCAACAAGTCACTCTCCCTTGACTTGTCTAGACTACATCTAGAACTATTGGAAGTACTGAAGTCATCGACACCTAATAAACATCCGCTTGTTCATGTAGTTCGTTCTAGATTGACAGCCTAGGACTGAGTGAGCCTTTATAACCGGCTCACAGAACTGAATGGGCCACTAGTCCAAGGCAAGGGCCAGGTAGAGAGTGAGAGAACCCCAAGACAGAAGCAGTCTGAAGCAAACCTCAGGCTACTATTGAAAAATGTATGTGCGCCCCCTCTCCTACTAGGTGATTAAAACACCTTCAATTTTAGTTTCCTGCCATCCCTTCTCTCTTCTATGGGAACTATAATTCCCAGCTATGGGCAGCTGAAAACCCAAGGGACCTTAAGAGCAGCCATATACGGGTGTAAGCACATATAAGCTCTCTATCGTGTGAAATATATGTGCTATTCAGGACGCACAATTTCATGCCATAGCGCCCATGTTGGTGCTTTTTACTGTACTTGTTTGCGCTGCCTGGACTGCAGCCACCTTTCCTTTCATGCGTATGGAGAATGCGGTAGCTGTAAATTTATGATTGGGAATCGGGTAATATTTGCATGTAGCTGCACGGTCGCCCCCCACAATGACCCTACTTCTTGCTTTGCACTTATGATTTGTTTTCATAGGATCTTTAAACAAGACTCAATTTGTGTTGGTTGTATAATATGTTTAATTCTTTCACTTGGTGGATGACCACCCGAAATCTATATGCCATGATTAATTATGGTACACACATTCCTGAATGTGGTATTCTGTAAATGGATGAAATAAACATGAACTTACCTATATGCCAATCTATATTTGTATTTAGTGCTGATTTAGAAGCCAAGTGGTATGTGATAAATCTTACAAGAATAATATGTACTATCACACATGACTTTTGTAGGTATTAGAAATATACTTTTACCTTTCTTCATTCTCTTCATGTGGACAGGTGAGCGAACGAGACGGAGGAGATGTCAAGTGGCCTTTAGTTATATACCACAGAATGAAGATGAACTTGAACTCAAAGTTGGGGAGATCATCGAAGTACTTGGAGAAGTAAGTGTCTGCTTTTATGGGTCAGAAGTTTATACTCAAGCAGTAGATAATGTTGATTTGTGCTGTAAAGCCTTTTAAAGGATTAAGGGTGCCTCCACACAAGTGTGTTTTTGTGCGTCCATTGTGCGTCTATTACATCCAATGCATTCCCTATGGTGTGTTCACATGTCCGTGTTTTACAGGCGTATGCCTGTAAAGATAGGACATGCGTGCATCATAGGGAATGCACGCATTGCCTTCAATGGAGCCACGGCTGCTTCCGGCGGCTCCATTAAAGGCAAAGGTCTGCCAGCACCCCTTAATTGTTTTTCAAGGAAGAGCTTTAAATATAAGCTCTTTCCTGAAAAACAACCATTTAATGTAAAAAATATATATATATACTTACCTGTCCGCCGCTTCTGTGTCCCCTGTGGGGCTGAAGAACACATTTGCCGCATGCAGCAGATGTTTTCTGCATCCCCGCGGGGATTTAAGAATTCCCTACTGCATCTGTCACAGATGTCACTAAATGAATGACAGGCAAGAACCTCAGCCTCAGCCAATCACAAGCAGCTCTTCCAGCAGGCGGGGATTTTAATTCTCCGCCTGCTGAAAGAACTGCATTGCAGAGCAGGAGACATCGCAGACAGGATGCGGCTGAGCACTGGCAGCTGAAGAAAGCGAGTATGTATTTTTTTATTATTTTTACACTACTTTGCCTTGGTTTTCAGGGAAGGGCTTATATTTAAAGCCTTTCCCTGAAAAACAATTATGGGGTGCCGCAGCTGGATCCTCTACCGCAGCTGTCAGATGGTTTTTTCATGCCCACGGGGATTAAAGAATTCCCTGCTCCACCAGCAGCAGCCGCAGCTCCATTGAAAGCAATGCATGTACCTGTATTCACGCGTATTTGTGCACTTACGTGGGTGCGCACTTTTGTGCGCACCTATGTACGGCACACGCTCGTGTGAAGCCACCCTAACTGCGTTTTTTAAGATGATGCAGATGTAGAAAAAGATACAAACAAAAAAAATACAAACGCCTTTCTTGTAGTTCACTTGAGTTTGAAAGCTCATTGATACATTTGTATCAAACCCTCAGCTGTATGTGCCGGACTAGGTCAGGGCAGGTTGTCAACCTTTAAAAAAAAAGCTGGCAGCAAATAGTGACAGCAAATAGTAATCCTGAGGACAATAAGGAAGTGAACACAAAGCCTACTACAAATTTGCACAAATAAGCGCTTCATTATTCAAGGATTAAAGTATATTTACAGTCTAGTAAGACTCAACAACCACTTGCTCACCACTGTGGCTTACCACAATATTATACTGCACATATATATTCACGCTGAGCGTCAAAGGGATTCATATTCATATTAGTTCAAGGGGGAACACATTCATTTTATTGGGAGCCAGTAATGTTTAGCCAGCAATACTGCCTTTTGTCAGGCGGTTTTTAAAAATAAACTGCAGTGTGTGTACATGAGCAATAACACTATTTCTGGCCATTATTGTATCCTGTATTTTACACCAGTTTTCCCCTCTGCAGGTTGTATCGCTAATTCTCAGCCTTCTATGAGCTGGTAGGTGAAGACTAGCTGCTATGATGGCTTCCGTACACTGTACACACAGGAGAGCAGGATATCGCCTTGTTTATCTCTTGTAACCACGTTACAGAGGACATTATATAACAATACCGAGCAGTGTAGATGTGATTTTGGTAGCTGTGACACAGTAAACAATTGTTGTTAGTTGCAGCGATGTCTGTTTTGAGTTTCTCTGTTTCTTTCTCCATTTCGTAGTTTCCTCCTCCAATGTCTTTGTTGCTAGAGACTGACTTCGCATGACAATAGGTAGTGGATAGCAAGTTAATAGGAAAGGAGACCCTTATTGGCCAGCACTTTAAAAGTTATGGAAAGCTTTGTGCATGAAAAGTGAATACCCACATATCTTACCAAGTCCCTGTAGAAAGAAATAATGTGCTTTCCTGTTTTTACATTAAATTTTCCTTCTCGTGCATTTGGAAAACCTCATACATGGTTTGCAGGCTCTTCTATTTTCAAGTTTCTGGTTTGGGGGCATTCCCAGGACAGATCAGCTGTTTACTCTCATGAATGCACAAAGCTCAGCTTCCACTCCCTATTCCTCTTTTAGAACACTGAGCAGCACAACCACACTCACTCAATGCTACACGCTACATCTCTATCCTTTCTCCAAGTGCTGCTGGTCATGTTCTCTCTTTTTGCTAATGAGAGCAGAAAATTTGCCCTCTGTAATAGTAGCTTTTTCTGCTCTGCTCTCTGTCCTCCTGATCCCCTCCACCATCTCCCAGCACTGTCATATAGCCATCTATAATAGCTTAGTGGAAAAGCAGTGAGTGCACAACAGGGGAGCAGGGTAGGGAAGGAGCTGTCAGCTTACTCAGACAGAATGTGCTAATGTCAGTCCTCCAGTCTGTAGTATCTTGGAAAATAATGCAACATAGAAACAATCAGAAAATGTAAATAAAAACCAATTAGAAAAAGGTTTTAATTTCCAAAAACAGAGTGATAAAAAAAGAGTACATGACCTTAAAGGATTGGATAATTACCACCAAGTAGCAGGAAATTAACATGGCTTCACATAGTAACTTCAAGTAATGTGCACCTAGGACCCTGTCTATGCTTTTAACATACACAGTAGAGCACATGTTACGGTGATACATTATTTCCGCTCTCCTGTCACTATGGGGGTTGCTTCTAACCCCTGCAGTCATATCCCTCTGAATGGAGTTCCGGACACATATACAGTCAGCGTTCCATTCATTTCAGTGGGGCTGATGGATATATATACGATCAGGTGGCGCTCGGATATCACGGTAGTCCCATTGATAGTGAATGGAGTGATGCTGCGATTGCACGGCCAGCGCTGCTTCATTCAGTCATGCAGTAACCCCATAGTGAGGGGGACACAGGGCCCCCCATTCTTAAGATCAGCGGAGGTCTCAACCCCCACCGATCAGCAAGATATCCTCTATCCTTTAAATTTTGGTACATGTATGTCTTCCATATTTATTAAGATTGTAGCAATTAAAAAAACATATTTCTTCAGTAGAAGGGAGAACGCACACAATGCATTGCTTCAGGGGATGAGAGAAAACTTTTTTCTTTGATTTGCTGTTTTTTATGCTAATAACGAATAGTGGGTGTAATATAGAGTGAAATGACTTTACTAATTTTAATCCTAGTGAGCCATGTATGTAGGCGTTCCCATGGAGTTACTGATGTGTGGGCTTTATGTCACTCACAGAGACCTTTTGAATTTGCAATAATTAAGTAGAAACTAACTTTTATTCAACTTGCACAGAACGTGTTTTAGAAAGCATATGACTAAACGATTTAAAGAGCTCTCCAGCACAACACTTACATGGCAGGCAGGAATCCCGTTATGCCCTTAATCACTCACTGCCATGCCATAATCTATAATCATAGACTTTAGTGGAACACTACTGTACCTCTATGCCACCAGTACAGAAGCACAGAGTAGTTTTTAGATGGATTCCATACAAATCCAATGGAAATAACAATTAATATGTGGATTTTGGGGCAGAATGTGGAGAAATTCCAACCATGTGAAAGGTCCCTTGGAGTAACATCCAGGATCAGAGAAAAACTCTGATCTGAGCCTTTTCACCCCTGATTTACATCAAACAATGCCGCTCATAGTGCAGTCAAAGAAAGACCTCTTCCCCCCTTTGTCCTGTCCCTGGCAGCTCTGGCAAGGCAGTCTTGACAGTGCTGGACCCAATAAAAGCCACTACAGTTGTCTATAATCTCTGTTAGGGAATAAGTTGTCCTAACAACATGCTGTAACCTTACCCATGCAGTAATGCACATAGACACATAACAGATACATTGTGTTTTACTAATAATTGTTTTTAAATCCCCTTATGGCCCGATTGGACAGCAGTTACAAAGAGCATCTGGAAGACCTGCTTATGCTGCATTACACAAACAACCCATTCAATTTAGGTCGGGCTCACATGATCGTAAGGCTTCTTTCACATGAGCGCATATCGGCCCGCCATTTTCGCGACCGTCCGATATGCGCTGTGATCTGATGCATTGGAGTCCAGTGCATCAGATCACATGGGCGTATTTCTGAGACATTTAAACGCCCAGCCGGCCAATATAGTGCCGGGCGTTTTTATGTCGGGCCCAAAAGATAGTCCTGGAACTATCTTTTGGGCCGGAATACGTCGTCCGCTGCATGGGCCCCTATGGGAGCCCATGGCAGCGGCCGTAGGTGGGAGGTAGTTTAGCAGTGTGGCTACTAAACTCCTGCCCTCTGTTCTCCTCCCCCCTGTACAGGCTCACCTCTCGTTCCTCCCCGCTCGTTCTGTGCAATGGGAGAGGGCAGGGCAGGGTCGGAGCTAAGCACCGGTCCACCCCCCTCCTCCCACTGATGTCTATAGACAAGGGGCGGGGCATGGGTGGAGCTAAGTGCCCACCCTCTCCCTGCCCCTTTTCCATAGCCATCAATGGGAGGGGGCGGACTGGAGCTTAGCTCCAATCCCGCCCCACCCCTTCTCATTGCACGGAACGAGAGGTGAGCCTGCGATGGGGAGGGAGGGGAAATGGGCGATGCCCTGGTGAGTTTGGCTCATTTGCGTCAGCCTCACCAGGCCATATGAACGGGCACACAAACTTTTGATTTGTGCGCCCGTTCACCAGGTTTTTCCCTCCCAACGTAGTGTATATCATCCGGCCATGAAAGCGGCTGGCCAATATGTGAAAAAAGCCTAAGTGTAGGATGCAGCATTTTACCACCGTGGAGCTGCCTTATCACGGCGTACGGCAGTGATTTTGGACTGTGCAGGAGCGTGTTCTCACGCACAGTCTTCCTTGTTTCTTTTTTTTGGTTACATTTCCCTCTCTGTGCGACGTATATAAACACCGCACACAGGTTGATTGCGCCCGTAGAGAACAAAAGGCTTTATCGTGTGTAATACGCGACAACCTAAAACATGCTGCGCTCTTTTTTGTGTGCGTATCATATGCAATGAATATTCACAAGTGTGAATGGATCAATGAAAATCCAAGTTCTTTCACTGACTCCATTCACTGTGTACATGGTGCCGGTAATATGCGGTGAAATCACGCTCTTGTGAGCCCGCCATTAATAGGAACTGTATAGGAGTAGTTTAGCCTGTGGTGGAGCTACTTAGGAATTGCCCACTAATTACCAGGGTCCTCACTGATTACAGGTGATCGCTGGGAGTTCCATCTGCAGGATAATTTGTCATCTTATCGTCAGGGGATGCATCTAAGAAGTAGCTGAACATAAACTATAAGCTTAACGCTGCTAGAGAAATTATAAACTGTAACTCTGGCCACAAGCAACCGAACTCAGTGCACCCCCTAGTGGTTGATATGGGCAGTGAAAATTGTATTATTTTCCTTAGCCATCATGTTTTACAAACTTCTGTACTGATTATAATGTGGTTCTTTAGGACTGAAACACCTTGGTCTTTACTCGTTAAACTATTGAGTGACAGCTGCAGATCTCACGATTGGATGCAACTCTGCTGGGACACCCACCGATCCCGAAAACAGGTTCCGATATGAGTGACTGGGATGGAGGTCGCATGGACATGCTGCTGATCCTTTCACTTCGATGACCACACCGGAGATTGCTGAAGCGCTTAAACTGTGTAATCTCTGGAGTGGTCATTGAAGTGAATGCAGCAGCGGTGTGGCCTCTGCTCCATACATTCAGGATTGGTGGGGGTCCGAACGGTCAGTTCCCCGGCAATCATAAACCGATACCTTATCTTGTGGATAGTGGATAATGTTATAAATTGGCACAATCCTTTTAAGGGATTCTTGTGCTTGCATTGCTTTACACAAGAAAGCACAACAATTTCTTAAGGGTGTGTTGGCACAGGGCGGGAATGCTGCAGAATTTCCAAGGCAAATTCCGCAGCATTTCCATATCCAAAATGGTCAAAAATTCTGCAGATCCCCCAATTCCTCACGTTATCAGCACAGCCTGTCACCTGGCATCATCTTACCAGCAATGCTGCGCTCATTACAGGCCGCTGTATGAAAGGCTATGCTGATGGCACGAAGAATTGGAAGGTGAGGGGAACGCTGTATCAGCATAGCCTTTCACCCTGCGGTCTGTAGTGATGGCAGCGCTGCTGGTAAGGTGATGCCAGGTGACAGGCTACTCTCGTAATGCATTGAGCGCTATGTAGCATGGAAAGGAGAAGGCAGCAGCGGTCTCCTCCGGGTCCTCTGCTGTGACTAACAGCTGAGGACCCAACCTACTTCTGCTTTAATGCAGAAGCAGAGGCTTTGATCCCGCGCCGTACTTCTGCTATCAGCTCCGATTAAAGCCCAGGACCAAGCGCTGTATATTTACCAAGCTTGGTCCTTTAGGCCTAATGTCCACGGGTGGATCGGATTCCTGCCCGCGGCCCAGGACACTGCGGGTCTTCTGCTTTCCCGTCCGGGTCTTCTATCTTGTTAACTGTCGATCTGTGCTGAAGTGCCAGTGCGCCGCCACACATGCGCAGTGAAGTTTTTTTTATTTTCAAACTCCTGCTTTCCCACGGAATCCGTGGCTAATCCACAATTCAATTGCGGACGGGCCACAGATCGGTCGAATTCCATTGACTTCAATGGAAGCCGTCCATTCAGGATCCGCACTGAAATGGAGCATGCTGCTATTTATTTATTTTTTTTTTTCCAGACCAAAAGGACCGCAAATCAAATCTGCATGCTTTATTTTATTTGCAGATGCCCATGTTTCCGTATGGGTGACTTGATTTGCGGATCTTCCCAACCCGCCCATGGACATTGGGCCCAAAGGGTTAATATACTGCTTTTAGATATTTATTAAACATTGGTATAATTTCTGTATACACAGTTAGGCTCAGATCAGATCTATGTTAGGCTGCCTTCACACGGGCACTAAAATCCTACAAGATTTGTGTGTTACAAGACGCAGAAATGAGCGATGTTTTCTCATATGGCACCGCGATGTGATGCTATTTGGGGAACAAATCGCAGCATGTTCTATCTTGTGCGTGATCTCACATCGCAGCGCCCATTGCTTTCAATGGGGCCGGCGGCAGCGTCATACGATGTGCTAGGGCACGCAATGCAATGCAAGTCCTCCTATTGAAAACAATGGGAAAAACTCCATGAATCCGCGGAGGAGGATCGCTTCTTCCCCGAAGTGATGAAAGGCTGTTTTGCCATGAAACCGCCTCGCATCCTCAGGAATATCACATGGTGGGGAGCATGATATGGGGGTGGGATTCACGGCTAACTTTCCAGTGTGAAGCTAGCCTTAGGGCTCCAATCATAATTCTATTTTTCTGCTGTGTTTTTCAGCTTAGAAACTAAATTGATCTGTTTTTTTCCTCCATTGATTTCAATGGGGTTTTATAAAAATGGAAAGCTTTCTGCTTGCTTCCGATCTGTTAGGTTTCTGTTTTTTAATGGAAGAGATAGCACAGCCTGCAGCTTTCCGTTTACTTCCATTTTTTTTAGAAATCCAGTTTAAATCAATGGGAGAAAAAAGTGGATCAATTTAAAGGGGTTGTCCCGCGCCGAAACGGGTTTTGTTTTTTTTTCAACCCCCCCCCCCCCCCCCGTTCGGCGCGAGACACCCCCGATGCAGGGGTTAAAAAAGAACACCGGACAGCGCTTACCTTAATCCCCGCGCTCCGGTGACTTCTTACTTACCCGGTGAAGATGGCCGCCGGGATCTTCTACCTCCGTGGACCGCAGGGCTTCTGTGCGGTCCATTGCCGATTCCAGCCTCCTGATTGGCTGGAATCGGCACGTGACGGGGCGGAGCTACACCGAGCCCCATTGAGAAGAGAAGAAGACCCGGACTGCGCAAGCGCGTCTAATTTGGCCATTAGACGGCGAAAATTAGACGGCAACCATGGAGACGAGGACGCCAGCAACGGAACAGGTAAGTGAATAACTTTTGATAACTTCTGTATGGCTCATAATTAATGCACAATGTACATTACAAAGTGCATTAATATGGCCATACAGAAGTGTATAGACCCACTTGCTGCCGCGGGACAACCCCTTTAATTTTGTTTCTATGTTCCAAAAATGGAATTAAGACTGAAGTCCTAACGCAGATATAAACTGATCCTTATTTTTTGTGTTTTTTCCTACTTTTATAAGCATTGGTTTTGTTCGTGACTTATAGTGTGCCTCCTCATAGTGAGATGCCATTGCGATCACACTTCCTAATAATACACACCATAGATTACCTCAATTCTCCAAATCAACTAAACAAGGCAACCCCCCCTCCTGCATAAAGACCAAAGCCAAAGAGCCCACTGACACTAACATGCTATATTCCAGTCACTGAGTCTCCTGCAGCCCCTGAATATGAAGCGTCCGGTAGAGGAGGAACTGCAGCTGGCTGGCTACAGTGTTGCGGCTCTGTTTGAGCATCCCCCTTCTCCTGAACAAGCTGGTTGCATCCAGTGTTGAGTACTGAGGATAATTTGCACATAATTGATTCCTCAGCACAGAAACTCCTCCTGGGCGGTGCTGCTCCGCACTTATGAGCCGGGGAGTGGTGCAGCATAAAAGCCTAGCGCTGATTGGCTGAGGCTCAGCCAACCAGTGCCGGTATGATTTCTGCACCTCTCCCCTACTCATTAGTACCGAGAACTCACCCTGTCTCCACCAATGCCGTATATAGCATCCTGCTGTGGTAAGCTCCCTGCTCTGATACTAGCCCTGCCCATCGGGCCCGGGCTAATATCAATTTTACGATTTTGTTAAAAATTGGAATTTTGCTCAAGTGGAATGGCGAATTAATTGAATCAATGGGATTAATTGCCCGGCCCTAATTCATAGCATTTTTATTTTTTGCCATATGAGCTATGTGAGGTCTTTTTTATTGTGTAACGACTTTTTGGGGCACATGCAACTTTTTGATCACTTTTTTAATTGCATTTTTTAGGAGAAGCTTGAATGAAAAATAGCGATTCTGTCAATGTTATTTTGGTTTTATTTTGTGACGCCGTACACTGTGCGGTATAATAGTCGTTACAAACATATAATTGTAAAAGAAGTCTATTGCACCCGTTCCATTTCAGTGAGAATCCTCCTACTTACATTTGCAGACTATACAAGTCTAGGAAAACAACCTGAAATCATTCTTCTGCAGGAAAAGACCTAAATATTTTCACAGCTGCAGTAATTTGTTTGACTAAACATTGTGCTCCACCCACGGATGTGCGGATGCCTCTCTTATCAGCGCTGGTAATGAGCGAGCATCAGTCTGACAAATGCCTGCAGCTTTTATGGATTTGTTTAATACCCCAAGCAGGAGAAGATACAAAGAAATGTTTATTTCCTTTGATATAATGAAGTTGATAAGGATTTATTAGATCTGTACCTCCAGATCACCCATTCATAGCGGAGCTCTGCAGTCTGTACGTCTCCAGCTGTTGAAACTACAACTCCCAGCATTGCTTGACTTTTAGGAGTTGTAGTTTGACAACAGCAGGGGAACCGCAGGTTGGTGGCGGAATACAGGCTACTGCAGCTCAGGGCCAGATCAGCCACAAGCAAGAAATATGATTCAGTTTATATGCCATTTCATTTTCTTCCTTGGTTTCAATGGCTTTTTAGATATC
Source organism: Eleutherodactylus coqui (assembly GCF_035609145.1). Taxonomy (NCBI): domain Eukaryota; kingdom Metazoa; phylum Chordata; class Amphibia; order Anura; family Eleutherodactylidae; genus Eleutherodactylus; species Eleutherodactylus coqui. Next base: position 88,356,375 of record NC_089840.1, on the reverse strand, counting down.
CCTCATGGTAACATAGTATGCTAGGCTGAAAAATTACAAATGCACATCTAGTTCAACCTGTTTTCAACCCCTCTCCCCCTTGTTGATCCAGAGGAAGGAAAAAAAACCCCAGCGAGACAGAAGCCAATTTACCCTCATTCTGAGGGGAAAAATTCCTTCCTGACTTCCTAATGGCAGTCAGAATAATCCCTGGATCAACATTTGAGATCAACAACCCTGCTGGCTATTTAGTGTCTATATCCTGTAATATCATAGCGCTCCAGGAAGGCATCTAGTTCCCTCTTAAACTCCTCTATGGATTTTGCCATCACCACATCCTCAGGCAGAGAGTTCCACAGTCTCATTGCTCTTACAGTAAAGAACCCCCTTTCTGTGTTGGCGATGAGACCTGCTTTCTTCTAGACGTAGAGGATGCCCTCTTGTTACAGACACAGCCCTGGGTATAAACAGATCATGGGAGAGATCCTTGTATTGTCCCCTTATGTACTTATACATGGTTATTTGATCGCCCCTTAGCCGTCTTTTTTCCAGGGTAAATAATCCCAGTTTTATTAGCCTCTCTGGGTATTCCAGTCCTCTTATTCCGTTTATTAATTTAGTTGCCCCTCTTTAAACCCCCTCAAGCACTGCAACATCTTTCCTGAGCGCCGGTGACCAGAACTGTACACAGTATTCCATGTGGGGCCTGACAAGTGCCTTATATAGGGGAAGAATAATATTCTTGTCCCTCGCCCCTATATCTTTTAATGCATCCCAAGAATTTATTTGCTTTTGCAGCAGCTGACTGGCATTGATTGCTCCAGTTTAGTCTACAATCCACTAGTACCCCCAGGTCTTTTTCCATATCACTTTTCCCTAGCAGTACCCCATTTAGTGTATATTGGTGACATCCATTTCTCCTGCCCATGTGCATAACCTTACATTTATCAATATTGAACCTCATTTGCCATTTTCCTACCCAAGCCCCCAGCTTATCTAGGTCCATCTGCAGCCGTACATTGTCCTTCATTAATTATCTTGAATAATTTAATATCATCTGCAAATATTGATATTTTCCTGTGCAGTCCCTCTATCAGGTCATTGATAAATATACTGAACAGAATGGGGCCCAATACTGAACCCTGTGGCACTAGCAATGGTGGCCCAATCTGAGTATGAAAAGTTTATTACAACCCTCTGCTTTCTATCTCTGAGCCAATTCTTTACCCAGATACGCACGTTTTCACTCAATCTGAGCTGTCTCATTTTATATATCAACCTATTACATCAAATGCTTTAGAAATTCCAGTTATGCGAGATCAATAGAATCCTCCAGGTCTAGCCTAGAACGTACGTCGTTGTAGAAGCTGATCAAGTTGGTTTGGCATGATCGAATCCTCATGAATGAGGGGTTATACTGTTGCTTTCCTTGAGGTATGCCAGGATAGCGTCTCTCAGAAACCCCTCAAATATTTTTCCAGTTATTGAAGTGAGACTTACCGGCCTGTAGTTACCAGGCTCACTTTTTGACCCCTTTTTGTATATTGGAACCACATTGGCAATACATCAATCCAGTGGTACAACCTCGGTCTCTATAGAGTCATGGTGAACGCAGTAAAAAATGAATAAAAAAACAAGGCCAAAATGCAAAAGTAGAAAAAATAAAAACATATAATTTTTCTAGCTCTGTAATAATAATGACTCAAAGAATAAAGTTATTTATTTATACTGCACAGTGACTCTGTATAACCCTGCAAAACAAACAATGGCAGCATTGATGTGTTTTTTTCATGCTGTCTCCCCTAAAGAGTTATCAAAAGTTATACCATTCATTGTTACTAATGGTACTAATAAAAGCTACAGTCCTTCAGAGCTGTCTGAAAACAGAATATATCTTTAGCTTAGTTTAAAGGGATTGTCCATGATTTTTCAAAAGTTTTCCATCCCCAGGAGTTGAGATAAAATAAAAAGAAGTAGCTCTACTCACCCATTTATGTAACCGGCACTTCCATTGTGACATTGGCTTTGTTTTACATGATAGCAGTGATGATGTGCCGTATACGCCACATGACTGCTGCAGCCAATCACTAATTCCAGCAGTATACAGGACAGCGGAGGTCTGGTGGAGTATACAGGCACAACGTCGCTGCACAAAACACGGGGGAAGCAGAACTGGAAGTGGCATCTGAGTGAATTAGTTGCCTATTTTTTATTTTCTGGTATAGGGACCTTTGTAGATATCTTAGACAACCCCTAGAAAGCCTTATTACAGGCCTCGTATATTTGTACTGATTACTTGATGATTTAAGGGATTTCTGTTGGGCCTCCATCTCACATGCAGAATCACCCGCAATGGAATACCCACAGCAATTCTGCAAGAATTCCGCAGTGGCCAAATCCATAGCTAAATGGTTTGGTGTGGAACGGCTGCAGAATCCAACCCTTGTATTGCAATGGTTGTAGTCTGCAGCATACATAAACATGCTGTGGAATCAGAATCTGCTGCGTTTGACTCGTCGTGGAAAATATCCGCAGCAGATCCTGCCCGTGTCAAGCATTATTTCGCACGAGTGTTCATCCTCCGTTTTGGCTTTCCATCTTTTTGTTCCATTTTTGGAGCAAAGAGTTAGAATTAAAGCAGAATTAAACTGACCCTCCAGGCCTGGAGAAAGGAAGACAGATAAACTGCTTACCGCGGGAACAAAGTGTGAAAGAGGCCTTACACTAACGCTGCATACTAGCGCACAGTGTGCATCAGGTGGAGAGACCAGTAGTTCGGCCATCTTGGTTTCTCCAGACCCGGAGTGTCGCTTTAAACGCTTCCACTTTAACCACCATTGATTTTGATTGGGTTTTTAAACACAGAAAGCAAACAGAAAATTTCCCTTTCGCTTCTGTTCCAGTAGGTTTCTTTTTTAAGCAGAACCAATAGCGCTGCAGACGGCTTCCATTTGCTTTCGGTTTTTAAACATCCCATTGTAATAAATGGCGGTAAAATGGAAGCATTTAGTTTCGTTTTAATTTCGTCTCTCTGCTCCAAAAACGTAACAAAAATGAAGGATAAACGCTAGTGTGAATGAGCCCTAAGAGACATGCATCGTTTAACGGAAAACTTTTATCATTTCATTATGTCATCTTTTTACTAAAATACATTTAGAGAATTAAAAAATGACAGAGAATTAAAAAATGACAATTAAGATTTTTTTTAATTAGGTGATTTATTTTTGGGAAGCTGTCCCTTTATTTACTGTAAATGGTGTTGATGAACCTCTCCGAAAACACGTCTCCGGTGCTCGTTGGCAGCTGTCACAATCTCTCAGCTGTGTATGTTATATAATATTTTTATGGCGCACACAATATGCTATCAATTTTGCACATGTCAGCGAGGCGATATTGGAGAAAGCAGAAGCTGAGTTTTATGGGGCTTCAATTGCGTTTTGTGCCAGTAAACGCTGTGATAACTTTCAGATCTCCAATTGAGCAAAAGTAATACGTTTTAGGAATTATTTGTCATTCACTGCATTAAAACGCTGACAATTCCCTGAGACGAGATCCGTGAGACTGCTTCATTGATCAGTGTCATCATTTTAATATGTGGAAGCGCAGTAGGTACCAATATGCCCAGCCTAGGGTAGGTGAGCAGCTATTGTAGAAGAAATGAAGTAACGACCGGAGGAGGCACCGAATCAGAATGCGACGCACACAATATATTCACACCAATTCATGCCTGACAAACACCTCCATTATCTGATAAGGGTAATCCCAGACTATAATTTAAAAAAATGTTATCTGATGGGCCTGAATTGTCAGGCTTCGAATCCAAAATACTGGAGCTTCTGGTCAGTGGCAGAAAATGTCAGCTCAATGTCAGATAGCAGCATACATTTATCTGTAGTTCCCGCACATACTGCGCTCATGAACCGCAAGCCCCTGGATGGGTAGAAAAGGCATTGATTAGTTAGTAAAGAAGATACTGTAAACCCAATTAAGCAAATATCAACTCTTACATTAAAAAAGAGTAATTTGCAGTTAACTGCATTTGAAACTTTCCTTGCAATGTCATGGGAACTCTTGTAAAAGTAAGAAGATCCAAAAACCAAAACCTCAGTGTTGTATTAACCAGCCACTTAGTTATAGGATTTACACCCACACTAGTAAATGGGCATGAGAATGTCAGGTCATAAATCAGAGGATAGTGATACACGTAACACTGTAATGTTAGAAACCCTATCCTTTCTCCTTAGGGAGAGCAGTGAGTGAGGAGACTAAAAAGGCCATTCATGCTCCTCTGGGTAATATGCAAATAAGGCCCCTGCACATGGTCAGAAATTCTGCATCATAAAACGCAATCCTATGCAGATGGCCGTGATTTGTCCGCATGAAAACACACGCGGAAAACAAATCGCGGCATGTTCTATTTCTGTGCAGGTCTCGCAGAGGCCCGCACAGAAATGTCCGTGAAGACCCGCCGGCTCCGCTCCGCTCTGCGCCAGCTGGGCGGCAGCCAGCATATCACAGAGAAGAGGAGACACCGGGAGCAGGTGAGCCGCAGGGCTGTGCAGGGGCACGGGTCTGCATCCCGCTGCGAGAATTCTCACAGCGGGATCCGACCCGGCCATCTGCAGGTGGCCTAAGGAAGATGGAACAATACCTCCACAGCTCTACCTATTGGAAGGTGCCTTCGGTGCTGCGGAGGTATTGTTCCATCCCCCTTATTTACTGTAATGTTAGATTCTCATGGCCACTAGGTAAGACAGGCAGCTGGTTTTACACCTGCGCTACTCTTTTTACATACGTAGTAGTATAATGTCTGATGCATCCACAACCACCTCTGATCTGTACCTTCTGCACACTTCTATTCCCTTGGTAAGCAGATACGCCTGAAGTACGTGCTGTTATCTTGTAAAACTGAGATAAAGATTAAAAATACTAACTTTGTATTATTTGTATTACTCTTACTAGTTGTCATAGTTCACCAGGGTGACATCATGGTGTTAGCCCTGGCCAACATGATCCATATACCAGCACATTATCAATGTCCCCAACAGGAGCATTTCTCTACTGGTGTGCGGATTGAGGTGGAGAGGTGTTTCTCAGCCGGCCAATCAGCCGTGTCTGTACACATTTATTCTGGCTTCTCATGGAGGATGCCGATTATACTTCTAGTCTGAAGGTGTTTCCAGCCTAATCGGAGGCTGCTGTCCTGTTCCACTGTCAGATACTTCTGTTTGCTGTTTAGGATATTTGGGGTGTTGTAACATCCTTCTCCTGATTTATTACTAATTCTGTATTAGTATTTAATCTGTTTCATTGTGTGTTTAACATCTATACTGCATATATTGTTACTTATTGTAGCAAATATTGTACCTGTTTTCAACTAGGGAGAGTCAGAGACAACCTAAGTTCCTGATGGGGGGTCGCCCCCATCAGGGTGAGTGCTCTTATTTTAGTTAGGGTCTCATTGAATTAGTAAGTTAAGTTAAGCCCCTGCATTGATACAAATCCATAGTCTCTGCTGTGCCATAGTCTCCATGGCCATAGTACTGTAGTATGCTAATGGGGAAGAAGAACTGGTAGCTTGTAGAGACAGTGACTGGGACCAGTCTGCACCCCAGTGTCTGTAACATGCCAGACAATGATAATGACTTCCTGTAAGAGAAACAGAGAGAGGAGAGGCCTGCTGCTTCGAAAGAAAAGCTTCACAAAACTGCTTGAGAACTACATGAACACCTTTTTATTTTTCACTATAGGTACACTTTAATAGTTTAATGACAAATAAAATGTAACAAAGACATCACAACAGATTGATAGAATATGACAAAAGTTTACTGTGTTTTAGTTGTCTTGTCTTTTTGTGTCCTTAATATCAGCCTCCCTTTTTTCACTAGTCCTTGTGGAGCACAGAAAGGTAAAGAGGACAGAGTAACTATGTGTAACTCTTCTTGCTTCAAGCCTGTTTAGTATCACTATTTGTATTGAACTGTCCAAAGACTAACAGCGACATTTATGAAAGCTTTTATGCCAAAAGTCTGGCTTTAAAAAGTTACACATTTTTCTGGAAGTCCCATTGGTGCAAACCTTTGTGATATTTTTTTAGCTTTCTATGCCGGCCTCGCTACTTTTTCCAAATAATGGGCAGGGTTTGTGCGAGGGCCATGACCACCGCAGACTGACGTAATTATGTATAGTTTATGCCAGAAATGTATGCAAGCTCAGAGCCGGTGTACATTTCTGTGTAGGTGCTGAAAGGTGCCAGGATGTTACTAACACAGGAAGAGGCATGCGTCTCCTCCTCTATTGGGTGCATCGGGTGCCGTGGGGTAAATTATACTAAGACCTGCTTTGGAAACACCGGTAATTTTCCTCCTAAGTGTCCAACGGTGTTTCGGTGACACTAAAGAACAGTTTGAAAGTCCTTATACAAGTCCAGCTGTTGTGGTACCGAGTCAGATCCTCTTTTACAGATAGATTGAGATTTCGTAGATATTATAGCGGATAAAGTCTATGGGTTCAGAGTTAAAACTAACGTTTTTCTGTCTGTTGTTTTCTGAAGGTGGAGGAAGGCTGGTGGGAGGGAATACTCAATGGAAAGACGGGCATGTTCCCTTCCAATTTTATTAAAGACCTTGTGACTGAAACTGAAATTGGAGGGAATTTTGAAGAACACCAGATAAAGCAAGGTAAGGAAATAACATGTGATGAATGGAACGGACTGTTGAGTTTAATATGTGGTGTCGGAAGGCTCCCTCCAGACCCTGAGAGGGTGTCTCCATATTAAAACCGCTACAATTATGTAGTACATTTGGTGGGGAGTGGGGTCATCCGTTGTAATCACTAGTTTTTAGGTTGTATCTGCTGAAGGTTTAAGGGCCCTTGTACACTGGCAGATTTACTACAAGTGCCAATCAATGTTTTTGTAAGTCGATCTGTAGTCGTTCAGCTCTATTAACATCATCCGTCCTGTATGTGCTCCGCTGATCATTAATTCCATCATTGTTAGCAGCACATCCTTGTGCCATCAGTGGGTGAGGTTAATCAACAGCCCGATATCACCCATTGACGGAGTCATGCAACCAGCACCGCTGAATTTGTCGCATGAGAGGTCAGCCATAAGTTCTTCGCACGTCCAGTAGGTGTCCTTTTTCCTATTGGTTTCAGCCTTCTACCAGTGTACAATGTTCTTCACACAGTTAGCCACACTCCTCTAGTCTGTGCTCAACCCACTCGCATACACCTGAAGCCGGAGATTCTGGTCTGCTGAAAAGGCCAATTTAGACCATTTTTACATTGATTTCAATAGGGTTTCAAAAAAAACCTGAAAGGCTTTTCCTTGCTCCCATTCTATTAGATTTCTTTTTTTTGGACAGAAAAATAGCACTGCAGACTGTGCTATTTTCCAGGCCAAAAAAACGGAAACCTAACGAAATGGAAGTTAAAAAAAAGTATTTCGGTTTGCCTTCTGTTTTTTTAAAACCCCATGGAAATGAATAGGGAAAAAATGGATCCATTTTTTTCAGTTTTTTTTAACGTTTCTCTTCTACAGAGACCTAAACCTGAACCTTAGAGTTCTAATGCTGCTATACAAACCTGTAACAATGCCCCCAAACTAAAAAGGGATAAAGCAAAAAATGATGTCACAAAAGTGAAATAACAAGCAGCAGTGTCAGTTCTTGCTTACAACCACTGGGCAAACGTACACAATTGTTATTGCTGTCAGTGTTTGAATAATGTACATAGTGATATCACAAAACAGATACAATGAGCGTAGTGATGTCACAGCATGAGGCCATAATTACTCGGGCGAGTACTATAGCGGGCCAAGAAACCTCGACTGATATTTCACTAGTAAAACGGGTATTTTTCCTGAGATTGCAATGCCTCTTTAAAAAAAGTCATATCGAATTGCTGCATATTGAATTTTCACACGCAAGATAATCGCATGTTGTTTCAATAGTAAAAAGAGAAAAGTCGCATCACAGTCGCATTTACATGCAAGTGCAGTGCGTTTTTTTCTTCCATAGGAACTATTGGGCAATTCCTGAACACAATCACCCAAAAATAGGATATGCTGCCATCTTTCTATATCGGTCCTTCGGTTCTAGAGAAAAATCTCTCACGTAAATACAATGAAATGAATGCGTTATTTTCACGTGCGAATTCTGAGCATAACGCTATCCTATGGAACTCGCTTGTGAAACTCTGTGTAAATACAGCCCGAGGCTATATTCACATGACGGGTATTAAGCTGCGCCAAAAAATCGCGACCATCCAATTGGATTGCAATGTATTCATTTAGATTTTTTGGCGCATGAAACAATTGCGCTGAAAAAAATAGCACATCAGCGACCGTTTTCAGTTGCCAATTTTATGCGCTGCGTCAAAAGATAGGTCTTGGGCCTTATTCACATGACCGTATTCCTTTTTACATTCACCCATACGCAGCATTTTTGCGTATTAATGAAGATTTGCTGCGATCGATTCCCGAACTTAATTAGCGATCGGCAGAAATCCTCGGAATGACTGCTAATGCTTAAATAGAGGCAACTGTCTTTTTTTCCCAGTGATGGCACAACACACTAAAGTACCGCCAAACCAATATTCCCTTGTGGTTGATGGGCCTCCTTCGGTCCTGGGCCCAGGGTCACCCCCCTCCTTCATAGTTACACCCCTTGTCTATGGAAGTTCTTTATGAAAGCCTGATGTGTCTCCCCAGACTTGCCCTTGAGTTTGGGATGCCCAGGGGTTGAGGTTACAGGTGGAAGACAAAGTGGTTAACTTGTTCTACTGTGAGTTAATATTTTTGCACAGTAGTGTGGAAAATCAGATCCTTATTTTATACTATTCAATATCATAATTGACACAATCAATAGTTTCTATGGAAAATGCCTGCAGCAGATTCTGGCCCGCCTCCAGCTGTATAGAATGATTAAATCAGCAATGGATTACTTGATGTATTTTTCTTCAGATGCTGTCAGAAATCCTTAAAAACTAAGCAATTTTAGTTTCATTCCATAAATCATATTGTAAGTACATGAAGATAGTTTGGAATAGGTCAAACAGGTGAACTGCAGCGCAACAAAAATTAATTACGTTTTTTATATTTTGTCGTTATGGTCTCCTCCCTAACGGATTCATTTCTGCACAAAATGACATTTTCGCAGTTAGAGAAGAGAGAGTCTGAAAGAATTTGCTGATTCGGACATCGGTGCAATAAATATACCGTCCTACTGTGAGGTGCAGCGATGATCAGGCGGAGTATCATGCACAATGATCATGCACTACCCGATCTTATAGAGAACGGTGTAGCTGTCATACGGTACCAGAGTCTGCCTTGCACCGACCTCTTCGATCTGCATGATAAGTATAGGGCAGGAAGAGAAGACCGAATGTCACTACGGTCAGCGCAGGAAGCAGAAAGCACTGACCATAACGCAGTGGCCCGGATTGGTTGGTTGAGCAGCACCTGCAATGCCAGTTCAGGCCACTGCTATGGTCAGCGCTTTCTGTTGACAGCAGCCCCAGGAATCAGCTGGGCTCCCACTGATCATCTCTTGATGACCTGTTGGTCATCAATAGAAAAAAATGTAAAAAGTCCCGGAATACCCTTTTAACTATAAACCCCTTGGCTCCCTTAGACGAACATTAATTTGTTTCTGTTAACCAGTAAGTGAATTGCATGATATCTCCTATCATTTCATTTCCTTAACCCATTGACAATGTGTCACATCTGACTAGACCTAAACAGAAACCATGACAAAGAATAAGGGATGTAAGGCAAACCAAAAAGGTAACAGAGAAGCAAGATGTACCAGGCAACTGCCGAGAATGGGCAAGAGTCTATCTGTGATCTTAAAGTGGCCAAATGTGCTTAAAAAGTGGATCACTTGCCCTGAAAAGGGCAACCCCTTGACAGGAACCTGAATGACTTTCCTGCGTGTCTCTGAGTGGGATATGGGAGAGAGGGACAAGCTCCAGGGATGGACTGAACAGGACAGACCCACCAGCACACAAGATATACTTAACAACAGGCAAAAGAGGAAAAGACCATACTAAGAATGGGGAGGACAAAATGTCAAAAACACCAAACGGAACCATACAAGACCAGACATACTATTGTATAACCGATGCCCTCTCAAGGGAGTAGCCGGAATAAGAACCCCCTAACAGACATTGATAGGCTGGATGGTTGTCATTTGCCCCAGTTAGCCCATAAGATTAACACATTAGGGAGATGTTATCCCTTCAGCATCCAGCACCAAATGATACCGGCAGGCGCATCACATTGTCCAGTGCTGACGCCGTGACACCACACCGGTCCTGCTCATGTGCCCGGTGATCTCCGACGCAGGCATGATGACACATTGCCTGAGAGTCTGTGACTTCATCTACTTTTGGCTCATAGACTGACCTCCTGTTACTAGTACCTCCTGAATTCGACCAATGTGAAGCCCATCTGCAACTAATAAGAAGATGCTTACAGTACCCCCTACTGGCAAGAACGTGATATCTTCATCAAGATGCTGTCCTGATTGGGTTTCATCCAGTGATGCCTACCAACTGTTGTAACTATACATCATGCCACCCAAATTAATGAAAACAAAGGTTTGCTACGGTGTTAGCAAGTAGAGCAAAATGTGATTGTTCCCAGCAAGAGAAACCAAGTAATCTTGTAGATATGATACCTTTTAATGGCTATCAAAAATACATGATGTAATAGCGAGCTTCCGAACCAACGCAGGGTTCTTCGTCAGGCTAAAAATGGAATAGATCTATTCCACTATAATAACAACTGTCATTTTGAAGTAGATGGCTGAGGAAACATCAGGCCTCCTTTATAGCTTTTGCCCAGATTACTACTGTATTTATCCCAACAGCTATGACCCTGGTAGAAAACCATTGAGTGGGCTGATGGAAAAGACATGGATTACCATGGGGTTGGTGGCAATTATGTGTCTCTTTTGGGAAGCTTGCCTTAGAGCAACAAGAGAGAAACCCCTATAGATCTCAGAAATGGGGGGCGACTAGTGATTACAGATTTGGGAGTTAAGAGATTGTGTAAAAGTGCACATGATGATGATTCAATAAAGTATTTGGTGCCCAAGATAAAGCTTGTTAACCTTTTTACATAATTGTGATTTTTTTCCCCCCCACAACCGCTAGATGTGCAGTAAAGAAGAAACCCTTATTTTATTGCAAATCAGACCAAGTTGTCATAGCAATTATGTTCTTCTTACTGGCAGGTTTTAAAGATACTGCCGGCTCCGAGAGTGATGGGGGCGACTCCAAGTCAGAAGGGACTAATGGAACAAGTGGAGCAGAAAACCAGGCGAAAAAGATCAGGGGATTTGGCTTTGGGGATATTTTCAAAGACAAACCAATTAAACTGAGACCAAGGTCAATGGAAATGGAAAATGACATTGCTGCGGCTGAAAAGGTAAATCTATGTCTGAATGCTGTACATATATTATTCTATCAGTGACTGGTCTTACTAAATACAAGGGAGAAAGACTGGAGTTCGGCTGCCCGCCCACTGTATAGAAGCAGCGACAATGGCAGATATAGACACTGGGAAGCCTGGTCCTTCATCTTCTCCTAATACTAACACGTTCCATCCATGGGCGTCCTGTGTGTTGGCATGTTCTCTGCCAGCCCGCTATCTCTCTCCTTCAGTTTGATGGGAATATATCAATTATCTTCCATTTTCTTGATACTGTGTACCTGGTTTTCCAATCTCATTCCACAATCTAATTTTAAATGTACGAGTTGCCATTTGTATTCATACAAAAATATATGTAAATCTGTGCAGTTGGGATCAGACTATCGAAGATACTGGATTTCTTTGCTTAAAGGGGTTGTCTGATTGCAAGACCATTTTTTAATTATAGGTGCACAGGTGTAAAAAAAACAAAACTATCAGTACTTGTACTTAACAGTTCTTGTCCCCGGAGATCCACCGCTGCAGCCCCATGGTCCTCCCATATTTGGTTACAGAACAGAAACCACCTGAGCGCCGCAGCCAATCAGAGGCCACAGTGGTCTTCTACTGCTCAAATGCTGGGAGATATGCCAGGAATGCTGCCAGGAAAATGGCATCGTCAGGGCAGTGAATAGGTTACTACTAGAGATGAGCGAGCGTACTCGGAAAAGCACTACTCGCTCGAGTAATTTGCTTTATCCGAGTATCGCTGTGCTCGTCCCTGAAGATTCGGGTGCCGCTGCGGCTGACAGGTGAGTCGCAGCGGGGAGCAGGGGAGAGAGGGAGAGAAAGATCTTACCTCCGTTCCTCCCCGCTCTCCCCTGCAGCTCCCCGCTCCGTGCCGGCACCCGAATCTTCAGGGACGAGCACAGCGATACTCAGATAAAGCAAATTACTCGAGCGAGTAGTGCTTTTCCGAGTACGCTTGCTCATCTCTAGTTACTACCACTGGTTTTATTATTTTAAGAGATGTGCACATGTATTTAAAAAGTTGTCTAGCACCTTGACAAGCCCCGTAATACAACATACGTTTCTATTCGTTCTGTGTTTTTGTGGGTGCTTCTATACTTCTCTGTCTTGGAAATTCGGCGTGTTTGCAGTTCATTGTAAAAAAGGATGTTTCAAATCGACTTGTTAGCAGCATGTATCTAACAAATGCTCACGGTGTGCCTGGGTAGCATTTCATGGTGGCACAAAGGACTCCGGTGGGAATAGGTTGTCATCAGAATTACTGCCTTCATGTTATATTGGTAATAGATGCAGCTGGGCTTCCTGGAATTACTGATACAGACGGGTTGGTGTTTTAACTTCCCGAAATGTTCTGGGTTCTCATTTCTTTGACACTGGTTTATCATTGTGGATCACATGGCTTGTTTATTTGGAGGAATTTGGATATTAAACCTGTGATTTTATTCTGAAGGAGCAGAAGACTAGTTATATGAGCAAAATGCTGGATGTAAACCCGTCATAGCTCTTATTGTAACATATGTCACAATACAAATTACGGAGGAATCAGCGGGGCACAGTTGTAAGATATGTAAGCCATCCAGCTTGTCAGAGGACCTCACGAGTCCTCTTTAATCTGTCCTTTTTTCCATTATTGAATTTTTTGGACTAGAAGACACACCTGACTATAAGATGCACCCCAGATTTAGACAACGGGAAACAGGAAAAAAAAATATGTCTTTGGAGGGGGGTGTCTAACAAAGTAGAGGGGCTACTATCATTAACTTCGGTGCTGTAGTATAGAAAAGCGGGTTAAACTTTAATAGTGAGCTCATATTAAACCTAGTGTGTCCATTCCAACAGTGGTGCAAGCTCATGTTACCATTATACACACACACTGCTATTCACACATTGTGCATGCACAGCACACACAGAGCTTTTCAACATACACAGCTCTGCTGCACACACATACAGCTCTGCAGCATTCACATACACACACACAGCTCTGCTACATGCACACACGCTCAGCTCTGCTATATGTACACACACATACAGCTCCGCAACATGCATACACACAGCTCTGCTACACACATACATACACACAGTTCTGCTGCATGCAAACACACTCAGCTCTGCTACATGCGCACACACACATACAGCTCTGTAGCATGCATACACACCGCTCTGTTACATACACACAGCTCTGCTACATGCACACACTCAGCTCTGCTTTATGTACACACACACACATACAGCTCTGCAGAATGCATACACCCAGCCCTGTTACACACATACATACACACGGCTCTGTTACACACATACATACACACAGCTCTGATACACACACACCTGATACAGACATACTAAACACTGATTTTATTAATACGAAATCTTCACATACAAGTGCAGTAATACATGACTCCCTCTAGCTGCTCACACGATTATGACACCATTAGAGGTCCTGCTGGTACTGCAAGACCTTTGAACTTTGCTATTGTCTGTCCATGTTTGTACAGAGGAGGACCTGCACCCCGGGGATGATGTGTGAGTGATGGTAATTTACAGTCCTGACCCTCAGTGTTATCTGCTGGATGGGACTGATCCGGCAGGGAGAGGGAGGACTGTGCAGCCGCAATATCTATGGCTGCAGAGTTCTCTTGATGATTGGGCAGCGGTCAGGGATCTCTGGATCTATCAGACCCCCTTTTCTCTGGATTATAAGGCGCAGACATTTTTCAGCAAGATTTTGCCTTTCTTAAAAATGCATCTTATAGTCAGAAAAATATGGTCGATTATAACATACCAATCTCCAAGTACAGGAATACGTAGACTCTTGACTTCACACGTCAACTTGGAGTATTTTTTGTGTCCTTTTTTTTATTTCATTAATTGAAAAAATAATTAAAGTGTACCTATCATTATTTCATTCATACATCAGTAGTACTTGTGCATATTTCAAACTTTCTCAAATAACCTGTTGGTTGAAGGAGAAATCTTCTTCACCTTCCAGAAGCCAGTAGTTCCTCTTTTGCTCCTTGGAGGTTCTCTTTAAATATTCATTAACTTCCTCAGTCCCTAATAATAATTGCTCATACTCAATACAAAGAATAGAAGACATTTGGGGGGGGGGACCTTATATTTAGTTTAAATATCCAAAAGTATTATAAAATATTCCTCTAATCCACTAGACCAACATGGTCTTCACTATGAACTGTGCTGTGTGCCCAGAAGAGAACATATTACATATTTACCATTCTGTAAGTGTATGTGCACATGGTGGAATCACATGTGGATATTTCGGTGCAGATTCCGCTACTAAAAACTGCAACAGAATTCCGCAGCTATGCGATTGTATGGCTAGAGATCCGCATGCAGCTTTACCTCTTCTAGGTTTACCAAATTTGGGTGCGGAGTTTCCTGATGCAAATGCCTCACTGATGCTGCGCAGAACCTGTGACGTCTAATCCACATGCAGAAAAAAATGCACACCATACAGACTAAAGTGCAGACTCCCATTAGGGCCTCCCTCACACAGCGTTTGCAGAAACGCAGAATTTTTCAACGCTGCGTTTACAGCAGCACTGGCATGTGTTATGCCAGCGTTCTTGCTGCGTTCTCAGCACAGCTGAAAGCACAGGCAAGGCTGCTGATAAAGGAAAAAAATCAATACTCACCTAGCTGGCGAAGTCGCTGTCCCTGGCACCGCTGTCAGGACCTTGTGAAGCCAACTGATTGCTCTGATTGGCTAAGTGCCGTTGAGTGACAGCTGGCTGAGGCAATCAGAGCCAGCACTGGATGCATCCAATCACAGCCATTCAATGAATAAATGGCTGTAATTGGACGCATCCAGCACTGGCTGTGATTGGCTGAGTGGGCTGTTACTCAGCGGCGCTCAGCCAATCAGAGTAATCTCTCGTTGGAGGCGGGGATTTCAAATCCCCGTCAACAGAGAAAAAGTTCCCCTTCCAGCTGACAAGTCCCAGGAGCGCCGCCGGGCACAGCGACATCACCTGCAAGGCGAGTATTGATTTTTTTTATTTTATTTTTTTAACTCAGGCAGTGTTCCTAGGGCATTTAGCGCTGCCAAAAGCGCGGTACCAAAGTGTGCCGCGTTTTCGGCAACGCTGAAACCGCTGCCCATTCATTTCAAAGGGCAACACAGGGCTGAAAACGGGCAAAAATAGAACATGCAATGCTGTCAAAGCACAGCGTTAAAGACACTGCATTTTCAGCAGCGAGCTGCCCCATTGAAATGAATGGGAGCCTTGTACAGCGTTTAGCACTGCGCTGAAAATGCAGCGCTAAGCGCTGCACAAAAACACCTGTGTAAGGGAGGCCTAACCCATTAAGGACCAGGTGCCATAAATTTACAGCGCTTGGTCCTGGGCTTTAATCCTGGCCAATAGAAAATATACAGAGTGGGATTAAAATCTAGCAGAAGCAGGTTGAGTTCTCAGCTGACAGACACAGCCGAGGACCCGAATGAGAAGACAGAAGCAGTTTTTAACCGCATATACCGTATATAGAGAATGCAAGAAGCAGTGGAGTTTCTTGCACGGGACCTGGCGATCATGTGATTACCAGCGACCCCCCAGCATATCAGAGCTGCAGGGTCGTAGCAGCCCCCTGACCAGCCCCAACATTGGCTACTGTCACTATAGTGCGATGTCTTCCAATGTAACTGGAGCATCCAGTGTGAAATAAATAAATAAAGTGTGAATGTCCCCCAGAGGTCTCATACGATGTCATAGGGGACATAGATGTTGAAAAAAAAATTACAAAAATAAGCAAAAAAATTAAAGACTAAAAGAAAAATGTATGAAAAGAAAACAACCGAACAAAATTTCTGTACTTTATTTTAATGCAACTATAACAATTAAAAAAAAATTTTTTTTTTAACTTATTGTGCACATTACCCCAAATAAAACGAAAAAGGCATATAAAAATAACCCTCTATATGATGACAAAAACAAAGCAAAAATAATTTTGTCAGGCTGAGAAAAGAAATAAGGCCATAAAACCACCATAAAATCTCTTAAAAGTGTTTGGTCCATCAGAACCGAAACATTCTGGTGTTTAAGGCGTTAAAACTACTGGAGCACAGATTCGGCGCGGATTTGATTCTCATTCCACGTCAAACCCACTTCCACTTTTTGCTGTGTGAACAGGACCTAATTATTCATGAAGCCATTATCAGGAATAGAGATGAGCGAGCAGCCAAATGCTCAGGTCCTCGTTATTCGAGTCGAGCTTTTCGTAAAATTCAAGAGCTATACTCGAGTAACAAACACCATTGACTACAATGAGAGACTCGAGCATTTTTGTATGTGGGACGCCGGGTCCCGAGCTTTTTTTTTTCTTTTCTTGGTTCGGGTGTTCTCTCTCTCCCTTTCCCTCTCCCTCTCTCTCCCGTCCTATAATCGTCCACAATGTAATGATCAGGAACATATTTACCGTCCTATAATTGTCCACGATGTAATGATCAGGAACTTATTTACCATCTTGTAATCGTCCACAATGTAATGATCAGAAACATATTTACCGTCCTATAATTGTCCACAATGTAATGATCAGGAACATATTTACCATCCTATAATTGTCCACAATGTAATGATCAAGAACATATTTACCATCTTATAATCGTCCACGATGTAATGATCAGGAAAATATTTACCATCTTGTAATCGTCCACGATGTAATGATCAGGAACATATTTACCATCTTGTAATCGTCCACGATGTAATGATCAGGAACATATTTACCATCTTGTAATCGTCCACGATGTAATGATCAGGAAAATATTTACCATCTTGTAATCGTCCACGATGTAATGATCAGGAACATATTTACCATCTTGTAATCGTCCACGATGTAATGATCAGGAACATATTTACCATCTTGTAATCGTCCACGATGTAATGATCAGGAACATATTTACCATCTTGTAATCGTCCACGATGTAATGATCAGGAACATATTTACCATCTTATAATCGTCCACGATGTAATGATCAGGAACATATTTACCATCTTGTAATCGTCCACGATGTAATGATCAGGAACATATTTACCATCCTATAATTGTCCACGATGTAATGATCAGGAACATATTTACCGTCCTATAATCGTCCACAATGTAATGATCAAGAACATATTTACAATCCTATAATTGTCCATGATGTAATGATCAGGAACATATTTACAATCCTATAATTGTACATGATGTAATGATCAGGAACATATTTACCATCTTGTAATCGTCCATGATGTAATGATCAGGAACATATTTACCATCCTATAATTGTCCATGATGTAATGATCAGGAACATATTTACCATCCTATAATTGTCCACGATGTAATGATCAGGAACTTATTTACCATCTTGTAATCGTCCACAATGTAATGATCAGAAACATATTTACCATCCTATAATTGTCCACGATGTAATGATCAGGAACATATTTACCATCTTGTAATCGTCCACGATGTAATGATCAGGAACATATTTACCATCTTGTAATCGTCCACGATGTAATGATCAGGAACATATTTACCATCTTGTAATCGTCCACGATGTAATGATCAGGAACATATTTACCATCTTGTAATCGTCCACGATGTAATGATCAGGAACATATTTACCATCTTATAATCGTCCACGATGTAATGATCAGGAACATATTTACCATCTTGTAATCGTCCACGATGTAATGATCAGGAACATATTTACCATCCTATAATTGTCCACGATGTAATGATCAGGAACATATTTACCGTCCTATAATCGTCCACAATGTAATGATCAAGAACATATTTACAATCCTATAATTGTCCATGATGTAATGATCAGGAACATATTTACAATCCTATAATTGTACATGATGTAATGATCAGGAACATATTTACCATCTTGTAATCGTCCATGATGTAATGATCAGGAACATATTTACCATCCTATAGTTGTCCATGATGTAATGATCAGGAACATATTTACCATCCTATAATTGTCCACGATGTAATGATCAGGAACTTATTTACCATCTTGTAATCGTCCACAATGTAATGATCAGAAACATATTTACCATCCTATAATTGTCCACGATGTAATGATCAGGAACATATTTACCATCTTGTAATCGTCCATGATGTAATGATCGGGAACATATTTACCATCCTCTAATTGTCCACGATGTAATGATCAAGAACATATTTACCATCCTATAATTGTCCACAATGTAATGATCAGGAACATACTTGCCGTCCTATAATCGTCCACAATGTAATGATCAGGAGCATAATTACTATCCTATAATCGTCCCTGAAGTAATGATCAGGAACCTTTTTACCGTCCTATAATCGTCCACCATGTAATGATCAGGAACATATTTACCATCCTATAATCGTCCATGATGTAATCATCAGGAACATATTTCCCATCCTATAATTGTCCACGATGTAACGATGTAATGATCAGGAACATATTTACCATCCTATAATTGTCCACAATGTAATGATCAGGAACATATTTACCATCTTATAATCGTCCACAATGTAATGATCAGGAACATACTTACCATCCTATAATCGTCCACGATGTAATGATCAGGAACATATTTACCATCCTATAATTGTCCACAATGTAATGATCAGGAACATATTTACCATCTTGTAATCGTCCATGATGTAATGATCGGGAACATATTTACCATCCTATAATTGTCCACAATGTAATGATCAGGAACATATTTACCATCTTATAATTGTCCACGATGTAATGATCAGGAACATATTTCTCATTCTATGACGTAATGATCAGGAACATATTTACCATCTTATAATCGTCCACGATGTAATGATCAGGAACATATTTACCATCCTATAATTGTCCATGATTTAATGATCAGGAACATATTTACCATCTTGTAATCGTCCATGATGTAATGATTGGGAACATATTTACCATCCTATAATTGTCCACAATGTAATGATCAGGAACATATTTACCATCTTGTAATCGTCCACAATGTAATGATCAGGAACATATTTACCATCCTATAATTGTCCGCAATGTAATGATCAGGAACATATTTACCATCTTATAATTGTCCACGATGTAATGATCAGGAACATATTTACCATCTTATAATCGTCCACAATGTAATGATCAGGAACATATTTACCATCTTATAATCGTCCACGATGTAATGATCAGGAACATATTTACCATCTTGTAATCGTCCGCGATGTAATGATCAGGAACATATTTACCATCTTGTAATCGTCCGCGATGTAATGATCAGGAACATATTTACCATCTTATAATCGTCCACGATGTAATGATCAGGAACATATTTAAGAAGAATGTTTGTATTTACCTTACAGCATAAACGCCCTTTTACGTGGCCCACTTTTTGCCCATTGTAATGAGTGCCAGTATCCATACAACACGATTATCTACTTAGGGAGTTTGATGCACTTTGTGGTTTAACACATAACCATAATCTCCAGGAAATTTCCAGATCTTCTATTTTCCCCTTTCCAGTGGATAATTGTTCACCCTCTCCTTCCTTTGCTCTGGTCTGCATTAACTTGATCTCCATCGTGACCTTGAAGCAACCGCTTGTCATATAAATGATTTACTGGATCAGTTTTATTCCATCTGTGAAACCTGGATCAATAGAAGTAGAAAATAATTGTCATTGTGTACTCTGTTGTATTGATATTGTATAGAAGAAGTCATTCTTTAAGCCAAAGCGCTACATTCAATTTTAATTTTTCAACACTAGATTTTTAGTTTAACATTTTTATTTTTGATTCCCTCTAAAATCAAACAAATATATTCTATTTGTTCCCTATTTACATCTACATATCTACAACGTCATTAATCATTAGCAAACTCAATTGATGCTGCTTGTAGTGTATGATAGGGAATATCGCTGCTGCTGCAGGTAACGTTATGGTTATGTGTGAGCCAGATGCCAAACACCTCGCCTGGATTGGACATAATAGTTGTCCAAAAAGGACTAATGTGCACACAGTTAGAAGACGCAGAGAACAAAACTATTTAGAACAAAATGAAAACATGGGAGAAGGAAACCACACCCTACCATACTAATATGAGGAAATACAACCAAAAACCGGGGTGATTGCTCTGACAAGGGCGGCCCCACGTCCACAACCTGGGGACAACATAGACTGTCATTAGGTGAAGACAAGGGGGAAGGGGTCACAATTAACAGATGTAAAGCACAATTCACACAGCAGTATTAGGAAGCAGATGTTACTAAACCAATCAAATAACAAATAAGTATAAACACCAGGGACTTATCTGAAAATATGATGGCACCCGAAGGATGCAGACCAGAATAGAATTCCATCATGAAGAGGAACAACCGGTGCCCTTTGAAAGGAGGGGCCAGAATAAATATTCTACAGTAATGGTTGATTGGCTGGGGGAACCATCGATAGGTCAAACCCCTTACCAGCAGTTGAAGTATTCATGTCGGTGCCCAGCACCAAATGACAGGGGTGTATGCGCCGATGCCGTGGTCACATGGGCTGGGGCTGATGTCGTGACCTCACCCTTTCCTGATTGTGGGAGTTGTGACGTAGCAATCATATTTTCAACATATCTTCACATTGAATGTATACTCTTTAAATATCAAGCGGTTTGTCAGCATCCTTTACCCTCAACAAGCAGCTGATCTTGCGAGGGCAGATACGCCTACTACAGGGGAAATTTAGTATTACGTTTCTTACTTACAGATGATCACGTCCACCAAAGGTAAAGCTCCTGAATTTTAGTGGTTCTGTTTTTATAGACTGGAGGGGAGGGACAGAACTGGAAGCCCCCATCTAAGACATGCATATGAATATGTACTAATAGACCATTTGGAGCAAAGTTGTTTTTGATAAATTTGCTACATTTTTTATATTGTAGATTCACCTCCATTTTTTGGGGTTACGGAGCTCTAAATCCCCATAAGATAAGCCTAATAATTTACATTCGATCTTTGGTGGCACTGCTGTCTGTGTGACTACCCAACTAAATGAATTCATGCTAGAACCACATGATGATATCTTCCCCCCAGGAAAAAGTAAAGAGTTTAACAAAGGCTGGACAGACATCTGTCTGGGATGATTTAGTGAATCCTGCACAGGGGTTGGACCTGATGACCATGGAGGGCCCTTTCAACTCTACCGTTCTAGGATTCTATGTTTAACAAGTTAATGTCATACAACCACAAAACAGCATTAACTTTTGCTAGCTTTATTAATTCATGAAGTTCCTCTAACAAGATGATTTGACGTAGGAGTGCAGTATGTGAAAATAGGTTGGGAAATTCCAGGACAGCTGGCAGGTTATAAAGCTTCAGAGATGATTCACTTACCGTCTTCTGCTTCTCACCACTTTATAAATGTAACACGTTTAGTGAATAAATCACTTCATAAGACCCAGGTCTGCACTGAAAGCTGCAGCAAAAATAACTGTCTGTATTCATACCACTGGAGAAATGCTGGTTGAACTTTTCTTTCACTACTTATTTCTCAGCTAGTCTGACATTTAGGGCTAATGCCCACGGACGGATTATCGCTGCAGAATTCACGGCCAGACACCCGCCGCTAATTCTGCAGCAATGATCATCCATACTGTGTTAAAAGCTTCTTCCCTGCCCACGAGCGGAAATCAACTTTGCTTTTCCGCCTGCAGGGGAGAATCGCAGCATGTTCTATTTTGTGCTGAAACTCGCACGGACAGCTTCCATTGCAGTCAATGGAAGCTGTCTGTCCCGCGATATTCCGCGCTGTGGGTACTGCAGAGTTTCGTGGTAATCTGTGTCACAGCCCAGCGCCGGGGCGTCATGTGCTGTACTGAGCATGCGCGCCGACTTGCCGGGTGAATCCGGACAGGTGAGTGTAGGGTCTCTGGGGAGCATCTGGTCTGATTCTGCTGCGAGATTTTGCAGTTGGAATCCAACCCGGCCGTGGGCATGAGGCCGTAGATTACCTGAATGTAAGTTTCGGACTCATGCTTATCAAACTGTGAGGCACCGTGTGCCCAGCTGGTGAGGCGTAGCTGCATTATCATGTGCTGATCTCATCTTTTGTGCCTATTTTAATGTTTTCAGTTTAAGAGAATGATAAATTCTGAAACATTGTAAATGTGACATGAATATCTACTACTAATGTTGTCCAGACATCACTAAGTTTTGGCTGGAAGGATCCAATCAGAAAAAGTTTTAGATGCCCTGATTTTGAGAGTCCAAAGTTATTGCCTGCAAAAGCTTCCCACCTTTCATTGCCACTGTCAGAAATATTTCTTATACACGTTAGTCACAAATGTAGCTTAAAGTGGTATTTGTGAACTTAAATTCTGATGGTCTACCCTTATTATGGTCCCCAAGTTCTGATAGCTTGGAGTCTAATCCCAAGTAGTTGACTTTTTGAACACTATAGTAGCTACTGCTTGGGCTCAGTGTAATGAGTAAATGGTCCTCTATTTTATGATGAACATCCTGAGACAAAAAAGTGCTTTCTATATAACATAACTCATTCGTCCTGTTAGCTAAAAGGTTTTCATTGTTTGTGACTCAAAAATGTAACTGTAGTTAGCTTTTACTTCACACTTGTCATTTTGTTCCCCATTTTTAAGTTGAATGTTCCGTTAGCTGATATCTCGCCTGTCCTCCCAGCTAACATGTTTAGTTGGCTGAGCATGCATGCCTATTTTCAATGGGGGGAGAGGAGTAAGCCGCTGCCAGAACTTGTAAAATTCAGCATGCTTTTATCCATGACATGTTTTATCTAGCAATCGAAGAACCGTCCTCATGCACATTAGATTGTCAGCTGATTTAATGTCTATGGCCAGCTTTAAGAAGGCTTGCCTCCCCAATAATACTTATCAGATAGTAACATAGTATGTTAGGCTGAAAGAA
The DNA here is from genome assembly GCF_035609145.1 of Eleutherodactylus coqui. Taxonomy (NCBI): domain Eukaryota; kingdom Metazoa; phylum Chordata; class Amphibia; order Anura; family Eleutherodactylidae; genus Eleutherodactylus; species Eleutherodactylus coqui. The sequence continues at coordinate 88,333,038 of NC_089840.1, read as the reverse complement.
GACAATGTCCATCCAGTTCAGCCTGTTTCCACCGCCCCTTGTTGATCCAGAGGAAGGCATGAGGCAGAAGCCAATTTAGCTCATTTGGGGGGGAAAATTAATTCCCGACTCCATAATGGCAGTCAGAATAATCCTTGGATCAACATTTTGAAAGTTCCTGCCTGACTTCAAGACCCGGAACAACAACCCCACGGGTTATTTAATGTCTATATCCTGTAATATCATAGCGCTCTAGAAAGTCATCTAGTCCCCTCTTCAACTCCTCTGTAGATTTTACCATCACCACGTCCTCAGGCAGAGAGTTCAACAGTCTCACTGCTCTTACAGTAAAGAACCCCCTTCAGTGTTGATGATGAAACCTGCTTTCTTCTAGACGTAGCCGATGTCCTCTTGTTACTGTCGCAGTCTTGGGTATAAACAGATCATGGGAGAGATCCTTGTATTGTCCCCTCATGTATTTATACATAGTTATTTGGTCGACACTTAACCGTCTTTTTTCCACTGTGTATAATCCCAATTTTGTTAGCCTCTCTGCGTATTCCAGTCCTCTCATTCCATTTATTAATTAGTGTTGCCCTTCTTTGAACCCCCTCAAGCGCTGAAACATCTTCCCTTAGCACCGGTGTCCAGATGTTGGATGGGGGTGTCAGAACTCAATTTCTCCTGAGCTAATAGTGGAGATGAACTGCTATTATGTCTCTCATGTGAAGGACCAAGAGAAGAAGAGATTCTGCTCCCCTATCTCTCTGTAGTACATCCTCAAAAGCAGCAACCGCATGGAGGACATTATACAGTTGTACTGAGAAGTATAGATATGAAAACAGTACTGGGGTGAGATAAAACTCTTACTAGAGCTTTATAACAATGCTGCCTGAACACTAGATAGCAGGCCTAGACTTCACTTATGACCGTTGGCTTTCCTGGGTACTATTAGTATCTCCCAGTATTCAGATACCATCCAGGACATACAGTAGGTCTGCAATGTGTAATAACCAGAATGTGAAAGAAATAATTACATGCAGCACATATCAATACTAATAGGTAATGCAAAAATAGAAACTCTTGTTCCTGCCAATGGATAGCAGCAACAGGGTAGGGTAGTGATGGTAGTCAGATGATTACCAAAGGAAAAAGTAAATTCCAGCACTTCAGGTGCAGCCACAGAAACAATTTGTGAAAGAAATTATAGAAGGGCGCTTACTGCATTGGGGGATTCAGGAACTGCCTGAAGCCCCCCTGGTATCCAGGTCCACCAAAAAGGGTGGATGCACACCAATATCATAGAATGGTAGAGTTGGAAGGGACCTTCAGGGTCATCTGGTCCAACCCCCTGCTCAATGGGGATCACTAAATCATCCCAGACAGATATTTATCCGGCCTTTGTTTGAACACTTCAATTGAAGGAGAACTCACCACCTCCCGTGGCAACCTGTTCCACTCATTGATCACCCTCACTGTCAGAAAGTTTTTTTTCTAATATCCAATCTGTGTCTCCCTTTCAGTTTCATCCCATTGCTTCTAGTCTTTCCTTGTACAAATGAAAATAGGCCTGATCCCTCTGCACTGTGACAGTCCTTCAGATATTTGTATATCAAAGTTCTTGATTGGAGATGAGTGAGCACGCTCAGTAAGGTCAGTTACTCGAGTGAGCCTCGCTCATCTCCCTGCCCCCCCGAGGCTCGCTCGAGTGGCTGACCTTACTGAGCGTGCTCGCTCATCTCTATTCTTGATACATAAATATTGTGGAGTTTTTTATTGTAGATACAGAAACAGATATTCGTGCAATGGGTTTTAGGGTGCGTTCACACGAGCGCATAAACGGCGCGTTTTTGCGCCCTATCGTATATACGTGGCCATCTGAGGCGTTGGTTTTGAATGTATTCATTCACATGGGCGATTTTATGGCGCGTAAAAACGGCAACCCGAAAAATAAACGGAACATACGTGACCGAAATACGCGCCAACGCATATTCAATGGTCGAAAAGATAGTTTGCAAAGTAGGAACAAACGATAATACGCTTTCTAGCTCTGGTCATGATCGCCAAAAAAGTTCTTTCCGGCGATTATACGCTGCGCACGTGTGAACGTAAATACGCCTACGCTCGTGTGAACACACCCTTAGAGAAATCTTTCTCCTTTTATCAAGCGTAACTGAAATTACAATGTATTACCTTATCGGTGGCAATGGGAGGGAGAGGACCGTACATACTTATGTTCACCACGAAGTGCGCGCCTTAGTGTGGGACCGAAAATATGTGGTCATTGGAAGGAAGCATGCGTTCCAGAGACCGGATCAATATCATTACCTTACGCATGCAATCACCACACTACGCGCGCATTATCACAGAACCGTCAGGAAGCGGTCGCTGGCTGAGAACACGTGCTCCAATGACCAAAAGTGTTTGCATTCCTTTTGACAGGAAGTCACTGGTTGCCATGGTAAAATATGCATACGCTTATATTAATGACCCGGTAATGACAGAAGGGCAATCTGTTATAATAATACATGCACTTAAAAAAATGCATTAGTGTGAATTGAATAAGAGGAGTGAGCGAACACTCATAAAACACACGGTGTAGAAAATATATAAAACTTATGAAATAAGCTTAAAATAAAATAAGCTAATAAAAGAGGCATCATAAAAACTAATAAAAACTAATAAATAACCATTAATAAAGTAAATAAAAACAATGAGACTCAAGAAAGGGAATCACACAAACATAATACCATAATCTAAAATAAAAGCGTTAAAATAAAAATGGTAAAAGGATGTTCCTCTGTCCTGGACCGAGCAGGAGGCATCAGGGAGAAGGAAACGTAAAGGAGAGAAAGGTTTACTTTAAAGTTATTCCTTGGGAAGGAGAAGTATTTAGGCAGGAGACAGAGGTGGAGGGGGAGCACACATTTACAACTTCTCAAAAACCTCATTGAGGCAATTTGGCACTAGGGCGGGGGGTCAAACTCCTTCTCATCGAGGGCCACCTTAGCCTTATGGTTGCCTACAAATGGCTGATTGTACTTGTATAGTAAGAGCTCGTTCACATGAGCATATTTGTGCAGTGTATTATGCGCAGGTAATACGTAGTGAATAGAACCCATTGATTTCAATAGGCTCGTTCGCATGGGTATATTTTTTCAAATGATGTGCGATCTCATGAAAAAATATGCGGCACGACCTATTTTGATGTGTATTACGCACCACAATAGGCCATTGAAGTGAATGGGCGGACACAAATATGCAGTGAATACGCAGGAAACCTGCGTTTTGTGCCTCATTTCAATGAGCCTGTCTACGTTCTTTTTTTACGTGTGCAAATACGCAGTGTATTTGCGAACATAAAAGCATGCCAGAGAGCAGCTGAAAAATGTGGGCGTAAGCAAATTTTTTTTTTTTTGGTAGTGTATTTGTACAACCGAAATGGACTTACACACATGAATGAACCCTAATAGTGGCCCCAGTAGTAATAGTGACCCTGATAATGGCCACAGTAGTAACAGTAACCCCCATAGTGGCCCCACCAGTACTAGTGACCCCTATAATGGCCGTAGTAGTAGAAGCAACCCCCATAGTGGCCCCAATAGTAATAGTGATCCCTATGGTGGTCACAGTAGTAACAGTGCCATAGTAGTAATAGTGACTTCCCACAGTGGCCCCAGTTGTAACAGTGACCTCTATATTGGCCCCAGTAGTAATAGTGACCCCCATAGTGGCTGCAGTAGTAACAGCAATCCCCATAGTGGCCCCAGTAGTAATAGTAACCACTATAGCGGCCTCAATAGTAACAGTGCGGTAGTAGTAATAGTGACCCCCATAGTGGCCCCAGTAGTAACATTGATCCTTATATTGGCCCCAGTAGTAATAGTGATACCCATATTAGTCCCAGCAGTAATAGCAACGCCCCAGTTGGCCTCTGGCCAGGCAGCATCACCACAGGCTATCCATTCACCCAGCATGCAGAATCGGTACGGCGGCAGCCGCTGTTGAGTCTGTGACCACTGACCTCTCACCTTGGCATCTGCTCTGCCTACAGGACAGTGCAGGCAGATGCCAGGAGGGGGTGAGTGGTCAGCGGTTATAGACTCTGCACTGACACTGGACCGTAGCTGCAGAGTAGGGTAGTAGAATTCCTGTTAGGCTTGATGCACAGCCGGAGGGCCATATAAAATAAGGCGGCGGGCCAGATTTGACCTGCGGGCTTTGTGTGTGACATGTCTGCACTAGGGTATTCAAGCAAAATATCAAATAGATCTTCTTTGTTTTTAAGACGGAGAATTCCTCATTTGTTATTTTTTTCCAACAGGGTCAGAGACATTAGAGACAGGTCTTTGTCATGATAAATGGGAAAGTGTGGTGATACATCGTTTATTGGCCATTGTTCTGAAGGCGTGTAATGCATGGTAATCAGATGATGCTACAACTGCATCGTGATACTGTGAAGGTGGATAGACAATAATACATTGACAGTATCTAACCCGAACACTGGCTCTCCCTAAGTCTTTGCCTATCACTGGCCATAGCACCAGACACAGGAGCAAATTATACTGACAAATGACAAAGCTAAGCTAGAAACAAACACCAGAAGTGTACAAAGATACACAAGGCTTGACTATGAACAAGGTACTAGAAGCAGCAAGGAATACTGGATATAAACACATACAGCGTGTGCTGTAACCAGCAACACACTGCAGAAGCCATGAATATTAAAAGAGCCAATGAGGAACTATTCCGCAAATAAGGCTGGACTGCCGCAGTGAGGTCAGCTGACTCACTTTTATGGATCAACTATGGCCCTAACGACAAACTAGAAGGCAGATGATAATCCAGCAGGTGAATTCTTGTTGATCTTTAGAAGTCTTAAACAGTAGTGTCTCCTTCCCCCTCTCCTCTCTATAGACTTCCATGGACAGCATGTAACCTGATCCCTCAGTGAACTGACAATTCATCTAGTCTCTCAAGATAGATATTTGCAGTAAATTGAGGGTGAAGGATCAGCGCAGGAGGCAAGGAGAAGTGGCTCATAAGTGGAGAAAGTCATTTTTCTGTAACAGCAAATGACAACACGTTCTTATCTTCGCGTGTATTGATTAATGCACAGTTTGTTGAAACAACAGTGCTTATTTAAAATATCTTTTTACTGAAAACCACAAATAACATTGCAGTATCACAAATTTAGTAATTACTACTTGTAAACACAAAGGGAAGGAATGATCCTGCACTGATCTTCCATTCATGCCAGAATTAATAAACAGGCTTACATGGCAGACGTGTTACTACAAACACCAGCTTTTTCATTATAAGAGGGTTTTCCACTTTTATGTAATTAAACCATTATCATTGTAAATAAGGGAGATGGAATAAATCCTCCACAGTGCCACCTATTGGAAGGCAGCATTCCTTCAACTCAAAATCAGACTCTTTATACAAGCCTTGTAACAATGACTGGGAATTAAATGCAAAGCCAGACTCCATGTACAGACAGCTGTTTCAGGGTTTTTGCCTTTCATAAGTGTACAGTAGGAGTCTGGCTTTGCTAGTGAGATGCATGGCCATTTGAGTCTTCTCACTCACCGTCTAGGTGCTCTCCCTAAGAAGAAAAAATAGCGTTTTTGACCCCCATCCCAGGCCTCATTGACCACCTGCTGAAGTGTAAGCAGGTAAAACTGTACATCTTTAGAATTTCTTATTATACATAAGCCTTGTCACACTGCTCTAACACAACAATGTCTTGTTGAAGCCTTCAAACTTTTGTCTTATATGGTGTAAAATGGATCCACAGCATTTCCGCACATTTTCTGTTCCAAATCTGAATGTATATCCACATGTAGGGCATACAGATATTGATGCAGATTTGCTGATGGCAGATTTTTTATGCCACGTTTCACTCCGCTCCAACAGAGCTTTACCAACAGCCCTGGTTACACTCTTGAAAAAGTGTGAGTAAGGCTGTCCTGACAGTTTTAGGTCCCTATGTGTCTGGGATGAGAGTGCTAACTCAGGAGCTACCTATAGGTGGCACTGCAGGGGAAATATTCCTACTTGGGTGTAGAGGGCTACCTAGAATGGTTTGCAGTATAACAACGGAGTGGCTTCAGATTTAGGCCGGCTTCACAGGGGCATATGTGCGCACTTTGATATCAATGGCTTTGTTCACTTGCGTGTAATTCTCCTGCGCATTTTGGTGCGCAGCATGCTCTATTTTCCGGCTCATTTGCCCACTAAAATTCGCTATAGAAGCAAATCCGCACACAATATGCTAGGAGATGCGTGAAATACTGTGTAATTGCGCAAGAAAAGGAACACAGCTAGAACTCATTAGACAAATTCACTATTTCAATCGGTGCTTATTTTTTTCACTGCTCGAAAATGAATATGACTTGTGGGTGTATAAAGTACAGTTAAATACACCGATGTGTGCGCAAAAAAAGCATTGTTCATTGCCAAAAAATGTTGTGCTCAGGTGTGCGCAAATACGCAGAAATTTGTGTAACTCCGGCCTTAGCAGAGCTAAACTAGCGATTTCACACAGTATGTCATGTGACTAAAGGCAGGTTCAGACACACGTGTTTTTCTCCCCTTATTGGGGGGGGATAGGACCTGCCCTATGTTATACCTATGTAGTGAATACGTCATGCGGGAAAGATGGGGCAGCACTTATCTTCCCAGGTGTTTTTTAAGTCCTGCGCTCTGGGGTTGAGTTTAAGCGGCCGGCAAAGGGGAAGAAATTTAGCTTGTTCAGGAGCAGCTACACTTGGTAGTTGCGTCTACAGCTGTCTAAGACCGCCTGAAGTAAGCTTTCTGTAGTAGGTCCCATTGACACAGCACCGGATTGGTCCGTATTTTTATCCACTTTTAAAACCAGGAGGGAAATCTAAATTAAATAACAAGTTTTATAGAAGTTGCTTCTTAGTTTGTTTTTTGTATCCACTCCTGATTTGTCTGATATAAGAATGGACCAGATCTGCAATCTGCCGATGACTCCTCAGGCGGTATTAGGCATCTGCTTCTATATATGTATGTAATGTCCGTGCCGGACATTGGACAGCGCTCAATTTCTTCCGTAGCCGTTGAATGAATGTAGCAGAGGCGGATATGTGTGGCCACCACTTCATTCATGCGGGGAACGTTGGGCCCTCGTTCTTAGGATCAGTGGCATTTCAAGCTGTGGATACCTTTATATTTTGGAATAAGCCCTTTAATAGGCATCTTCAAAGTCTCCACACACAAGAATTCCTGACCCTGAGGCAGAACCTTATGGCCATAAGTGGCATCCGCACACTTCTGTCCTACAAACCCGCCCTGTGTATTTTAACACTATATTATAGATCTCTCCATCATACAGCAGCCAATAGAACATGGCACTTTTTTTTTAACCCATTAATGACCAGCTAGTACCAACCACCACCAACAGCTGGCAGAAACAGCTGATAGCCAGTGGATATGGAGTGAGTGTGGCTTAGGACAGGTCATGAATAGGTGATCGGCTGGGGACCTCAGCCGATCAGCTGTTTAGGTACCTGCTGTCAGTGCTGTAATACACTGGTACAGAGCAGAAGCAGGTTGCGCCGATCCCTGTGTAGTGGCTAGCACTGGTAATTGCAGGCTGAGGTCCCATTAAAATCAATGAGAGTTACGCCTGCAGCTACCAGCACTGACCACTACCCAGGGGTCAGAGCTAGCTTCCACTCAGCACATTGCGGCACTGACAGCAGACACCCGATACACTGATCAGCCAGGGTCCTGAGCGGTGGACTACAGCCAATCAGCTCTTGAGTATGAGTCATCAATAGTATTTGCCCAGAAAACCACTTTAATTACTTAGGACTTCATCCACAAATCTTAACATCGTATTGTAATCAATGAATGCTTGTGGGTGGTGAAGGGTTAAATCTGCAAAGGTATTTTAGGCTGTTCCATTCCTTCTAATTAGCTTTGCCTTTAAGGGCTACATTTTGACTAAATTTTTAATTAAATAATTCAAATGAAATGGGATTAGGAAGGAAACAACGTCATGGAAGATGGAGCTGCCCACACATCTGCATCTCCAGGACCTGCGCACAGACCGGCCTGATTAACCCCCGCCAGCAGTTACTAATGTGCCGGATTCTGACCATTCTGGGGTCATCTCTAATGCTTTCATGTCAGATTAATTAGGTTGGGTGCACAGCTCGTTCTTGTTATATATTCTGTTTTATATAATATTTTATGTATGTTTCCATATAATTGTGTCTCAAAGTGGGCAAATGTAATGTGTGATACGTTCTATTCGGAATGCTTTTGACTTGCAACATCTTTATCAATCATGAAGCATCCCTTGACTTTCCCATTCAAAAGGCATATATGAGGGGTATTATGGGAGTAGTAGCAGTGAGTTAGTGACTGTTAGGCCAGGCTCACATGGGCGTATGGTTACCACGTATCACGTGGATGCTGTACGCCGTGTGTTACGCAATAACTTACAAGCAATTCATTACATTGTCTACGCAGTTCTGATTACATTAATACACAATAAAAGAACTTAGCTTGTTCTATTTTTCTGCATATATATGTGAGATAAAGCCCATTGTTCTCGATGGGTGTGAAGCGTGGGAGATATAAGCAAAGCAAAGAAACCTGATGGATCTCAAGCACACTGTCATGCGCAGTACAATTTCGCTACCATACGTGGCAGTAGGACCGGTCACCGCTGGCACCAGAGATGTAAAACGCTGCATGACCCCCCCAGCATTTTACCGTTATGGTTGTGTGAGCCCGGATTTAGGATTAGTTTGCACAAGTCCAGGTGTTCATAAAGACATTCTGATACAGTATTGTGCTATAAGAATTAGGTTGCGATCTAGTAGCAGACGTAGGGTACATTCACACGTAGTCGTACCCTAATATGCGTCAAAAATGGTGGTAAAATCCACGTCAATGGTGAATAGTTTGATCTGAATTTTGGTGTATATCCCACCAAAATTTGAACCAAGTGTTGTGTATCCGCGCCAAAATAGGGAACACGCCCTAAGGGTATTTTGCCCATTGAGCGCATGCTTAAACCCAACAGAAATAATGCAGATTTCCCACAGTGATAAAATTCACAGCATTTCTGCATGAAAAACCCTTGATATGGATTTTGACTCAGTTTCAGCTGCAAATCAAAGCTGACTTCAGCCTGCAATGCCACTTCTCTCACCTCGGATTACTGAACCCTTACTGCAGCGCCATTCCTCACCCGGCAACTGCTGCTTTGAGCCGCCGCCAGTCTGGTGATGCAGGAGTGCCCACTGATGGCAGCACTCAGTAGCAATCACCGGGTTAGGGATTTGCGTCTTCTGCACCTTGGTGTAAGATGGAGAGAGTCTGTTTAAAGGAGGTCAAGGACTTAGTCAAATGGCGGAGCTTGAACTCGGTGACAATATTTTTTTCCATTCACTCTCTCTCATCTGAGAGGACTTATTATGACTCGATGGTTGGGGAAGTCTTTAGCTATACACATGTCAGAGACATACATGGGGACTGGGGTGCTGCAATGCACTGTTATGATGAGTGGGGGGAAGGATTGTGGTTGAGGACAAAGACCACCATGGCCTAGTATGCCAAAGAATTGTTCTGTGTCTGACTGTGATCAGCTATGGCAACCCCTAGATCTCCAGGACAGGAAGAGTCTCCTGGGCCTAGTCCAGATGGCCAGCGTGGTAACCGATGTGGTCTGGAATGAGCACCAAGCTCTGCTTTAGGAGACTCTTAACGGGGGTGCAAATGTGAAAAAAGTTTCTGTTTCTTGAGATGTTTGCATTTGACATTTGATGTTGGCTTTATTTTCCATATTTCTGGGATATATTGGTTGGAAGGACTGCAATGCTTAAAGGGATATTCCCATCTCGGAGCCCCGTTCCCGTGTGCTGCAGATATCAAAATAAAGTACTCGCCAATTACATGTGTTTCAAAAATGCCTCATTTCTCTGGAGATCCTCACCCTTCATTGTAGTTGTTTACTTGTTGCTGGGGGAACCGATCACCTCTATGGAGCTAGTGAGTCCATCAGCTACCGCTGCTTTCTGCTGTTTGTCTGCATAGAAGGGATTCGGAGCAGAAGTCCTCGAAGCCAGAAGGCAGTTTGGGAGGTAAAATGAGTGTCTGCAGGTAACAGTGAAGCATGGTGGAGGTTTCCTGCAAGTTTGTGGCTGCATTTCAGCAAATGGACTTGGACATTTGGTATTCTCAATGCTGAGAAATCTAGGCAGATACTTATCCATCATGTAATACCATCAGGGAGGCGTCTGATTGGCTCCAAATATATTCTGCAGCAGAACAACCCTTTCAATCAGCATGAACCATCTTCCCTATCTTCCATTTACAGACAGACTAAGCCCCCTAGATTCCTGATGTGGGGCCATGCCTATTGGGGCGATCGTCCTGCTTCTAGGCAGGGTCTGACACACTAGTGTTGGTTAGGCAAAGCATTCCCATATTTATTTTACTGTTATTTGCCCTGTTTTGTGTTCTCTGCGTTTTGGTGATATCATTAATATGTCTGTATTGGTCCATTGAGGACATTATTTATATCTTTGTGTGATGAGCTGGTGAGACCTATGGGGGGCGCCTTTCTTAACTTGGGCCTTGCATGAATGTAACATTCTTTTGTGTATTTTTTTTAACTATTTTGCAGCGACAAATTCACAAGTGAATGTGCGACAAAATAGTACAGATTTACCACTGCAGAGTTCCCACAGCACATCCATAATTAGTTTCTTGGCAGACTATTAGTGCATGGGTACAGAAAATATAAGTACATAGCAGACCTAAAGCCTATCCCATTGGAATATTAATGGAAGGAAAACTATATCCAGAGTCCAGGGTTTATAAAAATCATTCATATTGTTTTTTAGATTGCCTTTTAGCTTCCTGTGGAAAAGCATGACGGCACCAGTAGGAAATGAGCCACTATCGTCAGCGCTGCCCGCATTGTGCCACTGACCTGTTCCCTTTGTAAACCCAGGAAGCGCATTACTCAGAATGATTTCCTATAATAACTGTGTTGTTACCTTTTCACTTACTACAGGAAACATTTTTATGGCTGGTTGTATTTTTACTTCTACTATATTTAATATTCAGCTGCTGTTCCTTATTTTGACACTGACCTTTAGTCCAATTTAGAAAACCCTTTTACATAGACTCTGTTAGGGAATTCTAAGTTAAAAGATGGGGTCTTCTATTCAGGATCATCACCTCTTGGTCATAGTGAAGAGTGGTTACGAACGGAGTCTTCCCCTCTTTATTTCTGGAGGACTGATCCTGTACTACACAGACAACCCATCCATTACAATAGGCAATGTGTAATGCTTAATTGCTCCCGTGGTGGTGCTGTAGGGAAATTGAACACTTACTGGCAGATTTCCTCATGGATTACAGCTGATCACTGGGAGTCCCAGCAGGGGGATATTTTGTGACAAGCTTATTATCAAGGGATCCTTCTTTGAAATAGAAAGCCTAGGACCCTTTAAACCACTGTTATCTGAATGGAGAACTTTGCCTAAAAGCAAAGTGAACATCCTGATAAGGACGGCCCCACATCTTGAACCCAAGAAACCTACCTGTCCATAGAAGGAGAATAGGGAAGGATAAATAGCAGATGGAAATGTTAACTGGGCTAGGCAAAGGTAGTTAACAGACAGGCATGCACTATCACACCAAGGCTGCAGACAGGACAGGATACATGTTGTCCAACAAGCATTCAGGCAGAGAAGAGCATACATGCCATGGAGGGGAACATACATAACATTATTCAGGGACCCTCCAACCGTGCAGACAGAGGGGATTCAGGCATCTACCAACCATATGGAAGGAAGGTTACTCAGGTTTCTGTCCACCAACAATCAGAGGAAACAAAACAGGACTTAACTAAAGAATCTGCCCATCAACGAACGAGAGGAACAAGCATGATTCAGGCGTCCGACAACATTCAGACGGGTGGCACAAACAGGAACAGGATTTAGACCAAACAACATGGATAACACCAAACAGATAAAGGTCTGCACAGCATGTATGCATGCACATGCAGGAAAAACCAGCACCCATCTAAGGGCGGGACTATAATAAATACACGTTGGGAGAGTGGTTAGCAGCCAATATGGAGAGACTCCACTGAGTTGTGCTCCCAGGGATACCAGTTATCTTGCAGAAATCCTGATCTGCTACCTTGAGACTCACAAGCAATTCCCCAGAGCAGTCTCAATCCTCACTGGCTACACTGGACAGCCTCTGAACCTGCGACTGTGCCTTTCTGCTAGACCCCTCATTGCAATTTAACAAACTCCATACTGGACAATGACTCCAGTGCATGCTTAGCACATGTGGGTCTGGCACTCACTGGGGCTTCCTCTGCCCTGCGTCGTTGCATTGGATGAGCTCGGGACCCATAGTTGCACTACTCTGGCTCCCGGCTTAGGATCCCCACTGCAGCCTAGCACTTCCAGCATTTGGTGGTGCCACATTGTTCACACAAGGCGCCGGGAGTAGCGCTTATTGGAGCTCCCTCTCCACATAATCCCATGGCAGCAGCTGGACTTAGCATGCCTTCCGTTCTTTCTCTGGCCCTAACCCTGGATCAGGCAAGTGGCCATTATATAATATACATAAGTGGCTCAGCGTACTGCCTTTTTTATAACTAGGAGTAGTGTCACATCCATTTCTACTGCAGCCTGGCACATTGAGACTTGTATATACCTGACTCCCCTAATAATTAAAGTGTTTTTGTGTCTGAACTCAGGTGCCTACCCAAATATTAGAAACTATCTCTGTAACTCTGGGACTTATACCAGTGTGTGCTGACCCCTGGACATTCTCCCCGCATTGGTGGCTATCATCTTACCCACACTAATTTTACCACTCTTCAGCCTGTTTTGACCAGTACATTACGTGCCAATTGCTCTGTATCCTGTTCTGCCCCTCTCATTATGAGCGCACTTGCTAATGATTCATCTGCTACGGAGAAGCTGCGGAAGTTTGCCCGTGTGGAGACCCCGGACCCAGCATCATGCCCAAAGTGGGCCATGCAATTACAAAATAGAGAGGATGCTGTGGAGTCAGACCAAGACTCTGAACCAATCCAGTGTCAAGTCACTTCAGAGTTACTGAAGGCCATCAATGCATGCAAAGCTTCCCTCATAGGGAGAATTGAAGAAATCAAGGTCGATGTTAATTTACTTCGACCGTATATGCAAAACATGCAAGTCCGACTGCAGAAGATCGTCTTTCTACTGCTGAGGACAGACTGTCTCATTCCGCAATTACGAAAAAATTGGAATGCCAATCAAAGACAGGCAATTTTGAAAATCGCCTTCGACAAAACAATCTCTGTATCATTGGTCTCCCTGAAAAAGCAGAAGGGTCACATCCTGGGTCATTGCCTTCTCATTGTCCTTTGTAGTGAAAAGAGCTCATCGAATCCTGACAGAGCCGCCCTTGCCTGGAGCCCCTTCACGACCACTGCTAGCCAGGCTTCTTAATTGTCGAGACCGGGATACTGCTCTACGCCAGGCACGCTTGAAGGCCCCATCACATACAATAACTCGCCAATGTCAATATTCCCTGATTTTTCAGCTGACCTGCAGAAGCAAAGAAAGTTCAAATGTTGAGGAATTCTCTACTCGATGCCTTAACCAGCATGTCTGTGGAGTGTGGTGGATGGGAAGGGGACTTTTCTGCACTCGCCTGCTGGAGACTAGAAGTGGCCTCAAATGCACCCTGCCTAAATCTGAGCTTGCCACCTGCCTGACACTTGTTCTACGGAGGCGCAATACGTTCATACCTGACCTACAAAACCTTAATTGTATTTTCGCTGGTTTGAAAGCAGCAGTAGCTATAATCAGTGCAGCCTTAGCCTTGACATCAATATAAATTTTTATTTTTTTGTCCATTTCACTCCACTTGGAATTTTTAAAAAAGATTTTTCAGTACATTATATGGCATATTAAATAGTACAATTGAAAAAAAAATACAACCCGTCCTACAAATAACAAACCTTCAGACAACTACGTGAATGGATAAGTAAAAGAGTTATGCTTTTTTTATTTTTTTATTTTTTAAGTGGAGAGGAGAAATTGAAAATAGAAAAAAGGGCCACGTCGTTAAGGGGTTAATTGTTTAGGTATATTGGGGCATATGTCTTTTGTGTGCTTACACTATTACTTCCACTACATTCTTGGGACCTCTCGAGGTCACTGTTTACAACCTCCTGATATCTATTTTTATGCATGTCCATGTCTCTAAAATGTCTCACGTGGGATGTACGGGGTTAAGCCCTCCAGTGGACACAGCAGCAGTTTTCTTGTATGTTAGCCAATCCAGCCCTCATATTATTAGCTTACAGGAAAACACGTTTGATTCTAGACATGGCGGATCTCCTTAAAAAATAATGGATCCAGTGCTCATGTTATTCATTTCATACCTCATTTTTTGGAGGGTTTCACTCCTTAATCATTGATCATTGCGATGGATCCCCGAAGGGATCCAGAGGGCAGATATTTGTCTATGCTAAAATTGATACCGAGCCATGTGTCATTCTATGAGTTTACATCCACCACATGCTAATAACTATATTCTATAGGGGGCTACCCCCTTTCATATATTCTATGTATGGGGTACTTCAATCAAGTTATGGACCCTCATAGAGAGAGGTTCTAGACACTTCCATGTCCTTCCAATGTATGTAGTTCCCTTATGCGACAAGTGATTGACTGTATGGACTGGATCGACTTATGGCGTTTGCATCATCCAGATGCTTGTGAATATACCTTTAAATCAGGCGGGGTTCTGTCTTGAGAATAGATGACATATTTAGTTCTTCAGCACTTGCTATCTATATAACTTCTATTGCTCATGGCCTTCAGGGTATTTCTGATCGCAGCCCAATTCTCCTGTCTACAATTCCCAGAACAGACCATAATTCCCGAATTGGAAGCTCCAGCCTTTTTGGCTACAGTTGATAGTCCCCAACGATCATATACCCAACAAAACTCCTCTTTTTTGCAAACGCATGATAACACTACCCATTATGTTTTAAAGTGGGATACCTTTTAAGGCATACCTTAGAGCAGGGGTGTCAAACTCTGGCCCATGGTGTGGTTATATTTGGCCCGTGAGAAATCGTACCATTTTTGCTTGGGGAGGCCTAATACTACAAATCCCACAATGCTCTGCTGCTGCATTGGCATTACAATCAGTACCCACAAACCCACCTTCCTCTGATGACATTCATTAGTGTTTCATTCATTCATGCTATCAGTCACATAAGTACAAAACAGAAGCTTTCTAGAATAGCGAGAGGCAGAATATCTGTTCACAAATATAAAGGACAGACCTGTTTGCCTTTTGTGTGGAGCCAGCGGAGCTGTAACTAAAGAATATAACATAAGAAGACACTATGAGACGAAACACCATAACAAGTACAAGGACCTGGACATGGCGGAAAAGTGCCAAAAAGTAGAGGAGATGAACAGAAGTTTGGGTTCACGACAGATCATGTTCACAAAAACCGTATCACAAAGTGAGGCTGCTGTAAAGGCTAGTTTCATTGTGGCAGCAGAGATTGCAAAATCATCCCGGCCCTTTAATGAGGAAGAGATTGTCAAAAGTCAAAGTTTGGGACGTTGTGTGCCCAGATAAAAGGCAAGCATTTGATGAGGCAAGCAAATGTGAGCCCTAGCACAAACACAGTAGCTGATGGGGCATGTGATCTTGCCACAAATCTACATGAATAGCTGATGGAAAAGAGAAGAGATGTCATTGCATTCTCCCTTGCTGTGGATGAGCGCAGTGACACATCTGATACTGTCCAGATGCAAGTCTTCCTCCGTGGAGTGGACTCTGATCTGTGTGTTACGCAGAAACTTTTGGGATTGCAAATGTGCAACTCGAATGAGGCTACCTTGGGATAAACTTGTAGGACTAACGACAGATGGTGCGCCCATGATGTGCGGTTAAGAGTGGATGGGTGGACAGGGTTCGGGAGAAGATGCGGGTATAGAACTGTGCAAGTAAGCTGTTTATCACTGCATCATACATCAGAAATTGTTGTGTGACAAAGCCCCGAAGATGGAACCTGTTATGAGCACCGTAACACGAGTAGTTAACCTTATAAGAACTCAACAAGGCTTGAATCACCGCCAGTTCAAGTCCTCTCTGGAATCACACAGAGGTGAGATGGTTAACCCTTTGCAATCCAATTTTGGATTCAGGGTTTCCTAGGGAGCTTTCTCTTTCTGCCATTATACAATGGCGCCGTCTGCTGGCTAGAGCCAGTACTGCAGTATGTGACATGCTGGAGAGGCCCACACAACAGAGCAGCCAGTAATATACAATAAAAATACCCTGCCGGACTTCTTGCCACATCGGAGCTGTACAGACTTCAATCAGAATGTCTTCAGACGTCAGACAGTAGATTGGAAAGGGTAAAGGGGTTCTGTCCTAAGAAAAACAAAATTCTATACTTACCTATTCCTCCCCAGGCAGTCATCTTGCCGCATTTTCTCCT
Organism: Eleutherodactylus coqui; assembly: GCF_035609145.1. Taxonomy (NCBI): domain Eukaryota; kingdom Metazoa; phylum Chordata; class Amphibia; order Anura; family Eleutherodactylidae; genus Eleutherodactylus; species Eleutherodactylus coqui. Next base: position 88,316,522 of record NC_089840.1, on the reverse strand, counting down.
CCAGTCCCCCTGATCACGTCACCTCCAGCCAGCCGGATCCTTTTCTTCCTGTTATGTAGCGTACATTGTATACCGGGCTATTGCCGAGACTGTGCATGCGTGCTGTCTCCCTGCGAGTGTTCATATACTATTGCTGCGCAGTCTCGGCAATAGCCCGGCATAGGATTCAGTATTCCCTGCTAGGCAGTGAACACTGCGTCACTAGTGACTGGGTAGACTGACCTGCAGGAAGCAGAATACCTTTAAATGTACATAACATCACAGGAAGAAGTGGATCCGGTTGGCTGGAGGTGAGTTGAATCAGGGGACTGAAGAAGCCAGAAGAAGATCGGGGAGGAGAAGATGCAGTAAGAAGACTAACGAGGGAGGAATACGTGAGTATTGAACTTTTTTTCTAATGACCGAACCCCTTTAAGCAGAAGAAAAGTACTGAACTGATGTTTCGAAATGTGTGAGGAAATTTGTCAGTTTCTAGAAAGCAAAGGGAAAGACACAGCAGAATGCGGAGTTTCTGTCTGAGCTGGCATTTCTTGGTAACATCACGAGCCATCTCGATATGCTGAACCTGCATCTTCAGGGGTCGGGCCATGCTATCACATGTACGCTGCAGTGAGAGCTTTTCAAATGAAATTGTGCCTGTGGGAGTCTCAGCTGCTGCAAGAAAACCTGGCCCATTTTCCTTGCTGCCAAACCATAAAAACGCATTCTCTACCGCCGTGTTCCCAAGTGCATAGTTTGCTGAAAAACTTGGTGTTTAACCAACGATTTGCCGACTTTGATGCCCAGAAAAGTAGGTTTCAATTGTTCAGTAATCCGTTCAAATGGAGCCGATTGAACTCCAGTGTAGTGACACGCTGAAGTCAAAGTATGGTGCTGCGGGTGCTGCAGAGTTTCAACGTTCCATCCCCGACCCAATGCCCCAGCTCCGGACCCAAGCTGCTCAAATGCTCCCTATGTTCGGCAGCACATATCTGATGAGATGGAAAAACATCCTCAATTGTACACATTTTTCAATAAATGCCAAAGTTGGCCCGCGACTTTGTCCAAGTTTATAATTTTGGCGCACTTTGTATTTGAGTTTGACATGCCTGCCTTTGATCCACCATCTCCTTTGTTAAATTGTTCACCACCCAAGCAGATCTCTCATTAGAATTAGAGAAGTTATATGTTGCTTAGCCTACTAATACCATTAAGGTAAATTGGTTAGACCTCTCCCACCTCTCCAAACATCAACTTCATGTCAAAACTAAATGCAAGCAATTCTTTGCAGGTAGTATTGTTTTGACATAGGCAATCAATCACCTGCCATTATACTTCATCAGACAGAAAAAACAGTCCAATTCAGTGCTTGAAATAAAGGACTGTTGTGGTGTGGAAGTCACTGAAGCGCAGAATATCATTGCTCGTTTTTAAGGAATATTAACCTATACAGTCCTCATGCAGTAAATCTGTTTCTGATATCCTCTCTTATTTGGAGGACCTTACAGTATCTTCTGAACGGGTCACCTTTTAAGACTCCACCGTTAACTTAGAGGAGACTCCTCAGGCCATTACAGATATGCCACTGAGCACATCCCCTGGGCCTCATGGCCTTCCTGTAGAGGTTTAGCAGAGATACTTAGATCAGCTTTCTCCAGTATTGCATGATAGATTACAACAGTCCCTTCTAGATAATTACCTCCCTACTTTAAGGCTGGGATCACATGGGGCGGATTTGCCGCAGAAATTCCATGCGGAATTTCGCCGCGGCAAATCCGCATGGGCCCGCTAATCCCGGGATTAGCCAGCCACGTGGACAAGATTTCTCAGAAATCTCGTCCAATCAGGTCGGCAAATCCACTGCGAATAAGCCAGCAGAAGCCGCTGCTGCGGCGCGGATTTGCCGACCGCAGCATGTCCATTTTTTTTTTCCCGCTGCGGCCGCGCTCTTCTCTATGGGAGCGAGCGGCCAGGCCACTTCAAAGCCGCCACGGGTTTTGCAGCGGCAGTTCTCCTGGTGGAAATCTTGCGGTTTTTCGCTGCGGCCAAACCGCAGGATTTCCGTCGGGAATCCGCCCCGTGGGAACCCAGTCTTATGGTGCTGCTATAATAGTATTATTAAAACTTGGTAAAGACCCCACAGATTGCGGTTCATATCACCTGTTTCACTCATAAGTGTCGATTTCAAGATTTTAACCAAGGTATTGGCCCCCAGAATAAACCAGGTTATTTTGCTTGCGGAATAAGTTGGTGCTATACAAATAAAGATGATTATTATTATTATTTTGTCTATCATCCTCACCGATTAAACAGACTTTATGCCTGGAAAGCCCACCAGCATAAATATCCAGAGTCCAAGCAACAGTTTAGCTTGGCAGATCATATGATCTGCCCTGCCATCTTTAGATACAATAAAGGCCTTTGTTTCATTGGAATGGACCTTTTAAGAGGCCTGTCTTCCACAATTTGGGTTCAGTCCCCAATTGCTGAAACGGCTGAAGATTATAAATCCCCACTTGCTAATGTTATAGTTAATGGTATTCTGTCAACTAATGGTCCTTTTACATGGAATGAGCTGTTTGGCAAACAATGCCCGATAGCTCATTCCAGTGATGCTCGCCCTTGTGTTGTTACTGCGTTGGTATTGCTGTACAATTTATATATAGCTCGTCCCAGTTTTCCGGGCTCTAGATCAGTTGGCAAAGGTTTGCTATTACCAAATCCTGACAAATCGTGCTAGGTCTTATTTTCAGGGTAGGTCTTATTTTCAGGGAAACAGGGTATGTATACAGCTCGTGACCCAGTCATTGACCCTCTCATTTCTAGTTATGGTCTCTCTGTTGTTTCTACATTTAAATATCTCGGGAAGAGCATGGTGTGTGACCATGCAGATATAATAGCTGAAACCATTATTACATTACAGGAGCTGAGTAAAGCAAGATTTATATTATGGTCCAAATTGCCCCTATCAGTTACATGTCAAATAAATCTGATTAGGATTTTGATACAACCTAATGTTTTATATCCTGCCACATATGCTGGTAAAAGTCCTGGCAAGTTTTTCCTCAATATTTAAATTCCCTCCTTATTAAATTTTTCTGGAGCTCATCTCGCTCTAAATTGAAAGATTCTACCTTACAAAGACCTAAAAGTCAGGCTGGATTAGCCCCTTCGGGCTTCCAGCTGTACTATCTGGCTGATCATCTTTAAATATCCTATAATTGGCATAGTCAAGTCACAGGAGCCTAAACGTTTAATATCAGCATTATATATGCATCTACTATCGGCTAAGGCTGGAGCTGGGTTGCAGCAGTAAGAAACTGGGCAAGGTTCGGTAGGGGAGCTACCGAATATACATTCGATCCGGCTGATTGGCTGGCTAGAGCCAACACCTTCCTGTCAGCCAATCAGTCCACACAGCACAAGAGATATTGAAGCAGAGTAGATGGTAACATTAAACACTAAGGCCTCATGTCCACGGGGAAAATCAGATCCGCTGCAGATTCTACATGTAGAATCTGCAGCGGGTCCCTCCTGCCCCGCGGACATGAGCGCCGAAAATAAGAATTTAAAAGTATTTACCATCCGGCGCGGGCGGAGAAGATCAGCTGTTCCTCACGGCCGGATCTTCATTTTCGGCCGGCGGATGAATTCCTGACGCCGGCGGCACGTCGCCGGCACGTCGCCGACGTGCCGCGCGCATGCGCCGGGCACATCCGCCGAGCCGAAGCAAGGAAGATGCGGCCGTGAGGAACAGCTGATCTTCTCCGCCCGCGCCGGATGGTAAATACTTTAAATTCCTATTTTAGGTCTCCCGCGGATCCGGACGGCTTCCATAGGCTTCAATAGAAGCCCGCGGGAGCCGTCCCCGCGGGAGACCCGCACGAAAATGGAGCATGGTCCGGATTTTTCCATGCTCCATTTTTTTTTAAATGCCTTTTATTGACGATCCGCGGGTATTTATCTACCCGCGGGTGGTCAATGCATCCCTATGGGATGCGGATCCGCATGCGGGAGATCCGCTGCGGATCTTAAATCATAATTTGCCCGTGGACATGAGCCCTAAGGCTGGGCTCCCACGGGACGTATTCTCGGCAGAAATCTTGCACTAAGCCGCGGGTTTTGGAGCGGCTTGGCTGCATACTTTTCTGTGCTCCATAGAGAGGAGCGCGGCCGCAAGGGAAAAAAAATAGACATGCTGCGACCAGGGAATCCGCGCCGCAGCACTGGCTTCTGCCGGCTTTGCACGACGGATTGGCCATCCAGTGTGGACGAGATTTTTGACAAATCTCGTCCACATGGCTGGGTAAATCCAGGATTAGCGGCAGCAGGCGGATATGCCGCAGCGAAACTCTGCCGCAAATCCACCCTGTGTGAAGCCAGCCTAAGAGATTTCAGACAGGAAACACCCAAGGGAACCTCTGCAGTGACGGATGACCCAGAGAGATTTCCAACAGATGGCACGTAAAGGACCTTCTGCAGTGACAGGAAAGAGGCATTCAATAGCACTCAAGGCATGGTCACTCAGGCAGATGTGGAAATGCCACCCCACTTCCAGATTGCAGCTGGCATGCCACAACAATATGCCTCCATATGAAATCAGAGACATAGAAAGATATAGTAGGAGCTCATTGACATCTACAAGTGCTGTCTATGGCTAAGTAAAATTTGGAGCTGGTTCTGGAATGGTCGTTTGCAGTCAGTCCATACATGATGTTTTAAAGTATGAGAATAAGTAATGAAGCCATTTTCATGCGCAGCAAAAAATTTCCACCATAGATGTGGATTTTGAAGCTTATTGCAAAAATCTGAATGGACTTTTCACAGTGAAAAAAATGGTTCAGATTTCAAATTTTGAAATCCATTATCAAAATCTGAAACATACCGTATACACCTGAGTATAAGCCGAGTTTTTCAGCCCATTTTTTGGGCTGAAAAAGCCCCCCTCGGCTTATACCTGAGTGAGGTAAAAAAAAGCCTCAATACTCCCCTCCCAGCCAACGTCTGTGTCCCCAGCGCGATGGTGGCAAGAAGCTTGAGAATTCTCCCGGCTGTCGTCTCCCTGCTTGGCTTTGAATTCCCCTGCCGTCAGCGCTGTGTAACTGAGCGCTGTGATTGACTTGAGCGCCAGCCAATCACAACCAGCGCTCAATCATTCACAGCCATTCAGTGAATGTCATCACTAAATTGCTGTGATTGGTTTATCGAGCGCCGGCTGTGATTGGCTGGTGCTTGATCCAATCACAGCGCTTTCTTGCTGACGACGGGGGAATTCAAAGCCGAGCAGGAAGAATTCTCAAGCAGCTTGCTGCACCACCGGGGACACAGACGCTGGCTGGGAGGGGAGTATTGTTTTTTTTTTACCTAGTATATACTGGAGTATAGCTCGGCTTATACCCGAGTCAATAAGTTGTACCAGTTTTTTGTGGTAAAACTTATTTACTCGGCTTATACTCGGGTCGGCTAATACTCGAGTAACTTGACATGAGGCGGATTTAGAACCTGCAGCGGATTTCAAATGGAGTTTTTCCACTTCACGTGAACACGGTTTTATAAAAGCTTGTCCTGTGAATGCTACATATTTTGCCACTTGTGAATGCACTAGAGATGAGAGAACGTGCTCGTTTAGAGCAATTACTTGATCGAGCATCGCTTTTTTCAAGTAACTGCCTAACCGGGTGAAAAGATTTGGGGGTCGCCGGGGGTGGGGAGAGAGAACTCCCCTCTGTTCCCCCCTGCTACTCCCCACTCCACCCCGCCGCCCCCCAAATCTTTCCGCCTGAGTAGGCAGTTACACGAAAAAAAGCGATGCTCGATCGAGTAATTCTCCTAAACAAGCACGTTCGTCATCTCTATGTGGCACCCTAAATATTCACTTAACATATAGAACCCCTGTAAATATACATGACGTTTCCTTTTTAACCAAACCTAGTGAACTGCTGTAAAATAAGCGGAGCGGTGTCCTCGGTGTATGCCTGTGTGCTACAACCATTTCCATCCTACATTGAAAATGCTAAAATATTCCTGCCGCATCCTCCCCGCTGAAAGTAACCAGGACTGAAGCTGCATTTTTTAGAGAGAGAAAGTTAAAAAAAAAATAAGGGAACCCTCCAACGTAAAGACTCCCAACTGGTGACTGCTCCAAGCTTCCTGTGTAATAAACAAATGTAAGCTTTGTTTTCCTGCAAGCTCATTTGGCCCTAAGTGTGACTCAGTATTAGGCTGTGTCTGTCAGTCTTTGTGTACTTAGCTGCTTTAAGGAAGTGGGAGGATTGGAGTTCTGACTTCTTGGACATTCTGCACAGCAGTCACTTTTCACAATGGGAGATGAGGTATTTGAATGTTTTGCGCTTTTCTATTTATTGTCATATTTTACAGCTTTATGATGTGGCAGGATTTTAGGCTGAACAGGAAGCAGAAAAAAGAAACAGAAACTCCATTGAGTGCTGGCAGGGTGTGAGAGACCGTACACTGAAAGTTTCTCCTCCGTGTAGTCATACTCCCAGGGATGTTCATTAGGAGAACTCTATTAATCTGGTAGTGATTAGTCGGGGAAGCCTCTCGCCGCTCATGTGGCAGTTTTGCCGTTTTTTTTCTTCCATTTCTCGAGGCATTACATTTCCAGATGTGCATTCATCTTCCCAATTTCTTTTTCCGTGACATCCTCCTTTAAGATGTGCCGTTGCTGCAGCCACTCTGTCCATTTTAGGACTTCTGCAGCCTTTTACTGGAGTTCTGTACAAATATGTAAATACTTTCTAAGGAAATGAAAATGTGCTGTAGAACTTCTGTACAACCCGTGTGCTATAAATGGTTAGGAAATGTAGTCACCTCTGTGAAATAGTGATGTGAGATGCAAGAAGTGTCTGTAGAAATGGGGAATATTTCTGTTGTATTTCCCTCATCTTCATGTGAACTTTAAGGCTGGGTTCACACGGGGTGTAATTGCCACGGAATATCCGTGCGGACTTTCTGCACGGACATTCCGCCCGCGGCTTTAATCCCAGGATTAGCCAGCAAAGTGGATGAGATTTGCAAAAATCTCATCCACACACTGCGGCCAAGGCGTTGAAATTGATATGCCGCACGGAATTCAAAGACGCGGCATGTCAATTCTTTGTGCATTTCCGCGGTGTAGCCGCTCTGAAATCAGCTGTGAAAGGCTGCGGGCTTTGAAGCTGTATTTCTCCCACGGAAATCTCGCAGTATTTCCGTGCGGTCATTCCGCAAGATTTCTGCGGGAGGTCAGTCAAATGTGAAACGAGCCTAAGGCCAGATTCACACGACTGTATTTGCAGTACGCAGTGACTACAACCTATTGAGTTCAATGGATGTCATTCACAAGTGCGTATTTTGTGTGCGCGATTCTGTCACGCAAAAGAAATGCACAGCATTTAAAAGAACACAGCTTGAGCTCACCAAATACGCAACAACTGACCCCAACATCCGCCTGACTGACCCCATTATAAGTCAGTGTGATTTGTCAGGATTCAATATAGCCATCACATATTGCTTGTAAATGGAAGCCATGATAATAATGTTAGCAGAGCCTAAGGCCTAATGTCCACGGGCACACACGGATCTCACTGCTCAATCCCGAAGCGGAATTCAGCCGTGCCCACAGACATGGACAGGAAAATACACTTTCTTACCTGTCCAGATCCAGCGCGGTTCTCCTCCATGAAGGATAGATCTTCTTTCTTCAGCAAAGCGGATGCGTCCTGACGCACCGGCGACGTGCCGGACGCATGCACAGTGCCAATTTTTTTTTTCAATCTCCTGCTGACCCGTGGCACATCCACAGTGACAGCTGTGGCTGTGCCGCAGATCGGACGTCTTGTATTGACTTCAATGGAAGCCGTCCCGTGGGATCTGCAGAAAAATGGGGCATGCTGCAATTTCTTCCTGCGCATGTGATCCGCAAGCCGGGAAAATAAATCCCATCCGCATGCTCTAAATTGTTTTGCGGATGTTAATGCATACCTATGGGCGGCTAGAGCTGCGGGTCTCCCGTGCGGATTCTATATTTAAAATCCGCCCTCAGGCATTGGGCTTAAAGGCCATTTTACACGGAACGATTGTCATTCAAAAACTCGTTTAAATAAGCAAAAGTAAACGAAAATCAATCAGTGTAAACGCAGCCAGCGATCACACGATGAACAATAAGATCTCTCTCTCTCCTCCCCGCCGCTCCCCCGCATTTGCTTGGACCAGTAATCAGTTACTCGAGAAGACCGACGCTCGCTCGAGCATCAGCCTTAAACGAGCGTGCTCGCTCATCTCTAATTGCCACCCATCTTTCCCAGAAACAAATGATAAGATGTGGAGTTTCAGCCATAAACCTTGACCTATCCATATACCCCAAAGTATGTCCGTAAGGGGCTCACAGCTCTAATTATGTTGTAAGCAGCAGCTTACTGCAGTTATTTTACTAATGACAGCATATACATGTATACATACTGTATGAATATAGCTACGGTATATGGTGTGATTTCAGCCTAAAATTAACTTCCAGTACATGCAGGTTCACTACCAAAGTTCAGCTAACTATACATCAGAAAGATGTTGGCTTTTAGGTGCTAAATTAAACAAAATCATCAGTAATATAACTGTAAAAGGGTTAAACTAGTGAGTATGAAAGGGTTTATACCAAAGTCTAAAGTTATCTCCTATCCACAGGCTTGTGGCTAACTTTATGATCAGTGGATGTCTGACTGCCAAGACCCCTGTCGATCTTTAGAACGGGGGAACTAGTTGCCCCTAAATGAATGGATGGAGGATATGCATGTCGAGTACAGCAATCTGAATGGAAGCTAATGGAGTGGCAATACGCATGCATGTCGTCAGCTCCATTCATATGCCGGGTGCCCATTTCCTGATTTTGATCCATTTTGAGGTCATTAGCCATCCACAGCTGTTTCCCGCTATCTCATATCTTCGCCATCATTCCATTGTTCCTCCATCTGACATCACCTTTATTTCATCTTACTCAACTGTTTTACATCAGCCATGTGTTCTCCATGCTATCTTATGCTCAGGCCGCTTAAGATCCTACCGATCAGCTCCATCAATACCAGGCACAGCACCGAACCTTGTTTAGCAGCTCAATCCCATTCACTTGAATGGAACTGATGTGCTCTCAGGCCATGTGACCAATAAACAAGACATCACAGTCCTGAGAGAAGGCCGAGATCTCTTCAATCAGCTGATCAGTGGGGATCCCTAGCAGGAGATCTCAACGACCACCTATTGATGACCTATCCCTGGGATAGGTCATCAGATGTTTATACTGGAAAACCCCTTTAAGTCTTTAAGAAGGAGTGAGGATCAGTTGATTTTCTTGGACGCCCTTGATTGCAATATGAGGCCATCTAGGATCAAAAGAGAGTTTGTGTGTGAGCATTTTATTTAATCATCCTTTAATGTAAGGGAATGTAAGTCCGCATCATTTTTGCATTCTCTGGAATAGTTTGGGGTGGAGGGGGGTAAAGTTTAGACCCCAAAAGCTGTTTTTGTTTTGTGTTCTCTCGGTTCTGTACGGCATTTGTGATTATTTGTTTAGAATGCAATTAGTCTAATGTTACTGCTGATACATGCAGCCAAATGGAGTGAACTTATTTATGTCTTTTAATTGTGGCTCTGTCTGATTCTATGCCAGATAATTATAGCAGCCTCGTTACTGCAGTCATACCGGAGATAAATGTTTACTGTAGAATACTACCTATTAAAGTAAGCCTGACCCAAATTCGCAAGCACTGATTGGACTCGGAATGACGTACATAAATTTCTTTAATTGGCAAAAGGCCTACAGATGTTTTTAATCAACTAAATATGGCCTACAAAGTATCTTACTTAATTAGCTGCAGGGAGAAACACCCTATTCTTTTCAATTAGTGCCTGCTGCGTGATCTTAAAAGCAATGCCATCATCTTCAAAATGGCAAATTTATGGGAAAGTCCTGAACATTTCACCTCCAATGTAGCCAAGTGCATTGTGTTGTTGGTTAGGCTGATGAGGTATCGCATACCTGGTCCTTATTAGCAGCACAACATCGGAGGCAGTACTACATAGTGTTAAGGCCCATTTAGACCCAAAGCCGTCTTTTGAGCAAGAATCGTTGGGTCCAACTGCACGGACATAGTGCAGTTTTCGTTAATGGCTCGTTCATCGTTCTCTTCCAGCAAGCTGAAGGAGAACGATGATCCTTATCAGTGCCGCGTGCTGAGTTCTCAGCGGGATACCACTGATACTATTGTTACAGCTGGTATCCTGCATGGAGAACACAGCAGGAGTATGAAGAGGACAAGCTCCAGCTGTGTTCTGCATACCCTGCTCGGAGCGCTCAGCTGTATACCAGCTGTGCGCTCCGAGAACACATCAGCTGTATAAAGAAGACAAGCGGGCCCGCCTGGAGCACTGAGCTGTATACCAGCTGCGTGCTTTTAGAAGCCAACAGCTGTATGCAGAAGACAGCGGTCCCGCTTATCTTCTGCATACAGCATGAGCCTTTATTTACACACTTATGCAAATTGAGCGCTCAAAACTGTCACTCAAACTGCCGTTTGAGCGAATTTTGAGCAATCAACTTGCTGTGTATATGCACACAATGACTATCACTCAAAAGATGTCTTTTGAGTGAGAATCGTATCTAAATGGGGTATTAGGTATAGCAGACAGGTCTGCTGCTCTGCCCTGTCTGTTATCTGAGTTTGTATTTATTTTGCTCCAGCATCTCTGGAGTTAACAGTTCCTCACTACTCCACTCAACTGGAGGCTGCTTGCCAACTGCTCCACTATATAGCTTCCCCAGATCTGCTATTCAGTGCTTCTGGGTTGTTGTTGTTGGTCTATGATGGCTCGTGGCTTCTGCTCCTGCAGTATCTCTGTGATTACTGATCTCAAGTCTGCTGTAGCTGTAAGCTACTTGTGTTTTATCCTGATCTGTTCCACCTCACATCTTCAGTTCCTGCTTCTGCTTGGTACATCCTGTTCCGGTTAGGGCCTTGACAGGGCTATACAGCGCCCAGGTTCCAGCCGTCCTTGTCGGGACGATCACTCTGCTCTGTTAGGCGGGGCTTTACTACCCCTCACCAGCTATGGGCTAGCTCAGTTCCAGTCTCTGCCTCGTACCAAGCTTCGTGCCGAGGAGTGAGCATCCAGTCCCTGGGTTGGCTGTCATTCCTGCTGGGTGGTTTCCCTGCTCGGAGGAACGACACAGTGGTTCCACACCGGAATACATAATACATTGTGTCTCCATCTGTTGATAATGTTATACACAGTAGACATTTCTCTAGAGTGGTTTATATAATCATCTCTCTCAAGGCATAGATATGTGCAAGAAGATACTCTATCCTAACGAAAGTAGTTGGACACCAGAGCAAGAACCAAAAGTAGTATTTATGAACATATGCCAATACTTAGGAGAGCTTTCTTTAGCACATTGGATACTCCTTGTGGTATGTCTGATGCACTTTAGATGCAATTTCCCTTAATTCACCCTGCAAACATCTGGCAAGTTTTCTCAAAGAAGACGAACGCTGTTCATGTTTCTTGACCTGACATTCCAGTTCATCTCAAAGATGTCCAATTATTCTTGGTAGAGTAATGTAGCTTCAATGTAGTCCATTATTGTAGGCCACCAGCAACCAGATAGAAGGGGCTGTATTGCTCCTTGGGGTCCTCACTCACATACAGCACCACTTACAGCTTTCATTTATAATCTCTTCAAGTCAATGGTAGTTTTGTAGATTCTAGTTTCAGATAATTAATTATATTAATTTCTGTGTGGTGCGAAATAGGATTGAGTGCTTGATAGTTTTGGAATGAAGCGCAAGCTTCAAGACTTCATGATGTGATCTACTGATATGCCTCTGTGGTATATTAAAACATACTCTATAAGTGGATTTTCACCATAAGAGACACAGCAATCAGCATGGTCATATTGATCGGGAGGGTGAAGGTAGTGACTGAGATTGAAATCCCCGCCTCCCAGCGAGATTGCTCTGATTGGTTCAGGAGCGCTGGCTCCGCCAATCAGAGCCGGCGCTCAATGTACCAATGAATGGCTGTGATTGGTGCATCCAGCACTGGCTGTGATTGGCTAAGCCTGCTGACACTCAGCCGGCTCAGCTAATCAGAGCAATCTCTTGCTGGAGGCAGAGATTTCAATCCCCGTCATGAGGAAAAGTTCCTCTGTCGGAGATGACAAGTGCTGGGAGCTCCGGAGAGCAGTGGCAGAGACCCGGAGAATGCCAGCTAAGCGAGTATTTTTTTTTTCAGCATCCTTGGCAGTGTTTTCAGCTGTACTGAAAATGCAGCCAAAGTGTTGTCAAAAATGCATGACAGCACTACTGAAACCGCAGTAAACGCAGTGTTGGAAAACGCTGCGTTTCTGCAAACGCCTATGTGAGAGAGGCCAGATTTTTTTTTCTTAAATCTTTGTTTTTACCGTGCTGTCGCTAGGTGATGACGTGGGTACCCGCGCCCTATTCACAATGTCAATTGTGGATAGGCCACGGATCAGACATCTTCCATTGACTTCAATAGAAGTCGTCTGTGTGGATCCTGCTGAAAGGTAGAGCAGGCTGCGATTTTATTTCTGCTAACGGAAAATGCAATGTTCTATTCTTTCACATGGTGCGGAGTGCTGCGGATCGTCCGTGCAGGTGGTGATTGCATATTCCGCAATTCAAATCCAGTTGTGTGAGACCGGCCTTAAGCAAACTGCATCTTGGAAAAAACACCATGCCACAAAGAACACTGTTTGTAGTGCATTTCATGTTGGCTTGAAGGTAATAACTGGCCGCAGCAGGGTTTTTTTTAGCAGAAAAAACCACGTGTAAAAATTCCCAAGAGAAAAGGCGCAAAAATGAATTTTTTCCGAAAAACGTTGTGTGAAACCACCCTGAGACTTCAGTTACATATGCTTCCTTGTGGCATTTTTAAAGGGGGTCTTGTAAGAAAAAAAAAATGCTTTTCATGTTTTTTAGACGAGCGGTTGTTAGGGATGGGGGTCATGTAGACATTGTCACTAGAGCAGGCCGCGTTTTGAAGGAAAGAATGGCGCTGATTCAGAATACAATCCAAAAGTCAGGAAAAATGTCAGGCAGAAAAAAATGCACTTTGTGAAGTTTTTGTTTTTCTGTCTTATTTGCCTGTTGTCTTACAGCTAACGTCGGGCTTTAGGGTTTATTTTAAAAAATGCATTAAAAAATACTGCAAACATTGGTCGAGTACACATCTTCGTGTATCATGAGAGTGGAGATCTTTGGATTTTACCTGGTTCACTATCTTTACTGGTAATATTACAAGCCAGTCACAGAAAGAAGACATATCTATTAAAAAAAAGCCATTACCAGCGACCATGCTTACTGATATACTGCTACAAAATCCAAGGGCTGGATGGACCCCACAGTATGTAGACGGGCACATGGCTGTATGGAGGAGCATTGCACAGGTACAATATACTGATGAACAACCACTGGCACACCTGCCATGTATTGGGGGGAGTAGTGTACTTGCACATAGATGAGGCATACAAGGGCTGACAAGTCCCACTGATTTGTGTAGTGCACCATGCAGGCTTACAACCTATTAATGGTGCCACATACAATTCAGCCTGGCAGGTTCCTCTGCATCTCAAAAGTGAACCACACTGGCACTGCCACCCTGGTAACATCAGCACAACAATATTAGCATGCAGGATACAGGGTTACTGAAGCATCTAGTGTGCCCGTGTTATCCCTGCTCTCCCATTCTATAAGGACCTTGGGATGAGTGAATTAACTGCCAAACCTAATATAAATTCTGTACTATCGGAAAGTTCTAATAGAGGCAAGACCTCTTCTTCTGAATCTCGTGCGGTGTCAGGCATCCAGAGCATTGGTGCGGCTGATTACGGTCCTTAACTAAAGCGTATTAATGTACAATAATAATCTATATTATTATGGAGATCTCATTTACATAACACGTTTATTCATTGTGTAAGTAAACACATTAGACTATCTTCTTGTACCGATCGGCGTTCCAGCATTTAGCATAGCCTCGGGCTGCTTTCACAATTCTAATGTCAGTAGGTGAAGACAGACCGTCCCCCGTCTGCTGAGCGCCTGTCACACGGCGTCCTCCGCTGCACTACGTTTCCACAGTATCTTATTTTTGGTGTAATTCCTTTGGCCCACGAAGGAGATTATTCTGAGGCCCAGGCTTCATCTATACGGAACAAGTCCACTTGTTATAATGTTTGTTATTACCCTTTGATAATCAGCTGATGAGAGAGAGATCCAACGCAATGAGTGGTAGAAAAACAGAAATTAAAAAATAGATTTTATTTCAAAATATTAAAAATACTTTCTATTATGAAAAAGACCACATTACATCAGAAATATATTGAATCTGCTGACGTGTTTCTGGTGCAAACCAGCACTCTTATGGCTCATGTCCACGGGCATGTGGGTAAAACGCTGCGTGTTGGCTACAGCGTTTTTACCAGTCTGTGTGATGCTGGCTCTGCCGGCAGAAACCGCGAATGGACAGCGAGTGTACTGCGCATGACTGCATATCTCATGCATGCAGTCATGCACAGTGTGACTTTGGCGCTTTTTTTTTAAATTCCCCGCTCTGTTTCATAGCGGGGTTATGTATGAATCACTGCCCATACGCAATGTATTGCATATGGACAGCATTGCATATGCTGGCCATAGAAAAGAATAGGGCTCACGCTGCGTGGTACACCGAGAAATAGAGCATTGTGCGATCTATTACTCGTGCGTATACAGATGCAGTATCTACATGCTCATGTGAATGGATCAGTGAAAGTCCATTTACTTGAATCCATTCACCATGTGCGTAAAATGCGATGAAAACACATTCGTGGACATGAGCCCTAAGTCATAGCTACAACAAGAGGGCATGCTTTACTACTTGAGGAAAGAAGGTTTTTACACCAACATCATAGGGGATTCTTTACTGTAAGAGACTATGGAACTCTCTGCCAGAAGAGCTTTTCACGGTGAATTCACAAAGGTGCTTTCACATGAGAGGATTGCTTCTTCAATACGTATTGCAGGACGAGGTAAATACTGCAGCAAAATCCACAGCCTCCGTGTAAATTTTGATGCAGAATTGAAAATAGGTTAAGATTGACAGATCTAGTGATCATTTTGTACTTTATCAGCTTCATTTACATGTAAATGAGCTTCCAGCAGCTGTTTGCAAATCCCAGCATGTGGTCTGGACATGGACTCATTGTCTTCTCATGGGCTGTCAGCTGAATAAAATGTAATCAGCTGCTTCTGTGGAGAACACAGCATGCGGTCCCTGCTAGCTCTCTCCGGTTGAACAATGGATTTTATGCTCACCTAAAAATTATCGCCGAAGAGTGAAAGATGGAAGCATTTACACGCAACCATTATCACTCAAAAGCCATAACTTGAACAAATTTTGGGCGATAATCATTGCATGTAAATGGGGCTTAACCGTGCTCCCTTATGGAGTATTCCGATGCGAGTGCCTATGCGGGACTGTAGGGTTAATACCACAATTGTAGAGGCATCCCCATGCAAATCTATAAGTATAGATAGGCAGCTTTACATTACTCTGTTTTGTACAGTCGATAGACAGACTGCAAGATATTGTAATCTCCATGATTCAGGTCAACAGTGGCCAATGTTCACTCTCTGCAGCTTTGTATTTGTATGACTGCAACATTGAAGCTGCTAAACAAAGACATTTCCAATAAACAATATACATTGTATTCACGGTCTTTTGGAGAATACATGTTATTTCTATGGCAACTGTCTGTCATTTCAGTCTGCTAACCTTCAGGCATAAGGACCGCCGCCAATTCAACAGGACTGCAGGCTACACAGCAGTATTTGTCATATTAACCATCCTAATTTTCCTGCATTTCTATGAAAAGCTAATAAATGGCTTAGAAGCAGCCTGATGAATCTGCTGGTAATGGTCCAAATTGTGAACTAATCAGTCACCGCTACTCGTCGCTCATGAAACATTCATGAATCTCCATATCATTAATGAAAACAAAGAAAGGACTAATTCTACTTTGAGAATGATAAACCTGGAGAGAACACGGCCAACATCCTTCCTGCAAGGCTGCTGGACGCGTCTCCGAAACCACAATTCATCTCTCAGCGTGAATTCCCTCCCTGTGCCAGTATGAAAACGCTCATTCACTCGTTCCGAGAATGTAATAACCGTGAAAGTTCCAGGCCAAGTCGACGCGGAAAGAGTTAACTTCGAGGCAAGAAATGGCATTCCAGTTGGCAGCGCCATTGCACCAACATGTCTGGTTTAGGATGAATGAAGGATAATTATATCGGTCACCAATGATTATAGACCTCCAGAGTCAAAAAAGAAAAGTGACGCTGCTTTAGTTAATCACTATTGGCAGGATTATTGTTCGCGCTGATGTCTTTTGTGCATCCGTCTAGCGCTCCGATATGTGGATTGAATTTGAATATTTCATATTTTAACAAACCTGTCTTGGGAGACTTACAGAGCCTCATTGGAAGAAGTCAGTGCACTGCTTGGTCTGGCTGATATTCTGAAAGCTAATCTCGTCTCGCTGTCAGAAGAACTGTCAGCTGTGTTTATCTTGGTAAGCAGGCCGAATAATGAAACTCAATCAGGCCTTCCAATATACACAGTACTTGAGTGGGTGCACAGATGTGAATATACAAATAACAGGCTTCTTATGGTACATTCATTCTATGCCCCAGCAGTTAATGAGCACTCCAAGTACAGCCATTTGCCGGAAGTGTGGCCGGCCATTGCCTGGCGTTGGTTTGCATCTACTGTGCCTGCAACCTGACATCAATGACTAGCCAATAAACTTTGCAGGTATGTGTGCGCTTCAGTAACCGTGAAAAATAAGCAAGTGAACAAGCATCGCTCCGTATAAATGCACACAAACGGCAGTCGTTCATTCTCTTTAGCCATTTGTTCTACTTTTGGGATATCGGGTCACCATGAAAGTGATTACCAGCTGGGGTGCTGCGGTTCACTCAGCTGGTATTCACTCAGTGGCAGTGCAACGTGTGCACAAACTGACGGCAGTGTGTACACCTGGTATCCTCATCCTCTGACCTCTCCTCCTTGGTACCGCATGAGAAGGGAAAAGGAGTATGGGTGCACGCACTTCCGCCCGCAGCAGCGCCAAGCAGCGGAGGAGGTAAGTATATCAGTTTCAGGGGGGCGCTATTACTACTGGGGCTACTCTGGTGGTCACTATTACTTCTGTTATAACAGCCCCAGTAGTACCGGTAATAGTATTACTACTGAGGCCACTGCGGAGGTTACTATTACTACTGGGGCCCATATAGGAGACACTATTACTACTAAGGCCACTCTGCATGTGACAGCATGCCTCAAGCTGACTTAGGCCTCTTTCTCACAGCTGTGAAAATCGCACGAGATATGTGCATTGTGAGATGCACGAATCTCGCATGAATATGAACCCCATTCTTTTGAATAAGGTCATATACATGAGCGATCTTTTTCCCGCATCACGGTGCTGGAAGAAATCATGGCACGTCCTATCTTTGGGCGTTCACTTGGAACGGCATGCGATGTGCACTCGAGAAATGGGAAACACTGACCGATCCTCCAACGTGGCTTTCAGGCCCTCCAGAGGATCGCAACCTCACCAAAGTGATGTGAGGCTTTTTTAGAGAGAGTTTTATGGCCCGATATCACGCTCGACCTCAGAATTCAGGTTTGATTGCCATTTTGGCACATAATAAAGAAGTGGGTTTTGGGTTGCAGTTTGGGCACTTCGTCTGTTCTAGAGGAAAATGCCTCCATAATTTGACATTTGCTACAACATATTACAGTTTTTTCTCTGTTGGATTTATACTGAATTAGATAGAAAAATCTGCTATATAAAAGGGGTATTAGTGTATCTTGACGCCACCAGGAAATTCTGGTGGAATCAACTTTGACAGGGGGTTGATTCCCCCTGATGCTGATTGGCTGGAGAACTGGGTTGTCTACAGGTCCTTGGAGCCCAGTAAGAAGGTTGTTTTATCTGCAATCCAGCCCGGCCTGCAGTTGAAAGCCCCTTCCCCTCCGGCGTGGCAGAAGGCGGCACCCCACTGTGTGTGGAAGCGCACAGCGAGATCGCCATGAGGGAGCGCAGAGTGCCTTGAAGCAGCTTTGCATATGGAGCCGCTGAAGCCGCTCCCTCCATGCCGCAGTAGTATCTTCAACATACCGCTCGGCTGCAGGGAGGACACAGCGATAGCCTTCCAGAAAGTGACAGAGGACGTCCATCCACAGCAGCAGTACAGCGCAAAGCTACGCGTGCTGAGATGCATCCCTGCACTTTACAAGCGCAGCGGTACGTCGGGAGTAGGGAGGGACGAGCAAAATAACTCTGCTTGGCTGTGAGGGACCACCACTGCCGCGGAACAGAGCTGACAGCCGGCGCCTGGGACGGATCCGTGCGGCGGGGGCCGGGACAGGGGGCGAGGCGTCGGCTGCCTAGGAGGCATGGCTTTTATGGCATGCGGGACAGAGCACAGACACTGCAGCGTCTGCATTGATTTCTGGCAGAGGGGCTTTGGTATAGGCTCAAGGTTACTATTCCTCTTAGCCTTGCATTAACACCTAATAATGTAAGCCTAAGAACAATAGTAACCCCTTAGCGTAAGCCAGCACCACTGCCAGAAATCTATGCACACTGTACTGCTAGGACCTTCGTCCCTTGACCCTATCAGGAGCTGGGGGTGTGAGAAGGGCGTTCCTGTCAAACCCCTAGCTTCTGGTGGCGTCAAGATACACCAATACCTATAAAGGGTATATTAGGGCCTATAGACAGCTGATGCTGCTGTATTATGGCTCAGCACAGTTTGGATATTATGGGGATTCGTAAAACACTTGTGCTTTTGACCTACAACCACACTTTTGCAACCAGAACCAAATTGACAAGTACTGAAGTTCTGTAACCGTGTCCCCGTCCATATCACAGCAGACAAGAGTATAAGGCGAGTGATACACGGTACTGAGTGCTGTTCTGGCTAAACAAAGTAAAACCTCTTTGCTGAACTTAAAAAAATATATATTAGTAACTTGCATATAGTCGTTTCCTACACACTTTTACAATATACATAAAACCACAAACCCCTTTAACCATCTTATGGTTTCATCTAAGTATTCATTTCCTTGCTTTGCAACATGCGACTCCACAAGTTCCGCAGGCCAGTAGTTCCTTCCCACAGGTGGACATACTGTTATGACCCACTTGCGGCATTCTAACTGAATGGTGCCAGAAAACCTCTCTACAAAAACAAGCCATCATATACCAATATTGACATAAAGATAAAAGAGTTATGTGTTTGGAATGTAGCCGCGCAAAAGTTCTTATTTTTTTCATAAAACATGTTTTTGTTTACCAAAAGTACTAAAACTAAATTATATAAATTTTAATGGCTGAATCGTACCGACCCATAGAATAATGTTAATATATATATAACCCATGGTCCATGGCTTAGAAAAATGGAGGAATTTCAGGTGTTTTTTCATTTAGTAAATTAATCAATAAATTATATATATTCCAAAAAGGTGCCACTAAAAACTACAATTCGTCCCGCCAAATACAAACTTTGTGGATTGAGTAATAAAAAAATGCATAGCTTTTGGAATTTGGCAGCAGCAATATGAAAAAGATAGAAAAACGCATGCTCCTCAATAGGCCTCCAAAGATCAGATGCTAAAGGACTGAAGATACAAACTATCATGACATGCGGGGCTTTAATCTCACAAAATCTGGAGAGCTACAGGTTGCAGATCACTGATTTAAATGGATAGTCATATATACGTCTATTATCCTGCATCGACACTGACATTGGTCTTTAGAACAGAAGAGAGAATAAAAAATGTGCAGATTAACAGAGTAGCAGGTAATTAGTGAGCAGAGGTACAACAGCTCCAGGAGTAGCTGCACCTAGTGAGTCTGCACAGTGAGAGGGAAAGAGTGGTTGTGTGAGGGCTCTTTTACCCCGGGCGATTATAGTTCAGGTAAGCGCTGAATCGTGCAGAACTATACGATATCGTTCAGTGTAAAAACACTATCAAGTGGTTGTTCTCGAAAAAATTTAAACCCACAATTGCAAAGCAGCAGTGCTTACAACTGAGCCAAACCACCTTTTTCTTCTCCCTTCTCTATGGGAGTAGAAGATGGAGAAGAACAAGGATAATAAACACAAAGGGATCATACAAACTGCATGCAGATGTTGTCCATAATCAGCCAAATCATAGCGCTGCAAGGCAACAGAATTAGCAATTGAGCCACAATGCTTCTTCCTCCTTTTTTTCCCTTCTTCCATCTCATTCTCCTCCTTCTTATGCTTCTCCTTCTTCACTTTCTATTTCTCCTTCTCCACTAAAGGAAGAGCAAGCATGGTGGCTCAGTTACAGTATTAGCACTGTTGCCTTGCAGTGCTGGGGTCCTAAAGTGCAAATCTGTCCAAAAACAACATCTGCGTGGACTTTTTATGCTTTCTGGCTTCTCCTCTGAAAAAAGAACAAGCATGGTGGCTCAGATGTTAGCACCGCTGCCATGCAGTGCTTGAGTTCTAGGTTCAAATCTAACCAAGGGCAACTTCAGGGTGCTTTTTTATGTTCACTTTTTGTTCTTGTTGCTCTTATCCTCCTCTGGAATAAAACAGACAAGTGTCGTCTCTCAGTTCTTAGCACTGCTGCTTTACAGTGTTGAAGTTACAGGTTTAAATCTGTTGAAGGGCAATATCTGGATGTTGTTTTTTAAATGTCCTCTTTGTGTTTATTTTTCCTGTTCTTCTATTTCTTTCCATCAGATAGAACAGTTGTGGGGGCTCAGTTGCTGGCACTGCTGCCTTTCATTGCAGTTACCCAGATTGGTACTGCAGGTTAAGTCCCAATGACTTTAATAGAACTCAGCCTGCAGTACCAATTCGGGCCACTGCACAATGTACAATGCTGTCTACTTACCTCACCAATGCTCAAAATTCATCAGAGCAAGCATCGGCATCCCTGTTCCTACAACCAGGTCTGCATCATAACAGAGAACATGGAATCCCTTCAAATTACTTGTTCTGGGGGTGTAATAAGCCTCATAAATTGCAGGACTTTCTCAGAGACTGCATGTAAATGAAGCATATTATGGATTACCTGAAGCCAAAAATGAATATTTCATATAGTTCTAGAATACATTGCAATAAATGTGCCGTCCTTCCCTCCAAAGTCCAATATTTTCCTTCTAAAACTGTCAGTGTCTATTGATTCAAGACCAATGTGTGACAAAGTGTATCTCCTGGGCCTCCGCATTGATGTCTCAGTCTATCTCAGATTACCAGCCTACACCAGTGTGTTCCCTGGGCCCTCACCTACGTCAGGAGGATCTCCCATTGTATACACCGGACATACTGTATGCCGTAGAGCTGCAGCTCTCATTTATTGACTCTCACTGAATAAAAATGTATCCAATATTGTAGTTTCTTTTGTTTTTGTTTTGAAAATGTTTCTCTTTTGCAAAACACTACTACAGGATATGTATACTTTACATGTAGGATGTAAGAAGGCGTCATGTCCACCTGCACGCATGGATTCCATCTGCTGAATCCCGCAGTAGTATCCGTGCGTGCCCGCGGCCATGGAGAGGAAAAGACAGTTTCTTACCTCTCTGGATCCAGCGCGGATCTCCTCTGAGACAGCCGGATCTTCTTTCTTCAGCATGGCGGATGCGTCCTGATGAGCCAGTGACGTGCTGGACGTACGCGCAGTGCTTTCTTTTTTGTTTTTAAATCTGCTTTCCCGCGAATCTGCGGCACAGTCACAGTGACAGCTGCGGGTGTGCCGCCGGGGAAAGGGCTTCCATTGACTTCAATGGAAGCCATCCCTGCGGGTTCCGCAGGACAATGGAGTATGCTGCAATTTCTTACCGCATATACGATCCGGGAAAAAAAATCACATCTGCATGCTTTTACTTGCTGTGCGGATGCTTATGCACCCCTATGGGCGTCAAGAGGTACGGATCTCACACACATGAAAAACACGCGTGGATTTTATAATTAAATCGGCTTATGGAAATTGGGCCTAAATGTATAATGGTGTTCAAAAGTGAACATACTTTTCTTCATAGTTTGCTGCTCAGTTTGCATCAATATATTTTTGCGTGATTCGATATACTTCAGTTGCAGAGAGGGATACAAACACAACCGCGACCCCACCTTTAGGCCTTGTTCACACTTGCACTTTCTTTTCCCTGGTTTTACTATGTCATAGGAGCTGATTAATGGGAAACATAGAAGCGCTTGATCTGACCAGACACTAATAGGGTCCATTGGAACCAATTCACTATAAGGGGGTCGTAAGTAGAGATGAGCGAGCGTACTCGCTAAGGCAAACTACTCGAGCGAGTAGTGCCTTATTCGAGTACCTGCCCGCTCCGTTCCTCCCCGCTCTCCCCCGCCGCTCCCCTTCCGGCACCCGAATCTTTAAAGACGAGCGGGCAGGTACTTGAATAAGGCACTACTTGCTCGAGTAGTTTGCCTTAGCGAGTATGCTCGCTCATCTCTAGTCGGAAGGCTTCCGGCATGCTAGCATTTTCTAACATGAAGTATCTCAGTGCTACTGTATCTGGGATCTTGTGCTGGATCTGCGCTGGAGGCTCTGAATAGAGATGCAGATGTGATCAAGACCTTAACCCTTTCCAATCCAATTTGCATCCTGGTTTTCCTAGGGGGCTTACTCTTTTTCTGTCATTATACAATGGCGCTATATGCTGGCTAAAGACAGTACTGCAGGAGGTGACATGTTGGATAGGCTCCGACAGCAGAGAGGCTGGGAATATACAGTAAGAGAACCCCGGCGGACGTCTACCAACATCAGAGTTGTACAGCCTTAAATTATAATTAGACGTCAGACAGTGGATTGAAAAGAGTTAATCTTAGTGCAGTAAAGATATTTCAGCTTGAATAGACTTCAAAAATAACAAATATTTCCTTTTATTTCTTTACCTGTAGACAGTGGGGAAAAAAATTCCAGCAGTGATGACATCACAAGAATCCCTGAAGATGGAGTCGGAAAACAAATCAAAAAGTAAGTTTTCTTCTGTACACAATGATTGCAGTTTTAGTTTGTAATCATTTCCTTCATCTTGTCCAACCATGTAGAACATCCCATCGCGGACAACTTACCTGCTACATCTGCTTTGCAGTGCCCATATATACATGCCATACAGTTACCCCTTAGGGACCGTAGTCCTAATAAGTTTCCTGCTCGCATATCAGGCCTGTCTCCCTAGGCTTGGGGCCTCTTCCTTCCTTCCTATTGAGCTAAGGTCATGGTGCTGGTGTGCGTCTGAAAATCTGGTCATTTCAATATCCGCATAGACAAAAAGTACCCAGCCTGGGTTTACTAGTAAGGGAATACATACTCCTCTTATACCACCTCCATGGATACACCAATACTTGGCACTACTTATATCCCTGTGGATGATTTTTATAGAGTATGACGTGGGGTGCTTCCCTTTACAGTTTAATTATCCTGGGCTATTTAACATGCATCGGTACAATATAGAGTTTTATCAATTCACGTTGCCTCTACCCTGTGAACGTTGTAGTCACACAAATAGGTGGCAACAGTGATATAACAAGTAAAGGATAACTACGGCATCTTAAAGAATCCCTGCACTGTCACCCCGGAGCGCTCCTTCTTTGTTGGCCACTTTCATCTCCTTCCGACAGCTGAAGGCGGTCCCATATAGCCCTTATATAGCAGTATATAAGTGAACCATACCCAGTTATCAGATTGAAGTTGCTTTATTCTGCCAGGAGTCCTCAGGGTTGTGATTTTCAGTCTTAAGACAAATTTACACGGAGCGATGATCGCTCAAACGACATAAACTATTAAGTAGCTACTCAGTTACTTAAGAGCAATTTAGTGTGCAAATGAAGCCTTAGCTGAATGCAGTTAGCCTGAGGGCTCTTATCTGCTTTCAGTTCCTTTGTTCTCTGACGGGAAACAATGCTATCAGCACTACCTGCGGAGAACTGCTGATAAGGCTGACTGACGATTTTTAGGTTGGACTGAGTTTAACTATCAGCTAGCAGTGCCCGAAAAGTGCACAATGGGCGCACATTTAGACGCAACGATTATCGCTCAAACGATTGCTTTTTAGTAGTTTTTGAGCAATCATCGCTCCGTGTAAATGGGCCTTTAGGAAGGGCTCTCATCCACAACAAGTAACTTATCTGTGACAGCAACCTGTATAGACATTCCCTGCAGATGCACATTTACAGCCATTCACAGGCATGGAGGGAGCTCAGGATTGAGGGGAAATAACATTTTAGAGTGACTTGGTGGGAAATAACTATCATTTACTATGCAATCGTTTTTCATTAGAGCTTTCACAGTGCTGGCCGTAAATGTCATTCCTTTCCATTTTCTTCCGCCTTCGTTTAAAAGGAGCTGATGTTACAATTTGATTTCCTTCAGAGTGATAGAGCTTGTGTCCTATGTGCTGAGCATAAGCAATGGGCTGCTAGACCCCCTCTACTTTTAGGAAGTACTTTGCATTGTTGCTATATACCGTAGTGAGTGTTTGCATATAGTGCATGGGCTTACATGAATATTTTGGCAGATAGGAGAATTACAGGGGTGACTTACATGGTAGGGAACTATTCACTGTCTGTCTATCATCTGCACTAAAATAATTTCACTACCAGCTTAACACCCAGAGAGTGTTGGCATGAATGTCATTTCTGGAGGAGGACGTCACACTTGGCAAGCTCCACTCCCTTATTATATGTGTGACCGGAAGGAGCTCCACCTAATGCAGCCTATAAATGCCCTTCCCTTTCAAGTTCTTCTTGCTGGCCCGGAGTAGAAGAGTCTGTCTCCGGCTCCGTCCTCCTAGACTGCTATATATTTTGGGATACGTCTTCAAATGAATGTCTGTCCATTTCACAATAACACTCACAAAACCAGTTTGCGGTCTTATTTATAGCACTTTATAGTGTATTGTTTCATCAACCAATCAAGCTACCATTGTATTGTTCAATATCATCCAGCCACAGAGTCACGCAAGCGTGTGGAATCTTATAAGGAGGCTATTGTTTGTACCAAATCACGGGGAAGCCATGACAGCCTTCCTCAGGTGGGCATTGACGGCTCGAGCGATTAATATGTGGCCAAGCTGAAATTAGACATATGGCCACTGCATGCGTGGCCTAAAGGTGTTTATATGTCGTGGATGGCTGAATTAGGGCTTATTTAAAGGCCGTAAAAAATTGTGCGCGTTCTGTGCCTTTCCAAGATGCACAGAACTTGCACGATGTAGTCAGCCATTGTTTTCAATGACGCATGTCCTACTTTTGCTTGGAAATAGAACATGTAACATCTCGCACATCGCACCACACATGGACAGGGTGTCCGAGTGCTGTGCATATGAATGTCAAGTGCAACTTGCTGTTAAATACGGACTTAGGCTGCCTGTCTACGGGCGAATTTTCATTGCGTTCCCCGCTGCAATAATCCGGCCGTGGGGAATGAAGTGAACGCTTTCCATAGCGTTGCTATGGAAAGCGCAGCCCGCCTGTCCACGAGCGTTGCTATGGAAAGCGCAGCCCCCCTGTCCACGAGCGTTGCTATGGAAAGCGCAGCCCCCCTGTCCACGAGCGTTGCTATGGAAAGCGCAGCCCCCTGTCCACGAGCATTGCTATGGAAAGCGCAGCCCCCCTGTCCACGAGTGTTGCTATGGAAAGCGCAGCCCCCCTGTCCACGAGCGGGGGGGCTCGATTTGCCGCGATTCTCCGCGGTGAGCCTATCTGTCAGATACGTCAGCTGTCTCCTGCTCTCCGGTGGCAGAGATCCGCCGCGGGATATCGCTACGCCCGTTAACAGGCAGCTGTAGTAGGATTTAGGACCGATATCCTTAGAAGACTTTGCCAAAATTCAACTTTTGCTTAGCAGCATTGATACAGTATGTAACCCCTTTAAATAGGGAGTATGCTGATATAGTAAGTGTAGTTTAGGTAGGGCACCCTCCACAGGTGTAGGCTCACTTTAAGAAGCTCTATAAAATACTTATATATTAAGCACGCTCTCCGTCTTCTTTATACGATGGCACTACACAGACATTAATACTCATTTACGCAATGGACAATTATTGTTGTGATTTACTAATTTCCGAATGACTATAGCTATTATTGGCCAGCATAAATTTAGAAAAACAGCATCAATAAACCATAAGAGAATAGTTTATTAATGATCAATCCTGTTATTATTTTGCATTCACGCAGGGCATTGCTGCCTAGTGAACATATTTAGCTATGGGCATTGCTGGGCAGCAGTGACACTCCTAACCCAGCAGCAGCAATGCAAGTACTGATGGAAATGTCCCGTCAAATACTCAGGAGCAGCGCTTTAAAAGACCAGTTGTCATTGTTTGCCAAAAGAGCCTTCAAGGGTTGTCCAGTTGTAAACTATTGATGGCGAATCCTCAGGATGGGTCATCAATAGAAGAGCGGCAAAGGCCTGGAAAACAGCTGATTAGCAGTGACCCCCTGCAACAGACTACCGCCAGTATCCTGCTGATAACCTATCCTGAGGATAGGTCATCAATGGATTGTGTGAGGTACTGAGGGTTCCGCTATTATGCCTAGTGGGGCTAGAGGAAGTTCATCTCCCACTGTTTGAGACATGGAAGTCCAGGGTTGCAATGTAATCTCCAGCAAGTAGTTGCAGAAGATGTTTTCTTTAAAAGTCTTTGCGCCTGGATTTTTGGAATGCATGGCAAATCCTGTTCACACGTGGAAGAAAAAAAATGCTGCGGATCTTTTGCTGTAACTCTAAACTGCAGTTTTGCTGCAGATCCGCAACAAATCCACAGCATTTCCGCAACATGTAAATGTACCCTAAAGGGGTTGTGGCACAAGAGCAGGTTATCCTCTATCCAATCCTGCTAATTAGGGGGGTTCAATCGCTGAGACCCCCTTGATCCCAAGAACAGGGAACCTAAAGGTCCTTCCATAGATGGAGCGGTGGTCAAGTATGCGCACTGTTGCTGAATTAATTGCAGTGTGACTGTAAGAAATAAACTTCCTACATTGTGTTCCTATAGAAGTAACTCATGAAATCGCAGTGCCGGTGGGATCTGTTACCAAAGGATGAATGTTGTGTTCATTTACGGTGCAAAGGTTACCCAAAGGATGAACTGACATGAATACTTTTGAGTAAATTTCTATATTCTTAGACATTAGTTTGTACATTTTGCACCTCTGGTAGCTGATATAATTTTTATACTTTTGAACAGAACAGGACAGTACATACACCACGTCTGGCCACCTGCACAGACATACAACACAAGTCACTGTTCACACCTACACACAAGGCTATGCATACCACACCGAACAGGAACCCCATCCAGAGCTCACATGCATACCAATGGCAAACTATAATTAGTCCAAGTGTCCTCATACCAAGGGAAAAGAGAGTCAGCCATGGTACTGAACAAACACAGACTAGTGTCAGGAAACACCCATCTGACACACACATAAGACGTCTAGAGGTCGCACCTGTCAAAGAGAAGAGAGGGTCTGCATATGACGCAAACGAGGACTACAGGTGTCCAGACCATCCTCAGGGAAAGTGAGAGAGAGACACAACAGACCAGACATGCACAACACAACTCAGAGTGAGATTAACACAGAGTGCATCAACAGAGTAAAATGAATAAAAGGACCAGCATCTTCTACCAAGAGATGCTGGTATTTATATGCAGCAGACCAGAGGGGATTGGCTGGTGGAGAATACCACATCCAGCTAGCTGAATTAACGCTCACTTGTGAAGCTGTGCTCATGGAAACCTGTAGAACCACAGGTCCCAGACGCACAACCTAACAATAATGTCTCCTGTAATAGTAGCCGTAATGTCCCCCGTAGGGATCATAATACCCTCTGTAGTAATTATAATATCCCCTGTAGTTGCCATAATGTCCCCAGTAATAGTAGCCATAACATCCCCTGTAGTAATCATAATGTCCCCTGTAATAGTAGCCATAATACCCCCATAGTGATCATAATATCCCCTGTAGTATTTATAATGTCCCCCGTAATAGTAGCCGTAATGTCCCCTGTAATAGTAGCCATAACGCCCACCATAGTAATGATAATATCTCCTGTAGTAATCATAATGCCCCTGTAATAGTAGCCATAATGCCCCCATAGTAATGATAATATCTCCTGTAGTAATTATAATGTCCCCTGTAATAGTAGCCATAATGCCCCCATAGTGATCATAATATCCCCTGTAGTATTCATACTGTCCTCTGTAATAGTAGCCATAATGTCCCTTGTAATAGTAGCCATAATGCCCCTGTAATAGTAGCCATAATGCCCCTGTAATAGTAGCCATACTGTCCCCTGTAATAGTAGCCATAATGTCCCTTGTAATAATAGTCCTATAATCCCCTGTAATAGTAGCCATAATGCCCCCCATAGTAATGATAATATCTCCTGTAGTAATTATAATGTCCCCTGTAATAGTAGCCATAATGCCCCCATAGTGATCAGAATATCCCCTGTAGTTTTCATACTGTCCCCTGTAATAGTAGCCATAACATCCCCTGTAGTAATTATAATGCCCCCTGTAATAGTAGCCATAATGTCCCCTGTAATAGCAGGCATGCTGTGTGTTCCCTGTAGTAGCCATAATGTCCCCTGTAGTAGTAGCCATAGTGTTTCCTGTACTGGCCATAATGTCCCCTGCAATAGCAGCCATATTGTCCCCCTTATTAAAATAATAAAGTCACTCACCTTCCCCATGGTTTCACGGTGCCTTCCGTCGTCCACTTTGCCTCTTCTGGCCAGCATCCTGCGTAGTGACATCGGCAATATGATGACCTCATCATGCCGCCTGCGTTACATAGAAGATGCTGGGCAGCGTTGCAGGGAGCCCAGCATAGGTTTTCTCACTGGCGCTGCCACTTTTAATTTTATCTGCATCCTAAAGACGCACATACAATGAACTTCACGCTGGCGTTCCACTGATCCCAGGCAGCAGCAAGGTCCACTGGGAATCTGCCCAATACCCGCCTGTTTGCAGGCAGCAGAATTGCCACCCCCTGCATTTGGGAAGGGTGCCGCCTGAATCAGAGTGCTCAACTTACCTCATAGACGCTCGTTACCAGTCTCCTACATGGCTTTAGCGTTGAGCAAAGCTGGAATATCAGGCTGTATGTGACCAACTTTAAGAGTCCAACTTTACCTATAACTTTACCTATAACTTTAAGAGACCAACTTTACATGGATCCATTATTATCGGTCAGGTAGTCACTTAGAATAGTTGCTGCAGCGTACGAGCGACAGTTTGAAGCTCTGATTGTTCATTAGTTGTTCGCCAACAGATTCGGTGGGAGATCTTCATGCAAATTCGTTCACAAGTCCTTCAAATATGAACAAATGTGATTTTTACTCCGGATGATTTTTGATGAACCAGTGACTATTTTTGGGTGAGATGAAGCGACTAGTGAGCGAGTTCTCACTTGTCACCCTGCTGGTGGCCGTGTGTTTACGCAGAATGGCTCTCGCTTGCATTGGACAGTAGTCGTCCCTTGTAGAGTTTGCCTACTAAAACCAATTGGCCGGAAGCTGTAAAGCTGATCATGTTTGAACTACTAGAATAACACCCTTGATATTGCAGATAGACTAAGGCTGCCTTCACATCTGCGCCGGAAGCTCCGCCACAAAACGCCAAAGGAAATAGCGCTGCATGCAGCGCTATTACTGCCGGTAAAATGGCATGCAGCTGAGCGGAAACCAAACGGACCCCATTATGGTCAATGGAACTCGTTTGGTGCTGTTCGGTTCCGTCATAAGACTGATCCGTACCGCTATGCCATTCCCCTTTCCTGCTCCCCAAACGGAGCAGGGAAATGGAACCCCCGACACAGATGTGAAGGCGGCCTCACTCAGTTCTACCATGTCATATATACTGTGACTTCCAGGCCTGGTGACCCGGATTTACCAGTTTGTCTATCTCACCCCTCTCTGGTTCCTGGTTAGATCCTTAATGTATAGGTGCCAACTCTGATCATCGCCCTGAGTTACAAGTATATGACGGCGACATCTTCGTGCAGTACCATCATCTCGCCTCGTTAATGGAGCGTGGGTGCAGAGTCTTTCTATACGAGACCTTTGGAAAATCTCATCACCAGCGTGTTGTGTTGTATGCCTGGCAGCAGTTTCATAATATTGGAATGAATGTATTCATGCGTACGCAGTTATTAATTATTGGCTTCTGCCAGCTTCCCTGATAACAGCCCATCCATTTGCATACTGATTACTGATGCTAAATAAATCATGTTTCCTTTTGTTTCCTAGCCAAGGAATATTGTAAAGTTCTCTTCCCATATGAAGCGCTCAATGAAGACGAATTGACAATCAGAGAAGGTGATATTGTGCTGGTTGTAAACAAGGTAATTTCCCAACATAACGGTCCCATGATACATTTATTCTGTCACTTCCAGATTGGAAATCTCAGGCCCATGGTTTTCATTAACAGATATTTTGATATTTTGATTGCTGTCTTGGGTAAATTACAAATAGCTTGAGCCTTATGGAGTAATATCTTACTAACCTTGTCAACGAAAGGTTCAACCGGGCTGTGACCATCAAGAAAGCTATTAGCAGAGACACGCAGAGTCCGTCTATGTGCTACCATACCATTTCTTCTTTATGGCACCACAGGGGGTGGACAAATATATGGAAATACCATACGAAATGCATGGGATTTTAATCATTAGCACTGAGCTGCCCTGTTGACCCTCGCTTGGCTGTTAACTTTCCCAACAAATTTGTGTTTACTTCACCTCTTACCTTGCTCTGCGTGGTTTTGGGGGCCAGCTGGTAACAGCAGCTGAGTGTCTCAAACCCCTGACCAATGAAGCCGTGTTACGTAAGTAGATGTTCACTTCTGCCCGGCAGCATCTGTGTCATATTACCTCTACCTAAAATCCGTCTCTACATGTCTTATTGAAACATGATTTATAATCTCATGTAACTTAAGGCATGCATGTTGTACAGTGTTTCCATATTTTTGTCCACCCCCCATATGTCATGGAGGTAGAGTATTACTTCTCTGTAATATGGCAAGCAAACGTAGGTACAGTAGTAGCAGATAGAAGTCTATGAGTGATATAGTACGGCTCTATACAACCTGGAGGTTCTTTGTAGTTATAATATGGTAGTGCGCATGAGCCCTTACGTTGAAGCTTGAAATATACACTGAATGGTCACTTTATTAGAGACCCTGACCCTTCCATGATTGGAGGTTCCATGTATGGAAATTAGATACATGAGAGTGTATAAAATTAAGTTTTCCGTGGAACAGTTTTTTGTGTGAATCCACATTAGAATGGGTAAATTGAGTGACCTAAGCGATGTGAACTATTCTCCTTAAATGGTGTTAGGAGTATACCGGGAATGATGTGATTGAGGAACAAACAGACTCCGGCGGGCAAAAGAACCCAAAAATTGGATTGCTGAGCAGTAGAAAAAAAGTTCCTGGTTATATAAATCCAGATTTCAGTTGCTGATAGGAGAGTCAGAATTTATTGCTGCCCAAGGTGCCAACGGGCTTGTGGGCATGGAGTAGTCCCAGTTCTATGGGGATGTTCTCTTGGGACATCCTGGGTCTCCTGATGCCTGTGAATGGATGCTGTGAAGAATTACTGTGGTTGTAAAGGTCAAAGGAGATCGATCGCGCTACTAAATGGGTGCTTATAAAAAAAAGTGGCCATTCAGTCTACATTTAGGCTGCCTGTCCACGGGCGATGATCCGCTTGTGATAAATCGCCCGTAGATCACACTATGAAAAGCTTTTCATAGGCCATCTATAGAAAGCGTAGCCCAATGTCCACAAGCGGAGAATAATAGCATTTTTCCGCTCGCGGGATTGAACGCGCAGCATGCTGCGATTTGCCATGATTCTCAGCGGTGAGCCTGTCAGTGCTCCCACCTCCTCCCACGCGGCAGAATAACTCTAGCGATATTCCGTCATGGCCGTGGACAGGCAGCCTTACTGTACACATTAGTTGTCATTCACATTAAATAGAACATTGTATAAAATTTGCTTCCTTTAAGGACACACAAAACTAAAAGCAACTTTTTACGTATCCCATTTTAGTTTTCTATAGAGCCAGCAGGTGGCGCTACACTAAGGTAGTCATAAACGATATTAAAGAATCTTTCTGGAGCAAAGTATGTATGAGAGCAGCACTCCAGGGGTTAAATAAAAGAATAAATCTTTATTGTGCCTACACAACGTTTCAACCCTCCATCCAAAGGTCTTTATCAAGTTCTTCAGAACTTGATAAAGACCCTTGGATGGAGGGTTGAAACGTTGTGTGGGCACAATAAAGATTTATTCTTTTATTTAACCCCTGGAGTACTTGATAAAGACCTTTGGATGGAGGGTTGAAACGTTGTGTGGGCACAATAAAGATTTATTCTTTTATTTAACCCCTGGAGTGCTGCTCTCATACATACTTTGCTGCTGAAATTGTGATCCAGGATCCAGGATCTTTGATGAGCGTGCACCAGCTGGTGAGGACTGTCTTCCCTGCATATTTGAAGGTGAAGTTTGTGCTGTGATCAGTGTTATATAAAGAATCTTTCTGGAGTGTAAAGTGAATTTGATATAGATACAAATGTAGAACTGTGTTATGTCATTCTCACCTGTTGGCGCTGGCAATGTAAACGGAGCGAGTTTTCATTCTGTGTAAATCTTTCCATCTATCTGTAAGGGTGAATGCCCTTGAACGGATTTCTACCGCGTTTCCCACGGCAGAAAACCGCGTGTGAATTTTTCGGCAATTAGGTTCTATTGGACCTAATAGCTTTCTGCCTGCCAATGCTCACATGCGGAATTCTACCCTGGGAAATAGATTGCGGCATGTTCTATTTGCCACAGATTTACGCCGCGGGAGTTCTCCATTAATATAGCATTAATGGAGACCGCGGAATTCCCTGGTCGCTCGCAGGCACTTCTTTGTTTAATATTGCGGTACTCCCGCAGCGTAAATCTGCGGGCGTATCCCGTGATGCTTGTGGTCATACCCCCGTATGCAGGGGCGTAGCTAAAGACTCATGGGCCCGGGTGCAAACGTTTATCTTGGGGCCCCCCAACTTCTCTTAACTCCTTAACGTAAAGGGGTAACTTGAAGCTCCTGGGCCCCAATGCAAAACCTGTAACAGGGCCCCCAACTATAATGCTTTATTCATAGTACTGGGCTTCCTATATGGAGAAGAGAGGCCTTATGGGCTCCCTAAGGCTCCTGGACCTGGGTGACACCGCATCCCCTATAGTTACGCCAGTGCCCGTATGTATAGTTGTTGGCAAGCTTCCATGTGCTATACATTTACCTTTGTTGAGCCTGTAGCTTCTCAGCATCACCTAGACAGACCCCCAATCTCTATATTCATCATCACGGATTTAGCAAGTTTCACCGTCCCTCAGTGTATTGTGTTGCAGGTATTACATGGATTCTTGTGTAATTTAACCATATGGCTGGGTATAGCAGAAGTGATTCTGTCTGTGTTGGCACATCATATCTGTGAATACTTAAAATAACAGAAATGCCAACTTAAACAGTGCAGTAATAGACTAGAGCCGAGCAGGAATATCTTCTTGTTCTGCTTTGTGACAAGTGTGGGCAGTTCTTGGCAAAGATACAGAGTCATCACATTCTCTGTGAATTAAATATATCTGTGTCCTCGTCATCTGTTCCAGAAGAATGTCACAACTTCTCTAGTCCGTCGTATACATTGATATAGTCTGTCATCAGAACAGGTACCTTTATATCTTCAACAATGGACATGGAGCTACAGACTGAATGGGCTGAATCCAGAGGCGACACCTAAGGCACCCTGGTCTTCACCCTTTAACCACACCAATCGGGATATGGGCTTCGCTGCGGGGTCTGCAGGCCATTACTCAGGAAGTAGTTCCAGTACTGTGAAAACTAATGCTATAAGCAGTACCTGAGGGTGTGAACAGGAGAGTAGTCAGAGAGTCCAGGTCGGGGCAGGCGGCACACATCAGCACGGTGAACAAGGTAGACCTTGGGTTACAGAGAACAGGTTCAATACAGTAATTCATACCAGCGGATAGAAGCGTAGTCAATATTACAAACTGGGATCGGAGATAGGAACGTAGTCAGAATAGCCAATGTCGGGAAACCAGGGAGTCAGAACAACTAGGAAGCACCTTGAGCAGACCAGAAGGACTTCAATATTCAGGCACCTTCTTAAGAAGGGGGTATCAAACTTATTCTCACCGAGGCCCACATCAGTCTTATGGTTGCCTTCAAATGGACAATTGTAATTGTATAGTAAGGGCTTGTTCACTTTGGCGTATTTGCGCAGTGTATTACGTGCACAATTTTTGATTGATTTCAAGGTGTTCGTTCACATGAGCATATGTTTTCACATGATGTGCAAATGCGTGAAAAAATATGCAACGTGGACTTATTTTGATGTGTAATAAGCATCGCAATAGGTCACAGAAGTGAATGGGCTGGCGCAAACATGCACTGAATACACAGGAAACCTGCATATACACTGCGTGTTTGCGCAGCATTTAAATGAGCCTGTCTGTGTTCTTCTTTGCATGTGCAAATACGCAGTACATTTGCCCACAAAAAACACACCAGAGGCGTAAGTAATTTTTAGTTGTGCAAATACGCATATTTTTATGACCACCAACCACTACACAGGGATCACAGCAGCGGCTTTGGCTTTGACCCCGATGTATCCTGGCGGGCGCTGCTTGGATAACCCCCAAACACGTACCTCAGTTGAGACAGTTTCCACCCTAAACACATCAAAAAGTCCATTGTCTACAGCCAGGCCATCAGATACAACCGGATCTACTTCAACCCAACAGACAGAGAGGAACATCTATACCAGTGTTCCCCAACTCCAGTCCTCAGGGACCACCAACAAATCATGTTTTCAGGATTTCCTCAGTGTTGCCTAGGTGATGTAATTATTGTCGGCGCCTCACACATTGCCACAGGTGTTCTCACCATAGGATATCCTGAAAACATGACCTGTTGGTGGTCCCTGAGGACTGGAGTTGGGGATCTATACGACCTTAAAAGGACATTTTTCAATCAGGGCTACCATTCCACCTCAGTTGATGACCAAATCACCAGAGCCACCAAGATACCCAGAAATCAACTGTTCTAATGCAGAGAAGGAAGGAAACAATCGTGTGCCTCTACTAGTGACCTAAAATTCACAGCTAGAGTTACTAAGGAAAACCGCAAAGAAATTCCATCATACCCTACACAAGAATGACTGTCTGAAAATCATATTCCTGGACCCTCCCCTCCTGTGTTACATGCAACCCCCAAAAAATCAGGAGACCATTGCCCACTGACACACAAAAAAAGGAATGTATCCCTGTAATGTAAGGAGCTGTAAGACCTGCTGACATATACAGACTGCGGACAGGATACGGATCCCCAACACACAGCAGGACTCTAAGATCCCGGGGACATTCACATATTCCACATCTGATGTTGTGTGCCTGATGCTGTGTAGCAAATATCCTGTTGGGGGCCTTTATGTTGGAGAAACAGGACAAAAACTTAATACAAGAATGAGGTCTCGTTGCCACACAATTAAACAAAGAAAGACAGAATTACCTGTGGCCGAGCATTTGTCGAGTCACTGACACGACATAGAAAACCCGAAAGTTATTGTACTTTAAGGCAATTTCAAATCACAAAGCCATAGAAGAATTTGGGAATATAAATTTATAACCACTTTTGACACTTTCAATAGAGGGCTGAATTGTTCAAGAGGATTCATACGTGACTGGGAAGTATGAGAAATCTATAGCACAGATAACCCTGCTTGCCTGGTAACCCCCTAACACTAATTCAGGGACCATAAAACCTTCACATATTTATCAATGACTATTTATAGATGTTTGTATTTCTGTTGTAGTATTCTTTTAAGTGCAAATTCATCACATCCATGTCTGTGCCTTGTCATAAGTATGTGTGTATAAATATGCATGCCTCTTCGGATCTATTTAATTTAAGCCTGAAAAAGAACCCTGCGTTGGTTCGGAAGCTTGCTATTACATCATGTATTTTTGTTAGCCATTAAAAGGTATCATATCTACAAGATTACTTGGCTTCTCTTGCTGGAAAAATCTGATTTTGCTCTACTGGCTAACATGGCACTAAACCTTTTTCATTCTATCTTAAGAGTGCGTGCCTCTTACTAAATTTGGCATTTCTTTGCCCAGGTTGCTTCTGCTATAAACTGGTATAAGATCACCAGTCTTTAGTATATCGGTCCCGTAAGTGCCTAACATTACTTAGATGGCTCCTACAAGGGAGAGGAGCTGCGACTTTTACCCATCAACATCCACGGTGCGCTAATTTAACCCTTTGCAATCCAATTTTGAATTCAGGGTTTCCTAGGGGGCTTTCTCTTTCTGCCATTATACAATGGCAACATCTGCTGGCTACAGCAAGTACTGCGGTATGGGACATGCTGGAGAGGCCCCTGACAACAGAGTGGCCAGCAATATACAGTAAGAATACCCTGCTGGACGTCTTCCGACATCAGAGCTGCACAGGCTTCAATTAGAATGTCTTCAGACGTCAGACCGTGGATTGGAAAGGGTTAAGGACAGCTAATTTGTAATTCTTGAGCAGTTGACTGTTGTGCTGCAGTAACAGGGCACTCGTACAATGCCCAACTAAATATATAGTATACACGTTTTGCTCTTTACCATACATGGACATGACATTCTCATACTCTTTATATTTACATGAAAAATGATGTTGCTGTATATCATCAATATTAGCCTAAAATCTAGAGTTCATAGTTCATAGTAGGAGAGCCGGAGCTCCAGTGCCCCAATGCAATATAACAGGGCCCATTTATAATAATGCTATCCATATATATGCAATGGGCCTTTGTGGCCCCACAGGCACCAGGGCATGAGCGTTACTGCAGCCGCTATAGCTGCACCCCTGGGGAAAGCAGCTGTCATAATAAATAGCTTTTACCGCAGTCTAATCAGCGAGGAAACATAAGGGCACATTAGTGTCTCATCAACGCTGAAATTGCTTTCTAAAGATGAAATATCATCATCACAGGAATGGATGTGTCTTAGATTTCTGTAGATGCCACATCCTGGATCCATACTAAACAGATGGGTAATATGTCCTTGTGCAGGAGACCTTACGGGGATCGAACTAAAGTGAACCTGTGCGCAGGTTGCAGAGACGAGTCCGCTGTATGCACACACTCTTCTCTATGGGAGTATGCACTTACAGCTGCTGGCGCCAACTTCCACGGGTGACGGCGCGGGAAGGGGAGCGGGGTGAATATAAAAACTACACCGAGTATAACCTTTCAGACTTCCAAACCCCAGTGGATCCAGAGGAAGGCAGAATGTAGAACGACCTAAACACATATCTAAAGCCGGGCTGTCCCGTATTCCGCTTTGGGTTTGTCAGTTGTTTTAGTGTATTTTTCTTGTGCATGCGAAGGTGTGTGTTCAGACACTCGCGTTCCTTCCGATGGCGAGATGGACGGAATTTGCACATGGAAATAACATTGCTTTCAGTGTGTCTAGGCCGGGTTCACATCTGCGCTGGAAACCTTTTTTTGTTTGGCGGTTCCGTCTCAGATCCGGCACAAAAAAGCTGAACAAAAACGTGTTGCATGCGGCGCCTCTTCTTCCAGTCAAATGCTGCACAGCGAGGAAACTGAATAGACCCGATTATAATCAATGGGATGTGGCTGGGGCTTTTTGGTTTCGTCATAAGACACACCCATTTGGCCTTTTCTGCAGTGATGCTGCGAGACAGAAAAATCGCGGCGTGATCTATTTTTTGGGTGATACCGCCCATTATTTTCTGTAGGACCAAACAAAATTGCATGTGCAAATCTCATGTACCACAATGCATTTTTCTTGTAAAATGCATTGCTCTCGCAGGCAATAATTGCATGTTTGCAAGCATGATATCGGCCTGCATTTCTCATACGGATATCGCGCTCACTGTGTGAGTACAAGCTTACCGTTTTCTTTCTTCCTTGTCATAATAGAGTTTTCATCCCCTTTTTCTGTTCTTACATCCGCAGTTTTTAAGGGTAAAGCAATGCGTAAAATACCAATTCCATCATCCGTGCTAAACGCTCCTCATCTTCCATATATACCCTTAAACTGCGCGGCTCATTACGCGTGCGGCTGCTGCGGCTGTTCGCTGCCTCTAATCAGGGTTTATGGCCTGCTAACTTTCACACCATTTGCAGCTACATGTTAATGTGTGTCAGTGTCACAGTAAAAGCCTTGTCTGCGTGACATCCCTGATGACAAATGGGACAGTCCTACATCACAGAGAAGGCTCCCAGCACAGCACTTATCCCAGCTGACAGCAAGGTTTAAAGGATATTAACCCTTTCCTGTATACACGGCAGCGGCAGCTGTACAATGTATGCAGCTTAACGATACTGTGTTGCGAGCGGTAGCTGATACATTGTCTACCATCGCTTCAGTGTAAACACGGCCGATGATTGACCGATGAACAGTAATTTTTTCGCTTATCGTTACGCAGACATACACATTATTCGTTTGCCAGTCGTTTCGTGTAAAATGTGTTAATTCAACCAAAGATCGATTGAACGAGAAAATAACTATAAAAAAATTAACAATGATCTGTGCAGGTAAACCGGCAGCATTTTAAAGCAAACGACTCCTTCCAACGATTACTCACTCCGCGCAAAAACACCCATAGTGACACTATTTTACCATAGACTGGCATGCAAATGGGACAGTTAGGCCGACTTCCCACAAGCATAAGCGCATGTGCCTGAGTGCTACGTTTTTGCGGAATGAACTATGCTTTTTTGCACGCTCATCGACATATTTTATTGTACTTCTTGCACCTGCTACACATGTTTATTTGTGCACGGCAACTATAGAAGTGGCTAATTAGTTCCAGATGTGTTTTTTTCTAGCAGATTTACACAGTGTTTCACGCACTTCCTTGCGTTTTGCACACACCCCATTGATTATAATGGGGACCGTTGGTGCCCAAATGTGCAGAAAAATGTAAATGAACCCATTGATATCGATGGGTTCTACTCTCTGCGTATTGTACGTGCAAATTATGCGCACATAAATACGCCTAAGTAAAGCCGTCCATAGGGTCGATTTACAGGAAGCAGTATATCAGTTGAACATATGAATGATGTCAGAGTTCACTCGGACAGCTGTTTATACAGGCAGATACAACGTCCGCTCAAGAAATCGTTCAGTCGTTCATATTCACTGTATAAGTGACTGAAAACAACTGAATGATCAGTGTTTAAACGATTAGTGAATGAGCCAACGATGATTTTTATACCTGCATAAAAGAAATAATATACAAGAAGCGTATGATTTTATTTTTGACGGTTGGCGGTGTTTGTGCTGAACGCTTGTCACTCATTTTAATGGTAATCGTTTAGTGTAAAAAGGCCTTTAGATGTCTGATCACAGATAACAGTAAATAGTAAAGTGCTGTTTTACAATATACTTGGTATTACAGGGTTTTCGAGGACCTAGAAAAAAAAGCTTGTGAAAGTGTTGTCTGGGACCCTGCAGCACTTCACTGCATTCACTGGCCGGATCACAGGAAGAAGTTATAAGTTACTGTGTTCTCAGTGTAATAAAAAAGTTTGGTACCGTGTTAGCCAGTAGAGCAAAATGTGATTGTTCCCAGCAAGAGAAACCACGTAATCTTGTAGATATTATACCTTTTAATGGCTAACAAAAATACGTGATGTTAATGCAAGCTTTCAGGTCTTCTATAGACTCGTCATCAGGCTAAATAAAACTGGTCTGGATGGGGCGCATATATGAGATACAAATGCAGAGAGGGCACCTCTTGATCTAAATACAAATGTTCACACACAGAAATTTGAGGTTGCACTCAAAACTTATAACAGACAAACTGAGCTGAGAGATAAATACTTAATTAGTCCACTGAGCTCAGGAATGTGACAGTTTTATGATGTGTCTTCTCTCTCCTTCAAGCTACACATAGAAGGAGATGGAACAATACATCTGCAGTAGCACCTATTGGATGGCAACATTCTTACAAATCAATCTCTGAATTTTTATGAAGTTGAAAAAAAGAATGATTGGGAAGAGAATATCCTTCTTGACGTCCTTCAGACCTTTCATATTCTCCGCTTATGCAAGAATCCCAGGCTGAGGTTCATTCCATTCTTGAGGGTATCAACCATGGCCATAAATTTATACTCCCAAATTCTTCTGTGACACTGCGACTTGAAGTTGCCCTTCAGCATGGTAACTCTTATCTGTTCCATGTTGTGTCTGTGACCACAAAAATGTTTTGCCACGGGTAATTCAGTCTTTCCCTCTCTAATTGTGTGGTGATGAGATCTCACCCTAGCTCTCAGTTTTTGTCCTGTTTCCCCAATATAAAGCCCCCCAACAGAACATTCACTGCACCGGATCAGGTACACAACATTGGGCATGGAACATGTGAATGACCCAGGGATCTTATAGTCCTGCTGTGTGTTGGGGATTTGTATCCTGTCCGTGGTCAGTATATGTGAGCAGGTCTTACAGCTCCTTACATTACAGGGATAAGTTTCTTTTTGTGTGTCAGAGGGCAATGCACTCCTGATTATAAAGTTCCTCAAATTTGGAGGCTGCCTGTAGCATAGGAGGAGAGGGTCTGGGAATATGGTTTTCATCCTTGTGTAGGGTATGATGGGGTTTCTTTGCAGTTTTACTTAGTATCTCTAGCTGTGAATTGTGGGTCACTACTAGAGGCACATGTCTGTTTTTTTCTTTCTCCGTGTATTGAATTAGTTGATTCCTGGGTATCCTGGTGGCTCTGGTGATTTGGTCATCAATTGAGGTGGGATGGTAGCCCTGATTTAAAAATGTCCTTTTAAGATGGTATAGATGTCCCTCCCTGTCTGTTGGGTTGAAGCAGATTCAGTTTTATCTGATGGCCTGGCTGTAGACGATGGTCTTTTTGATGTGTTTAGAGTGGAAGCTGTCCCATCTGAGGTATGTAGGCCGATCATTTAGTTTTCGTTATAGGGATGTCTGTATTGAGTTGTTCAAAATCTTTATGGTGGTGTCCAAAAAGTTGATTTCGGTATACGGGTAGCTTAAAGGAGATGTCCCGCGCCGAAACGGGTTTTTTTTTTTTTTAAACCCCCCCCCCGTTCGGCGCGAGACAACCCCGATGCAGGGGTTAAAAAAACCACCCGCACAGCGCTTACCTGAATCCCGGCGGTCCGGCGTCTTCATACTCACCTGCTGAAGATGGCCGCCGGGATCCTCTGTCTTCATGGACCGCAGGGCTTCTGTGCGGTCCATTGCCGATTCCAGCCTCCTGATTGGCTGGAATCGGCACGTGACGGGGCGGAGCTACACGGAGCCCCATAGAGAAGAGGAGAAGACCCGGACTGCGCAAGCGCGGCTAATTTGGCCATCGGAGGGCGAAAATTAGTCGGCACCATGGAGACGAGGACACCAGCAACGGAGCAGGTAAGTATAAAACTTTTTATAACTTCTGTATGGCTCATAATTAATGCACAATGTACATTACAAAGTGCATTATTATGGCCATGCAGAAGTGTATAGACCCACTTGCTGCCTCGGGACAACCCCTTTAATGTCAGGTTTATGGTGGGGTGGAATGCATTGAATCTCTCATGGAATTTTTTGCAATTAATTGTGAAGTGTGTTTATGTGTTCCTCCTAGTTACCCTATTAGTGTTTTTATATATATCAAGAAATAAAGAGTATTTTTGTTAGTCCGGTCCGTGAAGGGGAACAATCACACTTTCCACATACTCTCCAGTCACGCATGGGTCTTCTTGAAGAATTTAGCCCTCTTTTGAAAGTGTCAAAAGTTGTTAGAAGTACCTTACTGTAGAAGCGCCACTGTTTCAGTTAGTAAATCACTGAAGTAGTACAGATGAGAGAACAGACGGCACTCATGTCCAATAAAATCATGCTTCATCAATGGATTAACACATACTTGTACAAACAGTAATAAGGGATAACATCATGTCTTCCTACGCGCTTCTCACCATATGGGTATTTATTCATGTGAGCCTTGAGTGACGATCCGTGTGGTCAGAAATGCGTAGAAAGACGTGAGACTATCAGTTGTTGCTGTTGGTAATCTATTAGTGAAGCAAGATGTTACAGTATACCGTACTCTGGTTTGGACTTGTGAAGCGGCTGGTTGGGACACAGCTTTGTATGGTGTGCCTGACGTCTGCTGAGCCGATTCTTTTGCTTTCTTAGCACAGAAATGGTGCAACCTGGGAAATAAAAGTGATAACCCAGTATATTGAGTGACATACAGTACTATGAAATAAATCACACAGGTGATTGGAAATTGGGTTCATTTGCAGCTTTCTGCTTGTTTTAATATATATACGTCAGTCTAATAATCCCTCCTTTAGGTGCGTTCACACATTGTGGAAATACTGCGGATTTAGTGTCGAATTTCTGCATCGTATCCGCAGCAAAACCGCAGAGTTGCAATACAGTTACAGCAAAAAATCCATATTTTTTTCCTCTATATGTGAACAGGATTTGCTTTTATCCCATTCACTTCAATAGTAAAAGTTTCCACACTGTGTAAACACACAAAGAGGTTGTGCAGGATAGGTCCTCAATAGTAAATTGCTAGGGCCCCTGCAAATCAACAGTGCATAGGGCCAGTGTGCTCCTGCACTGATCTGCTTTCTTCAGGAAGCGCATAGCTCCCCTACTTCAGTGTTGACTTTTCTTGTAATACCAAGCCTGGCCACTGCAGTAAGAATGGAGCTGTCAGCTTACCACAGAAGTCAGCTCACTGCCCAAGCACACTGGCCTGACAAACAGCAGATCCATGCTGATCTTCTATTGATGGCCTATCCTGCGTATATAGGCCATCATTAGTTTACAGCTGGCAACCCTTTTAAGCATTTACTTATTAAACAATAAAAATAAGCTAAAGATATGACACATTTTTGCTCCAGTCGGCAACTACTTGCTGCTTTGTTCATGCAAAAAAATGTGAGTACTGAGCATTGTAGCTATGAGTCCAATATTGGGGTGAAATAAAACACTTACTAGAGAGCCTTCAGCAGCTGCGTTCTTGTGCGTCTCCCTGCCTGTCTCTGTCTGCGGCTGCTTCTTCCTCTGCTCTCCATAGACGTTTATCAGCAATCTAATTTGTCAGTGAAGCTGAAAGGTTGTATTCTCTCCGGAGAAGGGATTTATCATTGAATTCACAGTGAGTGAGCAGCTAAGGAGGTGGGACGCTGGTGGCGGGGAAGGAGGCTGCTTCCTCTAATAAGATTTCTTCATTCAATGGCTGAGTGCTGTCTCTGATTGGTCACAGCACTCAGCCAATCAGAGGCAGCGTTTTCTGGAGGCAAGGATTTTTCAATCCCCAGCCACCAAAATACAGAGAAGAATGCCGGAGAGTAGAGCCCTGACAGCACTTCTAAGTGAGTTTATTTATTTATTTTTTTTACAGCTAGGGATGATTTTCTTGGAAGGGCTTATATTTAAAGCCCTTCCCCAAAAATCCCTGCAGGGCTTGCCTTCATTCCATTGCTGCCTGCCCCATTGAAAGCAATGGGAGAACATCGCACTCATTTACCACAGCTGTGCAGGGAAATTCTTCATCCCCACAGGGAGTCCCCTTGTCACTGAACACTGACTGTGCTGTCACAGTGTTCAGTGATGAGGGGACTCCCTGCGGAGATTAACAAATCCTTGGCCACAGATGTCAAAGCTGTGGCAGATGATCGCAATCTTCTCTGTATGTTTTCAATGGGGCCGCTGTTGACGACGGCCCCATTGATCACAAGGGGAAACCCCTGGATGTGACAGCATCGAGGGGTTTCAAATCCAAGGAATCGCCTACTGTGGCTGTGACAACTGCAGCCGCAGCAGGGGATAGCGATCCACTGCCATTGCTTTCAATGGGGCTGCACTATATGTGCAAATTTTAGGTGCGTTTGCGAATCGTTGTCCTGTTTTTTTGCATGTAAAAAACGGACATGTGACTGCTTTCATAGATGCAAATCGCAAACGCACCTAACATGCGTGAAAAGAAACGCTTGTCTGACTGAGCCCTTAAGGGAAAAAAATTCCTTCCTGACTCCAATCATGCCATCAGAATAATCCCCGTCACTGACCTTCCTAAAGTTACTATGTACAATATCATAATAGTATATATATTATAAATGGCTGACATCTGCAATAATTAGGACAATTCAAAACCACTGAAATCTTGCAGTTTTTATGTCAGAACCCGTCTTTCCATAAGTTGTAAGATCAACAGACTCTGATGATGAAGGCCATTGAGTAGCTCTAACAGCATTTTTGCTCTGTCTAGGACTGTGTGGACGTGGGCTGGTGGGAAGGAGAGCTGAACGCCAGGAGAGGAGTGTTTCCAGATAACTTTGTCAAGCTACTTCCTCCTGATTTCGAGAAGGAAATCCATGTGAGTGCCATTTATTGTTATTTTTAGCTTCCTTCATATAAAGCCCTATTTCGGCATTATTTTACATTAAAACCATTGGTGAACCTTGACATTGTGAATGAACAGTAATTCCCTATTTGTGTATGTTTCATATACAAGCAAGAGCAATTTGAGAAATGGGGACAACTTACTGTAATGGAAACCAGCTCTTCCTGGTAGGCTAGTGGTACAGCTCCTTGGCAGCATGGTGGTTAGCACTGTTGCCTTGCAGTGCCTGGGTCCTGCGTTCAAATGTGACCAAAGACAACATCTGCATGGAGTTTGTATGTTCTCCCTGTTCTTGTGTAGGTTTCCTCTCATCCTCTTAAAGACTTACCAGTGGGTTAATATATACTTTAGCGCATGCCCGCTGTCTCTGCA
This sequence comes from Eleutherodactylus coqui, assembly GCF_035609145.1. Classification (NCBI taxonomy): domain Eukaryota; kingdom Metazoa; phylum Chordata; class Amphibia; order Anura; family Eleutherodactylidae; genus Eleutherodactylus; species Eleutherodactylus coqui. The sequence continues at coordinate 88,271,568 of NC_089840.1, read as the reverse complement.
ATAGATCAGCGTTCCTTTCTAGCCAGTGAAGCTTACATGACAGGTTTATACTGAATTGTGCTCGACAGAGGAGCATACAGGCTCTGAAACACTTTGCACTTTGTCTCCATTTAATAAACCATTATTTATATATTCATCAAGTTTCCACCATTTATTTATGATTCCAGATTCTCCAACCATCCTTAGGCCGAATGCAGATGGCCGGGTCGGATTCTAAGTGCGAGATCCTCGCAGCGGGATGCGACCCGTGCCCCCTGCAGTGACCTCCGGCTTACCTGTTCGGCATCTTCGCTCTGCTCTGTGGATGTGCCGACTGGCACACAGCCGCACATGCGAAATGCAGAGCCAGTGTGTCAGTGCGGGGCTTACACTAAAATAGGATATGCTGTGATTTTGTTTCAAAATCGCGGCTGTCTGCATAAGATTTCATAAACCAATGCAATCCTATGGCAGCGTGCAACAGTGGAAATTCCACGTGAAATCTCCGCTCCTGTGTGCATTCGGCCTTAGCCACTTGGTCAGTGCTTGACTTCACTTTGGTGCTGTTTCACATCTGGGGCACTGTGAGTGCAGGAGTTCTTTTCACTTTCAGTTCTCACCCCTCAATGGGTCTGCCTTCATTCCCAGGGATTTCTCCTTGCTCTGGCTCTCCTCCGGATGTCCTTTGGGACAGGGTGTCTCCCTTTCTGCACAGCGCTCTCTCTACACAGTTGTGGCAGGCATTCCCCAGCCAAGGATTTGACTGCAGTCAGCTGGATACATGCCTAGAGGCGCTGTCCTACCAAGCTTGTTTCATGATCTTATGTGGCATAGGACCCTTTCGTCCTCCTCAGACCGCAGGAAGTAGGTCCGGCTGCTAACCTTGCACGTCTTATAGCTATATCCCTGTGTAAAAAGGTTGTCTAGACAGGATAAACCCTTTCATCTTTCTTTATTGACAGAGATACAAACTTGGGCCCGTTTCATACAAGTAGCTAGGGGTGCATGAGTGCCCCTGGCTGATCGCAGGTCTGCTGACCTGAACCCTGCGCCTCCCACAGTCCTGCATGCATAAATGCACCCCTAAAACGCTCATGTGAAATTGGCCTTATGGAACATGTAGAACAGAAAATGCTGATACATTAAGGAATGGGTTGAATGTCCGTCTTTGGCAACAGAATATATAAGGTTACTGGTATAAACAGAGAACGGTATTAATTCAGGAATCTGATTGCATTTAGAGAGCTGGAAAAAAGTTCTTCAACTCTGTGGCAAATTGGATTTAGTCTTTCATGGTTGCCGTTTTTTCTTCAGCCATTATCCAGCCTGGTAGACTAAGCTAGAATACCTAAGGCCCATAGAAAAATTAGATGGTCCACCATCACCTAGTGACATATCAGAAGAGACAGAAATAATTAAAAGGCTTGTGCCAATATGTAAAGACCCTCCCAGAATACGGAGCCCGGGGCATACAGCTGATCAATCACCCTGGTCCCGCTCCTGACACCTTTGGCAAACAGCTGATTTTACCAGGGAAGAATGCTGTCAGCCAGACATTCCCTTGCAGCGTCCGCTGCTGGGAAAGTGTAGTACTACAGGATGGCTATTCACATAAATGGTTGTTTGTAGGGCAGGGATGGTGCATGGTCCGCCAGAATGGCAGCCACTCTTACAGAGTAGCTTTCTGTTGCAGGCCACAGAGGAAGGGGTTCCCGAGCTTATCAGCTAATTTAGACCCACAACAAAGTTTAGGAAAAGAGAGAGCAGAGGGAAACTAAGAGTGCATTTAGGCACAAAGATGATCGCTCAAAAGATGGCTTTTGAGCAATCATTTTGCATAAAACTACTACTTGGTACTAATGCCTATTAGTACCAATCAGTAGCATGTGAGCCGCCGGGAGCTGTATTCAGGGAACAGGCCACCCGCTGTGCGCTGAATACATTCTCTTTGTTCTGCCATTGAGGCTGACAGCTGAGGTTATCAGCTCTCTCCCAGCAGAGCACAGCATGCGGTCCTGCTTATCAGCTGTTCTACTGAACGACGGATTTCATGCTGAACTGAAATCCATCGTTCGGCAGAAAACTAAAAGATGTGCACATTTACACGCAATGATTATTGCTCAAAAGATGGCTTTTGAGCGAATCGTTGTGTCTTAATGGGCCTTAAGTCGGCAGTTCAGCCTCACTGGCAGATCTTCTATTAAAGGGGTTGTCCCGCGCCGAAACGGGTTTTTTTTTTTTTCAACCCCCCCCCCCGTTCGGCGCGAGACAACCCCGATGCAGGGACTTAAAAAAAAAACAGCACAGCGCTTACCTGAATCCCCGCGCTCCGGTGATTTCTATACTTACCGGTGAAGATGGCTGCCGGGATCTTCTTCCTCCGTGGACCGCAGCTCTTCTGTGCGGTCCATTGCCGATTCCAGCCTCCTGATTGGCTGGAATCGGCACGTGACGGGGCGGAGCTACACGGAGCCGGCATCCTGCACGAGAGGCTCCATTGAAGAAAGCAGAAGACCCGGACTGCGCAAGCGCGGCTAATTTGGCCATCGGAGGCCGAAAATTAGTCGGCACCATGGAGACGAGGACGCCAGCAACGGAGCAGGTAAGTATAAAACTTTTGATAACTTCTGTATGGCTCATAATTAATGCACAATGTACATTACAAAGTGCATTAATATGGCCATACAGAAGTGTATAGACCCACTTGCTGCCGCGGGACAACCCCTTTAAGCCTTAAGCCTTTTTTGCACGGGACGGTTGTCAGGCATTTCAGTGTCCGATAACCGGCCCAGCGATGATCGCTCCCGTGCCTCACACAGGTGCAATCATCGCTCAGTGAATGGAGGCGGGGTAAGCAAGGGATCATTCTGGCAGCGGGAGACCAACGATTATTGATCCTAACATCAATTGATTGATCCTGCATAAAGATCTTAACAGCAATTTATCGCTCATTGATCTTCCACTGCATGCGTTCACACAACACAAAGAAGCTAATAATATACTTCTGACATAATGCAAGACACTTGTCTCCGTCCAGTTCCACTTCAATAGCCGCAATGTGGTCAAAGCCCCACCCACCAATATCTGCAGATTTTGCTAATGATGCCGGCCTCTCATAAGCAAAATCTTCTACCCATTGGCGGCCAGAGGTGGGCGATATTTTGGCCGCATTGCGGGACCGTACCCTCACGGTACCCACATCTTTCACTTTTGGTCATTTTACATGAATTTTGACTAACTAGTGAGAAATGTATGTGGTAATATTCCAAAATGTCTAATTTATATTTGTATCTAGATATAAATTGTCACAAGCTGATGAATTCTGATCTGAAATATCCGGAAATCAGGGTCTTTCAGGGAGAAGCAATAATTAAATTGTTGCTCTAGTTGAGAAATAAATGGCCCTAAAGGATTCATTCTGCAGTTTGCATTTTTAAATCCATTTCCGATGTCAAACGGCGGTTCACCAGTAATTTATCTGCACGTTGCAGGTTATACAAAATAAATATATTTACAGTACGTGGTGGAAAATGTGCTTGCTTCTCCTTACAGATTGTCTGCAGAGAAGATGATATGCCATCTAAATAAGCACCTGCAAAGCCCTGTATGATCTCTCATCAGCAAAAGCATTAGGAAAGCTAAATGGCACATTAGACTATTTTAGTGCCATCGAAATTCATGTTTATTTAGGGATTACGGATGGTTTTATGCGAATAATGTTTACAGCTCATAACATTTAAAGGGAAAGTAAACCGGATCCCGGCTGCTTTTATGCGGAATTCTATGAACAGCGTGGGTCTTACTTTTATGACACAGTAGCGTTGGGGTCCTCGCCTCTGTAGCTGTCCATGTAAGGCTAGCTTCACGGCACATTTAGGTATCATTGATGGGACCATTTGAAACATTCTGCACAATTATGCCTTTATGGTTGTATTTGTCTGCCATTGAAAAATAAGATACATCACCGGTAGAATTTTTTTAATTCTGCAAGCAGTGCTATTGAAAAGCTCGGGCTGGATAAAGGGAGCCTGTCTGTACTTCTGCACACGTCAAACCGCCTACAGCTCCAGAATACTGAGGTAGAGCTGGTCCCAAATATCATCTGGTTACCATTCCTACAGACATCATACCTCAAAAAATCGGCTTTTTAAAATTTGCCGTGCCGTCTCCTACGCTGCTGATCGGAGATGCATCCTTTGAGAAGCATGATGGCTTAACCAGAACTGCCCACAAAGAAGCCTATCAATCTGTGCGCACTCCAGTCTGTGATCTCTCAATGTATTTGTGAGATTTTGATCATTTTGTGGATGACATAAGAAATTCATGAGAGGATGGGTTATGGAGATGGTTCAGCCTGCCCACTGGGTTGGTCAACTAAGATCTGCATGCAGCGTAGGAAATTTTAAAAGGCAATTTCAGGAAGTATGATGTCTGTAAGTGTGGCGTCTTACCAGCGTGGTATTGGAGCCGAGGGTGTAGTAGCCGTGCTGGTCTCCAGAGAATAGTCAGGATAGCCTGGAATTGTTAACTGGAAGTCTCGGTTTGCAGTACAGAGGGATGAGGCAGGAAACATAGTCATATGGAAAGCCAGGAGTCAATATCAGGAGGCCTTGTCACAACAGCAGAGGAGCAGGCAGAAGCGGAGCTTGATCAATGCTGGGAGCACAATAATCACGCAATGCATGAAGGGACAGGGACAGGTTTATATGGTGGGTTAATCAGGAGCAGGGTGGAGCTCGGACATGGAGGCAGGAACTAGTATTAACAGGATCATGATACAGGGCTAGGTTTAGCAGGGGAGCTTATCCAGAAAGCTCAATAACTCACTGGGGAGAGACACCGTCTAGAGCATAGGAGGTCCCAGGTTCGAGTCCTGACAGTAGGAACGGTAACTACATGAGATTTGGGACCAGCTTTAACTCAGTAATCTGTACGTGACATGTTCCCTTTAATACTGTTGAGGTAAAAGTGAATAGTTGATATATGTAATTGGTAATGTAATGTGTTCTTCATGTTCTCTTTAATCTTGTGTTTATTTTAATACGTATCATCTCGCTTCTCCTTTTACAGAGACCTAAGAAGCCACCTCCTCCATCAGCTCCAGTAGCCAAACCAGGACCAGGTAACATTAAAACCAGTAAAATGAATCAGACTTATCTACTTCCAAGGATCGATCTATCTATCTATCTATCTATCTATCTATCTATCTCGTATCTATCTATCTCATATCCATAGGCGTACCGGTAGGGGGTGCCAGGGTCGCAACGGTGACCCTGCCCCTGCGCTTGAGGGGGCCCAGAGGCCGCCCTCCAGCATATACAGTTTACTTTCGCTTTGCACTATCGGCGGCCGCTTGCTCCAGCCGACAGCACAAGCCAGGAGGAGAGTAGGAGAAGGGAGGGGTGGGACTTGGAGAGAGAGGACAGGGGAAAAGGAGGGGCGGGGGGAAGACTTACCAGCACACGGGCACAGCACAGCAAGGCATCGAGTGACCAGGGATGATGTCATCTCCCTGCTGCTTTCTTCCTGCTGACACTGCGTACACCTGCTCTCCTTGGGCACCAGGGTATGTATCTATCTGTTTATATGTCTTTCTATGTGACTGTCTATTTATCTTGCCTAGTCTCATATCTATCTATCTCTATTCTATTTATCTATTTATCTATCTATCTATCTATCTATCTATCTATCTATCTCTATTCTATCTATCTATCTCCTATCTATTTATCTATCTCCTATCTATTCATCTATCTATCTCCTATCTATCTATCTATCTATCTATCTATCTATCTATCTATCTATCTATCTATCTATCTCCTATCTATCATCTATCTATCTCCTATCTATCTCCTATCTATCTATCTATCTATCTATCTATCTATCTATCTATCTATCTATCTATCTATCTCCTATCTATCTATCTATCTATCTATCTATCTCCTATCTATCTATCTATCTATCTATCTATCTATCTATCTCCTATCTATCTATCTATCTATCTCCTCTCTATCGATCTATCTATCTCCTATCTATCTATCTATCTATCTCCTCTCTATCTATCTATCTATCTATCTATCTATCTATCCCCTCTCTATCTATCTATCTATCTATCTATCTATCTCCTCTCTATCTATCTATCTATCTATCTCCTATCTATCTATCTTATATCTATCTATCTCCTATCTATCTATCTATCTATCTCTGAATCTCTCTCATATCTATCCATCTCTCTCTCTTGGGCCTCATGCCCACTTGGACGCATGGATTTCACTGCTGAATCCCGCAGTGAAATCATACATGCCCGTGGACATGGAGAGAGAAAATACATTATACTCACCTCTCCGGACGCTGCGGGGCTCCCCTCTGTGCAGGCCGGATTTTCTTTCTTCCGGTCAGCGGACATGCTCGGCACACCAGCAGCGTGCCGCGTGCATGCGCACTAATATTTTAAAAAATGTCCTGTTTTCCCGCGTATCCGCGGCACAGCACAAAAACAGCTGCGGCTGTACCACAGATACAAACGGCTTCCATAGGCTTCAATGGAAGCCGCGGGAGCCGTCCGTGTGGCAGAGCCGCAGGAAAATGGAGCATGCTGTGATTTCTTACTGTGCATGTGACCCGCAAACCAGGAATCCCATCTGCATGCTTTTAGCTGCCCTACCGATGCCAATGCATCCCTATGGGCAGTAAGATGCACGGATCTCCCGTGCGGGGGCCACACGTGTATTTTATAAATAAAATCTGCACATGGACATTGGCCCTCAGGCATAGATACGGGGCGAGGGGGAAATAGGACCGGGGGGGCCCGAGCTGAACTTTTGCCCCTGAGCCTTTAGGTACGCCCCTGCTCATATCTATCTATCTATCTATCTATCTCATATCTATGTATCTATATATCCCATATATCTATCTATCTATCTATCCCATATCTATCTATTTATGTATCTATCTCATATCTATCTATCTATCTATCCCATATCTATCTATCTATCTATCCCATATCTATCTATCTATGTATGTATCTATCTCATATCTATGTACCTATCTATCTATCTATTTATCTATCTATCTATCCCATATCTATCTATCTATCTCATATCTGCCTGTCTGACTATCTATCTATCTTATAAAGAAGTCTACATACCCCTGTTAAAAAATCTGACAGATATGAGTCATTTCAGATTTAATGTGGAAAAATTAAAAAAGAAAACTAAAATGATGTGGTTGCATAAATATGCACACCTTAAAACTAATACTTTGTTGATGTACCCTTTGGGTTTATGACAGCATTCAGTCTTTTTTGGTAGGTGTCTATCAGCATGGCACATCTTGACTTGGTAATCTTTCCCCACTTTTCCTTGCAAAAGCGCTCCAAATCTGTTAGATTGTAGGGGGATCTCGTGTGTAGCGCCCTCTTCAGGTCAACCCACAGATCTTCAATGGAATTCAGGTCTAGGCTCTGGCTGGGCCATTCCAAAACCTCGATCTTATTCTGGCAAAGCCTTTCTTTTGTTGATAGGTCTGCTTTGGGTTGTGGTTGTGCTGAAAGGTAAAATTCCTCTTCAGCTTTTTAGCTGAGTCCTGAAGGTTTTATACCAAAATGGACTGATATTTGGAACTTTCCATAATTCCCTCCACCTTGACTAAATCTCCAGTTCCAGCAGCAGAAAATCAGCCCCAAGGCACAATGCTGCCTCCAGCATCGTCACTGCCGGTCTGGTGTTCTTTAGGTGATGCGCAGTGTTAGCTTTGTGCCAAACATGTCTTTTGGAATTATGGCCAAAAAGTTCATCCCTGGTCTCATCAGACATAACACGTTCTCCCACATAGATTAATATGTAGGGCTGCGCTCCAAAGAATGTATCTTTCTTAAATGAGTAGAATAATAGGTGGACTCACCTGGTGTCGGGGGCCTGTCTAATGGCAGACTCCCACACCACAGGTCCACGAATGCCCCCAATTGGGACTGCTACATAAACCTAATCCCTGTACTGTTCAGGGAGAGCGTCATCGGAATGGCCCAGGGTACAAGACCTCAATTGTGGATATGAAATAACAAATGGAAAAACAATTCCTGCGCTGCAATGGTGTTGGTAGCCGTGTTTAAATAAAACAAATTACTTACTTCAGGGGACACCACAGCCCAGTGGGACTCCTCAGTCATCCAAGTTCACTTCACAAAAATAATCTCCAGGGGAATGCTGGTGAAGCTTCATTTCAAAACTTTTATTCTATGTACAAATCAGCATAAAATAATAAACATAACAGTTGAGACTGACACTGTACAACGTGTTTCGGAGGTATAAAGCCTCCTTTTTCAAGCAGGGACGGATATGTCATTCACATTTATAAGGAATCTATCTATCTCATATCTATCTATCTATCTATCTATCTATCTATCTATCTATCTATCTATCTATCTATCTCATATCTATCTATCTTATATCTATCTATCTATCTCATATCTATCTATCTAATGCAAATATGTTAAAAAATCTAATCTAATCTAAATCTATGCCAGAGGTAGAGAAGGTTCCTAAAGAAACATGCACATTTACCATCTAGTGCCCATTTTCTGCAATAGTAGAAAAGTTGCAAGTTCTGGGGGTTTTCTTGCCACTTTTGAGATGTAACAAGTGGATGAGGTTTAGCTGAAGGGGATGATGCCTCTCGAACACCGACAGATTTACCATGACTTTCACCAGAAATTGACGCAAAGTATAGTGCAAATCTATGGCTGCTCACAGCAGGCGTAAATTTTGAATTCTGGTATAACGATAGCGCTGACTTTATGAAGGTGTGTGTGTCTTTTAATCAATTTGGCATATTTTAGGCCCTCCATCACACAAGCATAATTGCATGCGCTACGCGGGGAGTAGAACCTATTGATTTCAATGGGTTTGTTCACATGTGCGTATTTTTCCTGCACATTTCGCTCACACACATAAAAAAGCGCAGTATGCTTTATTTTCCCACACATTTGCACACGCGAAGTCCCCATAGAAGTCAATGGGGATGTGCAAGCACATGCAAAATACACTGCGAGATGAATGAAACTGTGTATAATTGTGCAGGAAAAAGAACACATCTGGAACTCATTAGACTAATTAGCCACTTCAATCAGTGTGTATTGTTTTGTTGCGTACAAATGAACAAGCCGGCACAAAAAGTACTGTAAAATACGCCACTGTGCATGCAAAAAAGCATAGTTCGACCAATCCTTCGACCAATATACACTGGTGGCTCCCATAGACTCCTTAGGGAGCTTCATAAAGAGGGAGGGAGACCAAGTGAATTCCATACACGGACAACTGTTTCTGAGTTTTTGCCCCTCATCAGTGTGCAGTAAGATTCTACCTAGGCCTTTTACTAGGCTGAAACAGCTGTCTGTTTATGGATTCTGGCTTGGCTTTCAATTCCCAATCATTGTTGTAAAGACCTGTATAAAGGGTCGGACATTAATTTGCAGGAATACTGCCATCCAATAGGTGGTGCTGCAGAGGTATTGTTCCATCTCCCTTATTTGCATAAGCTGATACATAAAACACTCCTGTGAATGGAGCCTTGTCTTTTTTTTTTTTTACACCTCTTTCCCTACTTTACAATTTATGATCTTTCAGGTGATTGACGAGTAATGCTACGAGATTAAATCATTATTGAAGCGCTCATTTACACACAGGATAACCCAACTGCAGCGGGTAGGAGCATTAGAGCGGTCACATATTGTGTCCGGATTGCACTTGGTTTTACCATAGGGCATAAAAGAGCGCACATCTGTGCATAAAAATAGTCAGAGAGCACCGAGGGCAGCTGTTTAAATGACGAAAAATCATAGGACTGTGGCTAATTCCAATCACAAGTGAGATAATGAGGTTTTGCAGAGCATTTTCTATTCTTGTTTCGTGTATCCAGGGAATTGAGCCCAGGATGGATCCAGATCATTACACACGTGGCGACCTGGGATTACATTATATGACTTTATATGTGGACAAGGTTTTGTCAGCTGTGATTTTTCTTCCATGTGTTTCCCTAAGGAGGGAAGGGAAAATCTATACATCCTGGATTTGCATACATGAATTTAAAGTAGACGGCATATTCAGCTAAACAAGATAATCTCATTTCCATCAAGGTGTCCTGACTAAGCTTCTTGCACTTTATTGTACGGCTACTTTCCCTGGAGTAACTCATGGCTGTAATCCCTGCGCTGTGCTCTGAATGCTGGATGATGTGCAGTGTAGCTGATAAGCCCTCTTGTAGATAAGCATACATTGCTTTGTATTTCAGGGGGCACCTCAGACAGAAAGCAGGACATCAGGAAGATCCCTCCAGAAAGACCTGAAACCCTCCCACACAGACCAGATGAGAAAGGTAAGTACCAGATTTTTCTGACTATTACGTCCCGCTTAGACTCAACGAGTATCGTTCAGAAAATCCTTCAAGCAATCGTTTATATCGCGAGCCAACAACTGAAAGACGAGTGAGAATCGTGAGGTTGTCGCTCTTCGTTCAGTTTCAGTCAGCCTATAAATCAGCGCCACGTTCTCGTTCACTTATCATACAGTTTAAACACTGATCTTGCAGCGTTTCATACAGGAATGTGAAACACTGAACAATAAGTGGACGAGAACTGCACAATTCGTAAAAAGAATCATGCATTTAAACAGGCTGCCCAAGCGAGGACGAGCTGGTGATGATGTCATCAGTTTGTCTGCTCGGGCAAACGAGAATCGTAAGGTTCTTGGCCCGTGTAAAAGGGCCATAAGACATAGTTTTCAGCAAGATGAAATTTTGCTGAAAAGCATCTGCGTCTTATTGTCCAGAGGCAAGGGGGTCTGATAGAGCCAGACACCCCTGACCACTTCTCGATTATTGGGAGCCATACATAGTGTGGCTGCACAGGCCTCCTTTTCTCTGCCCAATCTCCACCGGTAGACAATGCTGAAAATCACTCACAGATCATCGCCGGGGTGTACGTCCTCTTCTGTACACACAGGGACAGATAATAGCAAAAATCAAAGGTCTTGAAGTAGCAGCAGGACCTCTGATGGTGTCATAACCTTGTGAGCAGGAAGCAGCTAGAGGGGGTCATGTATTACTACACTTGTGGGGATTTAGTGTTAATAAAATCAGTGTTTAACATGCCAGCTGCAGAGCTGTGTGTGTGTGTATGTACCAGAGCTGTGTGTGCGCATGTAGCAGAGCTGTGTGTGCGCATGTAGCAGGGCTGTGTGTGTGCATGTACCAGGGCTGTGTGTGCGCATGTAGCAGGGCTGTGTGTGTGCATGTAGCAGGGCTGTGTGTGTGCATGTAGCAGGGCTGTGTGTGTGCATGTAACAGGGGTGTGTGTGTGCATGTAGCAGGGGTGTGTGCATGTAGCAGGGCTGTGTGTGTGCATGTAGCATAGCTGTATGTGTGCATGTAGCAGAGCTGTATGAGCCATGTGTGTGCATGCCGCAAAACCGTATGCATGTGTGTGGTAGAGCTGTATGTGCATGTAGCAGAGTCATGTGCATGTGTGTGATAGAGCTGTATGTGCATGTAACAGAGCTGTGTGTCTGTATGTGAATGCTGCAGAGCTCTGTGTGTTGTGCGCATGTACAATGTGCGTTCAGCAGTGCTGTGTATGTGTAAATGGTAACTTATCTGTTTGTGCTACTGTTTGAATGGACACACTAGGTTTAATAGCAGCTGACTGTTCACTGTTAACCCCCTTTTCTATACTACAACACCAATGTTAATAATGGTAGCCTCTCCACTTTGTTAGACCCCCAGAGACGTTTAAATTAGTATGAAATATTTTTTCCTGTTTGCTGTTGTCTAAACCTGGGGTGCATTTTATAGTCCAAAATATACAGTGCTATGTAATATTGAGAAATGAGGCCTATTAGTTCCCTTTTACAGGGGAAGTACAGAAAAGTAGACTGGCCCCACACTCTTATGAAAGCAGACTACAAGAAAATCTGACTTTGTTGCCCATAGCAGCCAATCACAGCACAGCTTTCATTTCTTATACTGCTAAGGTAAACTGATAGCTAGCTGCGCTGTGATTGGTTGCTATGGGCAACAAAGTCAGATTTTCTTGTAGACTGCTTTTATGAGCCTGTAGTGCCGGGATACATTTCGGAGGCCCATCCTGTATGTGTCTTTTGTGAAACTAAAAATCAAATAAATGATAAATTCCTTCTAAGGAAAGTTCAAGAAAATGAGGCTTCACAGCATGATCTTTGGGATATTCTGAGTTATGTACATAAAGCTGATTGTATAAGGAAAAGTTTTGTAACATATTCATTGCGTTTTTAGAGCTTTTCCATTTTCATATTCTTGCTTGCTGTCAGTGAAGGGAAACATTATTGTTATGGATGCCATATAAAACAAGGCCACATGATCAGCTTTACTGGGACTTTGAGGTGACCACCAGATATCTAATGTCCGAGGCTCTTGGAAGACCTGCAGAGTAGGCTACCATTCTAGAGGACACGGAACTTCTAATAAGCAGACCTGTCCAGTATATGCATGGGGCAGTTTAAATGGCCGCTTTTTAACATACCATCAATATCTATCTATATTAGCGCTGCGGAATATGTTGGCGCTATACAAATAAAGATTATTATTATATTATCAGAGCTCTATTTGTCTGACACAGAGTTCTAAATTCCCCACACAGATAGCATTAAAGGCAATGTGTCATCAGACAATGACCTATTGTATAAATTAAGTTTTTATGTGGTGAAACATATTTTTTAGAATTGCTAGCCATTTTTATTTTGGTGGGTTCTCTTTGTTAAAGCACCTCCTTAGTTCTTCACAGCCCTTCCTAAGACATTTTTGGTCTCCAGGCATTCATCTGGGACCAAAACCTCAGACACCATCGGTATTGCTCTACCCCTCTCCTTTTCTACCCCCACCTCTATATAGATAACACAGGATCCACCCTTTGCAATAGGTGATAATCACAGCTCACCTCCTCCCCCCTCCTTGCACGAAAAACTTTGCACAGAACATGCCTAGAACAGTTTCCCATAGAAGTTTATGGGTCCCCTACTGACCATTATGTCTGTGGCCCATCAAGCTGCTGCAAAACACGTTTCTGTTTCTAAATGCTGTTAACTGCAGCTCATGGCTATGGGGGGAAAGATGCCCACCCGCATAGTCATGTACAGAAAATAGAATAAAATAATTTACAATCACAAAATAAAGCCAATCAGAAAATGGAATATATTTTAAAGTCTGATTTTAATTAAGAAAAATGTAGATATTGTATTTCCTTTTAATGATAAAATTATGGTAGCTTGCAGCTACCACTAGGGGGCGTTTAGGAACCTGCTAGTGTATATACTATTAATACATTGAAATGAAGACTTTCCTAGTAAATCTCGGAGTTCCCTCAAGTAGAAGTTGCAAACAGACACAATGTTATCAAGTAATTAAGGGGTCTATGCCGGAGATTTACAGCTGTATGAACAAAACTCACATCGCTATAAAGATATACGAAGAAATTGGAACAGAATTGTGAACCTATTTAGATATAAGGAGGCCAATATAAGGATTGGGGCTCAGAGGATCAACATAATAAGGTTAAATGCATGTCTTCAAATCAGACTGATGGACAACCGTTTTATCTGCCGTATTGATTTTCACGTCTTGTGTATCTCATTACAGAGAGGTCCGACAGAGATCACAAAGGGGATAGTTCACTGAAGCACTCAGTTCCCGCTATACCTCCAAAGAAACCTCGTCCACCCAAGACTAGCACTTCTAATAAGTCTGGCACGCTTCCTCCTCGGAGGCCAGAGAGGCCAGCAGGACCTGTGACACATGCACAGTAAGTCCCCAATTGGTATATCCTCATCCCAAGTACTGCAATATACGTATATGCTTCCAAAATGAGGAAGAGACATGCATAGGATACAGAATAGGAGATAACTGAATGATCGCCAGGGGTCTGACTGCTGGGACCCCCAGAGAAAATGCACACATTAAGTCCTCCACGTTTATGGAGTGGGACCGCTACATTCACTGTCTATGGAGATAGCCAAGGGATGCATTCGACTCTCTTCCTTAGTCATTTAAAAGGGAATGGATCGCTGGTCACACGTGCACCATCCTTCCATTTGCTCGGGGTCCACCATTCTCATGAACCCTTTGGGTCTGAGCAGTGGGGTCCCAGTGATCATATGTTTATCACCTGTCCTATGGGTAGATTATACATATATTTGGTTGAATAAACCCTCTAAATTGGTTTTCTCATCTCATAAAGTGATGATGTAGCCCTAGTATATGGGGATCTGTGATCCGGGACCCCCAGCAATCCTAAGAATGAATGGGCTGCAGCTCTGACTCAGTGCTGTGACCTCTTCACTGTCTTCTCCCCGCACAGCAGCGCCACCCAGCTGTGCAGAAAGCTGTATGCAGCCACATTCACCTGAATGCAGCTGTGCCGCAGTTCTCCTGCAGAGTAGGGGTATGTTCACACACTGGAGTCCAATGCAGATTTTCCCACCGCTAAAAACTGTATGCAGATTTAGTCCTGTAAATTGGGCACAATCTGAGTGTGGAATCTCTGACACCAGTCCGGGTGAAGAAGTGATGTGTCACTAGCAGAATCCCATTGGAAATTCCACATGTAGAATTTCCCTATTCACAGGGCTAAGTCTGCATGTGGATACGTACGTGGCATAGCCACGTATTTCTGCTGTGGCGTTTAGAGGCACGAAAAAACCCACATTGGATTGTGCTGTGTGAACATTCCCTAAGGCATCCTGCCCACGCATGGATATTTGCTACAGAATCCACGGTGAGCATCCACACCGCAGCCAATGCTGCCCATAGCATGCTATGGGAAATCGATGCTTCCTGCACACTTGTGAAAACCAATTGCGGTTTCCACAAGCAGAGGAAAATCGAAGCATGCTGCATTTTTCTGCAGATTCTGCGCGGACTGCTTCCATTGAAGTCAATGGAAGCTGTCCGATCCATGGCCCTTCCGCAATAACATTGTGGAAAGGTTGCGGATTCCATGTCAGTGCTAGGATATGACGCAGGAAAATCAAGAGTGCAAAAAAAAACCAAACTTGTACCGTGCATTCCCGACGGCTCGCCGTGAGGACCATCCGCATTACAGATGAAAACGAAAGTAAGCAGCTATGCGCAGACAGCACTGCTGCCAGGGCCGGATTCCGCTGCAGGATTTTGCATGCAGAATCCAGCTCTGCCGTGTGCTGGAACCCTAAGTGGCCAGGGTTCAGGGAGACACTGTATCAGTGCTGCGGTTTCTCAGGACGGTAGGGGTCCTAGAAGTTGGGCCACCACTAACTTTATAAGATTGGAAATCTCCATCTAAAACCGAGAATATTGTTGGTGACACATTTATATGTGCTTTTCTTGATATTACATATGGCGACATAAACTATAAACACATCCTTGTGAATACCAGTAAAAGATATCATTATTACATTATCGTAATCACTTACAAGTAATGAGGAGCTAATTGCACTTACAGAAGTGTTCTTGTACATACTGTAATCCAAGTGCACTGATAGCCCAGACCTGCTTAGGTGACATAGAGGTGACTCCTCTGGCAGCTCCGCAATCTGAGCATGATATACTAATAGAGGAGCTATATTTATCGTGTGCTTGCTCAGCATAGGACAGTCGTGTTATTAATTACTGTGCACATTGGAGAAGAAAAGCTTCCTCTGTCATCAAGATTGGTCCTAAATGACATATACATACACACACATATATATATAAAATATATATTTTTAAGAATTACATTACAGATTTACACAGATAACAATTCCATAATGTAATATTATTACTAAAGTATCTCAACGCAAGAGATTTGTTGCAGTAACTTCTCTGACGGTCCTATTCATGTCAATGCTGACTAAATCCATGCCTGTGCTGCCAAAACAACCCCATTCACGTGTAGAGAACTGATGCAAACAATCAGCAACATGTGAACAAAGTCTAAGTGAGATGAGAGTATTCCAACTTAGGTCCTGAATGCTGAATACAGGTTCTCACTATCCTACTAAAAGTATTTGGACCCCCTATCAGTAGAATGGATCGTGTCTTATTAGTATGTCACGTGTCCTAAACCATGCAATATAAGATGTAGACACTTGGAGGTGCTAGCCATAGTTTGTTATGGGAGCTGCACGCTATCGGATATATGAGTTATGCCGCTGCACACAAGCCATCCATCATGAAGCATAACGCAGCCGTCTATGATGGTGCAAGGAGCGCCGTCATTGGATAATTGACTAATGGAAGAACGTTCTACATAGTGACGAATCACAGTACTTTATCTTCTAATCAAATGGAGGTACCTGGGTGTGGAGAAGCCTGGGGAACGCCACCCGCCTGAGTGGGTTGTGCCAACAGTGGTATGGCAGAGGTTCCATTATGGTCTGGGGATGTTTTATGCAGTATGGTCTCCGTCTATTGGTTGTATGACAAGAACCATGAACATGGAAGTGTACCTTGACAGTCTAGACAATAATGTGCTGCTGACAATGTGACAATACTCTGGGAATGGTCTACAATACTTCCAACCAAACAACACCTTGTCACAATCCAACGCTGTTTTACATTGGTTTGGGGATATGGATGTTCCACGATTGGACTGGCTGCATAGAGTGATGACCTGAACCCTAATGAACATCTTTGGGCCAAACTGGAACGTTGGGTCAGGAAATATGAACAACGTCCATCTTCTTTAAGAGAACTTGTCAGACTTTGCAGGATGGATGGAGGGAAATACCAGCTGAAGTATTTCAGATATTATTAGAAATAATGTCACAGAGAGTATCCGATGTCATTGGGGCCAAAGGAGCCTCACAAAGTATTAACATATGGAAATAAATACTACTTTTGATTCTTACTCAGGTGTCCAATTACTTTGGGTAGGATAGTATACACTCCAAGCACTGCAGACGCAGGTGTACCGTATATACCGGCGTATAAGGCGACGGGGCGTATAAGACGACCCCCCAACTGTCACCTTATACGCCGGTATTCAGTGGAGAAAAAAAAAAAAATTTTATTACTCACCTCCCCCGGCGTCCTGTCGCGCTCCGGCAGGATGTCGCTCGCTCCTCGTCCCCGCCGCAGCATAGCTTTCTGAATGTGGGGCTTGAAATCCCCGCTTCCAGAAAGCTAATACACACGCCGGCAGCCATGACATCATTGAATGGCTGTGATTGGCTAAAGCACACGTGGCTTCAGCCAATCACACTATTCAATGACATCATTGAATGGGTGTGATTGCTAACACGTGCGCCTTCAGCCAATCACAGCCATTCAATGATGTCATTGAATAGTGTGATTGGCTGAAGCCACGTGTGCTTTAGCCAATCACAGCCATTCAATGCTGTCATGGCTGCCGGCGTGTGTATTAGCTTTCTGGAAGCGGGGATTTCAAGCCCCGCATTCAGAAAGCTATGCTGCGGCGGGGACGAGGAGCGAGCGACAGCCTGCCGGAGCGAGCGACATCCTGCCGGAGCGCGACAGAACGCCGTGGGAGGTGAGTAATAAAATTTTTTTTTTTTACACTTTTTTTTTTTTGTATTACCGGCGCATAAGACGACCCCCGACTGCAGAGCAGATTTTTCGGGGTTCAAAAGTCGTCTTATACGCCGGTATATACGGTACTTACCTCAACGTCTCACCATAGGTTGTATCTACACTGCATTGAAAAGCAAAAGGTTACTGGAAATGCAAGGCGGTATTTTACTGACATACTCTACAGGCCTAGTTAGGAGAACTTAAAACTCCTCCTGCACTTCGGTGGGTTATTATAAGAATGCTGGTACTTCTATAAGCAGATATTAAAATAATAAGATATTGGGGAACAGACATTTAGGCAATACTCCTTTATAACCTTAAAGGCATCATCAGTTAAAAAATACCTAAAAATAGTTGCAATTGTGATTTAAAAAAAAGAAGGAGTACTCGCCTCTTGTCTCCCCCAGTGATCCAGTGCTGGTGGTCTCCTGCTGATATTCATTTACATGAGGGCAGCAGTGATATTTCATACTGCTTGTTACCACTACAATCAACCAGCTATGGCACTGGTCACACACCGCACTCCTGGTATTGCAGTTTCCATCCCTGATGGGGCGATACCTGTAGTATGGGCACATGACCACTGCGGCCACTGATCAGCTTCAGCAGTAGTATGAAGCAAAAGTCAAAAGCCTCATAAAAACAAAAATTGGGAGAACCTAAGTGAGCTCTGGATCACCTGGCAGAGAATGTGCGAATATTGGTTATTTTTTCAGTATTTTCATATCTGCAGCTATTCTTTGTACCTGATAATCCCTTTAATAATGCCTCCAAACCAGAGCTTTACTATAAGAATATGCAAAGCCAGTAAACTCTGAATCCTGCATTCAGCTTGCTTCCATAATACAGATATTATATTCCCAGATTTGGAGATGTCATTGGTTGCTTTGTGACCTGCATAGACATGCTTCTAATTTGTTCTCTCTCTTGACAAGTAGGAGTGACAGTCCGAAGGCAGAGGTGGGAATCAGCACTGTATCCAGCACTCCCGACAGAGACTCCTCCGATAAGAGCAATGACATTGGTAAGTCCTGGAAGTATTACTGCCAGGTTATAAATATCTTCAGAGTCCCTGCGCCGGCATACACACTGACAGATTCATGCAGCTCCTAAATATCAGCCTACTCCATTTACTTACCCCCAGCAGTGCACTGAATGTCTTGTACTCAGCACTGCACCGAACTTGGAAATACTACTAACCAAGCACCGGCAACACATTCCTCCATGAACTCTACACTACAGACTCCTGCAGGAGTACCGCCATCTACAGTGGGATGAACCTCCGACACGTGGAGGGGGGTCCTGATATATCAAGAGGGATTGTGCCTCTTTATACACACAAAATTGTAATAAAATCTGTTGGAGTCTGATCGCTTCTGTGAAATTGCAATCTACACACATCAGGAATAGGATCGCAAGTGTTTCCTATAGACTTCAATAGGAAAAAATCGCATTGCACTCGTATACACATTGCATGGTATGTGAGCGCCCTGTGATTTTTTTTTCCCAAGGTCCCATAGGAAAAAATGGGTGATTCCTTCTACGGGAACGCTCAAAAATAGAACATGCTCCGACTTTTTATCTCCGCAGCATCGCTACAAGGAAATAAAAAAAAAGGCTCTTGTGAGTAAATCCATTCAGACGATAGATTTCATGTTTGTGCGAGTTTTGTCCGCATTGCATCGCACACAACTAGCACGAGTTTCTTGTTTATGTGAATAAGCCCTTAAGGTGCAAATCTGACTTTATTTCTTTCTTCTGTACACGTGATTATCTACTCACTGAAATCCCATAGAATGAAATATGCATTTCATTACAAGGAGTCGTGTATCATGACAAGTCGATGGAAACATTGCTGCTTACATTTCAGAAAATGAGATGTCAGATATCTATAACCTGGATTCCTACAGTGCTGGCCATTGTAAGGCCATTCCACAGGGTGGAAATTGATGCGCATTTGACCTGAAATCTGCACAAATTCTGCATCAAATCCACGTTCCGTCATGTTTATCTGCATTGAATAGGGCTAATCTGCATGTGAAACCGTGGCTTCTGTAAATGCAAATCCAAAGCTCAGCCTTAGATTCCTGCTGTGGATTATGTGGTGGATCCTTATTGGATTTTTACAACATGAAAAATGCATCTGAACACGGCCTAAACCTGTTTCTCCTATTTGAATGATGCATAAAGTACACGGATGGCATAGATATGCCCGGAAAATCTTTACCATATACACTGACATGCCTGTGGGCTTTATTCGACAAGTATATGCTATCAGTGTATTCATCTGGCCGAAATATGTTGGGATTCCGCAGTCCAAACTGTATTGAAAAGCATAGTAGACTGCACTTACATACATTCAGGCCTTAGTCGGACGGGCGTTTTTTCGCGCGATTTGCGAATGCGTCCGGCGATTCTTTTAAAACCATTGCTTTGCAATGGAATCGGACACATGGGCGCTTTTTATGCGCTCGTCCGATAAATTATAGAACAGAAATCGCAGATCACACCTATCTGCGATTCCTGTTCTCTTCTCTATATGCGCTCAATGGGGCCGGCGGCAGCAGCGCCGACCCCATTGAGAACATATAGAAGACAGATCATTCTTCTCTGCCACAGCTGTAACAGCTGTGGCAGAGAAGAACGATGTTTGCCCATTGAATTCAATGGAGCCGGCAATACAGCCGGCTCCATTGAAAGCAATGGGCTGCCGGTGATCGCGGGATGAATTGTTCGGAAGGGCTTAAATATATAAGCCCTTCCCTGCAATTCATCCAGAAATGTGTAAAAAAAAAATATATACAGTATATATACTCACCTTGTCCCAGCAGACGGAGTTCAGCACGGCCGGCCTGCAGTGGGTGTGAGTGGGTGTGAGTGAGAGCTGCCCCTGATTGGCTCAGCGCAGAGCCAATCAGAGGCAGCTCTCACTCACACCCATTCATGAATCCACAATAAAAGTGGAACATGTAGTGAAAAAATGCTACCAAAAAGTGCAAGTGCAACATGATAAATTGAAATGACAAAAATAGTCAGTTTGCATCACTTGTTAATATACAATCCCTGTGGATACAATACGATTGTGTGAAAATAAATGTATTAACCAAAAATTGACGTCATAAAGTGCAAACTTTCATAAAGGTCCATTGTAACTACCGCGTTTCCCTGAAAATAAGACATACCCTGAAAATAAGACATAGCATAATTTTCCAGGATTTTTGCGGATGCAAAAAGATTTTTAAGGATTTTTGAAAATGCTTGAACTATAAGCCCTACTCCAAAATTAAGTGCTGCTCACAGTTAATTAAAAAAAAGTCAATTTAAATAGTGTCCAGGCAGCTATATATGTAAAAAAGTTAAATCTTTTTGAGCAAAAATTAATATGACACTGTGTTATTTTCGTGGGAAACACGGTAATTGTTAAAACATTCAATAATCTCAAATGAGTTGAAGAATTCGGAGTCCTTCAATGAAGATCTTGTTTGACTACTCAACCTGTAAAGGACCATTTGCTATATTGATGTCTCAATCACCTTTCCTCTACACATAGACTGCGGTCCTTTGTACAGTGCTTGGGATGGATGGTCCTATTTCTACATGTAAATGAGGTTACCTCTATGGCGTCTTATTTTCAGCTGAACAAGCCTTATTTTTGTAGCTTCTCATTATAAGAGAATCCGTCCATCTCATTTAATAATCTAGCAGTCGTGCTTTGAACCCCTTCCAGCTCTTCAGTTCTCCTGTATCCTTTTTATACTGTGGAGTCCAAAACTGAATCCCATATTCAAGATGTGGTCTCACAAGGGATTTATAGAGGGGTAGTATTACATTGGGATCAAGAGCCTTTGTCATTCTTTTTATACACTCTAAAATCGTATTTGCTTTTGCAGCTGCTGCTTGACATTGAGTACTGTTGGTTAGCTTACTGGTAACCAGAATATCCAAGTCCTCCCCTTGTTATCTCCAGGTTTATTTTATGTAATGTACTGTATATTCAGTAATACGATTACTGCGGCCCGAGTACATTTATTTACAATTATCAACATTAAAGTTAGGCCGGCTGCACACGAGCGTGACGGGCTCCGCCACGGAATATTCCGCGGCGAAGCCCGTCACGGCGCCCCCCAGAGACCCCATACTCACCAGCGGATCCCGCGTCTTCGCTCTCGCATGACGCTTCCCCGCCCACTGCCGCCACGTCACATGACACGCCCACCGCGTCACACGACGCGGCGGCGGTAGGCGGGAAAGCGTTTTCACGCTATCTTCCGCTGTGTTATAGTGGGAGATAGCGTGAACGGACGGCTTACATTGACTGCAATGGAAGCCGTCAGCGCGTACACCCGCGGCAAATAGAGCATGCAGCGGGTGAGGACAGGAGATTTCACTGTGCGGAATTCCGCGGTGGAATTCCGCACTGTGTGCCCTGAGCTATTAGGTTTAATAGAATTACGCGGCGGAAATCCGTTCGTGGGAAGGAGGCCTTAATCTTCTGTGTTCTCCCCTGCCGCTCCCCGCCCCCCGCCGGCACCCGAATCTTTTTTCACAAGCGGGCAGGTACTCACTAAGGATGATACTTGCTCGAGTATTTGCCCTTAGCGAGTATGCTCGCTCATCTCTATTAGTAAAGCATCTGATAGGAATCTCATTAATACCTATTAGTTTCAGTACTGCTAAACGCTAGATGATGCTTCTGTGTAATCGCGTTTTTACATAAATCTGCCATTTTTTATGATTGCACAGCATATGCTTGACTATCATTCGAAGAGCTAATGGTAAATTGGTGCAGTATGAGAACCTATTTAAACACATCGTTGTGCTAATAAATGCCATAAATAAAGGGGTAAAATGATGAGAAATGAAATACTCCCCTATCCCGTCAGCTCCCAATGCAGCTCTGTAGTCTAGTTGCCTGCCACACCGATCCTGAAAGAAGCGGCGGGCGGCCACATGCCATTTGTAGGGCACATGACTGCTCAGCCACTTATAGGCTTCAATAGGGATTCTTCTGTAGCCACTGAAGTCTGTGAGTGGCTGAGCAGTCATATGCACAAGGAACGGCACGTGCCACCTGTAACTTCTCCTGGGTTCCATGCGGCAGGCACCGGCGCTGCAGCCCTGGATTGGAGAGTCACCGAGATAGGTGAGTATTGCATTTGTCTTGATTTTACCCCTTTTATAATTTTTTTTAATATCCTGGAAAACCCCTTTATTATTCTGCACACAGACATTTACTCAGCTATTTTCCTTTTTTTGACCTTGTATAGATGAGATTTATGGAATTGTATGTCATATAAAATATTTACAGAAGCACCATATTTAACCCCTTAACGACCGCCCATACGTCCATTAAGGGGCTTTAATCTGCAGCGCCGTCAAAAAATCAGCACTGCATTAAAAAGCACAGCAGGGGCGCTCAGCTGTAGGATGACAGCTGGACACTTGCTGTAATAGCGGGAACTGAAGAGACCCTTCAATTCCCATTATTTAACTCTTTACACGCCGTGGTCAGTACAACCCCATTGGACCCCCATGATCACACAGAGCCTTGACTACAGCCTCCTGGTATGTCAGATATGGTGCCCTGTGAGGCTTTTTCTATGGCTGACTTCATAGGCTTTCTATTTTAATGTATAGTAGTGTATTAGAAGAATGAAAAAAGATGTGGATATTCAAGTCCCCTAGTGAGAGAAAAATAAAAAGTTAAAGTATAAAAAATTAATACGTAAAAATGACAAAAATCCCACCTTTCCCCTTTTAGGTCTACTGCAGACAGTCTGGTCGGATCCTGCTGCGAGAATTCTGTGAGCCATGCCCCTGCAGTCATCGCTGCAGCTCACCAGCTCCGCCGTCTCCTCTGCTCTGCGCCGGCACATGCGCAGAGCCGGCGCATCAGCCGTGACGTTTCTGTGCAGGCCTCTGCAAGGCTCGCACAGAAATAGGACATGCTGCAATATGTTTACCGCGCAAGTTTTCACGCGGTCAAATCGCGGCTGTCTGCATAGGATTGCATTATGTAATGCAATCCTATGGCAGTGTGCGCAGGCGGAAATTTTGTGGCAAATCCTGCCGCGGAATTTCCGACCATGTGCAGGAGGCCTAATGTAAAAAAAAAATCACACATCGTATCACTGCATTTGTAATGACCCAGAGAAAAAAAAGTTAGCACGTTACCTACCCAAAAATACAGCTTGTCCCGCAAAAAACAAGCCCTCATACAGCTATGTCGACGGAAAAAATTAAAAAGTTATGCTTCCTGGAATGCGACGATTAAGAAAGCTGAAAAATCAGTTGGTCTTTAAGGCGCAAACTGCCTTCGTCACTAAGGGGTTAAGGAATGTTCTTATATTTAGTTTTTCAGATTGCATCATTTTTTGAACAAATGCCAGATTATAACTGTAAGTGGAAAATGTTCTCATCTTAAATTATTTTGTTAACTCAAAGAAATATCAATTTCCCATCTGATCTTTGTATTTGTGGATACAGCAGTTACAATACTGTCTGGTAATTTATCATCACTGGTTAATACATTCTACTAAAATATAACTACTGCGGGATACAGAATAATTATGGTGCATTGGCATGGAAGGTCCAAGTAAAACAGTGGCACTTGGGCTCTTCATGCCAAGAGAAGGTTGGATATTGCTGGTCAATCATGGTGCCCTGCCGAGTCATCAGGCGATCATGTTCATCATGGTCGCTCTGACATCACAACTAAACCGTTGTCTACTAGAAGCCGTCTTCTGCTATCTGTACTACTGTGTTGTCACCTTTCCTAAGGCTGGCTCTACATAGAACAACTACTAGCCAAATAGTCGCTTGATAGAACAACTGTAAGAAACAGTTCTTCCATGTAAAGACAACCACCAACAAGGTGCTGAGTGTAAATTCATTTACTAGTTGTTTCATTTCAGCTCACCTTAAAATAGTCACTGATTGATTATCGTCCTTTGCAAACAGGCAGTCGTTTGCAGGCAGGTTTGCACGTCAGCGGCTATGTAAGAGGAGCCGCTGTGACAGGTGGCCCACAGCTGCTTCAGGTAGGGGGAGAGGACAGGCACTACAGAGCGGAGGCTCCACCCCCTGCAGTGATGCAGGTACAGCCTGACGAGTGCGCCAGTGTCCCTGAGGGGACAGGCCCATCATTGGGAATAGTACGGGGCTAAGTCCCTGCGTGATGTAGCTGTTGGCCATCTTGAACTATATGTTAAGGAACGTTGCGGCACCATAGCTTGGAGGGGTCATGACGCAGCAGGAAGATAGCCTGGAGCCAGAGATCAGAGCTTTAGAGTGGTGGGAGGAACCATTCTGGGGAGAGCTGCGAGGGGACGGCTGTAGAGGCTACAACCTGCACAAGCCGTGAGCGCAACCATACCTTTGTAGGGGCTGAAGATGACTTTGCATCATGTGGAAGGAGAGGGAGATTCCTTTCCCACATAGAACTCGGTCCCCGAAGAAGCAGATGGTCCCAAAGGGAGGATCAAGCTGCTAGACTGGTCTCCAACATGTAGTGTGCACACACTAGAGAGACAGTGAGTGACATGGACTGAAGGAGTACCTCCCCGAAGGGATTGTAGTTATATGGGGATTGTGACTTGATGTTTATGGTTGCGATCCAACTGAGTTTGTTAGCAATGCTGTATGTAAGATATTTTGTGACCGGGTGATAAGGCCCTTCTTAGAGGCGTTATGTGCCAACAATTATATATGTTAGATGGGAGTGATGTTCTGCATTCCATGACTACACTTCAACTACAGTGCTTTAGGCTGCGATGGTTGGACCGCGGACCTTCAAGAGTATAGTAAGCTACATACAGAGTACGACGATGATGATGGTTAGTTATGAGTGAAGTCGAAGTTCCTTGTCATTCCAGTGTAGATATATCTTGTCAGTTTGTATCCTTACTAAAAGCGAGACCTCTGAGTAACTTGTCTCCTGAATGTTTAGTAAAATCTGTTTGGTTCAGAAAAGAAGATATGTCCGTCTCCGTCAGCTGCTGCGCCATCACATGCCCGTAACTCCGGCACCTAACCGCCATCTGTTTCACCCACAAAAGTGAAAACAAACGTTCTGCGTAAAAGCACACAGTTGTTTGTACACTTATCAACTATTCCAATGATACTCATCCCATGTACAGCCACCATTGCTCCATTACTTCGTCATTTGGTCGCTCTCTGCTTCACAACTTTTTCGTATCTGTTCCACATATTTTCCTCCCATTTATACGACTGCAATAAAGAAGTTTATCAGACAATGATTGTGATTACGAAAACGTTTCCTCCGCCTCTCTGGGCCATTAAGTGATGCTCGGCACTTTTAGATTATATTAGGGAATGACTAATACTTCAGTTCCTATTGTAGCGGTGCTTTACTTTTCGGCGGTGAAGCATAGTGATATTGTAGCAATGTGCTGCTGAACGTTACGGCTGCACTGTATGTCATGTATAATGGAGAGATTGGAAATGTGCTGTGTAATCCCGCCAATCCCTGGTTGTAGAAGGTCTCGGTGAGAGGCACTATGATAGTAAGGCGGCAAGGTCTTTGCTGAACAAATTCTGGGAGATTTAGCATGTGTCACTTCTCCAATGTCATCTGCTCAAGTCACTCAGTTGAGTAACAGCTACTTTGTTACTGTGGAGCAACGAGCAGCGAGCCCAAATCAATCCTCCTTATCTTCCAGGTAAGATTCTGTTGCCTTGCAAAGACAGGTTCCACTTTCAAATATTTCCGTGATTGTTTTTTAGTTGCCTGCCTGGCTAAACTGAATAAAAGCGGACTGTTACTGTTACTATTTGTGTTCTGACTTTAGCAAAAGTTCGTAATCTCCTGAGAACAGCAGTGAATTAACGATATGTGGTTGATTAAGAATCTGTTTCTATAGTGGGTATAAAGCAAGTAAATTGTGTATGTGTGAAAATAGATCTGTCCCTGCAGATTAGTGATGAGAAGATTCCTCATGATGGAGGGGTGAAGCTGAAGGGGTTAGTAGTACTCTGTAGAAATGCTGGAGACATACAGTACGTGAACCCTTTGGAATCTCCTGGATTTCTGCATAGATTTAGTAATTAATGTGGTCTGATTGTTAGAAATCATAAGAATACACAATCTAC
This sequence comes from Eleutherodactylus coqui, assembly GCF_035609145.1. NCBI lineage: Eukaryota > Metazoa > Chordata > Amphibia > Anura > Eleutherodactylidae > Eleutherodactylus > Eleutherodactylus coqui. The sequence goes on along the minus strand of NC_089840.1, from coordinate 88,244,910 downwards.
ATTAAGTAATCATCAGGCAGAAAATGTAAGTGAACACTAGAATGTAATAACCTGTAGACCCCCTTTAGCAGCAATGACCTCCACCAAACGTTTACTGTTGCTGGAAATAAGATTTGGACAGTGTTCAGGGGGAATTTGGGGTAATTCCTCCCTGCAAATGTGATTCAGTTTATCAGTATTTCTGGTATGCTTTGCATGCATAGTCCTCTTCGGCTCATGCCACGGTGTTACAAGAAGTACTGTTCGCAGCCTTCATCTGACCTGCCTTATGACAGTTAGTCGCAGACAAACTTTCTCGATTGTTCTAGCTGCACCCTTCAGCGCCAACTGCTCAAATGGCAATTTTAAAGGGAGAGAGTCACTAATGCTAGACTGACAACACCCAAATGGTAAATTGTGGGAGCATAGAGAGAGACAATTGCTTGACCAACAACTGTTGAAATGGAAAAAATTTGGGGGGGGGGACAATTGCTTGACTGACAACCATGGAAGTGGCAATTTTTCAAGGGGAGATAGACAATCGCCTGAACAACAACCACTGAAATAGCTATTTTCTTTTGAAAAGGAATAACTATTTGACTGCCAACCACTGAAATGGCAGTTTTTTGAACGAGGAAGATAGTTACTTAAATAGTTTTTCAGGGGAGGGAGACAATCACTTGACTGACAATCACTGAAAAGGTAATTTTTCAGGGGAGAGAGACAGTTGCTGGACTGACAAATGCTGAAATGGCAATATTTCGGGGAGAAAAGAGGAGAGACAAATGCTTGACTGGTAATAGCTGACTGGGAGGTTTTATAGAGGGGACAATTTCTTAACTTGTAACTGCTGATATGGCTTTTATTGGGGGGGGAGAGCAATCGCTGAAATGGCAGTTTTTCGAAGGAGGTACACAGCCGCTCAAATCCCAATTTTTGGGGGGAGTTAGACTGTCACTTGACTGACAACCACTAACTAACAAGGTAATTTTTCAGGGTAGAGAGACAATTGTTGGACCAGCAACTGCTGAAATGACAATTTTTGGGGGAGAAGAGAGGAGAGACAAATGCTTGACTAGCAACAGCTAAAATGGCAATTTTATGGAGCGGACAACTTCGTAACTTACAACCGCTGAAATGGCTTTTTTGGGGGGGAGAAAGACAAGCGCTTGAACAACAACCTCTGAAATGGCAACCTGTAATAGTGGGCACATTGAAAGTTTGTACAGTCTACCTTTTCTTCATTGCTTTCTCATGTCTTTCAAGATTGCCCGTTGTGCCATTGGAGTGATACCTGCTTCTAGGGAGAGAGGATTAATGTACATTGAGGTCTTTAGTAGAGATCAGCGAGCATACTCGCTAAGGACAATTACTCGATCGAGCATTGTCCTTAGCAAGTATCTCCCCGCTCGGCAGAGAAGATTCGGCTGCCGGCACGGGTGACAGGTGAATTGCGGCAGTCAGCAGGGGGGAGAGAGGGAGAGAGAGATCTCCACGCTCTCCCCCGCAGCTCGCCGCCGGCAGTCGAATCTTTGCTCCCGAGCGGGCAGGTACTCGCTAAGGGCAATGCTCGATCGAGCAATTGCCCTTAGCGAGTATACTCGCTTATCTCTAGTCTGTAGTAATGCTAGAGCCTTTTTCAGCTTCATATGTTTTTACAATACAACTTCTGTAAGTTGTTTGCATTGGGGCATGGCTCACACTAACCAGTCTTTCTTGAGAAGGATAGCTTTGTCAGTAACCAGGCTTTGTATGTTGTTATTTAAAGGGGTTGTCCGATTGCAAAATAGGTTTTTTGAATTTGATCCAAATCACTTAAAAAGATAAGACCAGGAGTAATTACCTATCCCCAGCCCGACAATCCAGTACTGCAGCGCCGCGGTCCTCTCAGTCTTTGTTGTGGAATGGACAGCATGTGACCGCTGGAGACAATCAGAGGTTGCAATGGTCAGGATCCATTCTGCTGGTATTAAGGCTCACAGCATCTGAGCGGCTATGCCAGGAGAACAGCACCTTACCACTGTGGCTTCTGATTGGCTGCAGCTTACATGGTGTCCATTCCGCAAAAACAAACGGGAGGATCGCAGGATGGCAGCGCTGAATTGCAGGGGTTGAGGACAGGTAAGTACCGCTAATTGTATTGTTTAATAACTGATTTGAACTGAATGTAAAAAAAAATGTATTTTACAACAAGAGAGTTAGATTGTGTATGGATAGAAATGTATCTTGGATAAGAATCAGACCATATTTTCTTAATAATCAATGCAGGTAATTGCAAAGGGTTCACTAATTTTTTCTTGCAATAGTATTTTATTAAATATTCAGTTTTTGTATTGAACTATCACATGCACAATATAATAGATAGGGAAGATTCTATGTAGATTCTAAACAGAAGGATGATATATCTGGATTAGATTGTCCTCAGACCCTTTAGTTGTGCTATTACAAATACCATATGTAGAATGTAAATGACTTGTAAGACGTGCAACAAAATGTACCCAAAGTAATGACTCCATGGTTACTCCACGTCTTTTCTTTTTTCTATTACATTCCTGCCAGTTTGTTTTTTTGTACTTTTTTGCCTTGTCTATTAGATTTGAGAGATAAAAACTAATTTAACTTTAGCTCCTAAAAAACCAACACTTAGCCAGCACTTTGTACAAGTAGATTAGGTGGTCACATATGCAATGGCTGCATGACAACACAGTACATGCACAGCCATGTGACTACAGCTACTGTTGGGTATAGTGCAGTACCCTGGGAGTGCAGTAGATAATAGAAAACCACATGCCAGCAGATTCAGACTGATTTCTATAGAAGAATTTAGAGTCCAGAGATCCACAGGTTCTCACAGTCCCAAAACCAGAAACCGTATTAACTGAAGGAATAAAGAGGTACGCCAGCATTAAATGACTGCACAACGTATTACCGACCTGTGTGTGCAGAACACCTTAATACAACTGACCATGGTGGTGTGTCACTGTGGTGGGGATGTTTACCTTCTGCTCCTAGCGTGCTCTGGCACACACATTTTATATGCCTTAGCTTGAATTTATTGATTATGGTTCACTTAGTCACTTAAAAGAGTTGGCCACCAGCGTATACGATGAGTTCTTCCTGGATGCAGGTCTGAATAACCAGGAAATTGCCACGGGCACAAATTGTCTGAAAGGGTGGGGGGGTGGAGCTAATGTATAGAGTCACACCACATACCCCTCCAGCATTTGGAATGCCGCCACTGTAGACAGAGACGACTGGAATTGACAAGGGGCATGGCTTGAAAAAGTCAATTGTTATCTATAATCGTCCATATCTGGCTGGGGCAAGACTAAGGCCGGCTGCACACGGCCGTGACGGGCTACGCCGCGGAATTCTGCGGCGGAGCCCGTCACGGCGCCCCCCAGGAGACCCCAAACTTACCTGCGGATCCGGCGTCCTCACTCTCGCATGACGCTTCCCCGCCCACCGCCGCCGCGTCACGTGACATGCCCGGCCGTGTCATATGACACGCCGGCGGTAGGTGGGGAAGCGTTTTCACGCTATCATCCACTGTGCTACAGCAGAAGATAGCGTGAACGGATGTCTTCCATTGACTGCAATGGAAGCCGTCCACACGTACACCCGCGGCAAATAGAGCATGCCGCGGGTGAGGACGGGTGAATTCACGGTGCGGAATTCCGCGGTGGAATTCCGCACCGTGAGCACTGAGCTATTAGGTTCAATAGAACCTAATAGCCGTGGGCAACGCAGCGGATTTCCGCCGTGAATTACGCGGCGGAAATCCGTTCGTGGGAAGGAGCCCTAAATGTTGTGTTATTTAACCCCCTAAGGACAATAGCCTATTTTGGGCATAAGAACGCACTGATTTTTGAGGGATTTCTATCCCCACTTTTCAAAAGCTATAACCTGATTTTTCCGTCCACATGGCCATATGATGGCTAGTTTTTTGCGTGGCGAACTGTGGTTTTTATTGCTATTTTTGGGTACATTGACTATATTGTAAAACTTTTAATTAATTTTTTTTTTGGGTAGCAAGAAGAGAAAACAAATCAATTCCGCTATTGTTTTTGGGTTGTTTTTTTTACAGTGTTAATCATGCAGCATAAATGACACAATACATTTTTTCTGCAGGTCGGTACGATTACAAGGTTACCAAAATAATAATTTTTTAAAAGTTTTTCCACTTTTCCGCACTAGAAACCCTGTATTTGGAATTTGTTTTTTTCTAAATCGCTGCATTCAAAGGCCTATAATTTTTTAATTTTTCTATGGAGCTCTGTGAGGGGTTGTTTTTTGCATGACGAGCTGTAGTTTTTATGGGTACCATTTTGGGTTACATACGGCATTTTTGATCACTTTTATTGCGTATTTTGGGAGGCAAAATGAAAAAGTAAGAATTTTATATGTTTTTTTTAATGCTTTTTTGCTGTGCAGGATAAAACGTCTTTTCAATTTGTTGTATGGGTCATTACAGATACGACGATACTAATTATGTGGGATTTTATTTTTATTTATTTTTTTTCTAATACGGGGGGGAATTAGGGTTTTTTTCAACTTTTTTTTTTTTATCATTATTTTTAACTTTTTTAACTTTTTTTTTTCTATTCCTGTAGGGGACATGTACCATAGCTTCTATGATCACCATGATAAAGCATTGCAGGATTTCTGTCCTGCAATGCCTTATCGTTTGTAAATGTAATCATAGGCAGTGGCAAAGCAGGACGCCTGTAGCTGGTGTCATGCTGCCATGGCAACCCGTCGACCCTCCGCGATTACATCACGAAGGGCCGATGACATTACAGAGAGAGCACGCTCCCTCTGTGAGACCTTTACATGCCGCAAGCTTCATAGATCGCAGCATGTAAGGAGTCAACAGGGGGGGGTGCTGTCTCGAACACCCCTGCTGTGGCAGCAGTAGGCCGGCTATCGGTAACAGCCGACTCCCGCTGCCAGATGGTGCGGGATCTCTTCTGATCTCGCACTATCCCCAGGGCGTAAGTGTACGTCCTGTTGCATTAAGTACACCGCAGGACATATAGTTACGTCCTGTGGTGTTAAAGGTTAAAAGGGTTGTCTTACTACGAAACTCCCTTTTTAGGTCTTCCTCTCTTTGGGATCCCCTTTTGTTAGTCGATGCAGGAAGCATCTCCAAAAGAGCAGGAGTTGCACTGGTGGATCTCGGTCGTCTAAAGCAGAAAACAAAATAAAATCCCCACGCTCTTGGTGGATGGATAATGAGAAATAAAAAGTTTTGTCCACTTACTTCATACAGAAGTCCGCTAGGGGAATGGGACTCCTCTGAAAATCCAGGGGAGCTCATAATAAATCCAGGTAGATATTCTGAAGCTATATATTTTTCTTTATTATTAGACCCTGTATAGACCTTAGATTGAGCTTGACAAAAGCAGGCTTTTAAGGATCTCCGAAACGCGTTGCTCTCTACGTACACAAACTCCCAATGTGGCTGTTTGTTGTCTAGTTTGTTTTTCTTTTTTGTTTTTGTTATTTTTGTCTAATTGGAATAAAGAAAACTTGGACCTTCAGAATATCTACCTGGATTTATTATGAGCTACTCTGGATTTCAAGAAGCGTCCCATTTCCCTAGTGGACTCCTCTGCGAAGTAAGTGGGCCAATCTTTTTATTTCTCATTATCCATCCACCAAGTGGTTATATATTTATGGAAATGTTCAAAACGTGCCGCTAAATACGCAGAGCAGTTGAAATGCGCACAGCTTAATGCCGAGTCGTTTTGTTGGCCCCAGCGTCATTATTCACCATTTTACTCCTTTCTGAAGCCCTGTCTCTTTTGCCATGTCATGTAGTATTCATGTGGCAGGCGAGCCGCACCGACAGCTGATGCAGCTCTGTAAATGAATATTGATGCTATTCTTTGGGGATATGTATTGAAGCTAATGTATTCTCTCCTCTGGATCCAGCTGTGGAAATGTATCGTTTGACTTGCATAGAAGCATTTCATGTGCTAAATACAAAGATACTGACCACTTAGATATAGAGCTTGGCATTTTATAAGACACAAAGAGCTGCATTATAGACACTGAGTGGGAGGCGTAATCAGAGCAGAACAAGAACCAGCAGCCTTCCTTACACCATACTGCTTCCCATGGGGCATATTATTCCAAATCATTGTAATTGAGCAAAATAAAGATCATCGCCAACCTCAAAATAGAGAAGCAAAATATACAATTCATGATCTTATACTTCCTGTAAAGCTGCAGTTATCAGCATGTGTTATTTCACATATTATGAAGACTGATGATCCGGTGATGGTAGAATTCGGTCAATTAAAGTTTCCTCAATTACCTCTATGTCATACTTTGAATGATGTATGGAATCATTTTCAAGATAGGTTGATGAGTGAGACTCGCATAAAGACATAAAAAAAAATATATATATTGTGTATATGCAAATATGAAAACCCTACTGGAACCCTCCAGGCACAACTGAATTACTGCAATATGCTTATTCCAGTTGCAGCAAATAAATATTGTGCTTTTCAAACATGAAAAGTCATACAATTTTCCAATTTACTTTCTGTATGAATTCCTCATGGTTTTCAAAATCTCTGCTTGCTGTCATTCAATAGGCACTTTTATTGTTTATTTTGAAGGGTTAAAAAGTTGTCAAGCGGAAACGTTCCTCTAAATTGCTCCACAATGTCCTTATGGCATCAAATTGCTTTGTAGCCCACCACTGGAAATAACCAGCCCCAGCCTCTAGACAAGAACTTCCCTCCAGAATTTGGGATGTATGTAGACTTGAACATCTCGCTACCGCATTCAGCAACTGACTTGAACCTTTTAGGGCCATCTGGGAACCCTGGGATTTTTGTGGGGATTCAAAATACCCATTTGTCTTAACTCACCAGATTACTACTTCACAAGTTCATTAACCTCTCTCTCGCCCTCCCAACCACCCTTGTGTTTGCTTGTTTTGGCTTGTCCCAATCACTTCATATAACGGATTAAATCGCAGTTCAAAATGCTCTAAGAGAGACAAAACTTAAATACAGCAGGGATGAAGGATAAAAATCAACACAGGTGAAGCCCCTAATAATACCTTAGAGCCGAGGAAGTTTACCCATCATTCATGTAGGGTATACACCCCCCATCACCAAAGACATCCAATATGGTGGGTGCTGAACACATCACAAGGGTCCCAGCCGTCTTCATATTTAGGAGAGGTAGAGGAAAAAAAAGTAACACAGCACCCAGGGGAGTATACTGCAGTATACTCTATATGGGCATTTACACACTTTTTTGAGACATCCTGTAGAATAAAAAAGGAATAGAATAGAGATGAGCGAGCATACTCGCTAAGGACAATTACTCGATCGAGCATTGTCCTTAGCGAGTATCTCCCCACTCGGGAGCAAAGGTTCGGGTGCCGGCGCGGGTGAGAGGTGAGTATCGGCAGAGAGCAGGGGGTAGCGGGAGGGGGGGGGGGGGGGGGGGAGAGGGAGAGAGATCTTCCCTCCGTTCCCCCCCTGCTCTCCCCTGCCGCTCCCAGGCCTCCGCCGGCAGCCGAATCTTTGCTCCCGAGCGGGCAGGTACTCGCTAAGGGCAATGCTCGATCGAGCAATTGCCCTTAGCGAGTATGCTCGCTCATCTGTAGAAAAGAAGCTTAAAGGGTATCTAACAGCGGGTTCTTGCTGCCCAAACCACGGGCAGCATGAACCTGGGACAGTTCTGCGCCACCATACTTTTTCTTTTTTCTCCTTCTTCCTCCTCCAGAGGAGAAGCAGAAGCAGAAGTGGCAAGCACTAATGCTAGTGTGAACGAGTCCTTATTGTAATGATGGTATACTTCAACCATTATTTGTTGAAAGATGATTGTATTTATTATATACAAGTACAGGTGTATAAAGCTCTATCTTTATCCTGGAATGCTGACTTTCTTTTATTTTGACTAAAAAAAAAGACATATGTCCATTTAGTTCAGCCTATTACTCCCCCCCCCCCCCATGTTGATCCAGAGGAAGGCAAAAAAAAACTGAGGTAGAAGGCAATTTTCATCATTTAAGGGAAATCCCTGGATCAACAACCCTTCTGAAGTAATTAGTGATTATAGCATATAATATTGTAACATTTAAGAAAGCTGTCTGGGCCCTCTTGTAATCTCTTATCAAATTCGCCATCACCACGTCCTCTGGCAGAGAGTTCCATAGTCTCACTGCTCTTACAGTAAAGAACCCACTTCTATGTTGGTGTAGAAACCTCCTTTCCTCTAACCATTGAGGATGCTCCCGCTTATTACAGACACAGTCCTGGGTATAAATAGATGATGGGAGAGATCTCTGTATTGTCCCCCGATATAGTTATACATAGTTATTAGGTCGCCCCTCAGCTGTGTATTTTCTAAACTAAATAATCCCAATTTTGAATTCTGGGTATTGTAGTCCACCCATTCCATGTATTATTTTAGCTGTTCGTCTTTGTACCCGCTCAAGTTCTGATACGTCCTTCTTGAGTACCGGTGCCCAAAACTTTACCCTATATTCCATATGTGGTCTGACCAGTGACTTGTAAAGAGAGAGAACAATGTTCTTGTCATGCGCCCCTAGACCTCTTTTGATGCACCCCATGATCCGATTTGTCTTGGCAGCAGCTTCCTGAAACTGGTTGCTTCAGTTAAGCTTACAATTAGCTAAAATCCCCAAGTCATTTCCATGTCTGTGATACAAGTGGTTTCCCGTTTAGGCCTCATTCACACAAGCGTGTATTTGTAATAGAAGCATTGTTTTCCTATGGTGTGTTAACATGTCCGTGTTTTACGGGCGTGCAAATTCGCGCACCTGCAAAAGGTAGGACATACGTTCAGCGCATAGGTCCGTGCTGCGCGTAAATATTTCCTGGGGGAAGTCCCCTCATCACTGAACACCGTGATTTTAAATTCCCGCCTGCTGAAAGAACTTTATTACAGTGCTGGGACCCAAGCGGCTAGATGTGCCTGAGTCCCGGCAGCGGTGGAGAGGTAAGTATTTATTTATTTTTATTTTTTTTATACCAGCTACAGATGATTTTCAGGGAAGGGCTTATATTTAAAACACTTCCCTGAAAATCACTGCAGGGTTGGCGGCAGACCATTGCATTCAAGCGTGTTTGTGCACATACATGGGCGCGCCGGTTTTGTGCGCACCTATGTACACACCAGCACATACTCGTGTGAACGAGGCCTTATTTTGTAATGGTGACATGTATTTCCTCTTCCCAAGTGTTAAACCTCATTTGCCATTTTTCGACCCAAGCCCCCAACTTATCCATTTGTAGCCCCATTCTGTCCTCTCCAGTGTAAATGTCTTCACATAGTTTTGTGCCATCTGCAAATATTGATATTTTACTGCACAATCCTTCTACAGGTCATTAAAAAGAATAGGGCCCAGTACTGCCCCCCTGTGGTACCCCACTAGTAACGGTGACCCAATCAGAGTATGTACCATTAATAACCACTCTCTGTTTTCTATCACTGACCAGTTACTTGCCCACTTACCCACATTCTCACCCAGACAAGCATTCTCATTTTATATACCAACCTTTTATGGGGCACAGCATCAAACGCTTTGGAAACATCCAGAGATTTCCCCGGTCCAGTCTAGAACTTACTCATTGTAGAAGCTGATGAGGTTGGTTTGCCAGGAGCGATCCCTCATAAACCCATGCTGATATGGAGTTCTACAGCTATTTTCCCTCGTACTCCAGGATGGCATCTCTTAGAAACACCCCTAACATTTTACCCACAATAGGAGTAAGACTTACCGGCCTGTAGCTTCCAGGTTCGCATTTTGACCCCATCATATGACAAGGACAGATTTATCCCTCGAAGTAAACAATGAAAGTGCAGTAGCAAACTGAGATCTTTAAAACCATGATGATATATAAAATATATTGGGAAAATGGAACAACTTTTTGACTATATAATGAATATGATCTCTTATTTTTTTTACAAAAACCAGCATACTTTAAAAAAGGGACCCTGTCAGCAGCTTTAGGGCCACTAAACTACCAGCACGTTGTTATACAGCTGGGAATTGGCTTTCTAAAAACGCCTCAGTGACAACTGGAAAAAGAATTTGAGTGACATCGGTGCATGCATGTTCTGCATAGGAAGCCGGGGCCGGTACACCGCACTGTAATGTGCACACAGTGCAGGAAGGGGTGCTCTCCCTAGTTTTATACGCACAATATGCATGCACCTAACACCATGGGAGATAAGTCCTAGGCTCATGTCTGGTAAGTTATAAATAATGCCGAAACAGATGATTATCAGGGGGCGTTTTTAGAAAGTTAACTCCAGTTGCATAAGGCCTCATGTCAATGGCAGCGTGGATTCTAAGTGCGGATTTCATCGTACTCGCAGCCATGGACATTTTCTCACCTGTCTGGATGCTGTGCTGGCCTTCTCCATCCCGGCCGGATCTTCTTTCTTCTGCATGGCGGATGCCCAGTGCATTTAAAAAAAAATCTGCTTTACTGTTTCCGAAGTGTCAGTGACCCACGCGGATTCCGCAATTCAATTATGCCTGTGGACATGAGGCCTAACAGCCTGCTGGTGATTTAGGGGGTCCAAGGCTGCGGACAATTTGCTTTTAATGCAGCACCTGAGGCAGAACTACTTGACACATAGGATGGATACTTCCCACTGCGGATTTGCATGTGAAAAATATGCAGTGTATATACAGTAGCAGCAAAGTGGATACAGTGGACAGGAATCTCTCCCACATGCTGCAGAAAAAATATGCAGTGTGAATTGATCTGTGGGGCGGATTTGATCCTCAGCAGGTCCATTTATGCAGCGGACTTGGTGCTTATGTACCCCATTGAGTTCAGGGCAGGTTATCTGCAACAACTGCATGTAGATGATGCTACTTCTATGTTCATACGTCCTGCTCTGAGAACATTCATTTTGCATTACAAATAAAATCTAAAGTGCCCAGACAATTCACCCGTAACTGCCGGGGCGTAGAGGAGAGGAGTAGTAGTTGTACCTTGGTGGCCGTCACACATAAGCTACTGCATTGTTTGTCTCTCAGCTCTGCCTGTTTGCTGCCATCATTTCTACCATTATAAGTGATGCTTCTTTTCTCCCGTTCATTTTCCATCAAGCTTTCTTCACATTCATCTCTTTACTATGGGTAACTACTCTTCTTCACTTGACGAGGGTAAGGCTTTCTTCTTCTTTCATGAGTGTCTTATGCTGTAGTTGTAGAGTGCATGTATGAAGTGCCAGTCTTCCATCCATTGTAGCGCAGGTCCTGCACTAGTTGGTTTTTTGCTTCCCACTTGGAATGCAGAAGACTGTTTTTGACACCTCTTCAATATCTCTGATGCCGCCAGTCTGATTTATCACTGCCTAGAAGATGTCGTAGTTTTGTTCCTTTGTCAAATCGTCACTGGCACGTCACCGTTTCCACATAGTGTTTTATGTAACCAGCACAATTAATATTGAGTAGCTATTTTGGCATTTGAATGAACACTAAAGTGACTTTGTGGCTTCTTCAACAACTTGGGATCTTTTTCGATGAGTTTGTGAAAAGATCTGAAAGCATTTAGAATGGATTTCTGCTATTAACCTGCTATAAGGCATATTCATTTTCACATTGTTGGATTACTCCCAGAGTAATCCATGACATTGCAGAATCACAGAAAAGGAAGCCAGATACAAGATCTATACAACAGGGAAGGCTAAATCACCATGTACCCTAATAGCATGCATCAAGCCACATTGCTATATAGAGGAGCTAAAGTGTTCATTTGCAGACTAATGAGCAGCCACTCAACTCAACCCAAGGTGGGGCAGGGGTGACTGCTGACAAACCTAATCTGCACATTATAAACTGATACCAAGACCTGGCAGCCCTGGATTATGTTTGAATCCTCAGCAGAGTTTGCCAGCTTGTTCTACTAAATGTACTCGCGAGCCCTGTAGGGGCCGCAGGGCCTTTGAAGTTGGGGACCGACTGGAAGACGCTCAGGGTGCTCCCGCCCCCCCCCCCCCTCCCTCACCCCCCCCCTTTTTATTTTTATTTTTTGTTGTTGTTGTTGTTCGTTCTCTTATTTTATGTGTGAGTGTATGTGTGGTTCTGCCTGTGTAGAGGTGTTCAGTGTGCTATAGTCAACGTACCTTGTCTTTCTGCGCTATCTAATTAACTTGCTCAGATCGTTTCTATATCTTCCCCCCCCCCCCCTCTTTTTTTTTTTTTTTCTTCTTTCCTCAAATGAAAAGGATTCCCACCACATAAACCATAATATTCATCACGACGTAGACCCCACCTTTACCGTCAGTTAAATATGCGTTGATATAGTAAAAGAACAGTGGATTGGGGGCAAGGGGGTCCGGGGATCATCTATGGGCTAGACGAATTGACTGTTTTATTTGTTGTTTACAAGAAGATGTGCCCAATTGTTGTACAATATGAACCATAGGCCCTGCGAGGCCTATTTCCATTTTCCCTTTTATTGTTTTTCCTTTTTCCTTTTTACTGATATTTCCTAATGTTTGTAAAATATTCTGAAAACTTAATAAAAAGAGATTAAACATAAACTGATACCAAGTATGTCAGCCATAGATAAGTGCGCCACACCACACAGGAGTACAACCCACACTGACAAAGCAGCGGATTGCCCTGCATTAACAAAGTGTGTCACACCAGCATGACATCCTGGGCTCCTCCAGCGTCTCTAGCGAAACTGTCATCTTGGTATCAGTTCATAATATGCAGATTAAGTTTGTCAGCAGTCACCCCTCCCCCACATTGGATTGAGTTGAGTGGCTGCTCATTAGTCTGCACATGAACACTTTTGCTCCTCTATGTTGCAATCTTGCTTGCTGCATGCTATTAGGGTATATGGCGATTAAGCCTTCCCTGTAGTATATATCTTGTATCTGGCTTCTTTTTCTGTAATTTTTCTTTGTACATTTTTTTTCTCACCTCTGTGATTTTATTTAGTTAACTGTGAGATAGCGTAGGTACTGGCGGACGTGGGTGACCTTGCCGTTGCCCGTCAGCTTATGTCTTATGGCCAAAATACTAACGAACACCCGCATTTAGCAGTGTGTGTGTTTTTTCTTTTTTGCATGTGGTTTGCTATAGATGCTGGAGCAGCCCAGGATGGCATGCTAGTAAATGACAACAGTGGAGATTACTGAGTCCAAGTGCTTTGACAATTACCAGCGCTGTCATTGAAGTGGATGGAGCAGCAGTGTTTGACAGCTATCTGTGTATGACTATACATACAGGTGTAGCTGTCAATCACTGATCGCTCCACCCATTGGACTGTTCAGAATGAGCAAAGTTTTAAATGAATAAACTACAAGTTATACTGAATCTTTTCTCATAAAACTATATACAATCTGCCCAGCTCACTGTTGTCATTGAAGTGAATGGAGTGGCAGCATGCCTGCGCGACCAATATTCCATTCACTTGGGCACCAACTGGACCCCTTTTTCGAGATCGGTGAGGGTCCCAACGTTCAGACCCCCATTAATTGTAAAGGTATTCTCTATCTTATGGATAGGGAATAGCTTCGGGCACAAACCCTTTAAATTTGTTTTAATGGCACCGTCGGGGAACAGTTTTTGTGGACGTAATATGAATGCTAAAGTGTCATGGCACTGCGTCCATCTAAAATTGTTAGTTTAGATTATATCTAAACGGAACCTGTCAAGTACTTTGTGCTTCCCCTACTAAGGATCACATTAAGTAGTGATGGACATGCTGATTCCAGCGATTTGTCACTTATGGGCCACTGTCATGTAGTTTTCGGACACTTAACTGCTCATCCTGCAGCTTTCGGTGAGAGGTAGCTGCAACTTATTCATGAGACGCTACTAACCACCTTCTACTTTTTTCCCCCATTTATTACTCTGCATACTGAAAAAACTGTCAATCATGGTAGCTGGGGTTAGCAATATCTCATGAATAAACTGGGCCTATCTCTTGCTCAGCCTTGCAGGATGATCATTGATCCCTTTCCAATCCAATTTGTATCCTGGTTTTCCTAGGGGGATTACTCTTTTTCTGCCATTATACAACGGCGCTATCTACTAGCTAACGCCAGTATTGCATGAGCTGACACGTTGGATAGGCTCCGACAGCAGAGAGGCTGGTAATATACAGTAAGAGAACCCTGATAGACGTCTTCCAATATCAGAGCTGTACAGCCTTAAATCATAATGTCTTTAGACGTCACAGTGGATTAGAAAGGGTTAAGTGCCTGAAAAGGACATGACATTGGCCCATAAGTGACAGACCGCTGGAATCAGCTTGTCTGTCACTACGTTATCCTACCCGCAGTAGGGCAGCATAAAGAACATGGAAGGTTTCCTCTACATTGTCTATAGCTATATTATGGTCATGTGGTTAATCCTGAATGAATGTTATTGAAACCTCATTATGGTTTTAGTGGTGCTGGAGAATCTTGGCACGACCGTTGTGCACACATTCCTTGTTTGTTTCCTTTTTAACGGCCAGAATTCTACCACGCTTTTATCATGATTCTGGCAGTTTGTCACATCATGACATTTTTCATATGTCTTGCAGTTTGTGTTATACAGGTTTGGCACTGTTGACAGCAATGGATGCCACCCTACATAATAATCCCCCTATTATTTAGTCATATGATCTCTGGTTTACTTGTACAACTGGTGCTCATGAGATCAGTACACTTGATACTACAGTAACATGCATACCATACCGCAGTGGAAAGAAATTTCTCCTTCAGCCCCGATCACTGCACCTTTCACCAACTTCCCTGTGTTTTCTTCAGCAGTTGGGACCTTACACCACTTCGGACTCCAACTGTTTTAGTATTTAACCCAGTAGAACTGATGAAGGGGTTTTGCCCCAAAACGCATTTTCCACTGCTGGTTGTCTATTTAACCAAATAAAGGCAAAATTTCCACCAAATTGTTCTAATTACTCGATCGTCTTTGGAGCGTTGTGCCGAGTCACAAGTGGTTTTTTTTGTATCCCTTGGTTTCCTCACTCCCACTTAGGTGGAGCAGTATCTGGTCGACAGCACCTCTATAATATCTTGCATACACCAAACCCTTACGTCCCTCGCCTCCTCTCTTGGCCACTCCTACCATATGGGTTTTGCTCCACCCCTTTTTTTTCTATTTTGCATATGATACCGCAGTGTTGACTCCCACCACCATCCTCTAGCAGCCGTATTACTTTCGCTTGGATTGCTAATTGCAAACAGTGTATTAACAATGTTTTAAACTCCAAAGTGTCCTGAAATCTGATGGATTTGATGATTCTTAGTGATTTATGGAGTTGGGGAATTGGGTATAAATAGGAGTAATCCATCTATACTGCAATATTATATTGAAAATTGACGTCACTTGTATTTCTTCCTGTGATTTTTGCTATTTGAACATCAGTTGATTTTATGCATTAAGACATTCCTTCCACGGGAAATAAAAGTATACCGCTTTATATGGAAACTTCTCTCAGCTCCATGCAAAATCATCATTTTGGTTGCCACTGTTTGCTCTTTGAGGACTCAGCAGCCTTCTCACCAGCTCTGTCCCACTCATAGTAGGCTGCCTGACATATGAGAGGATACTTATGAAATCCCGCCAATGATCTACCTTCAAACACAGTTTGGTTACCTTGTTGGCGTCTTGGAGAGAATCTGCAGACTGACGGTCCTCTAGAAATATTGTAGACAACCCAAGGATTGTTTTCTGTTGATCCTTTCCGTTCATTCTATGTATCTATTTCCATAGTTTTGATTGTATCACAGATAGACTAGGAGCTCTGTCTCTCCCCCTTCTCTCCAGCTCCATATTAGATTACATAACTAAAGTCGTCCATACACTGCGATTAAACCCCCACGTCATATCAGTACATGACCAGTCCAACCAGTTACTGGCTATACTGGTCACATGAAATACGTTAAGTGATTAGCTGGAACGGTCACATACCATTTAGCAATCCAACCAAACACTGGACCAGCATCACTGAAGATTGAAGAGGTGAGAATGGGATTTTCAAATTATTTTATCGCCTACGCAGTCGCTAGTTTGTTTTTTTACACCCAAAAAACATACATTGAAGATAATAGCTTCATTACTTTGCATTTCACTGATATGATGGTATGATATACTCCTGCCGATGTAATTACACACATATTAAACACACAGCTTGACGTTGAGTATTTGCAGTAAAGGCCCTTCTGCAATAGTAGGGTAGACTCTAAATAATTCAGATTCCTAAGTCATGCATCACCCCTTACAATAACACAAGAAGCCCAGCCAATGGAAGGAAATGCATTGTTCTGCTTCATAAATACCAGTTAATATGTAAATATCAACACTTGAACTATGAATTAGAAATAGAGATGAGCGAACACGTTCGGCTCCGCCCCTTTTTCGCCCGAACACCGAACTTTGCGAACACTTCAGTGTTCGGGCGAAAAAGTTCGGGGGCCGCCGTGGCAGCGCGGGGGGGGGTGCGGCGGGGAGTGGGGGGGAGAGGGAGAGAGAGAGGGCTCCCCCCTGTTCCCCGCTACTGCCGCCCGCGCCGCCGCGCATCTCCCCGCCCCCCGGCGGCACCCGGACACTTACGCGCGAACACTGCAGTGTTCGGCAAAGCCGGTGTCCGGGTGCGGATGTGTCCGTAACGGACACGTTCGCTCATCCCTAATTAGAAACCATTCTGGTTTTATGTCTATGTATTTAGATACATGAAGACTGAGCCTATAAGTTGATCTACTGTTTGTGAGCATGCACATGTTTCATAAATGCAGTGTTATAGTTCAAGGACTTTCTGTGGGACTTAAAAGGTTTTAGGCCAGGAAGATTTGAAAATGAACATACTTAAAGTGTTGTGCCAAGATCAGAACCCCTGTTAGAGCAAATTTGTAGCGATATGCCGCAGGATACTGTATGGAATCTGTATGCCTCCATGACCACCCATATCACTTCTTGTATCCAAGCTAGAGGCAAGACAACAGGGTACTAGAGCCTCCATGCCATCCGTATCACATCTTACATCCAAGCTAGAGGCAGTACAACAGGGTACTAGAGCCTCCATGCCATCCGTATCACATCTTATATCCAAGCTAGAGGTGGTACAACAGGGTACTAGAGCCTTCATGCCCGCCCATATCACATCTTGTATCTAAGCTAAAGGCGGTCCAACAGGGTACTAAAACCTCCATGCCCGCCTGTATCACATCTTGTATCCAAGCTAGAGGCGGTACAACAGGGTACTAGAGCCTCCATGCTTGCCCATATCACTTCTTGTATCCAAGCTAGAGGCAAGACAACAGGGTACTAGAGCCTCCATGCCATCCGTATCACATCTTACATCCAAGCTAGAGGCAAGACAACAGGGTACTAGAGCAGACCTGGGCAAAGCACGGCCCGCGGGCCACATCCGGCCCGCTGAATAGCTCGGACCGGCCCGCAAAGAGTGTCCTGGTGACTCACCAATGAGTCCGGTGTCAGCAACGGGAAGCAGCGAAACTATGCACTCTGAAGCCTTGTCCATTTTGTTCACTTCTGTGCTGTGCTAATAGTTATTCAGGCCTTACTTATTCAAGCACCTCTACCAATGACGTAGGCTTGAATAACTTTATTAAACAGCACATAAGTTAACAAAATGGACAAGGCTTCTGGCCGCAAATCGGGCGGCTGGAATACGGCCCCATTAAGGCAATGTGCATGGAGCCTTCGTATGTTGGTCTGGCCCTCTAAAACCATTCCAATTTCTCATGTGGCCCCATGGGAAAATTAATTGCCCACCCCTGTACTAGAGCCTCCATGCCATCCGTATCACATCTTGTATCCAAGCTAGAGGTTACTAGAGTCTTCCTTCAAGGTGTCAGTTTTCCGCAATACATGATGCTTTTGCTTTGATATTGTAATCACTCACTTGTATCAGCATTACAATCACAGAGAAAGTTTCATTCCGACAACTTCTTCTAGGTTCTTGATTTAGTTTGACACAGAGTATACATATATTCTGGATTTACCTGCAATGACTCCTTAAGAAGTATTGATTTAATATCAGTCAAGATAAGATGCAGACCTTTTTATAATTTTCCTACTTTTATTTTCTGCTATCTGCCAGGTTTATGTGGGTGTCTGTATTCTTATGTGTGCAGTGAATTAGATGTATGGGGGAGTAGTTTGATCTCCTTGTTCTAGGTATATATTCTTGGCATTTTGACATTTCTGTAATTATTAATAATAAGCAGCAGGAGAATCTAAGGCAGAAATGTGCATTCATTCCCCTGTATTGCATCTAGTGATGTTGAAGTGGCTCGGAGCATGTGTTTAGGTGACATTTTGTAATTCATATGCTTACCTTACATGGCATAGAAGACATAGTATAGAAAACAATTGCAAATTTACCAATGCAGGACTCTACCCGTAGAGATGATAGGGATCGCAGAAAGCATGAAAAGCATGTAGCATTACAGAGTGGCTTCAGTGGCCATGTCCATATGTTCCCAGCAGCTTTGTATTCAGCTTGCACCAAAGGGACACTATTGGGGACAAAGGCTGTACACCAGATAACTGGCATAGAAAAGTCTCAAAATTTTGTGCAAGTCCCACATATGGTTGCATGTGCACAATTTGTACGCTCAAAAAGTACAGTAAAATACCGCAGAGGTGGGCACAAAACACACCGCCCCGTGTACAAATACATGGTGCAGTTGTTCGTATAAATGCATATTCACCCATGTGAATCTGGTCTTATATAAGTTCTTTGTCCCCTGAGCCCACTAAAGTTGGCCATAGCTATTTATTGGCCATGTCCTCTTATACAAACAACTGGTACCCAGTAGATAATCTGTCGAAATGTTGCTGCGTTGAATTTTTTTAAGTTTGTATCCTTCATTTGGAAGCTTGATACTTCATTTATAGCTTGTATGTTTATAACTAGCAATCATAGCTACAAAGCACCAAAGTCTAAGGCCCCCTGTCCACGGCAGTTTATGCGCCGTCGGTAAACCACCGGCGTATAACGCCGGCCGACGCTTCCCAGAGCATTGCTATGGAAAGCGCCGGCACCTGTCCATGAGCGGAGAATCATTGCGATTCTCCGATTGCGGCGGGCAATTTGCAGCATGCTGCGAATTGCCCCGATTCTCCGTGGTCATTCGATCTATTAGATCGGCCTGACTGGCGGAGATTTGGCGGAGCTTCGCCGCGGGATACCGCATCGCCCGTGGACAGCCGGCCTAATACCCAAAATGGAATTACAGGAAAACTGCAGAAGCTTCATAGTAGACAATAGTCCAGTATCCCAAACTTCTGTTCCTGAACTGTAAATGAATTCCCACTTAATGATGGAACATAAACCTGCCTTCTCTTACCCATTGTCAGTGTCCTCCTATAAATGGCGTAGACACTAATAATAGTAATGACAAGACTGAATGTTAGTGTATAATGTCAAAGTGCTGTTGGATGGCAGTAGAAGGAAGTACTCTTGTCATTGCACGCAGTCTATGGATTCGTTGTCTTCCTTCCCAGGTGTTGTCATGTCTGTTCATTATCTTTTAGATGTTGAAGGCTTTGATTCGCTTGTGTCAGCTGGCGAGAAACTAAGTCATCCCACCGCTTCAAGACCTAAATCCAGCGGGAGACGTCCACCTTCCCAGTCTCTGACATCGGTATGTTATCTGCCCGCAGGACATTTTCAAACCCTGCTTACGCTCAGCAGCGAAGCCGTAAGCAGACTGTTATATACATATATATATATATATATATATATATATATATATATATATATATATATATATATATATATATATATATATAATGTATGTATATATATCTGTGTGTGTGTATATATATATATATATATATATATATGTGTGTGTGTGTGTGTGTGTGTGTTCTGCACGGTGACAGAACTACAGTGACACAATTCACTCTATACTACTGGTAGATCCTGCAAGATCTCACAGCACATGTTCCTCTATACATCCTTTTTGTCCTGATTAGAAGGAGACAAGCAGGTGTTACAGTCCACCATTCACCTGTACTTAGCTAGATGGATGCAGTGATCAGGCAGTGCAAACTCTTCCCATAGACATGCACATGCCTAAAAGCAGTGACATAGTAATTAGCTGGGGATGGAGAGAAATTAAAGAGCCTTAAGGGATTTTCTACGGCAAAAAGTACAACATAGTAATTAGCCAACATATTAGTATTGTCCTGGGTCATTTTCATTTTAACTAAAGAGCCTCCTTGAAGACTATGGCTGTTCATGTAATAACATAGATGGTCGTTGTAATGTGCATCATCTCATGAGAAGCAACCTAATAACTATGTATATTAGGGAACAATACAGAGATCTCTCCCATCAGCTATTTATACCCAGGACTGTGACTGTAACAAGAGGGTGCCCTCTACACCGACATAGTAGGGGGTTCTTTACTGTAAGAGCAGTGAGACTATGAAACTCTCTACCTGAGGACATGGTGATGTCACTAAAAGAGGAGCCTGGACACCTTTCTTGAGCGATACAGTATTACATGTTAAAGTCACAGATTCCTTCAGAAGGGTTGGTGATTCCGGTACTTATTCTGATTGCCAGATTTGAAGTCTGGAAGGAATTTTTTTCCCTAAAATGAGGAAAAGTGATTGCTGTCTCATGGGGGTATTTTTTGGCCTTCCTCTAGATTAAGACTGGAGGATACTAGGCTGAACTGGAAAGAAAATGTCTTTATTCAGCTTTACAAACTATGTTACTATGTCATGTAAGAAACAGTGTTACAGTCACTTGACTTTTATTCTGTACCTTCTTTTGTAGTCATCCCTTTCCAGTCCCGATTTCCTTGACTCTCCAAGCCCAGAGGATGACAAGGAGGATCTCAATCACCTGTCACAGAGAACAATAGACTCATCCAAGAAGACCCCACGTAGTGTCACCTCACAGGTGCTGTAAGCCAGTGGGACATGGGTTATGATGTATCATTGCTGGCTAGTTACTTCTTAGTTTGTGTCGTTTTCATGAATTATTACAGTTGTGAAGTGATAGGATGAGAAGCAGAAGATAATGTCAATGTCTCTAGATCCTGGTTCAGAACAAATCTAGTCATGTACTTTAGGTATTTTTGTGTGGGGACAGCCAGACTTCCTTTGAACATCTCCCATAGGAGGAAATGTGGATGGTTTGGGTTATGCATACTAATGTCTGAGAATTTCTGTTGATCTGTAGTTTGTCTCCTGTTTTGTAGGTGCCAGATAACAGAGCCGCATTGCCCCCCAAACCAGGAGGCTTGATTTCAAGTGTTAGTTTTTCACATGGAGCCCCTGGAGCCCCCTCAGCATTCCACTCTGTCACCTCAAGTAGTCACCGGTCAAACTCTCCGTCCTTTGGTAGCTCCGACGCAAGACACAAAGTTGAACATGGCCAGTCCTCACTAGAAGAGCTGCAGGCACAAGTCAAGGAGCTTAGAAGCATTATTGAGACAATGAAGGACCAGCAAAAGTAAGATTTATTATATGAGCTTTATCAGAAGTGATCAAAACTACCAGTAGTCACCAAAACTACCAGTAGTCTTGAATGAAAGGCTCTTTCTAATGGGTACAGTTCGGCTTTTTTTTTTTTGCAAAACTTCAAAAGTGTCACGGATGAGCTCATACGAGGTACAAAAGAAATGAATGGCCCTGCGTGTAATAGATGGATGGCCCAAATTCACCAGAGCAACAGCCACTGCTTGTTAGTTGCTTTACATTTTGGCTCTCGTATATACATGTGCCCTAACGGGACAGGGCTGTCTTAGTGGGATAACCCCTCTAAAAAAGATTTAAAATAATGGGGATAAGTGTCATTGCAATATATTTTTTATTTTTTCTCTACTTGAAAAGGTGCCATTTTTTTAAATGTAGGAAATGTTGTAAAATAAAAGAGGCTATGCTTACCGTTTCCAGCCCACTGACGCTCCAGTCTATCCCAACGGGCTTACGCAGCCACAGTGCTGACATGAATATATGGGCACCACTGCACTTTCTAAGAGCGTCTAATGCGTCATAGGGACATGTCAAAAGCTTTGATCGCTGGGAGTCTTGGTGCTGATTGTTAGAACAAGTGCTCTCCTGAATACTGTCACTGGCTGAAGACGAGCCCATAGACTTTCCATTGAGTTCGTTTTCGGCGCTCAGATGAGATTTTCAGCTGGCTCACTCTAGTGATCAATGGGATTCTCAGTAGCTAAAACCCCAGTAATCAAAATTTTTGACATGTGGCTATTACTTGTCAAACTTTTTTTAGACAGCACGGTTACACTTTAACTCTTGTCTGCATATACAGTAATGCAAATACACAAAGGTATGCATTTATTAAGTAGTTTGCTCAGGTTTTTACCTTAAACTGCATCAAAAATTGTCTAAAACGTGTATTCGTAAATAGGCATGGTGTATGGGAAGTGCGCTTGAGCAACACCCTTTAGACGTATTAATTACAAAGAAAAAATATGGCACAAATCGATCCTGTCCGTGGGATAGATTTAATTTTCTCTTTTTAATATGTTCCACATGTTCCAGATTTATTAATTTGGCACTTCTATAACATCTAACACCTAGCGCTGGTCACTGGCTCTGCGGCAGGCTGCCATGTCCTCAGCATTGACACACCACTCTCTTTCTGGTGACGGAGCTTTGAATACAAGCAAGCAAGTGCTGTGAATCAGCCAATTCACGGCACTCAACCAATCAGAGCCGGCACTCGATCATTTATAGCTGTTCAATAAATTACATCACTAAATAGCTGTCATTGGTTCATCAAGTGCTGGTTCTGATTGACTGAGCCAGCGGCGCTCGTGATCCAATCACAGCACTCGCTTGCTGGAGGCGGGGTATTCAAAGCCCTGTCATCAGAAAGAGAGTGCTGTGTCAATGCTGAGGACACGGAAGCCTGCCGCAGTGCCAGAGACCAGCGTGAGGGACTCAGACACAGTGGGCCAGGTAAGTATAAGGCACCCCTCGAAAATAAGACACTGTGCCTCTTTTGGGTCAAAAATTAATATAAGACCATGTCTTATTTTCAGGGAAGCACAGTATGCATCAGTAGTCTAAGATACTACATGCTGCTCTGACTGGCCAGCACAGCTCACATGGGCATTGCTGGCGAATCAAAGTAGGTGTAGTGTCTTATACTAATGATGCACCAGGTAGTCAGAGAAGCCGTTCTGCAATCTTTGTTTCTCCAAGTCTGCAGAGTCACTTTACTAAAAATGGGCTAATATTTCTTATTTTGCATGTAAAAATAATTTGTATTATGAGAAAAGTATTTTTGCGTTTGCCTGTTTGCTGATGAGCAATTAGAAAAATCACTTTCAACAACAGGCAAGACAGGGAAATGCATTTCATCTGATCTCGGACGGCACATCCTGTGTACATATACAGCACAGACCGGGAAGTACTGTAGATCTAGGAAGCAGATGGAAATCAAGATGTCGGCACAGCTGCTCATAAGAACCAAATCAGATTCCTGCCCCAGTTGTTTAGTTATTGGAATTCTGCACATAAATGAGTGGGTGCTATAGAATCCATAGCATAGTATGAGTGAGGTTACTTCGGTTATCATCTAGTAATTGAGACTACTCCATTCTTATATTTTTCTTTGTAGAAAAGAAATAAAACAATTACTCTCTGAGCTGGATGAAGAAAAGAAGATTCGCCTACGATTACAGGTACACTATTAACTTAGTAATATCTGCTAATTCTCCACTTAAAGGAGTTATCTGAGTTACAGTTTAGCTGTAGAACACCTTCCCCAGGCACTAAAATTATCGTGTTTCCCCAAAAATAAGATCTTATACTAATTTTTGCCCCAAAAGAGACGTGAAGGCTTACTTTCAGGAAATGTCTTATTTAACTTACCCAACAGGTTTGATCCAGGTCATTCCCTCTGCTTTTCGGAGCCCCAACGCGGTTCCCACAGTCCTCGGCTGCCCACACAGGATCACTTCCTGGTTATGGGATTCATAAATCCCGCCTCCATGCAATGATGGCTGTGATTGGTTCTTCAAGCACTGCATTAATTCGCTGAGCCACAGTGCTCGAAGAACCAATCATGACCATCGCATAGTAGAGGCTGGATTTATAAATTGGCTGAGCTGCGGCTCAGGCAATTCATATATCCCACCCCCATGAAGCAATGGTTCTGATTGGTTCCTCAGGTGCTGCATTGATTGGCTGAGCCATGACCCTCGAAGAACCAATTACAGCCAAGCGTCGTGGAGACTGGATTTGTGAATCCCTTTAACCAGGAAGTGTTCCTGTGTGGGCAGCCGTGGACTGCGGGAGCCGCAGAGGGAACGATCTGGACCAAGCTTGTTGGGTAAGTGACTTGGCTGACCTGGAAAACCGCGGTAAAAATGCGGCAAATGCATTTTTACGGCCCTTTTCTTGCACCCAATGCATTCCTATTGACTTTTTTTTTAAGTGTAAGTAGGGCTTATTTTTGGAGTAGGGCTTATATTTCAAGCCTCTCTGAAAATCCTGAAAAATCATGCTGCGGCTTTTTTTGGGGGGGAACCTGGTATATACTCACCTCTCCCCACTCCTGCTGTGTCCCGCGGCACTACTCTGGATCTCCCCTGTGATATCACATTTACAGGCTGCCCCTATGTGTGTGTGATGGATCAGTGGTGCTGTGCTCAGCAGACAAGTGTTCTGTGGTTCAGTATTCAGCGGTTCTGTGATCGATTTTTGTACTCCGTTCCCTGAATCCCGTGTAACAGTGTCCCCTATACTGGCCCCAGTAGGAATAGGTGACACCTATTGCGGCCCCAGTAGTAATAAGTAACCTCTATTGCGGCCCCAGTAGTAATAGATGACCCCTATTGCAGCCCCAGTAGTAATAAGTACCTCTATTGCGGCCCCAGTAGTAATAGGTGACCCCTATTGCGGCCCTAGTAGTAATACGTGACCCCTATTGCAACCCCAGTAGTAATAAGTAACCTCTATTGCGGCCCCAGTAGTAATAGGTGACCCCTATTGCGGCCCTAGTAGTAATACGTGACCCCTATTGCAACCCCAGTAGTAATAAGTAACCTCTATTGCAGCCCCAGTAGTAATAGGGTCCCCCATTGCCACCCCCCAACTAGTCAGGTGTACATGACACCCATCTTCACAGTTTCAGAGCATTCTGTCTAATAAAGATAAATTTGTATAGCTGAAAACCTAATCCTCCCCCCTAAAAAAATTTAACTATTCGGCCCAGGCCCTTCCAGCTCATACACGGACATGCTTTGGACATAAAGGTGGAGGTGATGTCTATAGCAACTAATAAGATCATGGATTTCATTAAATCACCTGCACTATTAAGATTGAAAGCTAGCATCTGATTGCTATGGATCTCTCCTCTTTTGTCCACCCTTGTGGGGGTTTGATCTGCAGCATCAGGAAAGGTGATCCATGTGGGTTCTACCTATATATGATGTTAAGTAGATGCAGTTTTGATGTGGTGCATTACTAAACTAGTTGGGAAAATAAAAAAATAGCTGATGATTTATAGTGACTTAAATGATATGTATTTATGATATCTAGCCAGCAGGCAAAGACCTCTTAGGCTTTGTTCATATCGGCATCACATGCTCGATTTGGAGCCTTTGGTTCAAAATGCTGGGCAAAGTACCCCAGTGTGTTTTCTCTACTTTGCTCAGAAATCCCAGAGGGCAGGACTGAAGCTAGTGACACTATTATATTCAGTAGGGTCTGTCTGGTGCGATTCACATCTGTCATATCATGGATCAAGCTTTCTGGTTTTCTGCTTCCATAACGGAACAGAACAACAGAAACCCAAATGCAGGTGTAAACCCAACCATATTGGTCAGGAGGGGTATCATTTGTCCTTAGGGAGAGCACCTAAAAGGTGAGTGAGGAGACGTATAAGGCCATCCGTGCTCTTCTGGGAAATATGCAAATGTAGATTAAACTATACTCCCACAGCACCACCTATTGGAAGGCAGCAAGCCAATGTCAAACTTTTTAACCCCTTAATGACACAGCCCTTTTATTTTTCATTTTTGTTTTTTACTCTCCCTTTTAAAAAAAAATTGTAACTCCTTCATTTGTCCATCGACGTTGCTGTATGAGGGCTTGTTTTTTGCGTGACGAGTTGTAGTTTTCAGTGGTACTATTTAATGTACCATATAATGTACTGAAAAACTTTAAAAAGAATTCTAAGTGGGGTAAAATGAAAAATAAAAAAACAACGAAATTCCACCATCTTTCGGTGCATTGTGTTTCTACGTTTTTTTTATTTTCTTTTTTGCCGTACTCTTTTTTTTTTGTTTCAAAGACATTTAATTTTTTAAAAAATTATTTTCTACCGCCATCTTCTGTGCACAATAACTTTTTTAATTTACCGTCCACATAGTTGTGCAAAGGTAATTAAAGGGGTTGTCCCGCGCCGAAACTGTTTTGTTTTTTTTTCAATAGCCCCCCCGTTCGGCGCGAGACAAACCCGATGCAGGGGTTTAAAAAAAAAAACGGATAGTACTTACCCGAATCCCCGCGCTCCGGTGACTTCTTACTTACCTTGCGAAGATGGCCGCCGGGATCTTCACCCACGGTGGACCGCAGGTCTTCTCCCATGGTGCACCGTGGGCTCTGTGCGTTCCATTGCCGATTCCAGCCTCCTGATTGGCTGGAATCGGCACACGTGACGGGGCGGAGCTACGAGGAGCAGCTCTCCGGCACGAGCGGCCCCATTCAGAAGGGAGAAGACCGGACTGCGCAAGCGCGTCTAATCAGGAGATTAGATGCTGAAATTAGACGGCACCATGGCGACGGGGACGCTAGCAACGGAACAGGTAAGTGAATAACTTCTGTATGGCTCATAATTAATGCACGATGTACATTACAAAGTGCATTAATATGGCCATACAGAAGTGTATACCCCCACTTGCTTTCGCGGGACAACCCCTTTAATGCGTTACTTTGATAGATTGGACATTTACGGATGCGGCGATAGCAAGTATATTTTTGTTTTATGATTTTGATTCTTTTAAATATTTTAAATATGGCAAAAAGGGGTTTTTAAAACTTTTATTACTTTTTTAATAAATAATAAAACTTTTTTCTTATTTTTACTTTTTTTTTTTTAGTCCCCAGAGGGGAAAACAGCTTGTGATACTTCGATCACTCCTGCAGTATAATGTAATGCCATAGCATAACATCATACTGCGATCCGGCAGGCAGTCTATCAAGCCTATCGGTGATAGCTTAATAGGCAGTCTGCTAAGACAGCCCTGGGGCCTTTCAGAGGTGCCTCAGCTGCCATGACACCCACACGGCTCCCTACGATCCCATCCCACGGGGAAGGGGCCGTACGGGACCCCTGAACATCGTTCGGGGAATTTAAATGCCGCTGTCAGAATTGACAGCAGCATTTAAATTTTTTAATTGTTCTGCTCAGCCGCGCTGCTTATCGGAGCTGTTGCTGCCAGGTGTTACCTATAAGACACAGCCGGCACCCACAATGTATGAAGAGAGATAGCCGCACGATCTCTATGTCCCGAGGGGTTAAACAAGCCTTGTAACAATGACTGGGAATTGTAAGCCAAAGTCAGAATCTTTTCCAGAAGGAGAATCTAACCATGCAGAGTAATCTATAGGATGTTACTGGAACGTTTAGTCTTCCTTTCTGTTCTACCAGCAGATCATGCCATGTAGATGAAACCATAAGTAATCAAAGTCTTTGTTTTCCAGATGGACGTCAATGAAATTAAGAAATCTCTACAATCCAAATGAAAGCGGAATGAATATGTCATGACCCATATCAAAAGTCCTAGAATCACGAACTGTTCTTCCCTCCCAGGCCAAAATCTTTTTGGTGCCAAATGATCTAAAATTTGCCTCAAACGCGACAAGCACAACAGCAGTTCAACCTACCAAGGACATCCTGGTGACTGTTCTAGCGTTCTCGCACGTGTATATTGGTGGACTCCATGTTGTGCTCAAGTGTTCCTCCTTAAAACTGCGCATGAAGGAAAACTCAGGCAGTTTTACTTCAGAGTGGTACTTTTTTATGATATTTTTCCATGAATAAGGTGTATTTCCAATTGTCTGTTTACAAGCTTTATAATTTTATGTTTGTTTTTTCCCCTTTTTTTTATGCGTCTTTTCTCTCAGATTCTGTACTATCTGTGCTGCCGAGTAACCTTTGTCCTCTGTTACCTTCTGAGACCTACTGTATGAGCGTGGACCTCTGACTATGACTCCAAGCGTACAGATGCAAAGTACTGTTCATACAACGTGATGAAACGCTTTTCTTTTCACCGTACTTTACGAATGTGTACCTTCAGACAGGAAAGTATGCTATTTAAAGATGATTTGTGCCTTTTTTTATTTTTAACACATTCAGTTCTGCTGTAGCCCTGAGTACTTTAGTCATAAAGAAGGCCAGATGAAGCATAATCTTCTATTTGTAGGGCGAGGAATACCCTTCTCCACATATCACCTGAAAGAAGAGGTTAATCTAACGTTTCTATTAATGTAAAATGCAATAAAATAATTTATTTTCAACATACAAGAAAAATGAATTCAGATTTATCATTGGACAAAAAAAATGTTAAAATTATTTTAAAGAGACAGGCGACAAAAAATGTATTACCGGCCTACAATAAAGATACCGGTGGAAGGGGTTGGTAAGGATCAGGCGGCCTTGTCCACAGCAGTTGGTTTAGTACTCGGTTCCCTTTTTGTATGCTAGAAATGTCATTCTGTATGGAGAATACCGCTTATTTACTTTGCATCATGAGGGTTCAGGATTGTCAATGTATGTATTTAATACTAGGGTTCTGGATTAGTTTACATTTACATTTTCCAAGTAAAAGAAACAGTAAGGAGCCATGGGGTAAGAGCAGTGATTGTGAAAGCCAAGGTGTTCTTTGTTTACAAGCAGCTGAGATTTCTGAATTTCACTCTGGTGGTGACTTTTGGTACTACGTGCAGCTTATTTGAAGCCACTGGACAAGTACAACACGGACCTCTAGTGGTACAACTTCTAAAAGACACTTTATATGAATGACTTTATTTTTAATTGTATAGTGCACAAATATTTAAATTAAAAACAGCAATATAAATATATATGTATTGATAGCAAAAATGTAGAATGAAGTCCATTTGGTTCAAATTTAGTTGCAATAACTACATCTCCAGAATAAGAACTGGGAAAGATGATGCTTAAAGTAGTCTCTTGCTTCGGATTCAACTGCAAGGGCTCCCTCACAGGAACGTGTGGTTACAGCGTATTATGCGCACGAGTTTTGCACGTGTAATAGGCTGTACCAATCTGTCATAGGCGCCATGAAGATCACAGCAAGTGGATGTCATTGCATACTTGCTGCTAGCAGCCCGGCTGCCTCATGTGCGCCGCACACAGCAATCTACGCTCCTGTGAAACCGCCGTAAGTGTTGCCATTTACCTCCAGTTGGTGCACTAATACAGCTGGGAGCCTCTTGTATAAGGCCTGCCTTTTTGGGTTACAAAATTGGGGGAAAAAAGAATATATGTTGTTTTAATACTCTTCAAGGGCCACTCCGGTGATCAAGGGCCACTCCGGTGAATTGTTTTTCATTCATTATGTAGCTAGCCACAACCCCTCCCAGTCCTATTTGTTCACGTTTCCTTGGAACGCATCGCTCATTGTTTTCAAGGGGACTGTCAAACACGTTGTGTGCCGTGCAATGTGATGGTTCCCATTGAAATCAATGGGAAAATCTTGCTGACCCTCTGCTGCATGTGAATGTGAAGAAGTGATGTGAGGATTTTTGCATGAAAAACACCTCGAATCCATGGAGGAAACACATGTTGACAAGCACGATATCAGGCCGGGTTTCTCTGCCCGATATGGCGCTCGCCCATGTGAATGTAGCCTTAGGCTGGGTTCACACGGGGCAGAATTGCTGCAGAATTTCCATGCGGAAAGTCTGCACGGCTATTCCGCCCGCGGCTCCTAATCCTGGGATTAGTCAGCAAAGTGGATAAGATTTTGCAAAAATCTCGTCCACACGCTGCTGGCAAGCTGCATGAAACTGGCATACCGTGTGGGATTCAATTCCACAGCATGTCTTTTCTTTTCTCATCTCTGCAGCGGCCTGTCTCCTCTCTAAGGAAATGCCAACGGCGAAACCATTCCAAAACCTGCGGCTAAAGGCCGCGGGTTTTGAAGCTGCGCTTATCCACAGAAACCTTGCGGTTTTTCAGTGCGGCCATTCCGTGAGAGTTCTGCTGAAATTCCATCCTGTGTGACCCCAGCCTTACTTGGTGATGGTCACACACCTGCTGTTACACAATTGTAATGAAGGAGATCACAGCTCATCTTCCTGACTGTATACTCTTGGTCTGTAACTTATTTAGGTGACTATAGAAGATAATGGCAGTATGTTCCCTGCAGCATAGATGGTAGAGGCTGCAGCTGCTCAGGTAATGCTCTACTGATACATCATAGGATTGATCTGAAAGGGAAAGCAAAAATCTCAGCATGAAGATGGTGCCTAATAAGCACCAGACAGGAAGCTGCACCATATGGAAGTCACTGCAGTTTACATATGAGACCTCCGGAGTGTGACAGGCAGTAAGGTGAGGGATGCAGTGATGGAAACGTGTTTTCGCCGGAGTGGCCCTTTAAATAATCCAAGTGAAAGCAAATGAGATACTATGAATCAGAGATACAACTGATGTGACACATCCATATTGCTCCCATATTTATAGGTGACATTGCCCTTTCTCAATAAGCTGCACCCCATTTAGGGTCTAGGACAAAGGGTGTTTGAGTGTTATCTGTGTGTACATACAATACAATCCCTCTCATCCAACACTGATGGATTCACTGATACACGGGACTAATAGATTGTCATGTATGTAGTGGATGGACTTTATCTCTTAAGGTAGAGAACCTTTAGGAATTCCAAGGTCTACTCCAGATGCCGGATA
The DNA here is from genome assembly GCF_035609145.1 of Eleutherodactylus coqui. Classification (NCBI taxonomy): domain Eukaryota; kingdom Metazoa; phylum Chordata; class Amphibia; order Anura; family Eleutherodactylidae; genus Eleutherodactylus; species Eleutherodactylus coqui. The sequence continues at coordinate 88,213,996 of NC_089840.1, read as the reverse complement.
ATCAGAACTGGACTGTTGGATTAAAGGGATTGTATTTATAAATATAGCAAAGTTCATGGGAAACCAAGCGGTCTCAGAGGAAGAAGTACATGGGCTAAGAAGACATTTTTGACATTTACATACTTGTATATCACTGTAAGACAAAACACTCTTTTCTGCTGTTACCCACTGGTTTCTGTAGGTGACGGACACCACAAGTCAGTGCGGACTATGGTGGAAGGTTCCATTACTGCTGAGAAGGTTAAGCTAGTTTGTCATAGCATGGAATGAATGTCCTTTTCATTATAACATGTTGTACTTGCAGGAACTTCAATGTGTTACCAGTGTATGTTCTTTATTCTATTTTACAACTTCACTGTAATTTATATGCATCACTCAAAACTAAGTGTGAATTATGTTTTATGGGTTTCTTTCTCCCCTTCTCGTATTTTGAGCTATCAGGATTATGTTGAGCAAATAATAATTCTATCTCTTGGCTCATCCAATAAATTCCCTGCATATTTAGTGATGTTGTTTTTAACTTGGATTTTTATAATATCTCTGGTATTTATGTATTGTCACTTGCCACTCTGTTGTAAGCTTCATAATGAAACAGAATGTTTTTATATTGATGCTCTGTCATTGTGCTTTATTTCTTCCTTGCATCTTTTTATGACTTTAGATGTCCAAAATTATAGAATAGATAGATAGATACTGTACATATTTATGTATCGCATCTTCTCTATGATTGATACATTTTATTCTAGGTCTACATGGTGTGTACAGTGTGATTTGTTCTCAATGAGAGAAAGCAAGTAATCTTCTGGATATGATACCTTTTAATGGCTAACAAAAATACATGATGTTATAGAAGATTTCGGATCTTCTATCGATCCTTCATCAAGCTAAAATGGAACCAGTTTGGATGGGGAACATATATAATATACACATTGCAGAGAGGACACCCCTCTTGATTGAAATACAAATCTTCACATGCAGAAATTTGAGACTGTTTTGTGCTCAAAACTTAAAACAACAGACAAACTGATACATAAATAATTAATCAGTCCACTGAGCTCAGGAATGTGACAGTTTTATGATGTGTCTTATCTCTCCTTTAACCTGCACATGGAAGGAGATGCAGCACCACCCATGAGATGGCAACATTATTACAAGTCATGTTCAGAATTTTTTATGAAGCTTAAAGAAAAAAAAAAAGATTGGGAAGAGAATATCCTTTTTGACCTTCTTCAGACCTTTCATGTTTTCCACTTATGCAAGGATCCCAGGCTGAGGTTCATTCCATTCTTGAGGGCCTCAATCATGGCCAAAAATTTGTACTACCAAATTCTGTGACGCTTGGACTTGAAATTGCCATTCAGTATGATGACTCTCATCTGATCTATGCTGTGTCCCTGACCACAAAAATGTTTTGCTACAGGTGATTCAGTCTTTCCCTCTCTAATTGAGTGGCGATGAGATCTCACCCTAGCTCTCAGTTTTTGTCCTGTTTCCCCGATATAAAGCCCTCCCAACAGGACATTTACTGCACAGGATCAGGTACACAACATTGGACGTGGAACATGTGAATGTCCCAGGGATCTTATAGTCCTGCTGTGTGTTGGGAATCCATATCCTATGCATGGTCAGTATATGTGAGCAGGTCTTGCAACTCCTTACAGGGATAAGTTCCTTTTTGTGTGTCAGAGGGCAATGCACTCCTGATTATAAAGTTCCTCAAATTTGGAGGTTGCCTGTAAGACAGAAGTGGAGGGTCCAGGAATATGGTTTTCAGACGGCCATCCTTGTGTAGGGTATGGTGGAGTTTCTTTGCAGTTTTACTTAGTATCTCTAGCTGTGAATTGTAGGTCACTACTAGAGGCACACGTCCGTTTTTTTCTGTCTCCTTGTATTGGAGCAATTTATTTCTGGGTATCCTGGTGATTTGGTCATCATTAAGGTGAGATGGTAGCCCTGATTTAAAAATGTCTTTTTGAGATTGTGTAAATGTTTCTCTCTGTCTGTTGGTTCGGAGCAGATCCGGTTGTATCTGATGGCCTAGCTGTAGACGATGGACTTTTTGATGTGTTTAGGATGGGAAGTGTCCCATCTGAGGTATGTGGGTCAATCAATCGGTTTTCGGTATAGGAAATCCTTATGGTGGTGTCCAAAAAGTTGTTTTCTGTATAGGAGTAGCTTCATGTCAGGTTTATGGTGGGGTGGAATTCACTGAATCTCTCATGGATTTTATTAGTTCTTGTTCGGTGTTGGTCCAGATGATTATGATTTCATCAGTGTAGTGGAAGTAGGCCAATGGTTTGTTGGGGCAGGAGGCCAAAAAGTCACTCTCTTGTTTTGCCATGAAAAGGTTGGCATATTGTGGTGCCATTTTACTGCCTATGGCGGTTTTGGTGAATTGCAGGAATATCTCTTTGTCAAAGGAGAAATAATTGTGTGTGAGGATGAATCTTGTGAGTTGTAGCACTGCGTCAGAGGCGACCCCAATGGCCTCAAGGTGCGCCTGGCAGGCAGTCAGTCCATCCTTGTGTCGGATGTTGGAGTATAAGGACTCCTCATCCATTGTGGCCAGAATTACGTCATCTGGGAGGGGACCTATACCATGGTGTGTACTACACATTAAAATTCACAAACACATACAGCATAAGATGGCCCAAAAACCAGAGGTACAAAAATTCAGATGCTCTCATATGGATCAAAAATAATCCAAAATTGAATTTAATCTAGAATAACCCAACAGTATTGAATGTTGGTAGAAGAACTCTGAAGTTCTGACTGAAGGTCTCTGAGCAACAGCAGAAGACAGGAAAAGTCACTGAACTTAAAGTTGACCAGGAACATACTGCTAGTTCTATTATTTTGTGATTATAGATCCTGTTTTATCAGTCCTATCATCCAAAACATCTAAGAATCCATTGGCTGAGCAGTGCTCACACGACCAGGTTGGATTACGCATGCGGAGGCCCGCAGCGGATCTCGGCCTTGAGCCCGGACTGTGCCTCTGTCCGGCACTAACCTGTATTGTGGATGACCGCGGAGGTTCACAGGCGGTCATGCACAATGGGGGTTTTTTGTTTGTATTTCCTGCGCTGTCGCTTACTGATGGCGCAGGTACCCGCAGCCCATGTGCAATGTTGATTGCATATGGGCTGCGGGTCAGACGCCTTCATTGACATCAATAGAGGCAGTCTGCACAGATTCCGCTGTAAAGTAGAGCATGCTGCATTTTTTTTCCGCTCACGGAATACGCAATTCGTATCCACGAGTATGAAGGAAAAATTGAGACGTGAGACCACCCTAAATCTGCCTAAAAAGTTGGTAAGTGTAACTTACTGTACAGCATAGTATTGTTTACAGCATTCTACAGAAGAACAGCGACAAGCAGGATCTTCACGTGTACCAGATGATTTATAGGAATTGTCTTCAGCATAATATATAATAGGTGTTACTCTGATCTAACGTGATCATTACATATAGCAGGGCTTTGTAAAGTAAACCATGCCATAATCCATTCTTCTGCTGTGTTCTTTGTTGCTAGTCATCTTTATATACAGAACATGCAATATGAAGGACATTGCTCAGCCAGCCGTGCACACTGACAAGTGTACAGTGGATTTAGATGTCATTTTAGATGCTTTTTTTTCCTATCAGAGAGAATTATCTTCCAGCGTTGGTTTAGCATTCTCTGTCCTATTTTGCTTCCTTGTATTTGCTTTGTCAGTACAGTTTATCTTTCAGGGAACTTTGTCAAGCTTTAAAGCCATAAAACATTATCTGGGATTTTTACTATTGATGATCTATTCTCATGATAGATCATCAATAGTTGATCAGCCAGGGTCCATCACTGAGATCTCTGCTATTCAGCTGCCACCAGACCACTGTTAGTGTGGACAACGCTGGAAGCAGATAGAACTGTCAACATTGCAGCTGCCTGGTTTGGCACTACAGGCACAGCCATTAAATTTAATGGAAGCTGTGACTGCAATACCAAACTGAACCACTACAATACAGACAGTGCTATCCCAACACGTATTCTGCATCAAGAATTAATATGTCTGTTATTTTTCTTTCCATGACTCAGATTTCAAATCCGCACCGTAGTTCATATATATTGAGGTCAATCAAATGCTACAATGATGTGGTTTTTGGTGTAGAATATACTCAAAAACACTTTTTGGTGAATGGGCCCTTAGATTTTTAAGGTTTATGTTAATTTATATTTTAATCACTGTATAACGCAAAGTTTAGGTACGTAGCTAAAGAGTCATGGGCCCTATTGCAAAGTTCACCCCCACCTCCCTGCAATCACTCTTTCATATCTGAAATTTGTCCGCATGGAACCTTCTGCTGCATCATAAAAGACACAAACTCCCCCCACCCCACCCTGCAAAATAAAATCAATGGCATATAATTGTCTATCAGACAACTTTTATACCACGGCAGGTTCACATACATTGGCTCAGCTCTATGTATTGTATCATGCCTCTAATTAATAATTTAGCCACCAAATAATAGACACCAGCGACTCACTGTAATAGTGATTACAGTGCAGTTACCTCTGCTGGTCACAGCTGACAGACCTCTCCTCTGGAGTCATTTCTATTTTCTTCTCTATTTGGATCCAGACCGCCATGAACACTTCTTCCTACTATGATTCATTTCTGCACATGATCCTTATCCTGCAGCTACCACCAATGCCCCTCTCAGTTCCCCCACCCGTAAATACTACTACCCCCTACAACTAGTGCCCCCACAAAGTAATGATTCCACCACAATAATGTTCCTTTATGTCCCACATGGTAATAATTCCTCTCTGTGCCCACAACTCCACATGTAAAGGATGAGAATTTTGCCCTGTCTGGCCTCCTTCACACTTCAGTATTTGGGCAGTATTTTTCACACTTTTTTTAAGCCAAGATCAGGACTAAATTGAAACAAAAGCAGTTTAAATATTCCCATTATATTTTTTTATGTGTTTAGTATCATAGTCAAGTTTTGCGTTCTCCATTTTTCATTTCTTACTGTTCTTTTATGTTAGAGGAGTAACATTTTTTTGCAACAAATAACGCACATGTGATTAATGCAGAAACAGAACTTGGCGATCTGGAAACCAAAAAAGTACCAGACCCTGCCTATCTCGATCGGCACCAGATGGACCGCATTCACCATCTTGTCCAAAACTATATAAAAGCAATATACTCACAGGAGTGCTGGAGCACCACGGCATCTGGCTGGTGACATTTTGGGTCTTCTGGCCTGGTGATGACCCATATTCCTGCCACGTGTACTTCTAATCTAGAAGCCCCAAACAGGCTTATGGGACATCAGTTTTGACGTCCCTGTTGGGCCTCCAATTGGCTACAGCGGTCACATAGGTAAACAACCACGTGAACGCTATAGCCAAAGTAAACAGAACTGGAGATCCAGAGCTGGCGGTGGAGGAACAGCATGGCAGCGGGGAGGTAATGTTTTTTTTTTCATTTATGATTTTCCACTCTATCACCAATGGTTTATAATTCGGAAACCTCCCAAAGCATAGTTCAGCAGTAGCTGCAATAACCTATAACTATGTGGCATTATGAAGAGGGCACTATAAGTGGGACCACAGAGAGGCACTAGTACTATAGAGGGAATACCGAGAGGCTCGTTGGAAATAGTGGCAGATTGAGCAAAGTCTGCAGAGATGAGTCATGACTGGAAGAAGTCGTAAGGGCCATTTGGGTCTATATAGATAAGTTTTAATTCATGTTCAAAAGTTGTGAGCTGTATCTCCAGTATTGTACAAGACAAAATAGAGTAGCATGCAGCACTGTTTAGTCTGGCACTTTGTACCAGAGGCGCCAGCGCAGTCATGAACCTAGCCTGAGAAGTATGAACAACACAACCTGGACTCCTGCCTGATACATTTCACCTATACAGTAACTATCAGAACAGGAAACATAATTTGTGCAGCTGGTATACTGAGCTCGCTGAGGACTGTCTGGCCTGGATATAGCTGTATAGTTCTTATCGACTAATAACTAACAGAGGTCTTGAAATGGTGAAGTACTCAACCACAAAGTATATTAGAAAGAAGTTGGAACAATCCCCAAGTCCAGAAAACTAATGTCTTAAGTGTCAGGGATCACGGAACAAATGAGGAAAGGAAAAGTCAATAGATTGAGGACTTTCTGAGTGCAGCACTATATTAGGATAATAAAATGTTTGTATTGTGCCTCTGTATACAAAATACTGCAGGTACCCTGTAGGTGGCAGTAGTAGAAAGAGAAATATGCATAAAATTGGTACTCTTATAACTGTATAAAATCAAATAGATGCAAGGTTTATCACAAACTTTACAAAATGTACACATTTTTAAATCTGTATTGTGAATGATTTACTGTAATAATAATAGGTTGAAAATCATCAAATTAAGGGCAAATAGTAGAAATTAGGAAAGGAAAAGTCAGGAGGGTCGTGTCGGCTTGTCAGATCAATATGATTAAAGTTGGCTTACCTGACAAATAATATTGTTGACCTATCCTAATCAGTAGTTGATCGGCTGGGGTCCCGATTAGCTGTTCCAGCTCCCAAAATACACGAGGTATGGAACAAAAGCTAATGCTCTGATCTCTGTGTAGTAGCTGGTAATTGCAGGCACAGCTCACATCAAAAACAATGAGGATCCTGAGGACAGGCCATTAATAGTACTGTATTTGCCTGGAAAACCCATTTAAATGCTTAGAATCTAAATCCAAAACTGATATCCAATGTATTTACTCAATCTCATGACACTGAAACTTTCTGCTCATATTTGGAACATATCCATAGAGAACTGACAGATGCCAAACGTGTGTTTTTTTGCCATCTATCAGGCTAGTATACATTAATATACATTTTTTTTAACTGGAATGGAAAGCATAGAGTGCTGATCTTTCCTATACAGTAGCTCACTGCAAAAAAAAGACCGGACAGTATATTTTCAAACATGTGGACTGAAAGGGGTTCCTCATCATAGAAAATAACTAACTTGCTTATACCCTACTCAAGGCTCATGCCCGCTCTGCGCTGAAGCTCCGTGCCGTGTGCCTGGTCTTGGTTTACAGGTTGCATTCAGCCTATCTACAAGATGTCACAGGCTACTGCAGTCAATCACAGAGTTCAGCGCTCGAGCGCCAGGCTCAGATATCACCGGCAATGGAATTAAAGGGGTGTATAAGATTAGGATAAAGGATTTGTTTTTATCAATTCCAGAAACAGCATGATACTTGTCTATGGGATGTATCTGGTATTGCAGCTTAACCCCACTGAACTGAATGGTGCTGAGCGGTAATAACATTTCCAATGGACAAGGGTCATACTGATTGTGGGGGCAAAAAAGTAGCCCTTTATTTTAATGTCCCGTATCTCCTTCAACTCTCTTAGATGTATAATAACACTTTCCATGTTCCACATTTCACTACCTACCCTCCTGATTTCTTTCTTGTCCAGCTGATAATAGTTCATACACATGACCTTATCACAGCTCAGTGCAGTAGCTATATATTTATTAGCAAGGACAGGATAGATGCTTGATCAGGAAAGCCTTCCCAAATCACGTTTTGGGAAAGTCTTTCATATAGGACTCAATCCCTTCCTCTGGTGTAAATATATGAATATTGCATAGAGCCAAAATGGGATGAACAAACACATGCTTCAGCAGTCATACACACTTAAAAATGCACAACTGTTAATACTAACGACATAAAAATGCATGGTGTTTAGTGCATAATTTCATCAAACTATGTGGGCCCAACTGCCAAGTCCAGGCGCACCTTGATAGATCGGTCCTAGCTTTATAGACACCTCTCTTTGAGCTAAAAGGCTTTCACATGAATGGGAAAGCTGGATACCTGGCTATAGTCTTTCACTGAACCACCGGGGGGAGATGGGTAAAATAGAGTGTATGACACATATAGGCAGCCACTCCTACACAAATGCACATGCAACAAAAAAAAGTCTGCAAATCCAATAAATTAAATGTGAAGATGCACAGTAAGCCATGGCTGCAACAAGTGCAGTAACAAACACATGCTTCAGCATTCATACACACTTAGTATCTGCATAAAAATGCACAATTCTTGTTTATACTAACCACATAAAAAATGCAAGGTGCTTAGTGCATAATTTGATCAAACTACGTGGGCCCACCCGCCACATCCAAGTCAACCTTAATGGATGGATTCCTGGCTCTATAGGCACTTCTCTTTTATCTAGGTGGTTTAGTGATAGTATATAGCCAGGTATCCAACTTTCCCATCCATGAGAGCATAAAGCATAGTAGTGGCAGCATCAAGCTCTGAGGATACATCTTTGCACTAGTTCTCAAGGTATAGTATAGAAAGAACACAACAGAATGCCGGACCAATCTGGGAGGCTAACCTGCTGCGGTCTGCAAGAGAACTGCAACTTCGAAGAAAGATTTTTCTAGCAAAACAATGACCATAAAAATAAAACTAAAACTACACAGCTGCACCAATCCTCAATCCACCCCTAAATTTGTGGCTGTACTTGAAACTAGCCGTTCACTCACAGACTCCCATTCATCTTGGCAGAGCTTGAATACTGCTGCAGAGAAAAATGTTACAAAGTTATGTCCTCACTGACAATTACAATGTATGTAGCAGAATGTTTTAGTTCTCCATAAGGGGCAGCTCAGTTTTTATCTTCATATGCTATACAATAAAGTATTACCAAAGACCCCAGTGCACACATCAACACCAATATAGTGAAAATAGAAGCAGTCATGAGAGGCAAGTAAAAAATACCACTTTTCTTTCGGAGGTATAATTCCTTTTTAATATTAATTACAGACTATTATTAATGCACCAAATCTCAGTATGGAATTTGATTCTGGCTTGTAATAACATAATCCTATTTTTATAATAGCTTTCCTCTTTCATGTATCTTGTGCTTTGGCAGGTTACATGTGCACAAAAGTCTCCGGTTATTGCCTTTAGCTCCTTAGAGGTTTATAACACCAATACCTTTACATGGCTGCTTTCCAGTCAGGAACGTAGAACTGAATTGTGCAAGCTGTGACTTTTAATTTCTACCTGGAACACATATGACATCTTAAACCCGACCTAGGAGGTTACAGCCGGCCGTAATGGTTATTACTTTTATCCTCGCACTGTTCAGGGCCTGACACATAAAAAATAGCCCTTCATGATCTTGGGTTCATTTACCCTAATATTTTTTATGAAATGATAACCACTCAACAGTTAGTTTCAATTTATTTGGCGCACAATGTACAAGGCAGACGATGATTACGGGTACTGCAAGGAAAACCAATGTTCCATTAAGATTTATTGATTTCAGTGGATGATCTGCAGTCTTTTTAAGCCAGGAGGTAAGCAGGAACAGGAGAGGGCACATAGGAGGGGGTTGTCCATAAAAGAAACTAAGACTTGAATGGAGTGTTATTGCTTGCGTGTGTAAATGGGAAGATGGAGCAATGCCTCTACAGCACCACCTATTGGAAGGTAGCATTCCTGCAAGTCAATGTCAGATCTTACCGTGTTTCCCCAAAAATAGGGCACCCCTGAAAGTAAGACATTTGAAGAAGTCCCAAATATAAGGCACCCCCCAATAGTAAGGCATAGTAAAGTGTGCTTGTATGTAAGCATGCCCGCCGAATAGAACACCAGAGCATGCAGCTGTGATGCTTTTTAGCCCACCGCCGCTGTCCCCTACCTTCACCGTCCGTTGCAGAGCAGCTGCATGCAGGACATGAAGACAGTCACCTGCCGCTGATCCCAATGTTCCCTTCCGCGGCCATTGCTTGTAAATGTGCAGGCATGTCAAGAGGCCCGTCCCCTGCTGCCATCCCCGTTGTCTCCTACAGCCAGATGTATCGGTAGATCTGGAGACAGTCTGCCGTTACCCCTTCTCCTGCCGCCGTTATCCTGTCCCTGCTGTGCTGTACGAGTGTGCTGTCGTGAGCTCCCCCTGCTGGCCGGAAAATGCCATACTGTACATTCTGTTCCTGCTGTACACGTCTGATGTCATGAGCTCCTCCTGGTGGCCGGAAGCTGCAATACCACCCCTGAGTACAAGTGGTACAGAATAGAGATGAGCGAGCACCAAAATGCTCGGGTGCTCGTTACTCGGGACGAAATTATCGCGATGCTCGAGGGTTTGTTTCGAGTAACGAACCCCATTGAAGTCAATGGGCGACCCGAGCATTTATGTATATCGCCGATGCTCGCTAAGGTTTTCATTTGTGAAAATCTGGGCAATTCAAGAAAGTGATGGGAATGACACAGCAACGGATAGGGCAGGCGATGGGCTACATGTTGGGCTGCATCTCAAGTTCCCAGGTCCCACTATTAAGCCACAATAGCGGCAAGAGTGCCCCCCCCCCCTCCCAACAACTTTTACTTCTGAAAAGCCCTCATTAGCAATGCATACCTTAGCTAAGCACCACACTACCTTCAACAAAGCACAATCACTGCCTGCATGACACTCCGCTGCCACTTCTCCTGGGTTACATGCTGCCCAACCCCCCCGCACGACGCAGTGTCCACAGCGCACACCAAAGTGTCCCTGCGCAGCCTTCAGCTGCACTCATGCCACACCACCCTCATGTCTATTTATAAGTGCGTCTGCCATGAGAAGGAACCGCAGGCACACACTGCAGAGGGTTGGCACGGCTAGGCAGCGACCCTCTTTAAAAGGGGCGGGGCGATAGCCCACAATGCTGTACAGAAGCAATGAGAAATATAATCCTGTGCCACCACCATCAGGAGCTGCACACATGGGCATAGCAATGGGGAACCTATGTGCCACACACTATTTATTCTGTCAAGGTGTCTGCATGCCCCAGTCAGACCGCGGTTTTTTATAAATAGTCACAGGCAGGTACAACTCCGCAATGGGAATTCCGTGTGCACCCACAGCATGGGTGGCTCCCTGGAACCCACCGGCTGTACATAAATGTATCCCATTGCAGTGCCCTGGACAGCAGAGCTAACGTCAGATTAAATGCAGGTGGGCTTCGGCCCACACTGCATGCCCCAGTCAGACTGGGGTTCTTTAGAAGTAGACACATGCAGTTACAACTCCCTGTGGACCCACAGCATGGGTGGCTCCCTGGAACCCACCGGCGGTACATAAATATATCCCATTGCAGTGCCCAGCACAGCTGATGTAACGTCAGCTTTAATGCAGGTGGGCAAAAAATTAATTGGATTACACTGTAGGCGAGGGCCCCAAAAAATTGGTGTACCAACAGTACTAATGTACGTCAGAAAAATTGCCCATGCCCAACCAAGAGGGCAGGTGAAACCCATTAATCGCTTTGGTTAATGTGGCTTAATTTGTAACTAGGCCTGGAGGCAGCCCAGTTAAAATAAAAATTGGTTCAGGTGAAAGTTTCAACGCTTTAATGAGCATTGAAACGTATAAAAATTGTTTACAAAAATTATATGACTGAGCCTTGTGGGCCTAAGAAAAATTGCCCGTTCGGCGTGATTACGTCAGGTTTCAGGAGGAGGAGCAGGAGGAGGAGGATGAATATTATACACACATTGATGAAGCTAAAAGGTCCACGTTTTTGATGGTGATAGAGAACAATGCTTCCATCCGCGGGTGCAGCCTACGTATTGTTTAGGTATCGCTGCTGTCCGCTGGTGGAGAAGAGCAGTCTGGGGAAATCCAGGCTTTGTTCATCTTGATGAGTGTAAGCCTGTCGGTACTGTCGGTTGACAGGCGGGTACGCTTATCCGTGATGATTCCCCCAGCCGCACTAAACACCCTCTCTGACAAGACGCTAGCCACAGGACAAGCAAGCACCTCCAGGGCATACAGCGCGAGTTCAGGCCACGTGTCCAGCTTCGACACCCAGTAGTTGTAGGGGGCAGAGGCGTCACGGAGGACGGTCGTGCGATCAGCTACGTACTCCCTCACCATCCTTTTACAGTGCTCCCGCCGACTCAGCCTTGACTGGGGAGCGGTGACACAGTCTTGCTGGGGAGCCAGAAAGCTGTCAAAGGCCTTAGAGAGTGTTCCCCTGCCTGTGCTGTACATGCTGCCTGATCTCTGCGCCTCCCCTGCTACCTGGCCCTCGGAACTGCGCCTTCTGCCACTAGCGCTGTCGGATGGGAATTTTACCATCAGTTTGTCCGCCAGGGTCCTGTGGTATAGCATAACTCTCGAACCCCTTTCCTCTTCGGGTATGAGAGTGGAAAGGTTCTCCTTATACCGTGGGTCGAGCAGTGTGTACACCCAGTAATCCGTAGTGGCCAGAATGCGTGTAACGCGAGGGTCACGAGAAAGGCATCCTAACATGAAGTCAGCCATGTGTGCCAGGGTACCTGTACGCAACACATGGCTGTCCGCACTAGGAAGATCACTTTCAGGATCCTCCTCCTCCTCAGGCCATACACGCTGAAAGGATGACAGGCAAGCAGCATGGGTACCCTCAGCATTGGGCCAAGCTGTCTCTTCCCCCTCCTCCTCATCCTCCTCATGCTCCTCCTCCTCCTCAACGCGCTGAGATATAGACAGGAGGGTGCTCTGACTATCCAGCGACATACTGTCTTCCCCCGCCTCTGTTTCCGAGTGCAAAGCGTCTGCCTTTATGCTTTGCAGGGAACTTCTCAAGAGGCATAGCAGAGGAATGGTGACGCTAATGATTGCAGCATCGCCGCTCACCATCTGGGTAGACTCCTCAAAGTTTCCAAGGACCTGGCAGATGTCTGCAAACCAAGCCCACTCTTCTGTAAAGAATTGAGGAGGCTGACTCCCACTGCGCCGCCCATGTTGGAGTTGGTATTCCACTATAGCTCTACGCTGCTCATAGAGCCTGGCCAACATGTGGAGCGTAGAGTTCCACCGTGTGGGCACGTCACACAGCAGTCGGTGCACTGACAGATTAAACCGATGTTGCAGGGTGCGCAGGGTGGCAGCGTCCGTGTGGGACTTGTGGAAATGTGCGCAGAGCCGGCGCACCTTTCCGAGCAGGTCTGACAAGCGTGGGTAGCTTTTCAGAAAGCGCTGAACCACCAAATTAAAGATGTGGGCCAGGCATGGCACGTGCGTGAGGCTGCCGAGCTCCAGAGCCGCCACCAGGTTACGGCCGTTGTCACACACGACCATGCCCGGTTGGAGGCTCAGCGGCGCAAGCCAGCGGTCGGTCTGCTCTGTCAGACCCTGCAGCAGTTCGTGGGCCGTGTGCCTCTTCTCTCCTAAGCTGAGTAGTTTCAGCACGGCCTGCTGACGCTTGCCACGCCGCACGACACCGACTGCTGGCGACGTGCTGCTGCTGACACATCGTGATTGCGAGACAGAGGTTGCGTAGGAGGAGGAGGGTGGTTTAGTGGAGGAAGCATACACCGCCGCAGATACCACCACCGAGCTGGGGCCCGCAATTCTGGGGGTGGGTAGGACGTGAGCGGTCCCAGGCTCTGACTCTGTCCCAGCCTCCACTAAATTCACCCAATGTGCCGTCAGGGAGATATAGTGGCCCTGCCCGCCTGTGCTTGTCCACGTGTCCGTTGTTAAGTGGACCTTGGCAGTAACCGCGTTGGTGAGGGCGCGTACAATGTTGCGGGAGACGTGGTCGTGCAGGGCTGGGACGGCACATCGGGAAAAGTAGTGGCGACTGGGAACTGAGTAGCGCGGGGCCGCCGCCATCATTCCTTTGAAAGCCTCCGTTTCCACAACCCTATACGGCAGCATCTCCAGGCTGATAAATTTGGCTATGTGCACGTTTAACGCTTGAGCGTGCGGGTGCGTGGCGGTGTACTTGCGCATGCGCTCCAACACTTGTGCTAGTGACGGCTGGACGGTGCAGAGAGACATTGCTGGATGGGGCCGAGCACAGCGGAGGTGAGGGTGTGTGTGCAGGCCAGGAGATGGTAGTGCCTGTGTCCTGAGAGGGGGGTTGGATCTCAGTGGCAGGTTGGGGCACAGGGGGAGAGGCAGCGGTGCAAACCGGAGGCGGTGAACGGCCTTCGTCCCACCTTGTGGGGTGCTTGGCCATCATATGTCTGCGCATGCTGGTGGTGGTGAGGCTGGTGGTGGTGGCTCCCCGGCTGATCTTGGCGCGACAAAGGTTGCACACCAGTGTTCGTCGGTCGTCTGCACTCTCAGTGAAAAACTGCCAGACCTTTGAGCACCTCGGCCTCTGCAGGGTGGCATGGCGCGAGGGGGCGCTTTGGGAAACAGTTGGTGGATTATTCGGTCTGGCCCTGCCTCTACCCCTGGCCACCGCACTGCCTCTTCCAACCTGCCCTGCTGCTGCACTTGCCTCCCCCTCTGAAGACCTGTCCTCAGTAGGCGTAGCAAACCAGGTGGGGTCAGTCACCTCATCGTCCTGCTGCTCTTCCTCCGAATCCTCTGTGCGCTCCTCCCTCGGACTTACTCCAATTACTACTACCTGAGTGATAGACAACTGTGTCTCATCGTCCTCCTCACCCACTGAAAGCTCTTTAGACAGTTGCCGGAAGTCCCCAGCCTCATCCCCCGGACCCCGGGAACTTTCCAAAGATTGGGCATCGGTCACGACAAACTCCTCCGGTGGGAGAGGAACCATTGCTGGCCATTCTGGGCAGGGGCCCGGGAACAGTTCCTGGGAGTCTGCCTGCTCCTCAGAATGTGTCATTGTAATGGAGTGAGGAGGCTGGGAGGAAGGAGGAGCAGCAGCCAGAGGATTCAGAGTTGCAGCAGTGGACGACGCAGAACTCTGGGTGGTCGATAGATTGCTGGATGCACTTTCTGCCATCCACGACAGGACCTGCTCACACTGCTCATTTTCTAATATAGGTCTACCGCGTGGACCCATTAATTGTGAGATGAATGTGCGGACGCCAGAAACGTGCCTCTCTCCTAATCCCGGAGCTCGGCCTGTGCCCACACCCTGACTTGGGCCTCCGCGTCCTCGCCCGCGTCCACGTCCTCTAGGCCTACCCCTACCCCTCAGCATGGTGTATTACCAGTAGTGCAGAAACAGAACGCTGTAATTAAATGTGCCGCTTATTGGCCTGTGGTTGGAGGCTGACTTCGCTTACGGAACGCACAGCAGAGGCAGGAAAGAATTTTGCGCAAGCCTGCTGTAACACTTAGCTGGCTGCGTATGAATTAGGACAACTACCCCCAGCAGAGACCCAGTACACAGAGGACGGTCACAGGCAGCCCAAATAGATTTTTTTTCCCAAATGTTTTTGGAAAGGCCCACTGCCTATATACACTAAATATGTCTTCTGTCCCTGCCTCACCACTACTGGCCCTGGACAATGTAAAATTACTGCAGACTGTTTCACTGTGGACAGGAATACAGCGGTGATGTAAGAGGCAACACAGAGGCAGGAAAGAATTTTGCGCAAGCCTGCTGTAACACTTAGCTGGCTGCGTATGAATTAGGACAACTACCCCCAGCAGAGACCCAGTACACAGAGGACGGTCACAGGCAGCCCAAATAGATTTTTTTTCCCAAATGTTTTTGGAAAGGCCCACTGCCTATATACACTAAATATGTCTTCTGTCCCTGCCTCACCACTATTGGCCCTGGACAATGTAAAATTACTGCAGACTGTTTCACTGTGGACAGGAATACAGCGGTGATGTAAGAGGCAATACAGAGGCAGGAAAGAATTTTGCGCAAGCCTGCTGTAACACTTAGCTGGCTGCGTATGAATTAGGACAACTACCCCCAGCAGAGACCCAGTACACTTGTGGACAGGAATACAGTGGTGATGTAAGAGGCAACACAGAGGCAGGAAAGAATTTTGCGCAAGCCTGCTGTAACACTTAGCTGGCTGCGTATGAATTAGGACAACTACCCCCAGCAGAGACCCAGTACACTTGTGGACAGGAATACAGCGGTGATGTAAGAGGCAACACAGAGGCAGGAAAGAATTTTGCGCAAGCCTGCTGTAACACTTAGCTGGCTGCGTATGAATTAGGACAACTACCGGCAGCAGAGACCCAGTACACTTGTGGACAGGAATACAGCGGTGATGTAAGAGGCAACACAGAGGCAGGAAAGAATTTTGCGCAAGCCTGCTGTAACACTTAGCTGGCTGCGTATGAATTAGGACAACTACCCCCAGCAGAGACCCAGTACACTGAGGACGGTCACAGGCAGCCCAAATAGATTTTTTTTCCCAAATGTTTTTGGAAAGGCCCACTGCCTATATACACTAAATATGTCTTCTGTCCCTGCCTCACCACTACTGGCCCTGGACAATGTAAAATTACTGCAGGACGCAATGCTCTGCACGGTCGATATACAAAAAAAAAAGTGCAACACTGCAAAAAGCAGCCTCCACACTACTGCACACGGTTAGATGTGGCCCTAAGAAGCACCGTTGGGGTTCTTGAAGCCTAAAATAACTCCTAACGCTCTCCCCATAGCAGCTCCGGCACCAGCAGCACTGTCCCTGAACTATGTCAGAATGCATCTGTGGCGAGCCGCGGGAGGGGCCGATTTATATACTCGGGTGACACCTGATCTCGCCAGCCACTCACTGCAGGGGGGTGGTATAGGGCTTGAACGTCGCAGGGGGAAGTTGTAATGCCTTCCCTATCTTTCTATTGGCCAGAAAAGCGCGCTAACGTCTCAGAGATGAAAGTGAAAGTAACTCGAACATCGCATGGTACTCGTTTTGAGTAACGAGCATCTCGAACACGCTAATACTCGAACGAGTATCAAGCTCGGACGAGTACGTTCACTCATCTCTAGTACAGAACCTTCTGTCGGTGATACGGTACCGGTAATTAAAGTCTGCAGACAGGTACGTTACTTTACAGCCCTTATTTTTTTATGGCTCTGTGTGTGAGTCAGGCAACCTGTGTGTGATTCTTAAGGCTGGGTTCTCACAGAGCGTATTTCCAGCGGAAATCTCGCGGTTTGGCCACAGCGATAAACAGCCAGATATCCGCCAGGAAAGCGCTGCTTCAAAACCCACGGCACTTAGCCGCGGGTTTTGAAGCGACCTGGCTGCACGCTTTTCAGTTTCTGTGGCCGGTGAATCCGCACCACAACGCCGGCTTCTCCCAGCTTTGCCGTGACAGATTCGCTGTCCCATGTGGACGAGATTTCTGAGAAATTTCATCCACAAAGCTGGCCACAGACAGATTTGCGCAGCGAAATAAGACACCCCCTGAAAATAAGACGTAGCGCATATTTGGGAGCAAAAATTAATATAAGACACGTCTTATTTTCAGGGAAACAGGGTATTACAAGACTGGATATAATGACCTGACCTGCTTGTGTGTGTAATATCGGTACTTTTAGATACTTTCTTTTTTTATCCCATTTTTAGAATGGTGAAGCTTCATTTTTGAGTAACTCTTGACCCAAATGTGGAGTATAAAAAAGGTATTTTTCAAAATATTCTTATTTGCAAAAGTGCTAGTTTTTATTTTTCCAGGTCCGTTGTCCTTGTTAGGTTTGCAACATAACAATTCTGGCATCCAAATGTTAAAAAACCTCTGACGCTGAAAGAAGAAATAATGGATGGATCTTTTATTTAGGCCAAAACTCAGGATGTTTAGCAGCATGGGGTTTGCATGTCCTCAGTGCTAACCTACTCCTGAGATTACCAAAGACTGAAATGGATGAACTGTGGTGCCCAGAAATAGTATTGAAATTAGGATTATTTAGTTTGGGAAAAATATATTTTAGGGGTGGGGTAATAACTACAGTGTGTATAATATCAAAGGTCAATACCCAGGAGGATAACTGTAGAAAGGGGACATCCACTGTCTGGAGGATCAATAACAAAATAGCTCTTAAAGGAGATGTCCCGCGCCGAAACGGGTTTTGTTTTTTTTAAACCCCCCCCCCGTTCGGCGCGAGACAACCCCGATGCAGGGGTTAAAAAAACCACCCGCACAGCGCTTACCTGAATCCCGGCGGTCCGGTGACTTCAATACTTACCGCTGAAGATGGCCGCCGGGATCCTCTATCTTCGTGGACCGCAGCTCTTCTGTGCGGTCCACTGCCGATTCCAGCCTCCTGATTGGCTGGAATCGGCACGTGACGGGGCGGAGCTACACGGAGCTACACGGAGCCCCATAGAGAACAGCAGAAGACCCGGACTGCGCAAGCGCGGCTTATTTGGCCATCGGAGGCCAAAAATTAGTCGGCACCATGGAGACGAGGACGCTAGCAACGGAGCAGGTAAGTAAAAAACGTTTTATAACTTCTGTATGGCTCATAATTAATGCACAATGTATATTACAAAGTGCATTATTATGGCCATACAGAAGTGTATAACCCCACTTGCTGCCTCGGGACATCTCCTTTAATGTAGGCAATCTACTTTTATACATCACTAATCCCCATACTTCTCTCATTGCTGATCCGCTGAATTCGATAGGTTTCAGTTACTTAGCTACTACTCAAACTTGGATCACTTCAGTATTTTTTGCAAGAATAAACCTTGGACCAAATGAAGTGATATTGTCTCATTAGATAGTTTAATAGATTTATTCGATCACAATGACACTTAATAGCAGTGTTTTTATAGTGTTTCTTGGCATTTCTTTAATGACTTGCCCCTCATGCACACAAACACCACAAGATGCCTATCCTATTGCATCCTGTTGCCATTCACTTTCTGGCTCCACCCCCCCCCTTTAACCCTTGCTGTTGGGGTGCCCCAGGGCTTGGTCCTCTGCCCCCTCCTCTTCTCCATCTACACAGCCCCTATTGGACAAACCATCAGGGGATTTGGCTTTTAGTACCATCTCTATGCCGATGACACACAGTTATACACCTCTTCCCGTGACATCACAGCAACAGTTCTCCACAACACCACTGTCTGTCCGCTGTCTCTAATACTATGTCCTCTCTCTTCCTAAAACTGAACCTTTCAAAAACTGACCTACTCCTGTTTCCACCTTCTACTTATCGACCTCATCCTGACATCTCCATCTCAGTGTGTGGCACCACCATAACTCCCAGACAGCACGCCCACTGCCTTGGGGTTATATTTGATTCGAATCTCTCCTTTACCCCCTATATCTAATCTCTGGCACGAACATGTCAGCTGCACCTCAAGAACATCGCAAGAATCCGCCCTTTTCTCCCTGCGGACACGCTAAAAGCGCTCACTGTTGCCCTCATCCACTCTCGGCTCGATTGTTGCAACTCGTTGCTGATCGGTCTCTCCTGCACCAGACTCTCCCCTCTCCAATCCATCCTGAATGCGGCAGCCAGGCTAATCTTCCTGTCCAGACGCTACTCGGACGCCTCTGCCCTGTGCCAGTCACTGCACTGGCTGCCTGTCAAATACAGAATTCAATGTAAACTCACTACCTTCATCCACAAAGCCCTCCACAGCACCACGTCACCCTACAGTGCTTCCCTCATCTCAATCCACCACCCAGCCCACGCCCTCCGCTCTGCTAACAAAATCAGACTAAGTGCCCCTTTAATTCGAACCTCTCATTCCCGCCTGCAAGACTTCTCCAGAGCAGCACCAGTCCTCTAGAACGCGCTACCCAAAACTATCTGGGCAATCTCCGACACACACAACTTCAGGCATGCTCTAAAAACGCACCTCTTCAGGGAGGCATACCATATCCCCTAAACCAAACCCTCTTTACTCCGCCTGATAACATGCTCCCTGTCCTACTGACTGCAATCACTGCTATCCATAATCAACACCCCTGCAGTCATATCAATTCAGCCACTATGCGGCCCAATTTGACTATTGTCTATGTATATAGCATCCCACACACTCCACTTTGCCATACCGTGCACATCTCCAGCACCTTTACCTTCTGTATCACCCCACTATTTGTAGAATGCAAGCTCATTGGACCAGGGCCCTTACCCCTACTGTCTCCATTAATTGATTACTACATGTAACCACGGTTTTGTTTTAATCCCCCCTGTCTTGTAAGCGCTGCAGAATATGTTGGCGCTATATAAATAAAGATTATTATTATTTTATAATACACTGGATCCTGTTCTGTAAGCTGCCTGTCTATGGACGTTGCGGTATCCAGCTGCCCGGGAGCAGGAGCCTGCAGGCGGATCTGACAGATAGGCTGACCGCAAAGAATCACTTTGATTCTCCGCTCATGGACAGGGTGGCTGTGCTTTCCATAGAAAGGCTAGGGAAAGCATTCATTGCGTTCCCACGGTCGGATTATCGCCGTGGGAAACACAATTACAATTCGCCCGTAGACAGGAAGCCTAAGGGCTTCAAAATCTTGCCACAAAATCATCGCTACAAAACGCCATGGTTTCCAATGGGTTCTTTCAGGCTACAAAACATAACGATGATGTTTTGTAACTCGTGTGAACAACGCCTAAACAGGACAGTCTCAGTTCACTCTCTCTGTTCCATGTTTGGAGCGGCTATATACTTACCCATGTACCAATACAAGAGGGCAGTTAACTGCACCACACATCCCTCAACATGCAGACAGCCACCGTGTTAAACGGAGGAGTACCAGAGTGTAAGGTACTGATGAACAACCACTCACACACCTCCCTTAGGCTGGATTCACATGGCCGCAGGCGATTTTATGTGCGTTTGCTGGCGCCAAAAAAAAATGTGTGAACGGGCGCACAAATCTAACGTTTATGCGCCCATTCAGATGGGCCCAGCCTGTTGTGTATACGCCAAGGCCACAATGCCTTCCCTCCTCCCCTCTGGCTGTTTGCAATGGGAGAGGGCGGGGCAGAGCTTAGCTCCCTCCCCACCCCTTTTCCACAGCCAGCAATGGGAGGGGGTGGGAGAGAGGAGGAGAGAGTTTAGCAGTCACGCAGGATGCCAGGCCACATAGTATGTGTAATGCACCATGCAGGTTTACAACCTATCAGTTACACCATATTTCAGTCCATTGGTAAGTATAGGGCTGCTTTCTGTGATTTTTTTAGGGGGGTATTCCCTATTTTCAGTGATTTTAAATTCATGCTTGGAGCAAAAAAAAACTTTTTTTTTTTTCCTCCATTGATTTCAATGGGTCTTAAAAAAAAGGAATGTTTTCAGTTTCCTTCCATTTCATTATGTTCCCAGTTTTTAAGGGAACAAATAGCGCTGCAGACTGCGATATTCCATTAAAACAACTAAAACAGAAGCAAACTGAAAGCATTCCTTTTTTATTGAAAACTCACTGAAATCAATAGGCAAAAATGGAAATGTTTAAAGAGGTTGTCCCGCGCCGAAACAGGTTTTTTTTTTTTCAACCCCCCCCCCCCCCCCCCCTTCCGCGCGAGACAACCCCGATGCAGGGGTTAAAAAAGAACACCGGACAGCGCTTACCTGAATCCCCGCGCTCCGGTGAGTTCTTACTTACCCGGTGAAGATGGCCGCCGGCATCTTCTCCCTCGGTGGACAGCAGGGCTTCTGTGCGGTCCATTGCCGATTCCAGCCTCCTGATTGGCTGGAATCGGCACGTGACGGGGCGGAGCTACACGGAGCTACACGGAGCCCCATTCAGAAAAGCAGAAGACCCGGACTGCGCAAGCGTGTCTAATTTGGCCATTAGACGGCGAAAATTAGACGGCAACCATGGAGACGAGGACGCCAGCAACGGAACAGGTAAGTGAAAAACTTTTGATAACTTCTGTATGGCTCATAATTAATGCACAATGTACATTACAAAGTGCATTAATATGGCCATACAGAAGTGTATAGACCCACTTGCTGCCGCGGGACAACCCCTTTAATTCATTTTTTATTTGTTTTTCTGGTTGCAATTAAAAAGGCATCAAAAAGTGCATTAGCAAAACTGCGGGCGTTTTTTTGCCACATTTAGCTACAAACATAGTAAAAACACAAATGGTTTCACCAATGACCTTTTTGTTACGGTTATTATTGCAACTGAACTGCCCCATGTGAATGCAGCCTTAGGGCTTATTCACAGGTGTGTATATCACCTGCCATTTTCACGGCTGGCCGATATGCACTACTATCTGAGCTGTCTTCCTGCCTCTCTTCTCCACTGCAGGTGTTTGCAATAGGAGGGGGTGGGCGGAGCTAAGCTGCTGCTCCCTCCCCGCAGCCAGCAATGGGAGGGGAGGAGAGCGGCAGAGAGCCGGCGAGGGGGAGAGAAAGGGGAAGACAGCTCAGATGGCAGCGTTTATCGGCCGGCCGTGAAAACGGCGGCTAAAATATGCTCGTGTAAATAAGCTCTTAAGGGGAACTTATAGAGAGTTTTAATACACTCCCATTTCCCTTTCCCCCACATTGTCCTCTCTTTTCTGCTTGGCTCCTTGACCTTAATCAAGGAAATTTTCCCCAAGTGTGTTCATGTGTCGGCTTAAGTTGTCATGCATCAGCAAGGAAATCATCAGTTCCAGGTCTCTGTAAGGCCTCTTTCACATGGGCATTGGGATGTTAGGCTGGCCCCCGAAAATCGGAGGAACGAAAGAAAACCGCAATCAAGTCACGGCTAAATCTCGCGTTTTCTCGCCTATCCACGTAACCGGGTGCAGCGTACATACGCCACAGTCCAGAATTCCGTTGGCCGGAGGTGAGAGTTTACCGATGCTAACCTCTCTCCAGCTCACTTTGCTGATTGCAGCAGTAGAAGCTCCTATACAAGCCTATGAGAGCTGCCAGTAAAAGGAGGGGGAGGGAGTTTAGCAGCACGAGCTCACTCCCTTCCCCTTGCCAGTAGCTCCCATGAGCTTC
Organism: Eleutherodactylus coqui; assembly: GCF_035609145.1. NCBI lineage: Eukaryota > Metazoa > Chordata > Amphibia > Anura > Eleutherodactylidae > Eleutherodactylus > Eleutherodactylus coqui. The sequence goes on along the minus strand of NC_089840.1, from coordinate 88,191,377 downwards.
TATGGGAGCTGCCAGCTGATTGCGGCCAAAAAATAGGGCAAGACCTATCTTTTCTGTCCGCAAGTAAAAGCGGCCGATTGGAATCTGCAGCGTATGAGCTTTGTTTTCGGTCCAGACAATTTTATACGCCGGAAAATCGCCCATCTGAATAAATGCATTGGAATCCGAAGCCTCAGATGGTCACGATTTTCGGTTGATGTTTTATTGTGATAAAACGTTCGTGTGAATAACACCCAGGAGCTAGACCGTGCAAAAACTGGCCCAAAAAAGTTGAGTTTACTTTAAAAATTTATAGTAAGCACTCGTTAATTTTGTTCGCTGTTGAACCATAATACAATAAAGATACGTAGATGTATAAGAGGCTGAAGGTTATCCACACAACATTACTTACCTTTATTGTTCAATAAACTAAGGTCAAACAATCTATCCATTCAGTCCATGAAGATAGCTGTAGGCGGCACTAAAGACATAATTTACTGCAATTACATAGCAGCTGCTGAGTGCTAGGTATTGCAGAATGCTGCACAATTAAATTAAAGCTCTTACTGATAAACACTGGATAATTAAATTGCATTTAAAGAGACACTACACTTAAGGACTGTGGGGCCCAAACGATCCTCAGAATGATTGTTCACCTGACAGTTGGGCCATGTAATAGAAATTAAACAAGTGCCAATCGACATGCGTGACGATCAGCACTCATTACATCTGGCTGGTGATTCGGCAGGTGTAAAAGGACCATAAGGCTGTCCATTCCCATTAGATAGCTGTCTGACAAATGCTTGTTCGCCAGACACCCACATATATACACACGTTCGGCCGAGCTTGCATCTACTCTGAATGTACAGAGGAGAGAACAATTTACTCCAAAGGGGGCACACAGTGAAGTAGTTACGATCATGATGAGTACAAGCTAGTTTGTTGCAGAGACTATACAAGGCATAGGGCTTGGTAGCTTCAGAAAGGGTACAAGGCTTGGCAGTTACAGTATATTTATTTATGATGGCAATTTGGCAAAGTAGTGCATTATTTTTCCCGCACGGTGAACGTCGTCTGAAAAAAAAAAAAAGAACGCCAGAAATACACTTTTTTAGTTACCCTGTCTCCCAGAAAAAACGCAATAAAAAGCGATCAAAAAGTCGTATGTATTCCAAATTGATACTATCGGAAACTTCAGGACATCCCGCAAAAAATGAGCCTTTGCTCAACTACGTCACCGAAAAAATAAAAAAGGTATTGCGCGCACAAAATGACCGCAGAAAATAATTGAAAAAAATTAAATATCTTAAAAAAAAAAGTGTAAGTACTACAGCAAAAAAAATACTATACAAGTTTGGTATCGTAGTAATCGTACTGACCCATAGAATAAAAATATCAGGTCTTTTTGGTTGCAATTTGTGTGCTGTAGAAACAGGACGCACCGAAAGATGGTGGAATGTCGTTTTTTTTTCCATTTCTCTCCGCTAAGAATTTTTAAAAAGTGTTTCAGTAAATTATATGGTACAATAAATAGTGCCATTGAAAAATACAACTCGTCCCGCAAAAAACAAGCCCTCATACAGCGACGTCGATGGATAAATAAAGGAGTTATGATTTTTTAAAAGGGAGTAGGAAAAAACAAAAATGGAAAAAAGCAAAAAAGCTCCGTCACTAAGGGGTTAAATGCCGCAGTCACCATTGATATCTAAGGGATTAAGTGGCCGGGATTGGATTTATCTCCGTTTGAGGCAGTTGCAGCGATCCTGTCCTAGTTACAGGGTGCTCACCTTCTTATAGAAAAGCACAGCAAACTCCTATATGCTTTCTTATATCTGCCTGGTGAATGCCCAAAGCACACTCTGGTAGGCTGCCTGTCCACGGTCGACAGCGCATTGCGTTACTTGCAGCGATAATCCAGCTGCAGGTAGCGCAGTAAACGTTTTCCATAGAGTTGCTATGGAATGCGCAGCCGTGGTGTCCATGAGTGGAGAATCATAGCGATTCTCCGCTCGTAGGATCTTAATCGCAACTTGATTTTCCGCAGTGAGTCTATCTGTCAGATAGGCTCAACGCAGAGAACTGACAGCGGTTCCCCTTTCTCCCCCGTGGCGGAAGATCGCTGGCAATATTCTGCAACGGACATGGGCAGGGGGGCCATAAAAGGGACCCAATGGTATATTGTAAAGTACTGGGCACTTCATTACACAATGAATAACCTTTATTTACATAAACCCAGAAAACTCATTAAATACAGTCCTGTGAGCAGAACAGACAGAGAGAACTTCAATTGTCATACTTTCTCTGGGTTCATTATTGCTCCCCATAAAAACCAATCACAACAGGACTTAATTATGCTTATGTGATCACGCCTGCAGTTCTAGGCACAGCTTCCATTTATGGTTATTGTTCTTGAGTGCTTAATAAAAATGGCTCGTTATTGAAGCACAGAATTGTGGGTTTAGTTTCAGATATTGTATTATCACAAACTTTCTGAAATGGCACAGCACGTGTAATGAAAGGATGAGAACCAGTAGAGGGCAGTAGTGCGGAGCGTAATGTCCTGGGAGTCTGGTAACTAAACCCCTGTAATTCTAATGTGAAATAGAGAAATGTTTAAATAATGTGTGCTACATTTACAAATTCACCCTAATGAATGTGAAGCTGGCCTAAGCACTGTCGCCTAAAATGTATTCGTCATCTGACTTGTCAAGAGTTCTTTCCAAACAATCTGAAGGATATTCCCATCTCAGACTATTATGGCATATCCACAGGATATGGACCTGCAACTATCTTGTTTTAGGGCTCCACCACACCACGGCCAACATGAATGCCCATTTGTGGTCGGTAGAAATGAAACAGTGTTGTGCTGAGTTATGCTGTTTCCATAACGCCCATAGAAGTCAATGGGAGTAACACAGTGTAGCAGGAGTTGACGGTGAGTTACTCTGGTTCCATAATTTAGGAACTGTGGAAACAATGTAGCTAGCCGTGCTGACACTGATTTTCTAAACTCCTATTGACTTCTAGAAACAGCATAGCTCTACCAAGCTTGGTTGGCTTTATTATCCCGGCCATCCAGCCACTTCATAATCAGCTGTGCTTCCATCTAGGCCATGTTTGGTCTACATTGGAACACCTTTTATCCCTTAAGGATGCGGCCTTTTTTTAAAAAAATTTAGTTTTTTCTACCCCAATTTTTAAGAAATCATCTCTTTTATTTATCCATCACCGTCGCTGTATGAGGGCTTGTTTTTCACGGAATGAGTTGTATTTTTCAATTATACTATTTAATGTACCCCATAATGTACTAAAAAACATTTTAAAAAATTCAAAGTGGAATAAAATGGACAAAAAATGAAATTCCATTGTCTTTGGAGGGGTCTTGTTTCTACGGTGTACATACTGCAACAAAAATGACATGATATCTTAATTCTATGGGTCCGTACCATTACTACGATCCCAAATATAGTTGTGATACTACTTTTAATATATCTTTGGAAAAAATAAACTTATTTTCTTCCGCCATCTTCTGACAAATATAACTTTTTTTGTTATTCTGTCGACATAGTTGTGCGAAGGCTCATTCCTTGCAGGACGTCCTGTAGTTTCTATTGAATCCATGTAGGAGTACGTATGACTTTTCAATAGCTTTTTACTACATTTTTTGTTCAAGAGGGGGCGACCAAAGAAAGCACAAAATAGACGTTTAATTTTTTTCTAACAATGTCCACCCTGGGGGCTTTCAGAAGGCCCATGACTGCCATGGCAACCGCTGCGCTAGGGGGACACCCGAACTCCGATAAGGACATTTAAGGGTTAACAGCCTCCATGACATAAATGCACGTTCTGGAGCTCTAACAAGTTAAAAACCAGCTATATTTTGTTTTTTCATTTTATGTTTTTTTTGCCCCTGTCTTCCAAAAGCCATAACTTTTTTATTCTTTCATGAACATAGTCGTATGAACGCTTGCTTTTTGTGTGGTGAGTTGTATTTTTTTTAATGGAACCGCTTTAGTATCATATAATGTACTGAAAAACTTGGAAACAAAATTCTAAGGTGGGTGACAATGAAAAAAAACACAACTGTGCTGTAGATATTTGGTTTTGTCTTTACAGTATTCTATATGCGGTAAAAATGACAAAATTACACATTCACTTTATTTTGCGGCAATATCAATTTTTTAAAATGTTTTACTAGAAAGAAAAAAATTGCTTTTGTCACCAAATTCTGAGACCCATAGCTTTTTTTCATGGATTGGGCTGTGTGAGGGCTTCTGTTTGTGGGGGTAGCTGTAGTTTCTATTGGTACATTGAACTTTTTGATTACATTTTATTCATTTTTGGAGGGAGATAAGTTAATTAAAAAAAAAACATGTAATTCAGTCATTGTGTTCTTTTATAATAATAATAATCTTTATTTATATAATGCACCAACATATTCCTCAGCGCTTACAAGACAGGGGGAACAGATACTAAAAACAAAGATACAATAACCATGGTTATATCTAGTAGGGGTGAGGGTTCTGCTCAAACGAGCTTACATACTAGAGATAATGGGGGGATACAGAAGGTAAAGGGGCTGGGGATGTGCACAGTATGGGATGCTATACACATAGACAATGGTCAGAAGCGGTTTGGTTTAGGGGATGCGGTATGCCTCCCTGAAGAGGTGCGTTTTTAGAGCACGCCTGAAGTTGTGTGAGTCAGGGATTGTTCGGATAGTTTAGTGTAGCACGTTCCAGAGGACCGTTGCTGCAATGGAGAATCCTTGGAGGCGGGAGAGAGTGGTTCGAATTAAAGGGGCGCGCAGTCTGATTGCGTTAGCAGAGCAGAGGGCACGGGCTGGGTGGTGGATTGACATGAGGGAAGCGATGTAGGGTGACGCGGTGCTGTGGGGAGCTTTATGGATGAAGGTACTGAGTTTAAATTGAATTCTGTATTTAACAGGCAGCCAGTGCAGTGACCAGCAGTGAGGAGGTATATAGCTGGGTGTCATCAGCATAGAGATGGTACTGCAAGCCAAAATTCTCCCACTATACAAGGCACCTGTCAAGCCTCACATGGAATTTATTCTGATTGCCATTATGGAGTCGGGAAGGATTTTTTTCCCCCAAATGGGCTAAATTGGCTTCTGCCTCATTGTTTGTTTTTTTTTGCCTTCCTCTGAATCATCAAGGGGGATGGAAACAGGTTGAACTACATGGACATTGCCTTCTTTCAGCCTAACATACTATGTTACTATGACATAGCTTGTTTTTGGCAGGGTGATGTTTACTGTATCATATAATCTAATGAAAAACGTTTAAAAATTTCGGAATTGTTTGAGATGATAGTTTTTACAATGTACACAGTGCGGCAAAAACAACATCACTTGTCAGACCACACATGGAATATTGTCTACAGTTTTGTACATCCTAGCCAAGAAGGACATATCAGAGCTTGTGTGGCCTGGACGTCTTTCTTGAGCGTTACAATATTACATGTTATAGTCACTGATAACTTCAGAAAGGGTATTAATCCAGGGATTATTCTGATTGTCAGATTTGGGGTCAGGAAGGAAGTTTTTCCCTAAAATGAGAAAAATTGGCTTATACTTCATTAGGCCTTTTGCCTTCCTCTGGATCAACACTGCAGGATAATAGGCTGAACTAGATGGACGTGTCTTTTTTCAGCCTTACAAACTATGTAACTATGACATGTTAATTTTATTCTTCAATTCAGTACGATTATGGCGATATCAAATTTATATGGTTTTCTGGATGTACTACTTTTAGGCCGATTTCACTAAGGTGACAAAAGTGCGCAATTTTCTCGCGATGCGACAGTGCTAAAAAGTGCATATATGTGAAGCCCATGCTTTCCAATGGGTTTCTTTACATTAACAATGTATTGTATGCTGCTACAAAGCGAGAAAAAATAGTAGGCATGCTCTATACAGCCACCATTTGCGATGGTTTGTAGCCTATGTTTCCCTATGGAGCTTTCCTTTGTGTTGCATTGCACGGAATCACAGTTTTCATGCGGTGTGATGCAACTTTTACAGTCGGAAGTCCTTTTGTTTCTCCCTAAAATAAGCCCGGGTGCATTAAAGGAAACCAAAAAACAATACATTACCTAACAGGCGCTGTCCGTTCCTTCTCCTCCGGCAGTTCCGGGGCACTTGTTTGTAGTCTGCAGCCAGTGCTTCCTGGTTAGCCAATCACTGCAGCGCTCAATGAACCAATCACAGCCATCACATTGCTTTGGTGCACAAATACACAGAAAAGTAAAGCATGCTCTATTTTTTTTGCTTAAAGGAGATGTCTCGAGGAAGCAGTGATTTATTTTTTTTTTTTGCCCAGTCCCCCTAATTAAGTATACATTACTAAGCCCCCCTGTAAATGACATTTCTAGCTGGTTTGTACTTACCGTTCCAGCGTTTCAGCAACTTATAAAAGTTTCCCCAAGATGGCCGCCGACTCTTTCCCCGTCGCTCGCTGCAGCCCGACGTGCGCGCTCCCGAGACGCTGCCAGCTGTGTCTCCATGGCAACCGGACGCCGCGCAGCCGCCGACCAGACGCCGCGCAGCCGCCGACCAGACGCCCCGCAGCCGCCGACCAGTCACCCACCGCCAGGCAGCAGGTAACCGGCGCTAGCCCCCGGCTCCCCAGCGCTACGCTCCCGGCTCCCCAGCGCTAGACCCTCAGCCCAGGTGAAGGCCCCGGAGCCCAGCGCTAGGTTCCGGAGCCCAGGTGAAGGCCCCGGAGCCCAGCGCTGGGCTCCGGGGCCTTCACCTGTCAGTGAACATCACCCCCGACCCATCACTTACCCCCCTGGCCCAGCGCTAGTTCCCCCGGCCTAGCGACAGCCCCCCCATCGCAGCGACAGCCCCCCCCGGCCTAGCGACAGCCCCCCCATCGCAGTGACAGCCCCCCCATCGCAGCGGCAGCCCCCCCATCGCAGCGGCAGCCCCCCCCCATCGCAGCGACAGCGACGACAGCCAGCCCCCCCCCCTCCCCCTCCGGCGCAGCAGCATCCCCCCCCGGCCCATCACTTACCTGGACGGCAGGACAGCTGGACGGCAGGACAGCTGGGCGGCTTCTCCGGACAGCTGGGCGGCTCTGCACCTTCCTCTAACAGAGGAAGGTACAGAATGGCCGCTCCAGCGCGCTCCCGAGCAGTGACAGCTCATCTGCGCATGCGCAGAAGAGCTGTAGCGGGGAGCACACTGAAGCGGCTCGTGCTGAAAGGAGAAGACCGGACTGCGCAAGCGCGTCTAAAAAAGCAAGCTGCCAGCGAATTTAGACGGAACCATGGAGACGAGGACGCTAGCAACGGAGCAGGTAAGTGGAATAACTTCTGTATGGCTCATATTTAATGCACGATGTATATTACAAAGTGCATTAATATGGCCATACGGAAGTGTATACCCCCACTTGGTTTCGCGAGACCACCCCTTTAACTGAAATAAGCGTGGTGGAGTGGGCTGAATATCTCTTCCAGCAGGCAGTTGCTCAAAGATGGCAGTCCAAGAAGTCGCTCACTAGTCGTATCATATCAGAGCACTGAAATGAAGCGACTAGCAGTTAACGAGCCATTTCTTGCTCAGTACCCTATCAGGTCCCGTGTTTACAGGGTACAACTATTGCTGAAAATCACTCTGAGCATTTTTACAGCCTGTAGTGGTCCTGTGTAAAGCTACCCTTAGGCCGGCTTCACATGGCTGAGAATCTCATACGAATATGAACTGAACCCCCTTCTTTTAAATGGGGTCATATACATGAGTGACGCAGGCAAAAAAAAATAGCAGCATGTCTTATCTTTGGGCGTGCCGTCACATTGCATCCCCCATTGTTTTCAGTGGGGCCGGCAAAGCATCGCAACCCGTGCTAGGTGCACATCAGTCCTATGCGATGCAAGGTTACCCATTGGAAACAATGGGAAACACTCCACGATTGTCCACTGCAGCTGTCAGCCATGCTGGAAGACCACTACTTCCCCAAAGTGATGCAAAACATTTTTGATACAAAAATGCCTTGCATGCTCTTGGGAATTGCATGTTTCATGGCCCAATATCTCACTTTGCCATGTGAAATTAGCTTTCGGCTGCCCACACACAGCCGAGCGCGATATCGGGCCATGAAACTCGGTCCGATATGTGTGATGTCCCTGCGAATGCAAGGCATTTTTGGTTCAAGATTGCCTCCCATCACTTCACTACAGTTGCGCTCCGCAGCCGTGCCAAGGATCGGCAAGTGTTTCCCACTGTTTTCAGTGATAAACCTCGCACCACACTCCCATGCACATCGCACACCAAGCAATGTGTTTTCTGGCCCCATTGAAAACAATGAGTGATCCGTTCCGAGGAACGCAAAAAGATAGGCTATGCTGCGATTTCTGACTCCACCCCTCTACTGAAACTGTCCTAATCAAAGCAGCTAAACACTTGGTAACTACGAAAGCCTCAAAACATCATTCTGTGCTCCTCCTTTTAGACCTGCCCTCTGCCTTTGACACCGTTGCTACAAACTCTCTCCTCCCTCTGCAGCACAAACTTGGCCCTTTCTTGGATCTCCTCGTACCTTACTGGCTGAACATTTAGTGTCTGCCACTGCGTAATTCCACTAGAGAAAGAACACATCAGGAACTCATTAGACAAATTAGCCATTTGACTGGGAGTGTGTTTGTGTCCCGCTCGCAAAAAAAATGCCCTGCTGGCAGAAAAAGGGCAATGAAATATGCCAAAACATGCACAAAAAAGCCTCGTTTATAGCGAAAGAAGTTCACTAAGGGGTGCACAATTGCGCGTACATCCGTGTGATGCCAGCCTAAGAGCTGCAAATGGCTCTTTTCCCTTATCCATAGGGGTTTGGGGCAACAGATTGCACACTGTACAGCTAATTCAGAGTGCACAGTGATGTAAGGCCAGTCTCACTCAGGCGTTTGTAAAAACGCTGCGTTTTAAATAAGGCATTTTACCGCGTTTTTGAACAGTGTTTTTAAACACGTTTGACAGCATTTTTAACGCACCCCATCATTGCAATGGGTGTTGTGGTGCGTTAAAACAGGCTGAATGCATGAGAATAGAACAGACAGCATTTGTTTTAGCGTGCATCAGAAATGCTTCACTAAAACGCTCGTCTGAGAAGCCCATTGAAATCAATGGAGGCTCAGTACAGCGTTTAACGCTGTAAAAAAAAAAAAGCCCGTGTGAGAGTGGCCTATGGCCAGCTGCACACGGGCATGTTTGTATTACAGAATCCAGAGCAGGCGTCCGCCTTCGGGTTCCGAAGCAAATACCTTCCCTAGCATGCTAGGGAAAAGCGCTTTCTCCTGCACACAAGCGGAAATTAATTACTATTTTCCGCTTGCGGAAGAAAAATCGCAGCATGCTCTATTTTAGTGCGGACGGGATGAGATCATGATCTTCTCCTACTGCTTTCAATAGGTTCGGCGCTGCTGTGGAAACCCCTAGATGTGACAGCTTCGCATCTCTGCGGGGCTGAAGGAATCCCCCGCCTCAGCTGTCAGAGCCGCAGCAGGGGATCGCAATCTTCTCCTGCAGCAGCTGCGCTTTTTTTCAGGGACACACTGGTCCCGTGAATGCATGAATTTCACGCGCATGAAGCTCGGGTATTCTGCACGGGAAAAATCGCCTGTTCACGCTACTTTTTGTGCAGATAGTGGCGATTTTTTCACGCACCTATTCTGCGCAAAACGATGCCCGTGTGAATGAGGCCTAATGCTGTGCTAATGCATCATGGGATAGTTGTGAAAGTAAAAAAAAACAGCAAACATCAAACAGGGGGCTGCACTGTATAGAAATGGCTGCAATACACAAAGGAGACCTCCAGAGTGTAATAGGCAATCAGGTAAGGGGGAGGGGAGAGATGTAAAAAAAATGGGTTTTGTTCACCAGTGACCCTTCAATTCATGCTGCTTGCGCCATATTCTGATCAGCATGTTGCAGTAGAAATCTGAATTAATCTGTCCAGGTGGCGTTTTTGTTTCTGTTTCTCTTAGACAGCAATGTCTGCTGTTTTAGCCCATCTGTGCTACAGCTGCCGATAGAAATCAGGGTACAGTTTATGACAATGGACAAGTTCAACAAAACAATCATTCATCTGGTGAGATTTAACAATGGATAATTGCTTTAGCTGACCAATAAAAGACTGCCATCATCTCGAAAGAAGTCAGCCTAGATGGGCCAGGATTTGGGGATGTAATAGTTGTTGAAATACACCTGTATCATGTTTGTGCGATAAATGAGACTGCTTAGCTACTTTACCTTTACACATATACACTGTGAAGCACCTAGAAGAAGTTGTGGTTTTGCTGCAAAACTCGGCATGCAGTTACATCTCAGGCAGCTATGCCAACGATTAGAGTTGTGGTGTAATTAGATGAATGGTCTTGCCACCTGAGTCCCTAAAAATGGTTCCACCCTTGGTCTATAAAAAGGCTCTTAAAGGCTACGTGTGTGTAGAACTTGATGAGCACTAGACGCCTCTACAACACAATTGAAAAGATTTCGCCCAGCTAACAGAGTTTGAGATTATTGGAATGTGACACGATGGATGGTCATATCAACGAATTTCCTGCCACCTCGACCGTTCTGATCAGATTGTTAGGAGGTGTTGGGACCAGTGGATGTGTAAGGGCATACACACATGGTGACCGAGCTCAGGATGCCCTCATCAGACCACCAGTAGAGAGGATCATCTGATCGTCCAACAAGCACGCGAAGCTCCAACTGTTTTGTTGCCCGCCGTGCAGAGACAGGTGGCACCATCGTTACAGGCCCCTGTGTCTGTCAGAACCACTTCCAGGCACTTGGCTGAAGGAGAGTTGGTCTCATGGCGCTCATTACGTGTACTGCCTTTGATACCTATCCACCATCACCCCTGTTTGCAGTGGTGCTGTGAATGACAAAACTGGACTGCTACGAAGTGGAACCGAGTTGTCTTCAGTGATGAATCCATGTTTAGATTGGGCACTGATGATGACTGTGTTCGCATCTAGAGACCTAGGGCTAAACGCATTAATCCTGCCTTTGCTGTGGAGTAGCATATTTTCCCCACTGCTGGTGTGATAGTCTGGGTGGCCGTCGCATACTACAGTCGGTCACCCATAGGAGTGGTACGAGGGACAATGACAGCTCAGCAATATATTCAGGACATCCTGCAACCATATGTGTTGCCTTTCATGGCAGGGCTTCCAACAGGAATTTTTCCACAAGACGATGCTCGGCTGCACACAGCAATGGTGTCACGGGAGTGCCTCCACAACATTGCTACACTTCTGTGATCTGTGCGGTCGCCAGATTTATCGCCAATGGAACATGTTAACCCATTAAGGACCAGCCACTGTATATATACGGCGGCTGGTGCTGGGCTTTGAGGACCACCGATCGTAAAAATACGGCGGTGCTCTAAGTCTCCTGCCTCTGCAATCAGTCAGAGGCAGATACGGGTTATCAGCTGTTAGTGACAGCTGATACCCTGGAGCAGAAGGCAGGAGGGGTTTTTAACCCTTTCTGCCTTCTGCTTCCCCGATGTACAGTGCTCAATGAGCACTGTCGGGGCAAAGTGAAAGTAAGAAGTACTTTCACATCGGGAGCCTCGGGGGTCATGTGACCTCCCGGGATTCCCTGCTACTGCAGAGCTGGAGGGTCAGACTAGACCAGTGGTGGCGAACCTATGGCACGCGTGCCAGAGGCGCACGCAGAGCCCTCCCTGCTGGCACGCGCCGCCATCGGCCGCTCACCACCTTAGTGAATGCCTGCAGGGGCCGCGGCTCCCCTGCTGACATTCACTCAGCGCTGCTATCTGTGCTGATGCCGGTGTGCACCAGGATCCTCCTCCCCCGTCCCCCGACGTCTCCTACTTTGGTTCCGCAAGAGCAGGGGGAGAAGGCATCCAACAGAAGCACACTGCTTTCAGTGTGCACCTGAGAGCAAGCAGGAGAGGAGCGGCGCTCCTACGAGGAGGAGGGGTAAGTATGTGGGGCAGGGGGCGGGTATTCTGACTGCTGAGAGAATCGCTGGGGGGGGGGGGACATTCTTACTGCTGGGAGAATCGCTGGGGGGGGGGGGGGGGAGACATTCTTACTGCTGGGAGAATCGCTGGGGGGGATGGGAGACATTCTGACTGCTGGGAGAATCGCTGGCGGGGGAGCGGAGGAATGACTGCTGGGAGAATCGTTCGGGGGAGGCATTATGACTGCTGGGAGAATCACTGGGGGGGAGGGGGGGCATGGTGACTGCCAAGAAAATCCCTGTGGGGGAAGGGGGGCATGCAGACTGCCAGGAGAACCGCTGGGGGGGAGCCATTATGACTGCTGGGGGAACCGCTTGGGGAGAGGGGGGCATTATTATTGCTGGCGGACAGCTGGGGGTGGCATTGTGACTGCTGGTGGACCACTGGGGGGGTATTATGACTGCTGGGGGAACTGCTGGGGGGGGGGGGAGCGGGCATTATTACTGCTGGGGGACCGCTGGGGTATGTCACTCTTATTACTAATGGGGGGGGGGTCACTATTATTACTGCTGTGGGATGTCACTATTACCGCTGGGGTATGTTTACATGCGGCAGAAATGGGCAGGGCTGTTTCAAAATAGACAGGGTGCAGATTTTGACTGCTTTTTAGATGCAGAAACGCTGCAGAATTTTCCACAGAAATCTCCGCTGAGGACATTCTGCAGTATTTCCGCGTCCAAAAAGCAGTCAGAATCTGCACCCGGTCTATTCTGAAACAGCCTTGTCCTTTTTATAACGACGGGGGTAAAATCATACATTGTGATAAGCCCCGCCCCCTGACATGTTGGCACTTTGCGATACATAAGTGGGTTTTGGGTTGTAGTTTGGGCACTCGGTCCCTAAAAGGTTCGCCATCACTGGACTAGACCCTGGCAGCTCTGCAGGTGACTAATGTCACCACAGGGATTGCTTTCCCCTGTAACTGAGGGTCCTATGGACTGCCCAGCTACAGTGGGAAAATGTCAAATAAAGTTTAAAAAAAAAAAAAAGTGAGTGTCCCCCAGAGGTCTTATATGACGTCATGGGGGACACAGATAGTAAAAAACACAATTACATACATAAGTAAAACAAAACAACAGAATAAAACAACAATACATACATAAGAAAGAGAATAACACAAAGCAGACGCCAACAAAAACCGTCGCCGTATGCGCCCTGTAAACCAAAACCATACATACTATATATCAAAACGTTCGAAATAAATAGAGGAACCCATTTCCATACTTTATTTTAGTGTAAATATAAAAAAATTTTTTTATAAAACTATAAATGTTAAAAAAATCATTTTTTTTAGCATTTTACCCCCAATAAAACTAAAAAACGGAAAAAAAAGTCAGTGAAAAAGATATTAAAAAAATAGTCCAATATGTCACAGAAAAAAAAACGCAGCAAAAATAATTTTAGTAGCTAAAGGAAAAAAAATGGAGCAGTAAAATCGCCACATGGGTAAAATCCCTAAAAAGTGTCTGGTCCTTAAGGTACAAAACAACCTGGTCCTTAAGGGGTTAAGAACCATCTGGGACGCCAACTTCGATAGCTTATAAATTTGCACAATCTACAGGTTCAGTTACAGCAAATGTGGAGTGATATGACGCAGGATACAATATGGAACCTGTATGCCTCCATGCCCGCCCTTATCACAACTTGTATCAAAGCTAGAGGCGGTGCAACAGAGCCTCAATGCCCGCCTGTATCATATTTTGAATCCAAGTTAGAGGGGGCCCAATAGGGTACTAAACCCTCCATGTCCGCCCCTTTCACATCTTGTATCCAAGCTAGAGGTGGTACAACAGGGTACTAGAGCCTTCATACCCGCCTGTATTACCTTAAATCCAAGCTAGAGGCGGTACAACAGGGTACTAGAGCCTCCATGCCTGCCGGTATCACATCTTACATCCAAGCTACAGGCGGTAAAAAGGGTACTAGAGCCTCCATGCCTGCCTGTATCAAATCTTACATCCAAGCTAGAGGCGGTACAACAGGGTACTAGAGCTTCCATGTCCAGCTGTATCACATCTTGTAACATAGTAACATAGTATGTAAGGCCGAATGAAGACAATGTCCATCTAGTTCAGCCTGTTTATCCTCCTATGTTGTTGATCCAGAGGAAGGCAAAAAAAAAACCAAGAGGCAGGAGCCAATTAGCCCATTTGGGGGAAAATTCCTTCTCAACTCCCTAATGGCAATCAGAGTAATCCCTGGATCAGCCTCTAATAGCTCCTACCTGCCTGTATACCCGGATTAACAATTAACCTAAGATTTATATCCTGTAATATCCTTCCGCTCTAGAAAGACATCAAGTCCCCTTTTAAACTCCTCTATGGATTTTGCCATCACCACATCCTCAGGCAGAGAGTTCCACAGTCTCACTGCTCTTACAGTAAAGAACCCTTTTCTGTGTTGGTGATGAAACCTGCTTTCTTCCACACATAGAGGACGCCCTCTTGTTACCGTAGCAGAATGAACTCAGAAAGAGGGTATGAAGGATCCAATGGCTGGATGTTCTTAAGAACAGAAATGTACAAGAAGGTTGGGAAATATTGTGAAATGAGATTCTCAAAGCACAATTGTTAAGAATCCCTAAAGCTAATAATGAATTGAGTCTTGGAAAAGAGGCCAAAAACAATAAAAAAGGATTGGGGTGGGGTAAGTCAAAAGCAAAGAAAAGTCAAAGATGCTACAGGATGTTTACAGGATGAAAATGGCGAATTGGATAAAAATTATGTTGAGAAGGCTTAACTTTTAAATTCCTATTTTGTATCTGTTTTCTCTCAGAAAGTAGATGTAACATCAGCTGATCTTCCCTGTGCTATTGGGGGAATTAAAGAATGCAGGTTATCTGTAAGCAGAGAGATGGTGAGGGAACACTTAGCTAACTCAAATGAATTCAAGTCTCAAGGTCCAGATGAATTACATCCTAAGATACTAAAGGAAGCAGCAGAGGTAATTGCTGAACAACTCGCCATAATCTTTGAACATTCCTGAAGAGCAGAAGTCCCAGAAGATTGCAGAAGGGCAATTGTTGCCTCTATCTTCAAAAAAAGAAAGAAGGTGGATCCAGGAAACTACAGGCCTGTGAGCCTGACTTCTAAACTGAGAAAGGTCTTTGAACAAATTATTAAACAGCATGTATGCAAGTACTTGGATGAGAATGTAGTAATTAAACAGAGCCAGCATGGGTTTGTAACAAACATTTCATGCCAGACAAATCTAATTTCCTTCTATGACAGTATCACCGACTGGGTTGATCGGGGAAATGCAGTAGATAAAGTATATCTTGACTTTAGTAAGGCAACAAAATATCTCATACCGTACTTATTGAAAAAAATACCAAATATGGGATTGACAAGGCTGTTAGGTGGTTTCAGAACTGGCTGAGTGATCGTACTCAAAGTGTGGTCACAAATGTCTGCACATCCAAGTGGAAGAATGTGGCAAATGGGGTACCACAAGTCTCTTTATTTATATATAGATTTTTTAATTTTCAAAACAACATGGTTCTCATTTGTTCAATCTTAAAGTGATGTTTACAAACCATAAAAGTAATGAAAACCAACCAAAAACAATAGGATCACTTTACTTATGCCAAGCCTGATATCAGTATAAACCGAACTAACCAGGGGCGTTGGGATTACCTGCCCAAAAACAGGGCACTATGAATATGGCCACCTGCACACAGCTGGGTCGGACCCCGTGTGCGGGATCCAACCCTGCACCTGGCTGGTGACCCCACTGTACCTGTCCAGCATCTTCTAATTGGTTGTGGCGGCCAGTGCGCTGGTGGACATGCGCAGTACAGATTATGCTGCGCCATCGCTAGGCGATGACCCAAACTTTCTGCAATGATGATTGCGGAAAGGTCTTGCGGCGGGATATTTCTATTGACTTCAACGGAAGCCGTCCGCACGGCAGCCACACAGAATCACAGCATGCTGCGATTTCTCCTCCGCGAGCAGAAAATCGCAATTGATTTCCACTCGTGTGTTTTTCCATAGCATGCTATGGGGCGGCTTTTGCTGCGGAATACGGAATTCTGCAATGCAAATCCGTCCGTGCGCAGACGGCCTTAATTGTGCTCGTCACACGGGGACCATCATTTCAAACCCCTGAGGAGGAGAGGGAGGGACCCATTGGCGGAGATCTTTGATCCACTCCCCCAATACCCCATCCCGGGGGGCAACTCCATTACCTTTACAAACTATATGAATTCCCCAAAAAGAGGTAAATATCCTCCCCTGGGAAACACCTAACTGAGATGGGGAGTGAATAAGAGGAGAACGAAAACGTAAAAGAGAGATAGTTGATCAACATTTTTATAAATGATGTAAAGGAGGGAATTGAGGGTAAACTGATCAAGTTTGCCAACGGCACAAACCTAGGTGGGATGGCTAACACTGGAGAAGAGAGGGGAGGGGATTCAAAAAGATCTGGATAAGCTTGAACAGTGGGCGGCGACTAACAGAATGGTATTTAACAAGGAGAAATGCAAAGTCCTGCATCTGGGCAAGAAAAATGAAGAAAGCACATACAGAATGGGAGGAATTGGGCTAAGCAGCAGCACATGTGAAAAAGACTTGGGTATACTAATAGATCGAGTCAACAATGTGATGCAGTAGCAAAAAAGGCAAGCACAATTCTGGGATGTATTAAGAGAAGCATAGAGTCCAGATCACGTGAGGTCATTATCCCCCTCTACTCTTCCTTAGGCCGCCTGCAGATGGCCGGGTCGGATCCGGCTGCGAGAATTCTCGCAGCGGGACCCGACCCGAGCGTCTGCAGAGAGCACCGTAACACTCACCTGCTCCCGCGGCCCCGGCTCTTTCATGTGCCGGCAGCTGGGCAGCCGGCGCATGCGCAGAGCAGAGCCGGCGCCTGGAAATAGAGCATGCCGCGATTTGTTTGCCGCATGACATTGCACGCGGCCAAATCGCAGCCGTCTGCATAGGATTGCGTTTGTTAACGCAATCCTATGGCAGCTTCCAGGGGTGGAAATTCCGTGGGAAATCTCGCTGCGGAATCACCACCCGTCTGCAGGCGGCCTTAGTCAGACCTCATCTGGAATACTGATTTAAAAAAGACAATGACAAACTGGTGCAAGTTCAGGGAAGAGTTACCAAGATGGTGAGTGGTCTGCAAATCATGTCCTATGAGGAACGGTTAAAGGATCTGGGAATGTTTAGCTTGCAAAAAGAAGGCTGAGAGAAGACAATAGATATTAGAAAAAACTTTTCTGATGGTGAGGCCTTGGGCTCACACTCACTTGTGTATTTTTTAACGCTGCGATATTGCTGCGTTTTTTTTTTACGCAAATGTCAATGGGATTTCCTAATGTTACCAACGCATCGCAAGTTTGTGCTTTGGGATTTTTGTGTGATGCATTTTTAACATTAGAAAGTTCCATTGACA
Source organism: Eleutherodactylus coqui (assembly GCF_035609145.1). Classification (NCBI taxonomy): domain Eukaryota; kingdom Metazoa; phylum Chordata; class Amphibia; order Anura; family Eleutherodactylidae; genus Eleutherodactylus; species Eleutherodactylus coqui. Next base: position 88,173,975 of record NC_089840.1, on the reverse strand, counting down.
ATTACGCTAAAAAAACGCACAGACTTTTTTTTGGGCGCCGATTTTATACACTGTGCCCAAAGATAGGTCTTGCCCTATGTTTGCCCAAGATACGTTGGAAGCTCCCATAGACTTCTATGAGAGCTTAATAAAAAAGGGAACGGGAGGGAGTTTAGCTGCGTCCAATGCTGGGAAAAGAGTATAGCTGGCTCTGTGTAAGCATCAGCAGTAGAGATGAGCGAGCGTACTCGGAAAAGCACTACTCGCTCGAGTAATTGGCTTTATCCGAGTATCGCTGTGCTCGTCCCTGAAGATTCGGGTGCCGGCACGGAGCGGGGAGCTGCAGGGGAGAGCGGGGAGGAACGGAGGTAAGATCTTTCTCTCCTTCTCTCCCGCCCGCTCTCCCCTGCTCCCCGCTGCGACTCACCTGTCAGCCGCAGCGGCACCCGAATCTTCAGGGACGAGCACAGCGATACTCGGATAAAGCAAATTACTTGAGCGAGTAGTGCTTTTCCGAGTACGCTCGCTCATCTCTAGTCAGCAGTCATTCTGAAGGATTTCTGCCGATCGAGGGGTTTCCACAACGCAACGTATTTTTTTTCCTGATACATGTGAACGGCAGAAAATACCTAAAGATCGGGGCTATTCTTTATTAATGCGATTTTTATTTAGCGCATATGGGGGAACATAAAAACGCATACAGTCCTGTGAAAGAGGCCTGAGGGTGATCAATGAGCATTTGTGCTGCGTATGACACGTGCGCAATATGCGGTGAATAGAACCCATTGATCTCGATGGATTGGTTCACATAAGAATATTTTGCGCGTGCATTTTGTTTGCAAAAAAAACAATACACATCATGCTCTATTTCCTGCGTATTTGCACAGGGAGAGAGCACAGATTGAACTAATTACACTAATTGCTCGTTTGAATGAACGGGAGCGCGGCTGCTTGTTTCTTTTGTGCACACAAAGTACAGTAAAATACGCGCGTGCGAATACGTATACGCTTGTGTGGATCTGCGTTTACACCGCTTTGTGCGGATCTGCTGCAGGTTTCACTCTATCAATCAAATTCAAATGATAAAGTCGGCGCCATCAGAATGGGCAGCGGTGTGTTATGGCGCCTACAGGGCGCGCTGCCACATACTGGCGTGGTACAATACGCGGCGTGTCATTTCACAATGTAGGTTCATACAGAATCTGCGCCAGAAGTTTCGCGTGTGCGGATGTTTCCCGTCCACAAGGGCCAAGTCCGCATGTGCGGCTCTACGGGTGGAATCGTCTGGCCAGAATCCCGCGGCCACGTCCTCTCAGGGCTTCTCCTCAATCACATAACATACTAATTTCATGGATGTCCCACACGGGTTTTGTGACACTTTCTGTGGAGATTGTTGCAGCCATTGCCTGTGGGGTATAAAGAAGGACTGCAGCTTCTTGTTGGACCCCTTGTGGATCCACAAACAGCATGCACACTGGTATAGCCCCTCAGTCAGGCAGGAGAGGTCCGTCTCCACGAGTGACAGCCGCCCTGCCCTCCGTGTGAGAGGAAGTCCCTGGAAGGTCGGCCCTGTTCCCGCACTAGTCACACCCTTGTCCTACTAGCAGGGTCCGAGGAGAAGGAGGGGAGCGCTAGCTGCCTCCGCCCTGTCAGCCCCCGGCTGATAACAGTGAGGGAGCCGGGCTGACAGGACGGCGCACTGACTGCCCCCCTCTCCCGGCTGACAGGACGGCGCACTGACTGCTCCCGGCTGCTGTGCCCGCAGCGCCCTCACACTGCCCCCATGTCCCCGCTCCTCAGGTGATATCTGCCATGAGCAGTCCGCCTGCGGACCGCCCGACTTCCTAGTACTCCGTGCAGCTTCTCCCGGCTCCCCTCCATGTGCTGACGGGCAGTCATGGAGAGTAACGGGATAGTTAGCACGGCTGCCGGGGAGGTGAGGGAGCAGGCTGTGCCCGGGGAGCCCCAGTACAGCGCCCCCTGTGGGGCACCTGCAGCGTGTTCCCTGCCCGAGCCGCCGGCTTCAGGTGAAGGAGCCCAGTGGCTGAGTAAGCAGAGGTCCCTGCGGGTCGTCTACGTGCTGAATGACAGCCTGAAGGCAGCCATGGGAGGAAGCCCGGAGTCTGGCGCCTTGCACTGCCTGCGCCGCGCCTGTGACAGTGAGGGGGCGCAACTGAGCAGCGTCAACTTCGGGGAGCTGGACTTTGGGGAGACGGCAGTGCTGGACACCTTCTATGATGCAGGTGAGTGCGGCCGCTGCAGGTATGGGGGGTCCACTTGGGGAACATTCAATCTATGTAGTTATTGAGATTGTGCAGAAGTGCAGCTGCAAAACATGTGCTGTAACTGCATGGCGTGATCCTGCAGCGAGTCCGCAGTGTAGAAGGATGCCGCAGGGCTGGAAGTGTGCTGCGAACCCTGAAAAGCGGATGGGGGAAATCTGCTGCATGTGAACAGGAGTATGAAAGCTGCACTAAGGCTGCTGTCACGTTTTCCTGCTCGTTCGGGGAGCAGGAAAGGGGAATCCCCCACGGCCAAATGGGATCCGTCTTGTGACCGAACAGACCCCACTGACTATAATGGCGTCTGTTCGGTTTCTGCCCTGCATTTTACCGGAAGAAAAAGTGCCGCACGCAGCGCTACTCCTTCCGTTTATTTGGTGTGGGATCTGTGTCGGAGGTCCAAACGCAGATGTGACACCGGCCTCACATGCTTTGTACTAAATATCGTATAAGTGTTCCAGAGCGCTGCCCTCCCATCAGACGGCTTCCGCGTGACTGTCGTACAAATCGCTGAAGTCTCCTATTCAATGACAGCTAGCAGAGATGCTTGCATGGCGCAGAGAGCTGCTGCTGATTGGATGTTGGAAAACTGGATGCATTTTCATGATGCATAACATTTGTTGAGGACTCGTCTGTGTACTGCAGTCACTTCCAGGAAGTGCAGCCCCCTGTCTGATGCTCATCAAGCACCATCTTGAGAGTGAGACTTTAAACTTTCAGTTTTACATTGATCTCATTATTCATCAGCACAGCATTAACTGAGGCTATACCATTTCTGCCTGCTGGAGTGACAGTTCAATTAACATTACCTTCTGTATTCACCTAAATAAGCTACAGACCATAAGTATACAGTCAGAAGGATGAGCTGTGATCTCCTCTATTATAACTGTGTGACAGGAGCTGTGTGATCATCATCTGTTACTGTGACAGGAGTGGCAGTGTCTCTCTGTAGGTAGTGTCTCTGGTAGATCCATGTAATAGCATCACACAAAATCAGAGTCTGACTTGAAAATGAATTTATAACCCCCCCCTGCCCCAAGTAGATCTGAGTTGGTCAGAAATGAGATCACATGATCATCTAAGGAGAAAGAAGCTAAGGCCGCCTGCAGACGGGCGGGTCGGATCCAGCGGCGAGGACTCGCCGTGGGACCCGACCCGAGCGCCTGCAGAGAGCGGCGTGTACTTACCCGCAGCTCTGGCTGTTTGATGGGCCGGTTGCCAGGCAGCCGGCGCATGCGCAGACCGGAGTCGGCGGTGGGTGAGTGACTCTTCTGTGCGCGGCTCGCAGAGCCCCGCACAGAAATAGGACATACCGCAGCTTGTTTGCCGTGCGAGATTTTGCGCGGCCAAACCGCGGCCGTCTGCCTAGGATTGCGTTTGTTAACACAATCCTATGGAGGCTTGCAGCGGCGGAAATCCCGCCGTGGAATTTCCGCTCGTGTGCAGGCGGCCTAAAAGTTTCAGAAAGTAAGAAATAAGCAAGGTAACACGAGCCCACATATATATACTTGGGGATAACTGCACGAAGAATGGGGAATAAATCATTGGAGTGCCCCTTTAAATGCAGGTAATCACTGTGAATGGCGGTGGGCGGCCGAGAGAGATTGGTGAATGGAGATGGAGTACACCGCAGAGTGACTGGCACTAGTCATTGAGTCCAACAGTCGGCCCGTGTAAAAGGGGTGCATTTACACCGCCGAGCGTGATATCGTGCCCGTGAACCTTTTGTAAGTGAAGCGCATTGTGTTGTCGGTCTGCCATCTTCAATGCAATTTTCAGGCGCATAAAAAAATATTAAAAAATAGGCAAATTGCATCGCACTTGCGTGGACATCGCGTGGCCTGTGTGCGCAATGTAGGTTTTTTTTTTTTGCAAGTCCATAGGAAATAATGAGTGCCATCGCCCAGGAATAGGACATCCTTCATGCAGCATCGCTGGACAGAAGATCAATCATGTCAATGGACCCATTTAAAATAATGGGTCTGTTTTTGTTTTTTTTCTTTGCATCTGGCAAGGTACCACAAGTGTCCCTCCGCCCTCCTGCACCTCCTTATCAGCTCATTTATGTCCACAATCAAATGTTTATTGGTTTTGGTCATAAATTAGCTGCTGAGAACCTCCCTGCAGGGGAGGACAGATAAGGGCTGAAGACCCAGTCCACTAATGGCCCTCCTACACAGGCAGACATTGTCTTCTGCTCAGACAAATAGTCGTTTCACCCAACAGTCGGGACATGTAAAGGGACTATCAGCCGCTACAAGCAAACGCTCATTCCTTGCCTGATGGTATATAGCTGATCAGCTGATCTCCCTGTGTAAATGGAGATGTAAGCCATCCTATGGGGACAAATGGCTGTAATTACTAGCGTTCATCTACATAAGCTGATTCTCAGCCCATGTCAAAGGAAATCAAATGACCCCCCCAATCTGTGCTCGTTACATTGGGCCATTAACTCGTCTGGTCTAAAAGGCCCATTAGCCTGCAGTGTCTATATACAGTTATAGAAGGTGCAACATTTGTAATTACACCCTATTGCAAAAAAGAATATCATCCCCAAATACATGTTTAAGTCCCCTTGGGGGTTCATGGTCTTCAAAGACATTTATTACCTATAATTGTCTGATTGCCGGGGGTCCGACCACAGGGACAATCAGAGATCTACATATCGGCTTACTTCAATGCCCCATGTGAATAGAGCGCTGGTTAATATGATTGACCATTACACCATTCACCGCTATGGAACAGATGGAGACTGATGCACTTGACCGTCTCCCTCCATCCTGTAGAAGTGAATGGATTGGTAGTCACACATGTTTCATTTACTGTCTATTGGACTGATGGAGATGGCTGAACACTGTACTGGGCTATCTCCCATAGACGACCTGGGATCCCATTCTCGTGAGCAGTGGGGTTCCAGCGGTCGGCCCCCAGTGACTGTACATTTACCACCCGTGGGCATATGAAATGACTCCTTTAAAGTGGATAAAGTACCTAAGGCTGCACACCTCTACTCAGGGATCTGTCAGTCAGGTACAGAATAGTTGTGGGAAAAAGCCAGACAACTTGATAAGTGTGGTTTTCGGGATGGAGAATCTAATATTATATATTTTTTATGTAATTCTTAGCTTTTTTGCATTGAGAAATATACCACAAATAAGTGAGCGTTTCCACAGAGCCGCAGGGTGCTCTGCGGCCAAAACCCAGGACTTATTGCTTTTTGTAGTGCAGTTTGTAACTCCGTGGTGTTTATAGGTCAAGCATGTCCAAAACCGAATCTTTTCCAACCCCTGGAGTCTCTTCTGAGGAGACATTTTGGCCATTCGATTTCTTCTTGCTTAGACATAAATAAACCTTCTGTAGTGGCAGAGCTGTCCTGTATGTGACTGGCAGCAGTGTATCACCATGTGTTCATTGTGGTACAGTCTGTAGAACATTGTGATAGAGCAGCGACATGTGGAGTAATATCATAAATGTTCCCACAGGTGATGAATGAACTTTCCAAAAGTTTGGTTGGTTTGCCGAACTTGGGCAAAAAGTTTAGTTAGTTACGAATTAGTTTAAACTGAACCTGGACTTCACTAATACCGGATGAGGGAGGGGGAGATTATTTGGTGGGTTCTAACAAGACAAGGTTCAGGTTCACACCAAACGTTTAGCAAAGTTCGACCCAAAATAGGGTTTGACTGTTTCAGTTTGCTCCACACTCGTTCCTACAGATGTGAGCAGACCTTCCCGTACTGATCTTCTACATTATAACACAAGTATTGTACTTTATGTTGCCAGTTTGTCAGAGTGAAACCTTTTGCGCTCTAAGAGACCTATCACATGGGGTGGAGTTATGCCGCAGAACACACTACATTCTGTGGCTACATGCAGATTTTGATGTGGAAATCCGGAGCTGCAGATTTGTGCCCTGCGGCGTAATTCAGTCCCGTGTCCAATTGAGAGGATGAAATCTGCGGCAGATCCCCACCAAAATCTGCAACAAATCAGTGACATGTGAACGCATCCTTAGGCCGCTCACACAGCCCGCTTTTTACCTTGATTAGCGTGGCGCTTAAAACACTGCGCAAATTGCGGTACAACGCCTCTATTGATTTCAGACCTGTGCTCGAACATGGCATTGTCCGCTCTATTTTAGCGCTTTTTAATGCACCTCCTCACCCATCAAAATACGTTCAAAAGTGCTGCTAGAAATTGCAGTAAAATACTACGATCTCAAATGCAGCGTTTTGCGAACACGTGTGAGAGCCGTAGGCTCTGTTCACATCCTGTTTATGGCATCTGTGTAATGTATGCTTCTGGACATGTCCGTTAAATGGATGACATACAATAGTATCCATCACCCATAGGGTCCCATTGTAGGAAAAGGGACATTTTAAGGCCGCTTTCGCACAGCTGAGAAAATCGCACAATATTTGCCGATGCAAAATACAGAAATATGCACCTTATTCTTTTGAATGGGGTCATATACATGAGCCATTATTTTATTTTTTTTTTTTTCCCCACCGTGCAGTGCAGGAAAAAATTGCCATTTGTCCCATCTTTGGGCGCTCCCTCGGATCGCTTCGCGTATTGTTATCAATGGGGCCGGAAAAAATATTGCACAGTGTGCGAGGCGAGTGCGATGGGAAACATTCAGCCGCGCCAGAGGATTGCTACTTCCCTGAAGTGATATGAGGTGGTGTTGACGGACAAACGCCTCACATCCACGGGGACATGGGGTAAGATATTGGGCCGAGTTTCACAGCCTTAAATCGCGCTCGCCCGTGTGAAATTAGCCTCACAGGTATGTTTTATATATATATTTAACTTTTTCTGCACACTGATGTATAGCTGTCAGTTGGACGACAAATGCGCACTTTTTTTGACTAATATTGAGCTAATGTCACCCTGCGGTGCGGCGCTTTCCCCGTCTATCAGCTAAACATACATCACTAATGTCATGTGAATGTAGCCTAAACTCTTTCTATTCTATAGGATGGCTCAGAGCGGTCACTACATGCTAGGAAGTGTCGTTCTCCAGAAAATACACAGGTTTGTTGTGTAGCGTATGACGGCACCCTCCCCAGCGGTACAGATGAGACTCGCGCCCACCGTGTGCTGCCGGCCTTCACTAGGTTTTCTTGGTAGATCTTGAGCAGTGAAGTGTTTTTTTTTAACCATTTAGGAGACGTACAATTTTAACATTGATTATCAACATTTTGAGGAACACTTTGTTTTCCTGCTCCAAGCCAATATTGCAAATGCTCATGGGTGTCAGAATGATAGATACCCCCACAAATGACCACGTTTTAAAAACTACACCCCTTAATGTATCCACTGAGGGGGGTCAGAAGTATTTTGACCCACAGGTTTTGTTTTTTAGGAGGTAATGCAATTTAGAGGAGAAAAAATAAAATGTAATATCTTTGCAAATACGACATTTTAAAGGCAGATTTTTTTTCTAGAGTGCACATGAAAATGTGAGTTTACACCCCAAAATGGAGACCCCTGTTTGTCCCGTGCTCAGAAACATACCCGTTGTGGCACTAATATTATGTCCGTATGCACAACGGGGCCAAAGTGAAAGGAGCAGCCGGTGGCTTTCAGAACAGAGATTTTGCTTGAAGGTGATTTAGGCCCAGCTGCCAAAACGACAGTTGACCCCCCCCCCCCCCCCCCCCACACACACACAAATGACCCCATTTTGAAAACTTGACCCCTTAACAAATTCATCTAGGGGTGTACTTCATATTTTGAACCCACAGTATTTGAATGAATCGAAGCAAAGCAGGAGGAAAAAAATACGACTTCCATTTTTTCCAATTGTGTCATTTTAAAAACAGGGTTTTTTTGTACAGCACACATATCAATGAAGACTCTTCACCCCAAAATGGATCCCCCTGTTTGTCCCGTGTTCAGAAACATACCCATTGTGGCCCTAATCCGCTTACAGGACACATGGCTAGGCCTATAAGAGGAAAAACTTGTTGGATTTCAGGGCACAATTGAATAAATTCCGGGCCCCATTGCTCACTGGTGCAGAAAAAAAATTGACTCCATAAAAATAATGCACAGAACCTGGGTAAGGTCTGTGGTGGAGTGTTGCATCAGGGTTCAAATGCAGAGGCCTCCGGTAAGACGTTTCATGTCCTCTCACCGATCGCAGGGAAGTTGAAACTTCAACTTTTTTTTTTTTTTCACTTTTATTGTTATCGCCATCATCTATTGGATAACAACGATCACGAAACCAGGAACTGCTCACCGCAGCCCCTCATAACATCGCAAGGCTCTTTGGTAGCCAGGAGCAGGGAGACTTTAAATTTCCCGGGCAATCCTAGACTTTTGCGCATGCGTCCACCATCATGCTGACGGGTGCAGGCACCGAAGCTGGGAAAGGTCCACGGATGAAGAACCCATCGAGGCACAAATCTGGGGACCTTTGGTATGTAATTTCATCTGCCCTCACGGATACGATCCCTAAGGGGAGAAAAAACTTTAACTTTTTAACCTTTTTTTCTTTTTTTTTTTTTTTTTTAACACATCTTAACTTTACATGATCAGTGTTATCCGATGGATAACAGTGATCATGTGACTGGGAACCGCATACAGCGGCCACAGTCACATCTCCCTGCACTCGGCTATCTTTGACCGCCGGGTGCAGGGGATTTTAAATTTGCCAGGGTCTCTGGCCTTCTCTGCATGCGCGCCACATCAGCGCAGAAGCCCGTGGCAGGTGCAGATCACTGCGGGACATCACAAAAGATGGAGGTGAGTATTTTCAGCTGCCCTCATGGATCAAATCCATGAGGGCAGCTGAAGCTTTAACTTTTTTTTTTTTTTCCACTTAAAACGGTCCTCAGTGACATCTCATGTCTCCCGGCTACCTTCAGTAGCCAGGAGATTTCAAACTTGCTGTGACTCCCGGCCTTCTGCACATGCGAATTACGTAATGGCACCTGGTGCGCTTTCACGCAGAAGACCGGTGTCAGGTCCCACGGGACATCATGGAGCACGGGGGTGAGTAGTTTCAACTACCCTCAGCTGAAACTAACTTTTTTTTTCCCCACCGTTCCGTGATCGATCGCGTGACTGGGGGGGGGGGTCCATGACAGCTCCAGGTTGTTGGCTACCTCCGGGAACTGAAAGCATGGAGCTATCCCTTCCATAGCCCATGTGTCTTTACTCCCCAGACGAAGCATGTTTTTACGTCCCTGGGGATTAAAGCCCACTAGAGCGGGACGTAAAAAGACAATGGGGGTGGTCGTTAATTAGCTTAATTCTAGTGCATTTATGCATCTGCTTTATGGATGGACGTCCAGCTTGACTCCAGGTCTCCTGATTAAAACTTATATGATGCTTGGAGATTGGGTCAGGAGACCTGCAGTCAGTCCGGGACACCTCCATGCATTATGTGGCCAGCATATAGTCGTCTGTCACCGGCCTTGTACGGGGTCTGCTTCCACAAAACAAGCCCAGCTGCCCACAGATGCCACGTGCTGTGTGATAGCTGCACCTTGCAGGCCCTGCTGGTGTGGGGGGCCGTGACTGGGGGGGGGGTCCTGCAATACACTGAATACTTCTGCACTTTTTATTGCAGTGTTGTTTTCTTTTCCCTCAGAGCCCCGTCACCAGAGGGAAGCTGCAATGTTTAAGATCACTTGGCGCCCATTATAATCAGTGGAGGTTAAAGTCCTCTTTTGTTAACGAGGTTTTCTAGAGTTGAAGATATTTCACTACAAATACTCCGCACTTGTAGTAAATGTGCCGTTTTAATCACCGCATTTCATCTAGCATTAATTTTTAATGAACATACAATAGATATAAAATGAAGTGGCCGTACGAGGAATGACTAATATCCGCCTGGACTATGGCCTTAATTGGCACGGTGCATCACAGAGCTAATGCTTCAGCTGGGTTCACATCTTATAGACACAAACTCATTGGTATGGATTAGGCTACTCTCGCACCAGCGTTTTTTGCTGTGTATTACGCTCGTATTTCGCACTAAACTTCCATGTGTTTCAATCTTTTCTCTCACACTAGTGGTTTTGTGCCACATATATTGCATTATACAGCTAATGAATACATTTGAGAACCTTGCTATTAGAAGTGAAAAGAAAGAACAGAGACAAAAAATTCAGAAGGCAAGTAGAGGAGCAAGAGACACGGATCACAAACTAAAATGTTTGTACACAAATGCCCAGAGCATGGGAAACAAACAAGGAGAATTGGAGCTCCTAACACCGGAAGAGAAATATGATGTCAGAGACATCACAGAAACATGGTGGAATGATACACATGATTGGAATACAAGGCTTGAAGGATACAATTTATTTATAAGAAGCAGACCTAAAAAGGGGAGGAGGTATTGTGTTGTATGTTAGGAAAGCATCATCTCCACAGAGATTCAAGCTTCAGAGCATGGAAGTTCTGTAGAAACTGTTTGGGTGAGAATACAAGGAGAGGACAACAGAAGGGGCACCATTGTAGGCATTTACTATAGGCTGCCCTAACAAGCAGAAGATATGGAAGCACTCTTTGTACATCAGATGACCAAGCTCTCAAAAAAGCAAGACATTATGGGAGACTTTAACTATCCAGAAATTTGTTGGGAGTCTCTCTCGGGTTGAAGTAAGGAATCCAACAAATTCTTATCTGCTCTTGCTGACAACCTTATCTTCCAAAAGGCCAAAGAGAAAACAAGGGGATCTGCTATCTTGGACTGAATTCTTACCAACAGGGAGGAAATGGTTTAGGAAGTAAGGGTGGCTGGGTCTTTAGGAGGCAGAGATCTCGGGGGTCTCTGTGCCCGCACCGCCGGTCCTATCACCTGGGCTGTGGGGTGCGGCGCACGGGAGCCCCAGGCTTTGTGACCTTTCCTGGACGCCGGCTTTAGAAAAAACAAAATGTGGTTTTCTGTCGCTGCCTTCCAAAACCCATAACCTTTTTTACTTTTTCTTCTATGAAAATGTATGAGGGCTTGTTTGTGGGACGAGTTAGTTCCATTGGTACGATTTTTGGGGTATGTAAAAGTTTTTTGATCACTTTTCATTTTTTTTCTTTTCACGACCTTCGTGTCAGGTTTTACTGTATTACTTACATCTGTCGCCCACCATCAGGGCCTTAGGTTCTATCGGAGCATTTATTTATTTATTCATCTTTTATTTTCTTTGCTCTGTGGCACTCTAACTACTCGGACATGGACAATTTGTTCATTCAGACTAGTTAATAGGCACCAATGTCTTTGAAATCACTCTTTGCGTGGGTCGGCATGAGAGAGAGATGTTTTTGCTGTCTTTGGGAACCATCCGAGATATCTGGCATAAATTAGAGACCTTGATGGATGGATGGATGGAGATAGATAGATGGATCTAATATATATATATTTTTATTATTATAGTTGTTCTCCTTGCATCTGAGACCGATGTAAGTCATCCGTCTCTCTAGCTCTTTTTTCAAATATTAAAAATTGATGGTTGAAATTTTTCAACTTTGTTATATTTTTAGTGGGGGACCGAACTTTGCATTATTTTTTGCAGAACTTTAGAATGCAGATCAATTAGCTGCGCTTCTAACACGGAGCTGTACATCCTGATTGTTGGTGAAGCCATATACTATATGGTGCCAACAACTTGCCCTTCTCTTTATAATAAAAATTATTTATAAATAAACCACAGTCTTGGAGGACCTTTTTACGTTTAAACCTTAAGGCCTCATGTCCACGGGGAAAATCAGATCCGCTACGGATTCTACATGTAGAATCCGTAGCGGGTCCCTCCTGCCCCGCGGACATGAGCGCTGAAAATAACAATAAATGACAATAAACTCACCTCCCATCCGCTCCGTTTCTTCTCTTCGCGGCGGCGTCATCTTCTCTCGTCGCAGCCGGATCTTCATTCTTCGGCTCGGCGGATGTGCATCACGACGTCGGTGACGTGCCCCGCGCATGCGCCGGGCCGAAGCAAAATGATCCGGCCGCGACTGGGAGAAGATGGCGCGGCGCCGAAGAGAAGAACCGGAGCGGGTGAGTAAAAATATGATTTTTGTCTCCCGCGGATCCGGACGGCTTCCATAGGCTTCAATAGAAGCCCGCGGGAGCCGTCCCCGCGGGAGACACGCATGAAAATGGAGCATGGTCCAGATTTTTTCATGCTCCATTTTTTTTAAAATCACTTTTATTGACGATCCGCGGGTATTTATCTACCCACGGGTGGTCAATGCATCCCTGTGGGGTGCGGATCCGCGCGCGGGAGAAGAGTTAAAATCCGCTGCGGATTTTAATTCTTATTTTCCCCGTGGACATGAGGCCTTAGTGGCTCAGCTCCGTATCAAATCATTGTTGAAAACAAGCATTCTCTCACTCACTGTGTAAACATCAGGAATGTCTTCCGTTTTATTACAGAACACTCTCGCTCATAGTGTAAATATCAGGGAATTTATCCCGTCATGATATAGTATAAAACATTAGTTCCTGATGAGCTGTCCTGAATGAGTGACAGGGAAATGCATGAGCCGTTCTATACCAACATTGAGCTGCTATATATATATATATATATATATGAGTCATTTAAATATTGAGTTGCTCTAAATAGATCCCCTATATCTACTTTCTAGATCGATGAGCTGTTTGAGAAGCCTAACAGCCAATAAATTCGCTCTCACCAAGTGACTATCAAGGCAAGCACACTAACTTTACATCTAAAAGGTTTATCTGTGCTTCTGTCCCTGAAGAGTGAACTATAGTGTCATAGATAGTCTGACACTTTGAGACTACTACTCTGAACCTACTAATTAGGAGGTATCCACTGTAGTGGTGGTGCCACTAATTATTTTTTATTGGTCACTTGAGACTTCTCTCAATCTTATACTATCCACAAGGATCATGGTGTCACCTACCAGGGTTACGGTGTCCTTAAACTCTAGTGACCTCCCAGATTGTTTCGGTGTGTGGCTTTGCTTTTAATTCCCAGTCATTGTTACAAGGCTTGTATAAAGAGTCTGACTTTGGCTTGAAGGAATGCTGCCTTCCAATAGGTGGTGCTGTGGAGGTATTATTCCTTCGTCCTTATTTACATTTATCACAGTGACTGCCGAATGATAGATCTAGTATCTTTAGGCTGTCTGGTCTAACTTTATAACACCTATTAGTTAGCTTAGTTTACAACAAAATTGCGCCACAATTTGGCACAATTTTTCACACCCACAATGTCACATTTAGGCAATGCCCCTTTTTTATGGAGCCACACCTTTGTCAGACAAGTCATAAAAAGTCTTTAAATGGATTCTACAAGACTTCTATTATCAATTTACCTAACCTCAGCATAGGTCATTAATAGTTGATCAGTCGGGGGTCCACTGCTCAGGCTCCCAGCTAATCAGCTGATCCCCAGGCGTGTTGTCAGCGTGGACAGTGTTGGAAGCTGATAGTGATGTCGACATTGTAGGCACAGCCCCCATTAACCTCAGTGGAGCTGTGCCTGCAGTACCAAACTGGGCTGCTGTTCTACTGACAGTGCTATCTGATTCGTACACAGTTAGTGGTGCTGCTGGGAATCAGCTGTTTGACAGAGATCCCATGCAGCCTATCCCATGCCCATCACCTATTGTTACCCTAATCTGAGTGAGGATAGATCATCAATAATAAAGGTCCTGGTGATTAGAGATGAGCGAACGTGCTCGTTTAGAGCAATTACTCGATCGAGCATCGCTTTTTTTCGAGTAACTGCCTAATCGGGCAAAAAGATTTGGGGGGCGCGGGGGTGAGTGGGGGGTTGCGGGAGGGGGTAAGAGAGAGAGAGAGCTCCACTACGCCGCCCCACCGAATCTTTTCGCCCGAGTAGCCAGTTACTCGAAAAAAGCGATGCTCGATCGAGTAATTGTCCTAAACGAGCATATTCGCTCATCTCTACTGGTGATCTCATCATAAATGTGACGCAAACCACACAAGACAGTTTTCTGGCACAATGTGACCAGGAACGATAGTAAACCTGCCCCACTAGCAATCTCTGGGCAGATGTGATTACAGCAATCCCGAATGTTTATGTAGGTTTATTATCATTTTACTGCTTTTTCAAAATTAAACACGCCTTAAAATCTAATTTTCTGTCTCCCTACTCAAAGAATAACATTTGTATTTCTCTATTAAGAGTGTTGCATGAGTGGTTTTTTTTTTTTTTTTTTTTTTTCTTCAGAACTTGCTGTTTTTACTAGTAACATTTGGGGTATATATAACTTTTTGACCACTTCATTTGTCTGGGGGAGTCAGATGACCAAAATCAGTAGTTCTAGCATACTTAGTTATTTACTTTCTGGCATTCAGTGAAGGGGATGAATAATGTAAATATTTTGCAGTCTGAGTTGTTACAGATGCGGGATAGCAAATGTCATTTTTTGTTTTGTTTTTTTAAAGAGAAAAATAGCATAACAGAACATTTTTTTGGCTTCTTTTAGGGCGCCTGCACGAGAAGAAATTCCGCGGCGGCATTTCCCGCCTAACCATTGTCTGTGTATAGCATCCCTCACTCTTCACCTTGACATACTGTGCACATCTCCAGCCCCTTTACCTGTCCTGGTCTTCTGCTTACCCGTCCAGGTCTTTATTTTCTTCACTGTGGATGTGTGCAGAAGCGCCGGCCGGTGTGCCACCGCACATGCGCAGCTGAGTTGTTTGTTTTTGTTTTTTTTTAACTGCTTTCCAGCGGATCGGACAGCTTCCATTGGCTTCAGTGAAAGCTGCCTGTGCGGGATCCGCACTGAAATGGAGGATGCTGCGATCTGTTTTTTGGACCAAAAGGTCAGCAAATCAAATCTGCTTGCTTTGTTTCATTTGTGGACGCCCATGTTTCCCTATGGGTGGCTTAATTTGCGAATCTTCCGCAAATCAAACCCGTCCGTGGACCTTGGGCCAAAAAGAGAGAAAGAAAGAGAAAAAAGAAAAGGGGGTTCGGTGGGGGAGTTCCACAGATGCATATCAAAGGAATAAATTGGAAGGCTGCTATGAGGTACCACTAGTGGCGGCGGTTGTGTATTATAAAGCCTCCGTCTTGTATTGCTTTTTAGGGGAGAATACTTTGCATAACCTGATGTTTGATGAAAGTGTTTTTTTCCCCTACTCATTCATTACTGTATGAACCTATAGGTGACCATGGGATCTGTATGGTGGATCCATACACCACCATAACATAGCTATGTACATTGCAATTTAGGCTTCTTTCACGTGGTGTTTTCACCCCATCTGGGTATTCCCTCTCAGAGCTCTATGCTTGGTCATCCAGGTGGGGGCCTGCGATGGAGCACCCAAACGGGTGAAAACACCATGTGACTGTATCTTAGTCAGACTGAGGGCTTATTCACATGAACAATATTCTTGCGTGAGTTTTGTGCAGTGCGCACAAATATGAAATCAAATCACATGAGCGCCACCCCCCTGCCTTGTACTCTATCATCGGAATACCTTGTCCATTGTTTTCAATGGGACCTTAAAAGACATTGCATGGTGCTTGCTTTTAAGTCAATGAGAAACCTTAGCAATGCTATCGCGTACATGAGGATCACAATTTCACAGAAGCAATTTTTTTTTTCTTTATTTCATTTTTTTACATCAAAAACTCTTCATCGCTCTGAAAATCAAATGTTGGCAAGCGCAATATTGGGCGGAGTTTCTTAGCCTGATGTCGCACTCGCCTGTGTGAATGTAACCTAAGGGGCCCTCCACACGGGCTGGAATTAGGAAGCAGGATGCACCACAAACCGAGGTAAAACTCCTGCACTGAAATCTGCAATTGGACCTGTGGCTTTTGGTATGGAATTCGTCAGTTGTGGATTTGCCTGCATCCTGCGCCCTAATTCTAGTCCGTGTAATGGGTCCTTTAGAAGCCAGCAAGCTCTAAATACAGGTGTCTTCATTGCTAGGGACATCATCCATCAACCTAGTGCAACAGTCCTTCCTTTACACATTCCCTTCCCCATAAATACACTCCTGGCTTTGGTCAAAAATGGCAAAAGCTGTGAATTCCCCTTTCTAGATGCGTTTTGCTCCGGACTCTCCTTGTATTTTGTTACATAGCGGGTGATGAGTGGAATATTGTATTTAAATAGTGGGATTTGTTCAGCCAGGAATCTCTGTACCCATCATAAATCATTGGAATACGTAACCATTTACCAACCCTGTGCTACAGCCTGGATTAGATCGGATGAAGCAATGCTGCCCTGGCACAAATTTAGGTGACACAGTGCATTCTTCATTCATTGTTTTCATGTACTAATCCTGAGCAAGTCTTATTTTATCTTGTCTGTTGTATTTCCGTGTCAGTAAAGGCCGGCGCAGCTCGTTCACCGTGTGGAGCAGATATACACTTGAGGCAAACATAAAGCATAAACACTAGCCTACAGACTTCTATTACTTCTACTTTGAAGAGGCAAGTCTGCTCCGCTGCCCGCTGATGTCTGTTGTGCCATCGGCTTGTACTCGCCATAAAGTAACAGTTCTGCAGCATCTTTTTCTTAGATGTCTTCTTCTTCTTTCATTCCTTCTGGAAGGTTAGGAATAAACGGACGTATGAGCGTTACTTGTTAACGAGGTGTCTCTCTACACAGTCGGACATTGTACAACTATGGGGAATGGCAGAGCAAAGGCACAAGGCAGACTTATAATAAAAGATGGGGAATACAAATATATAGTACAATAGAAACGTCAGGAGAGCAGACGGGTCCTTCTTTTTAATCAAGAGATACAAGTTTTTGTACAATGCAGCACAGAAAGGGTCAGCAAAGGTGTGTGACCAAGTAAATTGCAGCAGTTTCACCATATTTATACCAGTCATGCTTTGTGGCAGCCTAGACATTTTTCAGCATGTTAAAGGGAACCTGTCGACAGACTATATTTCACTCTGAAACACTGCAGAGGACATACACTTTTTACAAGTGCCGGTCTTGGGGAGAAGCGGCCAGTGGGCAGCTCTTCTGGCTTCTCTTTGCCAAAGGCCACTTCTCCCCGATCCTGTGGCTCTTTCATTCTGCCCATGGTTGGGGAACATGAATCTGCTAACAGGTTTCTTTTCAGTAACCCATTTGCAAGAGCTTATGATTGATAGATGCTTAATTCTGTCTATGAAAACTTTGGCTCAACCTTTTTTTTTTTTAAGTTTTAGTGACCAAGTATCCAATGTTGTATTATAGCTTCCTTCTTTTTGGTTTTCTTTCTATGTTCAATGGATTTTTGCATGGGCCAGGCAGGTCTAACATTGTAATTTCTGATGTTTCTCCTACATACTTGTCCTACTTGGGTGCATTCAGTGTGTAAACAAAACATGATGATAATTAGTGCTTTTCTAAAATATACCTGAATCTGAGTTTTAATAGCTTGCAATAGGTTTTAATGCAGTTTAGAAACTATAGTTCTCTACAATGGTCCCACAAGTTAGGGCTCCATCAGGTCAACCTCAGAGATTCCGTTTGGAACTTCTGTTTCTGAATTCCATTTAAGAACGGGACAAAATAGTTCCGCAGTCTGTATGGTTTCCTTTTGTAAAATGCCAGTAGCCTGGCTGCAAACTGAACGGACCCCATTACAGCCGGTGTGGTCCGCTCAGCGCCGTTAGGATTCGTCATAAGACGGATCTGGTCGGCCAGGGGTTCTTATTTTGCTGCTTACCAAATGAAACATGATAATGGACCCCCTGAGAGCTGGTGTGAATGAGCCCTCACAGTGGCCTTGAATTACAATATTTTCAGCATACAATCTTTCCTGGGTTATTGCGCACTTTACATGGAACCCCACTGGCAGTCCAAATCTGTGACAAGTGCCCTTGGCTGGAAGATCCACCACGCGTGCCAATCGGCTGTCAGCTCTGGAAATCGGCGTTTGGTCAGTGAATGTGGTTCATTTTCTTTAGTCAGTTTGCATGCACTCCCATAGAGAACAGTGTGAGTGTGTGTGCACTGACAGAAGAGGAGCAGGGAGCTGGGTAAGTAAGTACACCCCCCGGATTCCACATTCCCTGTCCTATGAGTGCCATAACTTTATTTATGGTGCTTACAGAATATGACAGGTTCCCTTTTAAGTCTTGGAAAAACCCTCTTAACTATTAAAAGTCTTGCACCCTAGACAGTGGATTCGGGGGGAAAAGGAGGAATTTTCCAGCTTTTGTTTTATTATTAGAGAAATTACTTTTATCTTTTTTTGTCTGACCCCGAATATCTCCTCCCTGGTTTTATTTCAATCA
Organism: Eleutherodactylus coqui; assembly: GCF_035609145.1. Classification (NCBI taxonomy): domain Eukaryota; kingdom Metazoa; phylum Chordata; class Amphibia; order Anura; family Eleutherodactylidae; genus Eleutherodactylus; species Eleutherodactylus coqui. Next base: position 88,155,506 of record NC_089840.1, on the reverse strand, counting down.
GATCTGATTTGCTTTCAGCTCTTTTAAGGTGGCCACATATATTTGATGATCGCAGACAGAACTGATCATCCTCCTAATGTGTAATGGAGGTTTGCTAACTTTCTCAACAGTAAATATTGGGGAATAGAAGGATCAGGCATACTGAATTTCAATATGCCTAATCTTGCGCTCTCATGGAAAATCCATTGAAAACGCATGCATACTCTGACCTAAGTGTGCGTGTGTATTGGGAGGGGGGGGGGGCAGAAGGAACAGCTAACGGCTACATCATGTGTATGGCAACTTTTTATTTTACTGTTAGTAGACTACAGCCAATAGAAAAGAGGGCAGATTTGGGGGTGTAACACAGTGACCATGGGGACACTCAGGTTTAAGGCCTCATTCATACTTCAGATTTTTTATTTTTTTTTAATCCTTTCCTGTCCCATGACGTACATGGGATTCTCTTGAAATATTGAATATTTACAGCATGTAGATGGCGCAGGTTCAGAAGTAGAGCCTGCATCATCTGCAGCAGGAGCTGGCAGTGACTGACAGCTGAGGTCCTACTGTAATGGTGGGGATCGAAGAGAACACTGATCCCCGCTGTTTACTCCTTACATGCCACAATCAATGTTGATTGCAACATGTATGAATTAAGAGTGAAACAGAAGTAAGGAGCTTCTCATATGATGTTTTTGGCCCATCATGAAATTGTGGAAAGCAATGGGTTGCCTATCAGTGATCTCTTGGTCTGCTATAGCAAGTACTAGCAAGAAAACCAGATACACTATAGTACAGATGTACCGCAATATATTAGTGATCATAAGATCACAAGTTCAAATCCTTACAAGGACATAAGGTAAAAAGTGTGTGTGTGTGTGTGTGTGTGTGTGTGTGTGTGTGTGTGTGTGTGTGTGTGTGTGTGTGTGTGTGTGTGTAATATATATATATATCGCACCAAAAAAAGAAATTCTCTCCTTCAGCCAACATAAAAATCCTCATTGAGTCATTTACTTCTCGTTGTGTTTTAGATGCTCCCCGCTCACAGGAACGGGAAACACTGAATCAGAACTGATCGAGTCTCAGCGGTGATCTGCCTGTCTGAACGGGCTGCGCAAATGATGAGAACTGTGCATTTCTTGTTGTGTGTAGAAGGGCCATTAGTGGTATTTTATTGTTTACTCTCCACATGAAGTTGGATAAATTGCCTTCTCTTGAGCGCGACGTGTGTTTTTGTTTTTTGCCTAAAAAGTGGATTAAAAATACTGATTAAATACGGGTGTGAATAAGGGCTCCGTCACACGAGTGTTTTTTACCACGTATTGCGCGGTAACCAACTCTCAACAGCACCTCGCACGCATAGCATAAGTGGGTGCGCAAAACAGATCGCAGTGTACATATATTACATGCACGCCAAGATAGTGCATGTGGGGTTGTCGGCACGCGTTGTGTACCGCCGTGTGCTCCCTGTGTGACAGAGCCCTAGGGCTTTAGCGTTGCAGATGCAAAACTGTAAGATAAGGCGACTTGCAAACTTCTGCTGAAGATCCACTGGAGCAATAAAAATGGCTGCAGAAATCTTTAAATTATGGTATGAGAAACGTCTAAGGAGCCTTCCTGTAGCGCAGCCAGCAGGTTACGTGACCTCCATGATGAACATTCCTGGTACCGGCTCCGTGTAGGATTGGAATCTCACGTGTGGGAGGGAAGTTTATCACTTCTGTAATCTAGAGGCGCAGGAAATGGGAAGCAATCAGTTCAACAATAATACAAGCGCTAAATCTGTCTCACAGCGAACTGGGATGACACAAAGGGAAATCGGCAAGATATTCCTGAATGCAGTCCACAGCGCCAAACTAAAACGTTCAGCAGCTGAATTAAAAGACTATGGAAGTCATGCGTGTGAATGAGAATAGGATCGTAGTAAGTTTATTACAGATGTGATTTGGCTTGATTTTTGTACATATTATTATCTTGTGATTTAGGTCTTTTAGTACGCAGTTGAACATGCTGTTTTTTTCGGCAAAAAAGGCAGCAAAACGCGAATTTGGGTGAAAGTTGTTCCATATAGAGTCAGTCGCCGAGAGAAGAAATCGCTCATTTGTTGGTGTTGCTTAGTTTTTAGCCCCCCTAAAAGCCAAGAGACTGTCGGTCCGTCTAAATGGTTAAAAATTTCCCTTTTTAATGTTGCATTTTTTTTTTCTGTGACTTTTCTACAACAAATGTAAGGTCTTGTTCACACTAGCGCTAGTCATTTCTGGTTCTCTGTTTTTGTTTTTGTAGCAGAAAAACAGAAATCAAGCTGCATTAAATGTTTCCGTTTTTTGTTTGTTTTTTTTCCATTGATTTTCAATGGGTTTTCAAGAAAACCCAAAATGTTTCCATTTTGATTCTGTTCTGTTTCACTTCCATATTGAAAATAGAACAAATAGCGCAGACTGCTGTACTATTTGTTCTTTTTCAAAAACTGATATGAAATGGAAAGGTATCAAATTAAAAAAATTTAATTTTTTTTATGCTCCTTGAAATCAATGGAGGGAACAAAACAGAAACCTTTAATTCAATTTGATTTCCGTAACTTAAATACAAGCGACAGATACCGTATCCTTGCATTGTGGGTGAGGCCAGGATAAAGTGTGAGTAATGTGAAATAACTGTTGCCTGTTTGTTGGCGATGAGCCTCAGTCCCGTGCGTGAATCGGGTCCGTTGCAAGTGTTAGGAACATTTCATAAAGACTTGGTGGGCGCCACCATGTTTTCTCTAAAAACTGCCTATATTAAAAGCCCCTCTACTCACCCATTGTGTCCAGTCTGTGACCTCTTCCCCTGCATGGTTGTCATCTGGACAGGCAGGAACATCGCTATTAATCCCATGCTGTAGGAAATTCCTAAATAGAATATTATACAATAAAGACAATTGTCACTATATTTCAGAAGCCTAATCATGAAAGTGTTTACTTTATATCTGTATGAGATGAGCATGAACGCCGTTACTACAAATTGTTAGACATACTTTGATATAAATCATAATTACGCCTTTTAACTCCTATTTCTTCCTAGATGTTGCAGGTACGGTGTAAGGAGATTTCTCCTGAGGGATGATTAGTGTGGGTGTACATTCCAAGTGTCTTATAGAAGTGCATGCCCCAGCATGTTAGATGCCAGTTTGAAATATGACTTGTGAGAAAGTTGCTGAAAACGTGCATCAAGAAGCTTATGAGAGGAAACTTGTCGTTGGGTTCATGCTGCCTAAACTATAGCATGACCCCGGGACAGGTACACACAGTGCCCCCCATGTAAGTAGTGGTCTGAAGCCATGCGGCGTTTCAGGATAAACACACTTTTAAACTTTGACTCAAAACGGAGCTCTCACGTCAGAGGTGGGCCGTGTCGGCCGCTCCCCACCGAGGTCATGTAGACTGACCGCTCTCTCCCTCCTTGTGTATGAGCATGCTCTGGCGGGTTAGCACCGGCGTGACCCACGTCTTTGACTGGAGAACTCAAACTTTTAAAGTGTGTTTGGTCTAAAACGCTGTACCGCTTCAGAATAAAACATACACAGGAGCGCTGTGTAAACCTGTCCTGAGTTCATGCTGCCCGTGGTTTGGGCAACGTGAACCTGGTGATAGATTCCCTTTTTAAAGGGGCTGTTCTACTTTTAGCTGTTGGTGACTTATCCTCAGGCTAGCTAATCAATAGCAGATTGTGGGGGTACACTACCCAGGACCACCGGGGATCAGCTATTCCTATGGACTGGTATATTTTGTGAATGAAGCTGTTTTGCTGCCGGAAGCAGACAGCCCTGTACTTTGTGCCATGCTGCAAATCCCCGTTCATGTAATCTTTGGGGGTCCCAGCAGTTGGACCCCAGCAATCCTAAAAGTTGTTGTTGAGCCAACCTCTTTAATGGAAATAGTGTTTTTAAATCTATGGATAGCACAAATGCACTATTTCTTGGGAGTTTATTGATGTGGTGCACATCTGTACTCCTCTAACACTGGCTAATGGGGTACTTGTACCTCTCATGCCTAGAAGAATGAAATCCATACAGGTTCGTCTGATGGCATATAGGCCTTCTGTTGGCTTCCTAATGGTGTCTGCGAGGAACAGAGTTCCTTATAGAAGCAATGCTCCCATTGAAGAATGCCTCCATAATAAAGCATTGAATTTCATTTTTTTCCCCTCATAGCGTCCTTGGAAAAAACAACAACTTTTATGCCGCTGTGCAGTATCTGATGCCCCCAAAGATACGGTACTGGCCCATAGAACCCCTTCAGGTGCCATATTTGCTGTACATGCCAAAGTAGGCATTCAAACCATATAGATCTGTAATACAGGGAGCGGGCCTAGAGGTCAGTATATAGAAGTATGCCTTTGAATGAATCATAGTCCTAATAGTTTTAGCATCCAACTTTGACATAACTTTTTACAATTCAGTGCTGGTTCCTTTCTGGTTTCTGTCTTTTATGCAGAAAGCTGTGCAGGGATGTAGCATAGGCTTCAGTAGGTGAGATGGAGACCACTTTGGTCTCAGCCTAGTTTTCTGGCCATATTAGTCAATCGGCTTCCTCTTTTTGCTGCATAGTCAGATGTTACTCTTGACTGTAAATGCTGAGCGCAGAATACTTTATGTTCATTTCATGCCAGCTAGAGCTGGCATACATGTAAGTGCCTGCTAGTAGGGCGCTCACACCTCTTGTTTGCGTTGGTGATTAGTTTGTTACTGTGGAATGTCTGATTTTATTTGTACCTGTACCCTCTGTATTGAAAAGGGCTGCAGACTTTTTGGCGATGTATAAAGATTTTGATTTTTGTCAGACAAAATATCATTTAACTACAATTCTCTGAAGGAGCTTCTTTTAAATTATGTCATGTACTCTCAGATAACTTTATGATGACAAAACAATCCAATGCCTTGGGCCTCTCACAAGCGTGTGGGTGTATGCATTACGTGTGTTGTGTTCACGCAGGAATCTACAGCAAGTACACATTTACATGCATGCTTGCTGCATACATTCCATCCCATAGCCTATCTCTGTATGTATGCATGGGTAATATGCGCCATGATGGGGCATTCTGCATTCTTTTTAATATGCGCATATTTCATGTGGATCGTGTGAGCGGCAGAATGACCGTCTATGGGATATTAGTTCTGCGTATTCCTCACGCAAAAGCTGTACGCCTACTACGCAGTGAACATATGCTCATGTGAGTGAGCCCTTACTCAGAGGTGTAGCTATCGCATCAACAGTCCTGGGCCCATGTACATGGTGGGGCACAACAGGATCCCCAGGAGAACCATATAGTTCAACTCTCTGAGGCGGAACAGGAAGCCATAGGCTCTCTGCCCTGTGATTCTCTACCTTGTGGACCGCAGGCTGCTTCAAGGCCTACAGAACACCAGGACGCCGATGGTGGGTAATAATAGTGATGATATTATTTCTGAAGTATTGTATTTCAGATCACCTTGTCACACAGCAGGTACAGTAATAAGGGCAGATGGGAGAGCAACAGACACAGGATTGGGGGTATGTAGCGGGGTAGAGAGTTTGCGTTGAGATCAGTAATAGGTAGGGAGGGTGCTGGAAAAGGGAAGATCCATAAATGTCTGTTGCAAATCTTGCAAATTTATGTTGCTACTGGAAGAAGTCGTCATGGTGGCATGGGTCTGATGGAAAAGACATTAAAATAAGTGACTGATTTGAGAACTTCATCTGTGAGTCACTGGACTTCACTGTAATCATTCCTATGGTGCGCAAAGCTCCTGTGTAGAATTTGGTATCTACAACTATATAGCCATTGTATTACGGTTGTGATATTGGTTCTTGTCTAACCACTATGTTTAGGATGTAACTTTATAGTTGCAAATATGCACTACTTGTTTTGGAGGCCCATCCTGAATGTCAAGCTACGCCTCTAGCTTTACCCCCTTCCCTGGGCACAGAAGTTGACTGTACCTTTTAAGTAGCTGTCAGCTCCCAACTTCACCATAAACTCACGTACTCAACCGGAGTAACCACTTTTTGTTTTCATTGAAAGAGGGGAATAAGCTTGTGGCAGAAGCTTGTCTCCTGAAGAACAAAGCCACATGTGGACATCTAATGTGTAGCATTGCCACCCAAAAGAAGGATCATCTTCACATGATGACCCTATACTCCCACAGGTGTCTGGCAGCGGCTCATCCGCTTTTACCCATTGCAATAAACATATGCTCAGCCCAGCTTCATGTGCCTGCAAGTCGGGAGAAATAATTGTTGGCTGAATGAACATTCAGCTGATACGTATTTTTGTTTCTATGATGACCTTTCCCTGCTGTCTGGTGATCATACTAACATGTCTACTCTCTAGGCAGGCTATCCTAAAACATTGCAGTGCAATTTAAGGAGCATTTTGCCAGGTTTGCTTTCTCCATTTTCTTACTGTAATATTAAATAATGCACATTACTGACTGGACCCACATTGGGGTTTGTGAACGTTAGCGTTGTAATACTGTTGTACCACTTAAAACTTGGGGATGATGAATCAGGATTCTGGCTCTTGCATGCATTCCCCTGGCTTTCTGCCTAAGTTCCCAAGTGCAGACTTTCCCAGCCCGGAGCCTTAGCTGCACCAGCAGCATGACGTTCTACTCTGACTGTGAACATATTGCTTATTTCACTGACCATATGATGTTTCCATCTTAGTTTCTTAAAGTTTAGTTGGAAGAGACCTCCAGGGTCATCGAGTCCAACCCCCTGCTCAGTGCAGGATCAGTAAATCATCCCAGACCGATATTTGTCCAGCCTTTGTTTGAACTCTTCCATTGAAGGAGAACTCGCCACCCCCCGTGGTAACCTGTTCCACTCATTGATCACCCTCACTGTCAGAAAGTTTTTTTTTTTTTGTTTTTTTTTTTCTAATATCTAATCTGTGTCTCCACCCTTTCAGTTTCATCCCATTGCTTCTAGTCTTTCCTTGTACATATTAGAATAGGGCTGATCCCTCTGCACTGTAACAGCCCTTCAGATATTTGTAGACCGCTATTAGGTCTCCTCTCAGCCTTCTTTTTTGCAGGCTAAGCATTTCCAGATCCTTTAACATCCCTCATAGGACACAATTTGCAGACTGCTCACCATCTTGGTAACTCTTCTCTGAACTTGCTCCAGTTTATCTTTTTTTAAATTGAAGTGCCCAGAACTGGACACAATATTCCAGATGATGTCTGACCTAAGGGTGTCTTCACACTAGCGATAAAATCGCACGATGCAAGAGTAAGTGAGAACGCATAATTATGAAACCAATGATTTTCAATGGTTTCATTCCCATTTGCGATATTTTCACTCACGGGATGTTGCGTGGAAAAAAAAAATTACAGCATGTCCTATCTTTTGGCAATATCTCCCATTGTTTTCCATGGGGAAGGTGGCAGCACAAGGAAACGCACAAGAAAACGCCTCACATCCACGGGGCTTTCACATGATGGAAAATGCAATATTGGACCATGAATCACGGCTAGATATCGCCCTCGCCAGTGTGAAGGCACCCTTAGGAAGAGTTGAGGGGAACAATTGCCTCATGTGATCTTGACTCCATGCTTCCATTAATACATCCTAAAATTGTTTGCCTTTTTTGCTGCTGCTTCACACTGTTGACTCGTTTTCAGTCTGTAATCTATTAGTATACCCAAGTCTTTTTCACATGTTCTGCTGCTTAGCCCAATTCCTCCCGTTCTTTATGTGCTTTTTGTTTTCATTTTTCTTGCATTTCTCCCTGTTAAATACTATTCTGTTAGTTGCCACCCACTGTTCAAGCTTGTCTAGATATTTTTGAATCCTCTATCTTCTTTAGTGTTGGCTATCTTAACTAGATTTGTGTCATCAGCAAATGTAATCCGTTTCCCTTCAACATTTTTACAAATGATCTAGAGAAGGGAATTGAACAACACTGGGCCTAGGACAGAGCCTTGTGGTACCTCACTTGATACATTCTTCCACTTGAATGTGCAGCCATTTATAACCACTCTTTGAGTACAATTCACCTATCAGTTGCCTTGCTATATTTCGTCTTTTTTTCACTAAGGATGGTATGAGTTACTTTGTTAAATGCTTTACTAAATTCAAGATGCGCTATATCCTGATCAACCTATTCGGTGATTCTGTCATAGAAGGAAATTAGATTAGTCTGGCATGACTTGTTTGTTACAAACCCATGGTGGCTCTGGTAATTACTCCACTCTCATCCAAGTACTTGCATACACTCTGTTTAATAATTTGTTTAAAGATCTTTCCTGGTATAAAAGTCAGGCTCACAGGCCTGTAGTTTCCTGGGTCCACCTTCTTCCCTTTTTTTGAAGATAGGGACAACACTTGCCTTTCTCCCATCTCCTTGGACTACTCCAGTTGTCAAGGACTTTTCAAAGATTACGGCAAGAGGTTCAGCAATTACCTCCGCTGCTTCCTTTGGTACCCTAGGATATAATTCATCTGGATGTAGAGACTTGAATTAATGAGTTAGCTAATAGAGATGAGCGAGTGTACTCGGAAAAGCACTACTCGCTTGAGTAATTTGCTTTATCCGAGTATCGCTGTGCTCGTCCCTGAAGATTTGGGTGCCGGCACGGAGCGGGGAGCTGCAGGGGAGAGCGGGGAGGAATGGAGGGGAGATCTTTCTCTCCCTCTCTCCCGCCCGCTCTGCCCCGCTCCCCGCTGCGACTCACCTGTCAGCCGCAGCGGCACCCGAATCTTCAGGGACGAGCACAGCGATACTCGGATAAAGCAAATTACTCGAGCAAGTAGTGCTTTTCCGAGTACGCTCGCTCATCTCTATTAGCTAAGTGTTCCCTCACCATCTCTCTGCTTATAGATCAGTTGATGTTCCATCTACTTTCTGATAGAAAACAGATACAAAATAAGAGTTTAAAAGTTTGTCCTTCTCACAATCATTCTTAATCAATTTACCATATCATCCTGTAAACATCCTATAGCATATTTGCCTTTTTCTTTTGCTTTTGACATACCCCAAAAACCTTTTTTATTGCTTTTGGTCTATCTTGCAAGCTTTATTTTTTTTATTAGCTTCAGCTTTTCTGACACTTGCTTTACAATTTCGTACAATTTCCCTCCCACTTTACATTTGATAGATATATTTTGCTTTCTCTTTTAGCAAGTGTTTTAGGTTCTGTGTTCATCCATCCTGGTCTCTTGAACCCCTTAAGGACATGGCCTATTTTGGACGATTTTTGGCAGATTTTCATCTCCATTTTTCAAAAGCCATAACTTTTTTTATTTTTCCGTTGACTCGGCCGTATAAGGGCTCGTTTTTTACATCACGAACTGTAGTTTTTATTGGTGCCATTTTTGGGTACATAAGAGTATGTTGTACAACTTGTAAAAAATTTTTTAATGATAAACAGGGAGAGAAAATGCATCAATTCTGCCATTTTTTTTTTTGTACAGCGTTAATTATGCAGCATAAATGACACACTACATTTTTTTCTGCGGGCTGCTACGATTACAACAATGCCCAAATTTTTTTTTAGGTTTTCCACTTTTCCGCAATGAAAACCCTTTTTTTGGAAATTTTATTATTTTTTCTAAATCGTTGCATTCAAAGTCCTATAACTAACTTTTTTTTTCTCTTCCCATGGACAGAGCTCTGTGAGGGCTTATTTTTTGCGAGATGAGCTGTGGTTTTTATTGGTACCATTTTGGAGTACATACGGCTTTTTTGATAAAACGATGCAAAGCACCACCGCAAATGAGGTGTAAATTTGTTCCATTCTGTGGACCGGCATCCGCATTTGACAAACCCAGACAGATGCCAAGGCCCACTGAGCTTGGGGGGTGGGGGAAACACTCTGGGGTGGGAGGAATCCAGTCCTTATTCTTTGATATTAATTATCTCAGCATCCTAAAGATGTAGAAACCATTTGCTATGACAGCGCTGATGTTGGTGGTGCGATGGTGTTATTACACTGCCTACGTTGTACCACCCATCCTGGCTAGAAGTGGCCAAGGCTGAAGACAGAGGACGCCGTGGAAGTGTGATGGACCTGAATGAGTGTATCAATTTATTTGATGCCAGAGCACAGTGGGGACTTATTAATGACTAAGGGGGGACCAGAGGCCTATAAATGACTAAGGGGGTACAGCGGGGCCTATAAACTACTGTGACTCTGTAGCCCATGTCATATGTATGAGAGTTAATTTGTGTGCACTGGCCAGTTTTACCTCAAAGAAGATTCCAATGTATTCTTGAATACTGATGCACCCCATTTACAGCAGATTGACTTTATAGTTTATTTGTGCCTCCTGGATGTGATCAGTGAAATCTTGTGTCAACTGGTGAGCTGGGTTGCATGAAAAGCTCATGAATATGGTGGACTATTGCTGGTCCAGCAGATACGTACATATGGCTCAGCATGATTTGTCTATTTTTTTATAAGCCGATAGGGAGAACTAGGACTGATTTCCTTCCTTTGTACGTGCTAGTGAGCAGATACATATTAATTGAGGTAAAAACAAAAATCCTGCTATACACGCCTTTTAGTCTTGGCATACAATAGTAACTTTGCAAATATGCTATGAACATATTGAATGCAGTATATTATAGGCTTACTGCTTCCATTATATATTTGGGATCGGCCTACATTGGTTATCTGATAACATACTAACAATTGTTTCCCTTTTGTATGGCTGTCCTTCCCTTTCTCAGGCGCTGCTCTGTGCGGTGGTTGCAGTCTTCATTCGGTATCATATGATGGCACAGTACACTAAATCCGACCACTCAGCTCTAGTTAACATTTTTTTGCATCAGAACAATTCCCAGGCTGTCTGTAAGTTTTGCTGGAAAGTATTAGGAACTTGTTTTCTCAGAGGAAGTGGATCTATTTATAAGACTATAAACGCTAGAATAAAATAAAATCTTAATACAACACAATCGGAATTGCTGTTTTCTGTACAAGTAGATCTACAGACATTTTCCTATTTTGATACCTTTCAAAGAACCCATTGCACAAGACCGAGAAGAACTTCACAAGACGCTTTTATCGACATTTGTTGCTACGCTTTTTTTGCATTCCTGATATACAGTATTTGGGCTAAAAGCAGTTAGCTTCTTGGGGTGCTTTTACACAGGGCGATCTGTGGCGCAGAAGGCCGACAGGTCATCCCAGAAATAATCGTTCCTCTGCTTTTACACCACGAGGAAGCATCGCTGACTGAATGGAGGCAACTGGATCCAGATGGACACTGGCAAACCCAATTGACTTAAATGGAATTTGTTAGGGTTTCGTATTTTATAGCTGCAAGAATCTCACTACAGATCAGATCAGTAACTGGAAAGTATGACAAAAATCTGACAGAACCCCAAAAGCTACATTGAATGGCTTCTTTATTAGAGACCCCCCACCCCCATCTAGTAGCACTTTGGATCTCCTTTTTGGCCTTCAGACCTGCAGCAATTCGTTGTAGCGTCCATCCATAGGTATCGGAAGGCTCAGGGAGTGCCAAGAAAACATTCCCAACACGATTACTTCATCGGCCTAAACTGTCTAAGGCCTCCTTCCCACGAACGGATTTACGCCGTGTAAATCCGCGGCAAAAATCCGCTGCGTTGCCCCATGCTATTAGGTTCTATTGAACCTAATAGCACAATGCTCACGATGCGTAATTCCACCGCGGAATTACGCACCGTGAAATCTCCCATCCTCACCCGCAGCATGTTCTATTTGCCGCGCGTGTACGCGCTGACGGCTTCCATTGCAGTCAATGGAAGCCGTCCGTTCACGCTATCTCCCGCTGCAACCAGCGGAAGATAGCGTGAAAAAACGCTTCCCCGCCTATCGCCGCGTGTCATATGACGCGGCCGGCGCGTCACGTGACACGGCCGGCCGCGTCATGTGACGCGGTGGGCGTGTCACATGACGCGACGGCGGTGGGCGGGGAAGCGTCTTCACGCTATCTTCCGCTGGTAAGTATGGGGTCTCTGGGGGGCGCCGTGACGGGCTTCACTGCGGAATATTACGCGGCGGAGCCCGTCACGCTCGTGTGAAGCCGGCCTAAAACTGACAAGAAGGATTCGTTAATTCGTACTGCTGTTACCAAGTTCTGACACTTCCATCAGCACGGTACAACAGAAATCTGCATTCATCTGACCAAGTGATGTGTTTTCCACTGCTCGGTGATCTCATTTTTGCATTCTTTTGCTCACTGGAGTCTTGCCTATTTAATGGAGCTTGAACTGTTTTTTTTTTTTGCTGTTATAGCCCATTTGTGCTAAGGAATGATAAGTTGACCAGTGACCGCGCCTTGTTGGAAGTCGCTCAGATTGTTCCATTTTCTCTATTCTAATGTGCGTTCACATTGAGGCCGGTTTCACATCTGTGTCGGAAGTTCCTTCACAAATCTGGCTTAAAGTACCGGAAGAAAAAGTGCTGCAGAAGCCGGGCAACTGGATGTAAAGTGCGCGGACCCTATTATAGTCAATGGGGTCACTTTGGCTCTGTTTGGTTCTGTCCAGAGATGGACCTGTTTGGCTGCGGGAGTTCCCTTTTCCTGCTCCCGAAACACAGCAGGAAGGCAGATCCCCAACACATCAACACACTCCATCTCTCATCTCGCTCATTTTGTTTTTTTGTTTATTTATCCTTTGCGCTCTATGTGTAGTGCTGATGACACGGAATTAGGTCCTCTATGCAACGTTGATATACCTAAACATCCTGCTATGAATAGATCTTGCATTATCTAAGGGATAGCTTTCCCATTGAAAGTTCCCTATTTACGGTATATTCGGTACCTGAGAGCTTCAGTCTGAGGAAGTTAGGTTCCTTTATGCATATGGCCTTAGTTGAGATACTATTATTTGAATAAAGAGCCAGTGTTAGCCCTTACTCTGCCCGGTTCCTGCCAGAATATTCATATATCACCACAGCTGTGATTTGTCCTTCCAAGTCTTGATATCTGGAAGATAGGCTGGGTGAAACTAGTCCAAGTTAAAATTACAACTGTAGAGGACCTATCATACTACTCAGCTGTTAACACACATAAAAGCGCTTCTTTAAGAGTATGTAATTGGTGTGATTACACATAGGAAGTGTAATGAAGTGTCGCCAAATGATACACACGCGTCAAACCAATTTGACATCGAATCACTTGACATCTGATTATCTGAAATCTCTGAATTATCATATTCTTGATAATCACACTTTGAGTTATCAATATTAATTAACATAATTATCATACTTGCCTTTGGCAACAACTGGGAGATTTTTGCTAATCCACTTTGCTATTTTGCACTTAATAAGCAGAATATTTAGGATTTGATGACCCATTTCTATATGTCATAGACACGATGGATTAGTGCGCTTAACACCCTTGAGGTGAAAGGGGAATGTTCACCTCCCTCTTCGTAAATCCATCTGTGCTAACTCCAATTGATCTAAGTTGGTTTTCTAATAACCCCTAATGGATACTTTGGAGAAATCCACGGCATTTCATCACAGCTATTAGGTTCCATTGAACCTAATAGCTCAATGTACATGCTGCGGAATTCTGCAGTGTGAAATTACCCGCAACATGTCCTATTTGCCGCGGGTATACGCACGGACGGCTTCCATTGTAGTCAATGGAAGGCGCCCGTCATGCTATACTTTCGCTGTAGCACAGCGGAAGTATAGTGTGAATACGTGCCCCGCCCACCGCCAGCCGCGTCATATGGCTCTGCCGGCGGGTCATGTGACACAATCGGCACGTCATACGCTGTACTGCACATGCGCGCCGGTTCGTCATGCGGAACTTCGTGCAGCGGATCCGGGGGTAAGTATGGGGTCTTTGGGGGCACCGTGATGGACTCCGCTGCGGTATTCCACTTGCGGAGCCCGTCACGGCCGTGGGCATAAGGCCTTAGACTGATCAATGGAAAAATTTGCTTACTTCATTTTTAACTTTTTTTTTTTCTTCCGGGGTAACGTCCATACAGGAAAGCTCTACTTATAAAAGGGCTGGTGTCTCTGAAAAAGTGTCCTTTCAGTCTAGTGTGAAAAGTGACTTTCAAGGGTTTATGCAAATGGATATCCTATGCTGTGTTTTTTTTAATTTTTTTTTATTTTGTAGTAGTAGTTTTTTATTTTTCCCCCATTTTCTTTGGTTAGGTCATCAGTGTAAGATTGTTTAGTGGTGGCGAGTCTCAGAACCATTCAGGTTATAGAAAGGGCCATGTCTTCCGCAAGCGCTACATCCCATTCATTTTCCTACCAGGCACTTGAATGGGACTGAGCTGCTTTTACTTGTAATATTAGACACCGGCACAGCCACTACTAAAATCAGTAAAGCAGAGTCTGGTAAACCATGAAGGGGCCCCTTTGACTCGCTGCATCAACTAGTTGGACTTCCACCGATTTTTAGGATGGGCTAACAATCTTCTAGTCTTAGAAAACCTGTTTAAATGTGTTTTATGCCTTTAAACAAACCTTAAAATCTGTTTAAAAATAAGTTTAATGACAATAGTCTGCAAATGCCACTGCGATTAAAAGCCATTGAAAATTGAGGCAGTCTGATGATTTATCACCTTCTTGTTGCAGATGTTGCTGTAGTGGACATGAGCGATGTGGGAAGACAGCCCTCTCTTTTCTACCACCTTGGGGTACGAGAAAGTTTCGACATGGCAAATAACGTTATTATCTATCACGATACAGATCCCGATACATCATTATCCCTTAAGGTAAGTAACATCTCATCAGCATTATTTGGTCACATTTTAAGCCATATTTGAATCTACGTCCGGTATTTTATTTTTACAGAAAAAAAACTACAGCTTAAAAAATGATTTAAAAACCTTGGCAAAGTCATATCCCATTTGAACTCCACCTCTAAAGGGGTTGTCCCACGAAAAGAACTTCTCCCCTAATCATAGAATAGGGGATACGTATCTGTGGGGTTTGACAACTCAGAACCCCCTGGCTCGTGATCGATGGGGTCAGAGTATTCCTAAATGGAAGAGCAGTGGTCACACATACTCAATACCGCTCCATTCACGTTAACCAGGACTGCTGGAAATAGCCAAGAGCTTGTACTCGATCTCTTGCTGTCCTTCTGAAATGAATGGAGGGGTAGTGCACATGTGTGACCAGTACTTCATTACTCTGGGAAGACCTGGCATACCTGTTTTCGTGATTGGCGGGGGTCTCAGCAGTCAGACCCCACCAATGAGAAACTGTGGATAGAGGAAAAGTACTTCTAATGGGATAATCCCTTTAAAAAGTTTCATTCAAGACTAAATTCACATGTGAGTGCCATGGAAAGAAATGGGCAATGAGTTTCATGGGAACGCTCAAAGATAGAATGTGCTACGTTTTTGTTTTTTTTTTCCTTTTCCTCGCAATTGCAAATAAGTCCATTCAAAATAACGGATTTTCTTCTCGTGCACGTTTTTTGTCCGTGTACATAAGCCCTTAACGCTGTTACTAAGGTTTTGTAGTAACTAGAGATGAGCGAGTATACTCGCTAAAGGCAATTGCTCGAGCAAGCATTGCCTTTAGCGAGTATCTCCCCCGCTCGAGACTGCAGGTTCGGGTGCCGGCGCAGGGGAGCGGTGAGTAGCGGCTGTCAGCAGGAGGGAGCGGGGGGGAGAGAGAGATCTCCCCTCCATTCCTCCCCGCTCTCCCCCGCAGTTCCCTGCCCGCCGCCGGCACCCGAACCTGCAGTCTCGAGCGGGGGAGATACTCACTAAAGGCAATGCTCGCTCGAGCAATTGCCTTTAGCAAGTATACCCGCTCATCTATAGTAGTAACCAATTGAGTTGAGGAGTTTCTTTTTTTTTTTTTTTTTTATATTCTTTACTCATATAATGAAGAACAAGAGGATTACCATACTGATACAAATCTAAAAAATTATGAAAAAAGAAACCCTTCCCCCACCTATACTGGAGGAAAGGGAGAGAAAAACCAGTTTGTGGGGTACCACACCCAATGCATCCTTATCTGTTCTTACAGTGCAGAATTTTATTATTTTTCTAAATAAATAATTGTTTTTGTAAATTTCCTGTTACCGTTTGCACCCACTATGTTGTTGGGTGAATGCACGGCCTTCCATTTTCTTGTAATTTAATGATCTAGCTTCAAACCACATTCTAGCTAATGCTTCTTTATGGAGTTTGTGTTCTCTAAATCTTGTATGATGCCCAAAGCCCACACATGGGTTCATAAGGACGTGCACTCCAAAAGCACAATTCAGAGATTCTGTAATCTTTTTCTGGTATCTAAATATTTGACACAAAGCCAAAATAAATGGATCAAGTCAGCTCTTTCCTCTTTTACATATTGGACATACTGAAGACTAGCAGACTCCTATAGAATTGAAAAAAACACAGGCGTGCCATATAATCAATGAATTAAAAGAAACCTTGTGCAGCCCTCCAGGAAACGACATACATCCGACCTGATCACTTCTGACCAAACGTCTTCCTGAGTTTCCCCTTGGTCCTCCACTCATTTATCCTTACATTGTGTCTCAGCAGTTTGAATCCTTAACAACCCCTATATAGAATCTTAAAAAAAAAAATCCTTGATTTCTGTAAAGATTAAAAACTATTATTTACTGTATGTTGATCACATGTTCTAGTTGCATGAAGTTGCATTACACATACATCACACTCTTCTGGTAAGGAGAGAAAATCTTTCATTGCTTTTAATATTTGAAGGTTTTGGAGAGTAAAAACAAATTGTGGGAAGGGAATGGGTGGAAATAAAATAAAGAAAAAAAAGCAATGACTCAATTCCCTTCTCCTGTCCATCTACCTCAATCCCTGCAACTCTGGTCCCCAAAAGATACTGCAGCGGTCACATGCCGTTCATTGTTCATGTGTGACTTCTGCAGTTGCTCACTGGCTTCAGTGGTGAAACTGCAGTACTTTCTGGGGCAGAGTGGCAGGGATTGGGTCTGCTAAAGGCCCTTTTACACGCAACAATTATCGCACAAAAATCGGCCAAACAGCCGAAAACGAGCGATGTAGAAAAATGGAATGTGTCGGCAGCTATTTGCACAGCTGGGAGTGTGAATAAAGACACGCTGGGCTCTGCAAACTACTCCTGCAGATCCTTTTATATGCCACTAAATCTTTCGGTTATTTGAAATTAATTTTGCATGTAAAAGGGCCTTAAGCTAATTGAAGTGGTAAGAGGCTTTTTGGTTTGTTTGTTCTTCTTGGCCCATTTCCTGCCCAGAATCATATATTTCTTTTTTTGGAAAACCCCTTTTGATTTTACAAACGCCCCATGCTGAGCTGAGTGAATTTGCCATAAAGTCATTAGAGTAACGTCTGCTAAAAATGGGGCCATGCACTCGTATGTGATTGAACCCTAAATACTTTCAATCTGTTTTTAACAGCTGCATTGACTTTCCGTCTTCAAATTTGTAATCTATTGCTTTTATCTGAATTCTGTTTTCCTCTTCCAGGATATGGTGGCTCAGAAGAACACGGTGAGTAGGAAACCTTTTTTATTTTTCCAGATTTTTATGAAAGCGAAATAAATGTAATGTCTAATAGTATAAAATTATGACCCCCCCCCCCCCTTCCTATCCCCAAAAGGAGTTTTCCCAGAATTATAACTTATCTACAGGATAGGTAATCAGTGTATGTATTCGGTGAGCCTGGGACCCCTACTCTTATGGTTCAGTAGGATCAGGCACTTATCAGCTATCCAGTGGATAGATAAGCTGTCATTTCGGGACAATCCCGTTAAAAGGGTTTCCAGAATGACTGACATCCTTGCTTGTAGAAACCTGTCATAGGGCAGGAGAATACATCTGTAGACCAGAGGGTAAGTGAGTGGCGGAGCCTGACACCGCAATGGTCCTGCAAGGCTAAATGGTCCTGACAGGAATGAACAGTGTGATATTAGGCAAAGGCTCCAGTCTAGAGATGCATTGTCCTGTTGTAGGACATATTTTTGCAGGCTGCACACATTTGGCAGCCTGTGTTTTTCCTGGACAACTCCCTAAAGGAAGATATTTGCTCATCCAGTAGAGTTACTCTGCCTCACAGTTCCCTAATTAGGCCCATCAGTTTTAAATTGGCAGGCATATTACTCTGCAATACAGAAGTGTTGCAGTGTATTATACCAGCAGTCAGGAGATTGGATGTCCAAGACCTGTAGTAGCTGAGCTGAAAATGGTTACATTTAGAAAAAGTAGTTATGGCTCTCTGAATGAAAGGATGAAAAAATTGTGTCTTGAAGGCCAAAACTGACAACAAGGGGTTCAAAAAAATCATATCATTTTGCCTGAATACCGGAATTAAATGAATTTGCTCATCTTATAAAGTGATAACCTATTGCTAGAATGTATCAGTGCAATTATTACAGATAAAGGTCCAGAGGCAATTCCTAAATATGTTACTGCAAACTACCACCTTATTAAAGGTAAAATGTATTCATATTAAAGTATAACGTTTAATAAAGGCGGTAGGCTGCAATGACGCATATTGCTAGAATACACCATTTTTCACTTTGTGGGTTATGGCCGCTGGGACCACCACCAGTTCTGGGAAAGGAGACTGAGTGTTGATTCAGCACTTTGTCCCTTTTACTGTTTCTCCCTGCGTAGCACCTTCATCGGCCAACTACTGTGCAACTGCAGCGCAGCCCTGGGCAACGGTATAGAGCTGCTCAGGGCACTGAGTCTCTGTACTCTCCACGTCGGTGAGTCTCACCCAATCACTAAGTAATGGCAGAAGATGGAAATAACCTTTTCTTGCTCTGTGTAAATCTTTTTCTTCTTGCATATATGGATGTAATAGATTAGTTGAATAAATACAAAATCAACAGAGCAAGTGATGAGGGAAGAGCGCCAGCAAAGTGTACTGAGTTCATCCACGAAAATACCATCTCCATCGCCTGAAAAAACTCTATTACGCACCCTATATTACAGGAACAAGCTTATAAAATTGTGTACCAGACGAATTATGTGCATTTTTCCAATTCTTATGTTTTTCAATAATTAAAATATTTTCTAAGGTGGAAAAGGTGTTTTTTTGGGTTTTTTTTTAAACCTAGGCTATTTTGTTTACTTAAAAAAAACCAAAAAACATTTTATTTGCCTTTTGTTGTTTTCACATTTCTCATCTTTTTGTCCCACTAGCAGACCTGACCCAGCGATCTTTTGGCTACATAATAAATTGCGGCACGGCAATACATACTGTATTAAGCCTGTGACTGTTAGGCTCTGTGCACACTTCCATCCGTGTTTTGTGTCATGTTTTTTTTGTCATGAATGCAGGAAAGTTAGTGTGCTGTGCTATTGTTTTCTGGTAAAATGATGGAAAATATGACTGAAATAGGTTGACCTCATTACAATCAATGGGCCATGTCAGGGTCTGCTGGTTTCCATAACTTTTGACAGATGTAGTAAGCCTTCTTTTTTTATTGACTTGTCTTTTTCATAGCGGAACAGAAGAATAAAAATGTGAACCGAGCCATACACTGAGGCAGCCTATTAAGTCTTGCCATAGGCAAAGCTTACATGACACACTTTGAGGCCATTGTCGGGTCCCTGGCTGCCATGGCAATTTTTCTGTACCCGCGATTCCACCAATGGGCTTGCAGAGTAGGTCCGCCATTATGATACCTTGTATTTTGTGGCATGAGTTGCAGCTTTTATTGAAGTTGTTCTAGGTTAGATATAATGTATTCAATAAGTTTTATTTTTCTTGTCAGGAAAACAGCAATTCTCCATTGTTTTTATTTACACACATATAGCACGTATTCCACAGCACCATACAGTTATCACTAGAGATGAGCGAGTATACTCGCTAAGGCACATTACTCGAGCGAGTAGTGCCTTAGCCGAGTATCTCCCCGCTCGTCTCTAAAGATTCGGGGGCCGGCGGGGGAGAGCGGAGAGGAACGGAGGGGAGATCTCTCTCTCCCCCCCGGCTCCCTGCCGCAACTCCCCTGCCGCAACTCACCTGTCACCCGCGCCGACACCCGAATCTTTAGAGCCGAGTGGGGAGATACTCGGCTAAGGCACTACTCGCTCAAGTAATGTGCCTTAGCGAGTATACTCGCTCATCTCTAGTTATCACCTATATTGGTTCCTGTCCCCATTATGGCCCACAATCTAAATTCACTTTTTGGTAAATCTTTGAGGTGTGGGAAGAAACCAGAGTACGTATTAGGCGGAAGCCTATGCAAACACGAGAAGAACATACAAACTTCACGCAGATGTTGTTCTTGGCCAGGATCTAGGACCTTAACTCTGCAAGGCAGTTTTTACAGTGGTATAAGGCTGGGTTCACACTTGACTGAAATCCAGCAAGATTTCCGCGGGAGAAATGCAGCTTCAAAACCTGCGTCTGCCATGGAAACAGGGAAAGAATTGACGTGCCGCATCTTTGAATTCAGCGTGGCTTGGCCGCAGTGTGTGGACGAGACTTTTGCAAATCTGGTCCACTTTACTGGCTAATCCCGGGATTAGAGCCGCGGGCGGAATGTCCGTGCATCTCTGCTGTGGCCATCTCTTCCCGTAGAGAGGAAAAAAAAGAATTGACACGCCACATCTTTGTTTTCCACGCGGCATGTCCGTTTCAGTCTGCAGAATCTCGTCCACTTTGCTGGCTCATCGCGGGATTAGGAGCCGCGGGCGGAATTGCTGTGCAGACATCTCCGGCAATTCTGTCCCATGTGAACCCAGCCTAAGGCTTCTTTTTTGCACCTTGACATTACATTGGTGCCATTTTACTCTTTAATTGGTTTTTGGAGGGGAGATTAATAAAATGGACAGCTATTTTGACCTTAGTTTGTTTTTTTTTGTCTACAATGTGGAATAAATAAGTTAACTGTTACAGGACAGATTGTTACAAATAGAGCAATACTAATATTTTTTAGTTTTTTTTGTTTTTCAATTCTGTAAAGAGGAAAAAGAAAATGTAAATCCTTTTTGTCACCGGTCTCATTAGCACAGTAACATGTCGCTTTCTAATGTGGATCTGTGTTGCATTGTGTAGGAAATTCCGCCTGCAGATTTTTTCTATTCACAAGGCTGAATTCGCAGCAGATTATTCAGCAGAAATTCATGGCTTAGCTTCATATTTCTGCCCCTACACCTTATTGATTGCTGCAGCTCCATGCATGGATCTGACCAGTTATGCCAGGCACAGCAATTCACGGGGGTGCAAGGATGGCAAAAAAACTCTGGACCAAAATTGCGTGAAAAGTGGGTAATAATGCTACAACAAAAAATGCCTTTTTGCAGTGTTTTATAACTCCCTATCGACCTACAGCTAAGGCCTGAAAACTGTGTGTTTTTTTTTGGGGGGGGGGGGGGTTGGGTTTTAAAAAAAAAGTAGAAAAATGCAATGAAAATACTTCAAAACAAGATTCTGTTTTTCTTTAAGGTTGTATGTGAGAAACCACCCCAACTGCTGCACCTCTGTATGCATACAAGGAAGATTTGCAACAGCATCATAATTTCATGCTTGATGCGTAATAGCGGGTCGTTTGTGAATAGAAGCTGTGCATTTGAACCTAGGCCAAATCTAACATTCATGAATCGTGGCCAAGGCAGAGTGATTTGTAGATTTTTATTTTCCCACATCAAATTGCATTTCATCTCCTATCAGGGAAATGGTTTAATTGGGAAGATCTTGCAGCTTACAAAATGAAAAAATCCACTACTAGTCAAAAGTTTTAGAGAGCCTCAATTTTTCCAGTTATTTTTTACCTTAACACAGTTCAAGTCTAGCAAATTATGTAAAATGGTTCAAAGGTTCAAAAGTAAGTTAAGGACATAAAAATATGAAGTTCTAACCTAAAACACAATAGTCTAAATTTAACCAAAGGGCTTTGGTCAGGGAACACATCAAGGATAGCTAGCTGCTCTGCAGCACAAAAGCAAATTATGGTTTTAAATGGGGTGCAAACTATTTCTACAGGTGTCTCAATTTTTGTAGATTACTTTCAAACCCTCTGATTCTATACAACCAGTGTTGGAACAGACTGCATTACAACACCCTGTAGGACAGGATTTGGATAGCTTTGCTCTTCGGAACAGAACTCATTGCTATCATGATGGCAGGAAAAAGGCAATTAACCAAAAATGACAGACAATCAAAACCCTTAGAAGTGTAGGTCTTTCCTACAGAGAAAATGCCAAGAAAACCAAGGTGGCATCAGTACAGTTTTCTGCATCATCAAAGGCACCTGGAAACTGGAGGAAACGAACAGGATGAGGTCTGGCAGACCAAAGGCTACTACAAAATCACATGACAAGTAAAAAATTTGTGTGACTGGTGTGCACAGCTTAAGGCACCAAAAATAAGTTTCCATTTCAACTATGAAGAGAAGACTACTAACTGCAGGTTTGGCAGGTAGAGTATCAGAAAAAAAAGATTGCAAAATAAAAAAAAAACTTGCCTGGGAGAAGCAGCCCCTCCAGTGGACTACTGAAGAGTGGGAAAAGGTATTGTCGACTGATTAATAGAGATGAGCGAGCACCAAAATGCTCGGGTGCTCTTTACTCGAGTCGAACTTCCCAAGATGCTCGAGGGTTCGTTTCGAGTAATGAACCCCATTGAAGTCAATGGGCGACCCGAGCATTTTTGTATATTGCCGATGCTCGCTAAGGTTTCCATTTGTGAAAATCTGGGAAATTCAAGAAAGTGATGGGAACGACACAGAAACGGATAGGGCAGGCGAGGGGCTACATGTTGGGCTGCATCTCAAGTTCCCAGGTCCCACTATTCGGCAAGAGTGCCCCCCCCCCCCCCCCCCAACAATTTTTACTTCTGAAAAACCCTCATTAGCAAGGCATACCTTAGCTAAGCACCACACTACCTCCAACAAAGCACAATCACTGCCTGCATGACACTCCGCTGCCACTTCTCCTGGGTAACATGCTGCCCAACTGCCCATTTCAGTAATAGTGGATACATGGGAATACGGACACATCAGATGATTTTTCTTTGCTTTATTCTTTCCTTATGCTCATACAATCAGGTACATGATACAAACAAGAACGCGTTTCGGCGCAATTCCTTGTTCACCTCAGTTCAGTAATAGTAGCGGTCAAGACAGGCCCCAGTAACAATTCCAAAGCAGCAGTATAGGGGTGAGCACAGTATTAGTTCCATTTCAGTAGTAGTAGCAGTCTAGACAGGCCCCAGTAACATATCACTAGCAGCAGTATAGGGTATAATTTTTTAAAATGGTGAGGTGAAAAACCAGACAGACACCGTATGCAGCGTATATATGTATACTCTTTCCCTCTGGCGGGATGATGGCGATCATGTAACGGACACAGCATAGCCAGGAAACAATTATGCGCAAGCCTGCTGTAACGCTTAGCTGGGTAATAATGAGCGACTACTACCCCCAGCAGACACGCAGTAAACTGAAGACGGTCACAGGCAGCCCAAATATAGTATTTTTTTCCAATTTTTGGGAAAAAGCCCACTGCCTATATAGCCTGTATATGGATTTCCCTGTTGGAGGATGACTGTGGTTATTGAAAGCACAGTGCAGCCAGAAAAAATTATGCGCAAGGCTGCAGTAACACCTAGCTGGGTAATAGTGAGCGACTACTACCCCCAGCAGACACGCAGTAAACTGAACATGGTCACAGGCAGCCCAAAGATTTTTTTTTTCAAATTTTTTTAAAAAGCCCACTGCCTATATAGCCAGTATATCTCTTTCCCTGTACCACTGTCCCTGCCTCACCAGTACTGCTCCTATACTCAGTAAAATGACTGCAGACTGAGGACGCTATGGTCTGCACGCCCGATATACAAAAAAAAAATTAAAAATGTGCAAAACTGCTAAAAGCAGCCTCAACAGTACTGCACACGGTCAGATGTGGCCCTAAGAACGACCGTTGGGGTTCTTGAAGACGAAGATAACAGCCTAACACTCTCCCTATAGCAGCTACAGCAGGACGGCACTTTCCCTAATGTCTCTCAGCGTGCATCTGTGGCGAGCCGCGCCCGGCCCCAGTTTATATACTGGGGTGGCACCTGATCTCCCCAGCCACTCACTGCAGGGGGGTGGGATAGGGCTGGAACTTCACAGGAGGAAGTTGTAATGCCTTCCCTGTGTTTCTATTGGCCAGAAAATGGCGCAAACTTTTCTGGGAAGAAAATGGAAGTGACTCAAACACCGCGTGGTGCTCGTCTCGAGTAACGAGCATCTCGAGTACCCTAATACTCGAACGAGCATCAAGCTCGGACGAGTACGCTCGCTCATCTCTACTGATTAATCAAAATTTAACCTCTTTGGTACATCACACAGGATTTTTTATGACCGAGTAGGTGAAAGGATCTTTCCTGAGTGTGCGACAGCTACTGTCAAACTTGGAGGAGGAAATGTGGTGATCTGGGGTTCTTTTGTTGGATCCAGAGTCTACAACTTTCACAAGGTGACTGGCACATTGGACAAAAATGACTACCATGCAATACCCTCTGTTGTACATTTAGTTGGTCAGGGGTAATATTAGACAATGATCTAAAACCTACATCTAGGTTATGTCAGAACTACTTAAGACAAGAAGAAGTTATTGATTGGCTTGAGGTCTAGGGAATTTGGAAGCCAAGTCAACACCTTTTTGAATTCTCATGTTCCTCAAAACGTTCCTGAAAATTTTTTGCAGGGTGCGATGTCCTGCTAGAAGAAGTTGCTGATATTAGGAAATATTGTTACCATAAAGGTGAGTAATGGGCCTACACTCATATTTAGTTGGGTGATACATGTCAAAGTAATCAGTGAGAACCTTCTAATTACAAGCCCCGGCAACTACATGAGTTGGAGGCATCTGCTTCCGCTCCATAACCTGTGTTGTGCCGCTGACAGTGGGCGCCTGCTCAACCGGTTTCTTGAGCGGTGGATCCCAAACAATCAACTATCGATGATCTATTCTGAGGATACATATTTGCCTGGAAACCCCATTTAAATAAATGAAAAGAAGCTCTTGCATTTCAGGGATATGTGTAAACATCTACAATATATTACCTTGATTCAATCATTGAGGGACTTTTTTCTTGTGATACATTGCATATATGAGCTATCTCTTGGCTTTATCCATATATATGTGTACCTTTTCTGTGTGGTTGCCTAATGAACTCTCCTTTTTAGAAAAAAAAAAGCAAGCAGGACTTAGCTGGTTTCGAGACTCCCATGGGGTGTCCTATGCTCTTCTAATAAGGGAAGTAACAAATCATTATCCAGGCTATATCATTAGGTTCTCTTGTGAAGAATGTATGCATGAAAGACTGCTTGGGAGGCAGTTGTATAGGTCACTGCACTCCCCCAGACCAAGTAATTACATCTGATTGATTGTTGAGTGCTTAACATGAATACCGAAGCTCATAAATCAGGCCGTTTAATGTCTATCAAGCATATGGTTGACAGCATGATCTTAGTGTGGTCATTTTTGTTTCATGTAATTAAACTGTATGTTCAGCATTGTGGAACCTCCGTATAATGGCAGTTCTCCTATTACGTTGGGTTTCGTTAGTTCCAAACTTAGAACTACTAGCATTTGTCACCCGGTGAGCCACTGTGGTATTAAAAAGGTTATCGAATGGTCTGTAACCACCAATAAGGTTGCCGGTGTCCTTTTTCTGAATGAGAGCTGGTACTGGATTGGTTGCTATGACCAATTCCACAATTTAACGTTTTCTACACTATTGCAAATTGTAACAGAGTAATTTGTGGGCGATTTAGTTATAGATGATAATATTGATAGTAACAGTTCTCTTTAGGTATGTATTGGTGGGGAGTTACAATAATCATTCTAATTATATAGAATTAGCAGGCTGCTTGCCGAAAGTACAAAAATCTGCATCTGTGGTTGGCCTATGTGTCTGCTGGATTGGCAGGGATAGTATCACAGTTGGGTATATTGGACTATTTAAGTGGTTTGTCTTTATCCCCTTCACTTCCAAGCCAGTTACCTTTTTTATTTTACTGTAATTTTCTTTTCATCCCCACCTTCAAACACAGTTTTGTTTTTTTTTCCCTTATCAAGAAACCATTAACCATATCAGGTCTTGCTTTTTTTTTCGTGAAATATGTCTTATTTTTTAAAAGGTACCATATAATATACTGTAAAACTTTGCAGAGTTTTCTTTTTGCAGTGTTCATGGTACAGTAAAAATTAGTTGTTAGGCCTCCCGCCCACGAATGGATATTTGCTGCAGAATGCACTGCGAGTGTCTATGCTGCCCATAGCATGTTATGGGAAATCGATTCCTCATACTTACGGAAACCAATTGCCACCCGCGGCCATTTCAGAATATCAAATCTAGAATCGCCACGGATTACGCATCATCTCCTAGCAAAGACAGGGGAAATCTGTACTACATATGAGCGACAGTTGGCCCATCCACAGTACAGAAAAAGAAAAAAAGTGCTGCAGTCAGGGCCGGATTCCACTGTCGAAATATGGACCTGCCGTGTGTGCAGGAGGCCTTAATCTCATCCTACAGGTCAGTATGAAAGCAAAAAATATTAAATGAAAGATTGGTTTTAGATTTTGCTATTTATTTTTTTTAAAATAAAAATTGCTGTTCTATTGCAAGACCTATAACTTACTTTGTCCGTAGATGGGGCTCTATGAGGGCTTAATTTTTATTGGAAGGGCTGTATTAGTACCATTTTGGGGTACATGTGTCTTTTCAATCCCTTTTTTTTGTATTCAATTTTTTTTATTTTATCTTTTTTTTGAGAAGCGGGGTGACAGAAGCTATTCTGGCATTGTGTAACTTTTTAAAAAAAATTTTTTTTATGGCATTAAAGGACCAGGATAAATAATGCAATATTTTAAGTTTGGACTTTTATGGATGTGTTGATACCAGTGTTATATGTATAGAGTATCCCAGTTAATGTTGTTGCAACAAAAAACATTTAGCACCTCCAACAAAAAAATTAAATGTGCAAGCGCACATACGCCATGGCTGTGACAATACAGTAAAAGCAAAAACACGTGGCAACAGCATGCAGACATTTACTAACGGAATAGAAATGCATAACTGTTCTATAATAACCACGTGAAAATGGAAGGTTCTTAGCGGATATTTTGATCAAAATGTGCGCCCATCTTCCACATCCAGGTGATAGTTTACTTTTGGACGGGTTCTTAATTTAAGACATCGCTTTGTGTGTGAGCCTCCATGCCCAAAGAAGTTTTTGTCAGAGTTAGGAACTCGTCCAAAAGCAAATGGTCACTTGGACATGATGGGAGGGCCACATGTTTTCATTGAAATATACAAATAAGGGAGATGGAACAAATAAGGGAGATGGAACAATACCTCTGCAGCGCCACCTATTGGAAAGCAGCATTCCTGCAAGTCAATGTCAGACTCTTTTATGCAAGCCTTGTAACAATGACTGCATATTGAAGACCAAGCCAGAATCCATACATAGATAGCTGTTTTGGGAGGGGGGGTGTTGCCCTTCATCAGTGTGCAGTAGGTGTCTGGCTTGGCTAGTGAGAAGCCTGTGATGTAGGTCAGGAACGCTATCCGTTCTCCTTAGGGAGAGCACCAAAAGGTGAGTGAGTGAGGAGGCCTATCAGGCAATTTATGCTCTTCTGGGTAATATGCAAATAAGGGAGATGGAAAAATACTTCTGCAATGCCACCTATTGGAAGGCAGCATTCCTGCAAGTCAATGTTACTCTTTATACAAGGCTTGTATAAAGAGTCTAACATATTGAGGGGCGAACACCCCAAAACAGCTGTCTGTATATGGATTCTGGCTTGGCTTTCAATTCCCAATCATTGTTACAAGGCTTGTATAAAGAGTCTAGCATTGACTTACGGGAATGCTGCCTTCCAATAGGTGGCGCTGCAGAGGTATTGTTCCAACTCCTCTATCTGCATATTACCCAGAGTAGCATGAATGGCCTTATAAGTCTCCTCACTCACTTTCTAGGTGCTCTCCCTAAGGAGAAAAGATGGCGTTCTTGATTAGCAATGCTGATGTGTAATGCTAGGAAACTGGAAAACGGGGTCAAAACTAAGCTTAAAATATGGTTTTATTTGGAATTGCATGACATAAGTGCAGGAAGTTCTCAATTACTTGTCTTGCTGCTGTAGTACAAAGCTGTATGCGAAGGATGCATTGGCGTTTGGCATCAATTGTTCAACTCTGCATAGACTTGTATGGGAGTGCGTGCACCCCAATCTGAAAAGAGCCTGATTTTTGTGCAACGTGTGAACTTAAGCGGGTGACAGCGCGGGTTAGGGAGAGCGGGTTGGGAATAAAAAAAATTACATCCCGTAGCTCTCCGTCACCTCTCCTAACAGCATCATAACATAATTAATGGTGCTGTGGGGAGATGACAAGTTCCCTTTAAAGATTATTTGCAGAGTGAATTAGCTGTGTTTTCAGGTCACTCGCATGCCTCATTACAGTGCTGTATCTTGTCTATAGTATTTTTGAGTAATCAGATGGTTATTTTAGGTCCAGAGAGGCCTTGAGGATAAATATAGGAAATGTTCCACATATGAAGGCAGCAACATGAGTAAAAACTAATTGACTGCCAAACGTAGCACGTGTTTGCACAGAGCAGTATTGTATGCTTGACTTTACACTTAGTATGCTGTATCTGTTACTAGCTATGACCGTGTGTTTGTTTATACTTAATCCATCCTGGAATGAAATGATGAATCAACAACAAGCTATGGTAACAGTAATGATCTAATAGATTTTACAAACTGGTTCAGATCCCTTCCGCATATTTTTTGTTTCTGCATTTTCAACAAGTATTCTAAAATAAAACTAGTATTGCTTATTCACCCATTTGTTGCTGTTTGCACCCTGTTTCATGTTTTAGAAATTCTGATTTTCTGCTGCTCTGTTGTCTGCAATCCACTCTCAGGCAGGGGGCATATAGCAAGCCTAGCATTCTGCCAGTAGTTCACTGTGCTGTACTTCCTTTTCCTCACTTCCTATGCTTCATTACTGTCTTTGCTCCAATCAACAGGGAGGTAGTGTCTGTATGCCCGCCCTTCTATTTTCTCAGGACGAATCTGGCATTCAGAGACATTCTAGCCAAATGGTTAATAAGTGCAATATAATGTGTACATTTACTTACACACACACACACACACACACACTGTAACAGCAGGAGAGGCACAGATTGTGGAGATTGCAGACACTGGCTTATTTATCAATAAACGTGTAATTTGTGATGTTTTTATATTAGTTTCCAACAGGTGCAATCTTCGCCATATTTATGAAAGAGGTGAACACTGGTTATAAATATGGTGAATATTTAAAAATGCCATAAACCTAGTAGATTCACAAAATTTTTTCAAAATTCACCAAATTTTGGCATAGCTTACGGAAGGACATGCAGGCCAGGAAACGGTAAAATAGAGGAGGCATAAGAAGCTGAGATTGCACCACAGTAGATGCACCAAAAGTCACATAGATGCACCAAAATGGGAATTTGTTTGACCTTGCCCAAAATTTTCCTCGAGTGCGTGCTTATGTTGTTTTTACACTGAGCATCTGGATTCGCAGCCATATAAACAATGTTATCTCACTAATTAAAAATGTTTAAAGAGTTTATAAAAACAAGAGCAATCGAAAGCCTGGTTTAGATGCAACGATTATCCCTCAAAAGATGTCTTTTGAGTGATAATCGTTGTGTGCCTTTACAGCGCAAGGTGATCGCTCAAACATTGAGTGATCACTTTGTGCTCCGAGTGGGGTATGCAGAAGACAAGCGGGGCTGCTTGTCTTCTGCATCCAGCTATTCTCTGCTCGTAGTGCCCCGGTGATATACAGCTGAGCGCTCCGAGCAGGGGTATGCAGAACACAGCTCGAGTGCTGTGTTCTTCATACCCCACCTGTGTTCAGGGAGCGGGATAAATAGTATCAGGGAGCGGGAAACAATAGTATCAGCTGTATCCCGCTGTGAACTCCTGATAAGGCTGATCGTTCTCTTTTCAGCCTGCTCAAAGAGAACGATCAGCGATTGCTTAACGAAAATTGCACGGTGTCAGTGCAGTTACACACAACGATTATTGCTCAAAAGATGGCTTGGGCAATTTTTGAGCATAAATCGTTGTCTAAATCAGCCATAAGCGTCAAAATGTTGACCTGCACGCAAAAGAATGCTTGATTGCGCTAAAAACCACGCAGATGTGCCAATATTATATGGCTTTTCTGGTTGCGCTCAAAATTTACCTCCAGAGGCTGAAAGATTGTGCAATAAAATGCACCAACCCATTGCCTATGCTATTTAGTCCGCTTCACTGAAATTTAGCTCCACAAATGTGTCAGAAACATGCGCCACAGATGCCACGCCTACATTGGTAAGAAAAAAAACATTTACAGAGATTTCTAATTTGTAATTTTTTTGGTGCAAAATTAGTTGTAAACGTGTTGTAAAAATAGTACGTCGTTATTCCAGTACAATGTACGTCAAGAATCTGGTGGGAAAGGCTTCATAAATAATCCCCACCGTGTCTGCAGATCGGTCAGCCTGTGAGTGCAGAGAGCAGCCTGTGAAGCTCAATGCCCTAGGCCTCCTGCACACGGGCGGAAATTCTGCCACGGGATATCCCACAGAATCTCCGCCTGTGCCCGCTGCCATAGGATTGTATTAGATAATGCAATCCTATGCAGACAGCTGCGATTTGACCGTGTGAAAACTCGTGCGGTAAACAAATCACGGCTTGTCCTATTTCTTTGCGAGCGTCGGCAGAGGCCCGCACAGAAACATCACCGCGGCTCTGCATTGCGTATGTGCAGCTGTGCACCAGCCGGTACATCGCAGTGCAGAAAGTGAAGATGCCGGATGGGTGAGGATAAGGTCAATACTGGGGCATAGGTCGCATCCCGGCCGCGTGCAGGCTCTGCTCTGTGCATGTGCCAGCTGAGCGGCAGCCGGAAGTAGGTGAGCCGCGGTGGTCACTGCAGGGGCACGGCTCGCATCCCGCTGCAAAAATCCTCACAGCGGCAACCGACCCGGCCGTCTGCAGGACTCCTAACAGACAGTGGATAGCACAGGGGCTGGAAGGGAGTCCCCTAGTGGCAGCCACTTCAAGCTTTTCATTTATAGTGGTAAAACATTTTTAATAGACGTATATTAGAAGATTGATGAGACGTACACAGGCTATTACATAAGTGTAAGTTGTCTGAAACGTTAATGCCCCTTTCTTAAATACTTGTAGAAATGGCATGAATTTCAAGTATTTTTCATAAGGTTTTTTTTACTGTCATTTTTTTGTAACATTTAAAACTTGCATTTATTTTTACATTTTACAAGTCATATAGAGAATTATGCTTTAAAACAAAAAAAAAAAAAATGATGCTCGCCAGTAAAATTTCCCTAGCACTGATGACTTGGTCGTCTCTACTGGTCTTTGTATACTTGTTCTTCAGCAATGACATCCCATACATTCATGTAGCTGTTGCAACCAATCGCTGCCCTCAGGTTGCATGCCATGCATGCTAGCAATGGCGTTGAGGCTAACGAATGGCTATGCAGTCACAGACCTGTACGGCACATAATTGCTTAAAGAGGAGTGGAAGAGAAAAAAATGGAACAGCAGTGAGCATCTACACTTCAGTGGTGGCGGAATTAACAGATAAGGAACCTATATTTTTTATTTTATAACATCTGTAATTCAAACACCTTAAAGGGAATAGGAGACGGTCACCGCTGATCTACTCCTCGCTGTACAATGACCGCTTCGCAGGTTCTAGAGCATGCCGAGAGCACTCTCCCATAGAAGTCAACGAGTCCCCACTTGTCCATTGTATGAATGGCTCATGAGTTCTGCTGTAAAGCAGATCTCTAAAAGCTGCTGTAAAACATATCTGTACAGCAAAGGCAAGATGACAGCCCCCATAGCAATGTGCAGACAACGGAATAGAAACATCTACAATCAGCAAAAAATTTAAAACCGGTAATGAAAATCTTTCTAAATCTGATTTATTTTAAGTAACTTTATACCTTGTTCTGCTGTTAACAAAAAAGACAAGACTAAAAAATCCCCCTTTTCTAGTTACTGTACAACATAGCCTCTTTAGTGCCCCCTATGCTAAAATAATAAAAGGAGCAGTACTTGCCTGTTCCCCGCTGAGGTTCTAGCATTTGTTGTGACATGTCACTGAACATCGGGTGACCGCAACAGCTAATTGGTGGCTGCAGTGTCACCGCTTGTTCTCCCAGCATCAGGCCTCATATTCCAAGATGCGGAGTGAGTAATTGGCTGCAGCTGTCACCTGACTTTTGGTGACATCTGTCACAACAAATACCGGGACCACAGCGAGGAGGCAGTACTTGATCGTGACAGCAGAGAACAGGTAAGCACTGCTCCTCTTCTTATTTTAGCACATGAGGCACTATAGAGTCATGTTGACCCATAACTGAACAATCCCTTAACTGTAGTAGAAGAATCACCTGCCTTTAAAATTTAGACATTTGACCTACTCCAAATCTGTCCGGTAGTCACCTTTTTAATTTGGATTGTTTTAGTTTTAAAAGTTTTTATTTGATTGTTATATAACTTTACATAATAAAAAGATGAAGATTAGCCCTCGCAAGGCTGACTTTAGTAAAACAATCTTCACTTTAAATCTTGCACAAACAAATAAGCATTAAACATATCATATAGGTTTCCATTCATTATATCGGTAAGAAGAATATTCTCATTCGTATATCAGATGTTATTGGTATCATTATCTGGTGTGTCTCAGGAGATTTACTCCTATGAGGACAGTAGTCGCAACATATTTGGGAAAATTTAGATAGACCATGGTTTCCATGTCTTAAGGAAGCCCTCCATAGAGTCATCCCTCATAGCAGACAGCTTTTCACATATCATTTTCGAGATTCTAGCTATGATTGGGTTCAGAATAAGGGATAGTTCCAATCACTGGGATGCTATATAAATCTTGGCTGCCATACGTATAAACTGGGAGAGTTTGTGGTGTTATTATACCCAGTTGGTTTGTCCACCAACCGGCAAACCAAGGGGCTGAAGGGGAATGTCTTGTCCAAAACTCTCGAAACCAGACTGGATACCTGCCTCCACAGGGGTCTCATCACTGGGCATGTCCACCAGGTGTGCAAAACTGAACCCAGTGCCCCACAACCTCTAAAGCAATTAGGAGAGAACTTGTGTATTATTGTGGGGACGTGGTGTGATCTATATAGTATCTTGTAGGAGGTTTTGGACATGGTCACCAGATGGCTGCCCTTGGCAATAAATACACAGCAGTGGTGCTGTCTTGCCGTTGAGAGCGATATGTTCAGGTCCTCCTCACAGCGTTTCAGGAATGGCAACTTGTCTTCATGTGAGGGCTAATTCATATTATATAGGAGAGAGATCATCCCAGGCTGAAGGGAAAATTAATTTAGTTTTAAATTTTATTTAATTATTCTTTCCCCTCATGTATTTTATTGATTTTTCAAGAGTAATGATGCATTGAATAAATGAGCATTGGGTTAGGTGCATATGAATAAAATAACAAAATAACGACAAAACTATGCCCGTACAAGACCTTCTGCATACATAATGGCCTTAAAGGAAATAAAATTTCTCTTTTACTCATTTACAAATAAAGAAGATATATTGTTTATAGAAATGTGATTCTAATAATTCGACTGCAACAACATATAAAGAAGTAACGGGTTAAGACACAAAGGGAAATTAGGGATCAGGGTTAGGTTAAAGTTGGGCATATGTCTCCCTATGTCCCACTTCCTCCCTCCATTCTCATAGGTTCACTCAGCCTACTCCCCTTTAAATAGGGGTAGTCAAAGAGGCGCTATTCGGTTGACTAAGATTGTCACAGAGCGTTTGATTTAGAGCCATAGGATTCCAGATCTGCATGGTTAGAGAATATTGGTACCATGCTGCCCAGGTGCGATTTGAAGAGTTCTTCCTGGTCCGTTAGCAGGGAAGCCAACTTCTCATTTGGTCATAATTAGAGATGAGCGAACGTACTCGGTAAGGGCGATTTCGCAATCGAGCACCGTGATTTTCGAGTACTTCACTACTCGGGTGAAAAGTACTCGGGTGCGCTGGGGGCAGTGGGGGGTAGCAGCGGGGAACAGGGGGGAGCCCTCTCTCTCTCCCTCTCCCCCCCACTCCCCTCTGCAACCCCCCGCTCACCCCCGGCGCCCCCGAGTACTTTTCACCCGAGTAGTGAAGTACTCGAAAATCGCGGTGTTCGATTGCGAAATCGCCCTTACCGAGTACGTTCGCTCATCTCCAAGTCATAATCCAAGAAAGTTTAACTTTCCTCCAGGAGCACGCGATAGCTATGCGAGCAGACAAAAAGCACAAGGAGACCCACCGGGACGTATGTTTGGGTGTATCAGGTATCCGTCTACCCAGGAGCGCCTCCCATGGGGATTTACACAAATTTAGATTTGTGATGGAAAATATCAAGTTATAAATTTGTATCCAGAATCGTCGTAACCTGGGGCAATTCCACCAGATATGTAAGAAAGTACCCTGCCCCCCACAGCCTCGGAAACATAAGCCTGATGCCCCTGGGAACATCCTAGAAAGCCTTCTGCCTCTGTAATAGATACATTTATAGACAATTTAGCCGTTGCATTAGCTATCTTATGCCATTCGGATGCTGGAAGCTCCTCTCCCAATTCCTCCTCCCATTTAGTCATATAACCGAGTTTACTCCGTGGTGTCGTGAAGTGGGAGAACATCTTCTGACCCCCCTGGGGTTGAGTTGCAAGTGCTTTCAAAGACAGACTTATTAGCTAGTGCGCCTATCCTCAGTCAGAGACAGTATTTTAAGTGTAAGTGTTTAATCTGCTGTAGGAACGTTTCCGTGTCTGGGCTTGAGTGTACCGCCTGGAAAAAATTAGAACGCACGAAATTAATTTGGATTTTTTAACATATCAATGACCTTAATAAAGCAGGTTATTACCATGTATTACACTGACTGCACATGCAAAATAAAAGCACGCAAGACCTAGTGAAGGCTATTATGGCAACATAGTACTTTCTCTTGAATATATCGTAGTTCAGACTGTGGGACATATTTATCAAACTCTCTACCGCTTCTGTGATCACTACACATTGTCCGTAAGTATGAGAAAAGGGAACGTGACTTGCTAGTTGCACATTTTCCAAGCTATTTATTAAATATCTTTGCTACTTTTCCACAACTTTTCTCTGGCAGGGTATACACTACACTGGATCACCATAATACTTAAAGGGGTGGTCTCGCGAAAGCAAGTGGGTCTATACACTTCTGTATGGCCATATTAATGCACTTTGTAATATACATCGTGCATTAAATATGAGCCATACAGAAGTTATTCACTTACCTGCTCCGTTGCTAGCGTCCCCGTTGCCATGGTTCCGTCTAACTTCGGTGTCTTCTTGCTTTTTTAGACGCGCTTGCGCAGATGCATCTTCTCCCTTCGGCTGGTCTTGGAAGCATCGGAGTTTTGGCTCCGCCCCCTTTTCGCGTCATCGCGTAGCTCCGCCCCCGTCATGTGCCGATTCCAGCCAATCAGGAGGCTGGAACCGGCACACGTCATGGGGCGGAGCTACGCGATGATGCGTACAAGGGGGCGGAGCCAAAATGCCGATGCTGCCGAGCGGAGCCGAAGGGAGAAGAAGGGAGAAGACGGATCTGCGCAAGCGCGTCTAAAAAGGCAAGAAGACACCGAAATTAGACGGAACCATGGCGACGGGGACGCTAGCAACGGAGCAGGTAAGTGAATAACTTCTGTATGGCTCATATTTAATGCACGATGTATATTACAAAGTGCATTAATATGGCCATACAGAAGTGTATAGACCCACTTGCTTTCGCGAGACCACCCCTTTAATGCTATTAGTTAACAAGCCACATTGGGCATGCTGTGGGTGCGAGCGCTTGCCTTCAGCCAATTTAAAATATCCAAGGTCTTTCCAAGGACATTGACCGCTTGCAGAAGGTTTTCGATGACGGACCGCACTGTCGCTCTATCATTAATTATATCCACCTCCCACGTGCCACAAGTATTTGATAAATAAGCACTGGCATAGAAAAATATATATTTTAAATAGTCGAAACCAATTAGTTTTGTTTAATAAGTAAATGTGTTCTGACGCTTGAGTTATATTAGCAAACTGAATTTAAGTAAATATTGACTCGTATGTGATGTACTCATACAAGCCGGGCAGTACAGGATATGACATTACTGTTGTATATATGTATTCCCACTAGGGATATTTTTGGCTGAAGGATCCTAAACTTAATATCTGAAACTCCACAAATACTCACTACCGTCTGTTTGTTTTATTTTGATGACTTATTGTCACATTACTTATTGTTAGACTAATTGAATTAAAGAAGGTAACGAAAGAAACCGTTCTGGTTTCTCATGGTCTATTTTGGTCTTAAGGACCCTAAATCTTGGATCTACGATTCCACAAATACTCCTCACAGTCTGTTTGTGTGTTTCTGATGTTACATAACTTCGAGTAATTGAACTAGAAAAGGTAACCAAAGACACACTTGTTCTCCTAAACTGTGATCTTCTTCAGAATTCTATTCTTAGATGATTAGACATCACTTACTAAATCACATTTCTTCTTTTTCTGTCTTGTATTTTCTTTACCCGATTTATCCACTTAAATTGTAAGATTTTTGTAGTATTGAAAAATGGCAAGAAGCCTTTGTATTTGTAGAGAAGAATGGCTTTGTAAATTGAAAACCTTAGCAGCAGCCTTTCTCAAAAAGCCTTAAATCGAGGTTCTGATTATTTTTGGTTTTGTTTCCTTGTCTGCACTGACTGGAAGCACATTGGAAATGAGACGGGCAAGTGCTAGAAACCAAAGTAAGCAAGCTGCGGCATCAATAGCTACCGGAGACCGTGGTGGTCGTATTCTCTACTGCAAAGGCACTGAAAGTGTTCAGTGTAGATAGATGGTGTCCATAGCATCCCTGTGTCTCACAGGATATCTACCTGCGCAAATATCCCTTTTAAGGGGACCTGTCGTCACTTTTTGACTCCTATTAAGTACGTTATGGGGTTCAAAGTTGAGGGAATGGGAGATTCGGGAACAGTGTTTGATAATCCCTGTGTGTGAGACACAGCTCTCCATGCTTGTCTTGTTCCCTCACCTTTTGAGCCCCATAAGGCAGTTTATGGGGCTAGAACGTGATGACCGTTTTCCTTTTAAAGGTTTTACATTATTGTAATTGCAGTTTAATTATATATTATCTACCCACATCTATGCTATTGATTTTCATTGTTCTGCTCCATCATATGAGTGTAGGACAATGAAAATCATGAAAGTGCATGATCTGGCACACTATTGACATGAATAGCACCCCATAGACCTACTTGACTATAATGTTATCAGGTTACCCATGCAGATTGTCGCATTACTGTAGCACGCAAAATAAAACGTAAGAAGAAAAACTACCCTCTATGACCCAATGGGAATCAAACTTGAACATCCCTTTAAGGCCGCCTGCAGACGGCGGAGATTCCGTGGCGGGATTTCCCGCGGAATTGCCGCCCCTGGAAGCTGCCATAGAATTGCGTTAACAAACGCAATCCTAGGTAGGCGGCATGCTCTATTTCTGTGCGGGGCTCTGCAACGTCACTCACCGGCCACCTGCCCCACTCTGCGCATGCGCCGGCTGCCCAGCAGCAGGCACATGAAAGAGCCGGGGCCGCGGGAGAGGTGAGTGCCCGCGCTGCTCTCTGCAGACGCTCAGGTCAGGTCCCACTGCAAAATTCTCGCAGCCGGATCCGACCCGGCCGTCTGCAGGCGGTCCAACTGTAGAACGATGGCACCACTGCAGTGAGAATCTAAGTAAAAATAGTTGTCAAATTAGTCTTACGCAGACCTCCCTAAAGGTTCTACATAGAGCCTACCAGTAGTTAGTGCCAACCTGATTACATGCAATCTACCCCGAGATCTCAAACCTATGTTTTAGAGGGTACAACAACATTGGCTCCCATCTACAGCGATATTCCGCCACGGGGGACAAGGGGGGAGACCTGTTGGGTCTCTGCGGTGAGCCTATCTGACAGGCTCACAGCGGAGAATCGCTATACTTTTTCGCTCGTGGACAAGGGGCCTACGCTTTCCATAGCAATGCTATGGAAAGCATTCACTGCATTACCCGAGGCTGGATTATCACCGCGGATAGCACCGTGGACAGGAGCCCTAACCCTTCCAAAATACAATATGTGGTGTAGAATCCAGAGATACAAGAGGTAATCTCCTCCCACAAAAATTTCACTGGTCAATTGAACCCAAAGCTTGACCTCAAAAGGGAAAAACAAGGAAAAAAATATAGCATTCTCTATTCTCTATGCATTTAACATATGGTTGTGGTGATGTTGGTATCTCTGGGTTATTAATTTTATTGTTTTTATTTGCACTACTTTCAGGCCTCAAGTGGTAACTACTACTTTATTTCATACATTGCAACGCCCAGTGGTGACTACTTTTGTTGTGAGAGTGATGCCCAGCGGAGGGCTTCGGAATACATGCAGCCCAACTGGGA
Organism: Eleutherodactylus coqui; assembly: GCF_035609145.1. Lineage (NCBI taxonomy): Eukaryota > Metazoa > Chordata > Amphibia > Anura > Eleutherodactylidae > Eleutherodactylus > Eleutherodactylus coqui. The sequence goes on along the minus strand of NC_089840.1, from coordinate 88,117,049 downwards.
CAACTTGTTAGGACCGCTATGTGTTCCTTTGATTGATAGATTTATTGGCTTGCTGAAGGACATACATGTTACATCGTGGTAAGTAGAACGTTTCCTGAGATTCTTATGGTATGCTGCAAAGGTTTTTGGTAAAATGAGCACCATGGCCAAAACCTGATGATGGAACTTGTTCTGGTCAATGGGTTCAAACGGGTAACATTAGTGTTCATTATTTGTCTTATCTGGAACACCATTATCTTCCTTTTTCTGTACAAGGATGGAGCAGAAAAACTGCAATTTTAGATGTAAACCCAAACAGAGCTTAAATATTGAAAGCAGATAAAGATGGTTCTTTTGAAAAGAAAAGATTTGATTCACAAATTGTAAGTATTTCTTTCTAAATGGAAACTAAAAAAAAATGTTTTGTCTTATTTATCATAGTGCATACTACAAAGAAACTCTGCTTAATGACATCAGGAAGGCCAGAGAGAAGTATCAAGGGGATGAACTTGCCAAAGAACTAGCACGCATCAAACTACGAATGGACAATACTGAAGTCCTGACATCAGATATTGTCATCAACCTGCTTCTGTCATACAGAGATATACAGGTAACTGTATGTATGAGAAGAGACTGTGTTAATAATCAGACAGATGTTTGTATATGGGTCAGGCATTTAATTTTATCATGCTTGTAAAGCTACTCTGCAGGGAGTAAAACGAAGGAAAGTTGTGTAGCAAAAAATGCACTTTGTTTTCCTGCAATGTGGTATGGGACATAGTAATGTGTATTAAGGACCGTTTCTACTTTAACTCTTACCCTGGTTTGTATGTGCCGTAAATGTCCTGATTGGCTACTGAATTGCTTCCCTAAGACATAAAACACATCCTTGCTTCTAAAGGTTGTAGCTCAGGCTAGATTACGCTTTAGAGCTGCGATCTAGGTCTTGTTTTAAAGTAAAGCATCTCGGTGGCTCTAGCTGCCATTTGGTCCAAACTGGAGGAAGCTGAAATGGGAACACTCATTTTGGTGTATGTGGAGGTGAAGAACAAAGCCAGTAAGGAAATTGACAGCATGCAGGGAGGGGGTGGCTGTATAATCCTCCTCCTGTTCCTATATGGCTTTACACCGCCCCAGTGAAAGGGGTAACATAAAAAAATGTATTACTGCATCTTCTCAATCACAGAGCATACTTGCTCTCTGTCACACATGGGGTTGTTTTGTTCCATTATAAGAGGTGTGAAGAGGAGTAGTTGCTCTTGCCTAATTCCTCCTCTGCACCTAATTATGTCATTGATTGATTCCATGTCCTAGACCTTTACTAGTATCCAGATCACAATGTTGTAAGTAACGCCAAGCAGTTGGACCACACGCAAGCATCTTTTGAAGTTTTATATATACTACCTTGCCTGTATCCAACCTTCAGCGTAGAATCCGCTGACCTAGTAGTACCCGTTATGCACAATAGTCACAGCACTCATGTTTATCACTAGAGAAAAAGTCTAATAAATTGCTGCCCCAATGGAACAAGCTTTCTGATGGAACTTTTCTAGTATTACTATTGCGGTATTATCACCATTAGTCAAATTATAGCTGTTCAGCAAGATGTGCACAGCAGTGCAGAAGTTTTAATCAAGGCAACCTAAGGAGGTGTCCCTATGAGTATAAGATATTAGACTTTTTAAACTTCGTGCCATATGCTTTCACACAAGAATGATTTCTTCAAACTCCTGTTACAGTAATAACACAATGTTTAATACTGAATGCTGAGAGATTTATATCTAACAGAGGTTGTGGTTGACATGAGCCTGTGTATTCACAAGGGAAAATCTTTAATCTGTCTTAATTGCCTACTAGAGGAGTAATGAAATATTGGCAAGAGAATGGAAAACCTCAAAACAGATAACGGATATAATCTGATACATATTGAACCACAGAAAACAAGCTTTGTGTGTGTCCTGTTTTTTTTAAGCTGAAATGATAGCACCTGAACCGTATGCTTCCTGAATGTAAAGAACACTTGTTTCATTTTAGGATTATGATGCAATGGTCAAATTGGTGGAAACGCTGGAAATGCTGCCAACTTGTGACTTGGCAGATCAACACAATATAAAATTTCATTATACCTTCGCACTCAATCGGTAAGAACCCTTTGATTCAGGTTCTCTGTTTTGTAATGCAAGTAGACTAGATGCTTTCCACTTGGCATAAACACTGTGGTCATACAGAAGAGACCATAGGCCGCTACTCTTGGTAGTTTGTACTTTATGAATGGGATACATAGTAAAACACCCTGCAAATGTCTTATGGAGTAGATTGCTATTAGCAACTTTGTTTGTATTTTTGGTGTTATCGGCAGCTAATAACTGCATGGATGGTTAAATGCATTTACTATGGTTAATGGAATATTAACACCGTGCCCTATTTGTTTTGTAATTAATAAGAACTGGGTTCATATGAAATATACAGTGGCGATTGAAAGTTTGTGAACCCATCAGCATTTTCCAGATTTCTGCTTGTATTTGATCTAAAACTAGATCAGATTTTCACACAACGCCTACAAGTAGATAAAGAGAACCAATTCAGAGTCAAAACGATTAGACTTGGTCATTTATTGGGGGAAATGATCCAATATCACATGATGTGTCTGTGAGTGGCAAAAGTATTTGAACCTTTTTAAGATTAGCAGATAATTTGAAGGTGAAACTAGAGTCAGTTGTTTTCAATTAATGGAATGACAATCAGGTGTGAATGGGTGACTTGTTTTATTTAAAGAGGGGGTGATTTATCAAAGTCTGATCTTTACAACACGTTGTTTGAAGTTTATCATGGCACAAATATAGGAGATTTCTTAGGACCTCTGAAGAACTACTGTTGATTCTCATCGGGCTGGAAAAGACTAAAAAATACATCTTGAAAGAGTTTGGAATTCACCAATCCATAATCAGACTGACTGTGTGCAAATGGAGGAAACTCAAGATTATTACCCTACGCAGAATTGATCGACCCACAAAGATCACGCCAAGACCAGGGCATATAATAGTCCGTAAGGTCACAAGGGAGCCCAAGGAAATCTCAAGCAACTAAAGGTCTTTCTCACTTTAGCTAATATTTAATGTTCACGAGTCGGCCATCGGGAGGACACTGAACAACAATGATGTGCATGGCAGGACTGCACAGAAAAAGCTGCTGCTGCCCATCTGCAGTTTGCTAAAGATCACCTGGATAAGCTAGAAGGCTATTGGAACAATGTTCTGGATGGATGAGACCAAAATAGAGCTTTGTGGCTTAATTGAGAATAGTATGTTGGAGATAGAAACACATTGCATCACTGCATAAAAACCTCATACCATCTATGAAGCACAGTGGTAATGGTTTAATAGTTTGGGTCTGTTTTGTTGCATCTGGGCCACGACAGTTGCCACCATTGATGAAACATTAAAGAAGAATAAGGCCTCTCTCACACAGACCTTCTTTCCACGATTAACGCAGCATTTTGAATGTCGGAGTAATTACAGTATAATGCTCCCATTAAATCAATGGGGCTTCGAAGACATGCATTCGATCACAGCGCTGGACAGCACTTTCTAGCGCTGCGATTTTCAAGGCTTTGTTCTATCTTGAGTTGTTTAGTGCACCTAATCACCCATCACAATGGTGGAGTATGCTGAATCACGCTGTCGGCTGAAGAGAGCTGCGGCCAAATGAGAGTAAAATCGCAGCGTTTTGCCGTGTCCATGTGCGAGAGGACCCTTAAGCTAAAGTTTTGGAATGACCAAGTCAAAGTCCTGACCTTAATTCTATAGAAATATTGTGGAAGGACACGAAGCGAGCAGTTCATGGGAGGAAACCCACCGACGTAATAGAGTTGAAGATGTCTTGTTCTGCACATTGGCCTAAAAGAATTTTTACCCATTCCTTCGAACAAATCAACAATTACTAGAAATTATAAGTTGTAGTTATTCCTGTACAAGGGGTGTCTAATATATTTGAATCCTTTGCTTGATTTCGGTCTCTTTTATCTACTTTTAGGAGTTGTATGAAAATCAATGCAGTTTTAGGTCTGATATAAGCAGAAATATAGCAAATTCTGAAGGGTTCACAGACTTCCAAGCAACACTGTATATGATAATATTGGAAGTGCATTCTATCTACTAAAACTAATTACTGTATCTTCCACTTTGTAAAACGTAACAAGTTAGGCAGCAGCACTCCACAGAACACCCACTGTATGTGTTGGGGGGTGGGGCTCACCATCAGCGCTTAAACTGCATGCTCCTAACAGGATGTGGACTCTTCATCTAATGTAGTATCCAGGCCAGCCTTCAATAATGGAGCAGCATACCGGGTGCAGGCAGAATTCCTCACCGACACTCACTTAGTCAAAACATGCTTCTTTATTTCTTTCTATAAAAGACAACGTTTCGACAGCTGCCCGCAGTCTTTATCTTTCGCTTTGTAAGACGTACTCCCCCCCCCCCCCCCCCCTCAAACGTGCTAAAATTCGGATCTCGCCAGCAGCTATGTAAAAAGGATTGTACGTTCTTATCGCACAGCTACTGGCTGGGACTGCATCCCTATCAGGGGATGAGAGGCTCCTATATGAACAGCTGATTGGTGGTTCAGGGCAAGAGCAGCAGTTCCCACCAGCGCTCCCTAATCAGCTGTACTTACGGGCGGTTCTCCTCCCCTGCTATGGATACAGTCCTGGCCAGTAGCTATATGATGAGGATTGTGCATCTGCTCCATAGCAGAGGAGGACAGACGCCCGTATGAACTGCTTCTCCCCTGCCCCACCGATCAGCTCTACGTATGGGCGGCTCTCCTCCACTCCTTATCACACAGCTGCCGGCTCCATAGTAGGTGAGGAGAGCCCCCACCACCACCCTGATTGTGCCTAGTTGTGCTGAAATGTATACCCCATACCTAACCATAATGAGATGTGCCATGCAGGTTTCCTGAAACGTTGGGTGACAACTAATGGAATCATCATTACATTGTCACTCAGCTCTTCCAGGATCCTGAATGCCAACTGCAGAGTTATGCAAGCATGTATGCCATATACATCGCTATAACTAGTCAAACATGGCATTCATGGCTCCTGGAAAGCTGGATGTCAAGTAATAAGACCACCATTACATTTACACTCAGCTGTCCCTTGTTGGTAGCAGGTTGACCTAGTAGTATATACTTCATTCCGAGGCGGTTCTACTGCTCTTTATTCCTCCTGTAATACCTCTCTCACTGCCTTGTCTAGGGGAGTTCAAAATATTTTTCCCTCCTATTTTTCTCCTCTAAAATCTAAATGCATCTTGTTAGGTGTATCTTATAAAGCGAAAAATACAGTGCATACACTTTTTTGAATAAAATAAGTCATAGCTGTCAAAATCAATATTTATTAATACCACATTTATCCTAAAAAGAATGTAATTTTATAGAACATTGGTAAAGTTTTGGCATACAACTGGTTAAAGAAACCGCTCCCTTAAACAGAAACCTTGCCTTAAGAAACGCAGCAGATTTTCTAGGCTGCTCAATATAGAATAAATTGTTATCCATGTGTTCATATTATCTATTACCACATGACCAATCCTAGCAGCCGACACATTGACGGCATTCGCTACAGAAAAGATGTGCCTGTGCGAGTTCCATGTACCGGAGGATTAGGCAACAGAGCACAAGTACAGACAAAAGCAATCTGAACTTGGGAGCTGAATTATTAATAATAATAATAATCTTTATTTGTATAGCTCCAACATATTCCGTGGCGCTTACATAGACAGGGGGAATACAGAAAGATAAAATACAAAAATTACAGAACCACGGTTACATATAGTAATCAGTTGATTGATACAATAGGGGTGAGGGTCCTGCTCCAACGAGCTTACATACTACAAGTAATGGGGTGATACAGAAGGTAAAGGGGCTGGAGATGTGCACAGTATGGCGAGGTGGAGAGTGAGCGATGTTATACACATAGACAATGGTCAGACATTTAGCCGTGTGACGGTAGAAACGGTGTGACTGCAGGAGCGGTTTATGATGGCTAGCAGGGATTGCAGTCACTAGGGCAGCGAGCATGTTATCAGGCGGAGTACAGAGGGGTTTGTTTAGGGAATGCGGTATGCCTCCCTGAAGAGGTGCGTTTTTAGAGCACGCCTGAAGTTCTGCGAGTCCTGGATTGCTCGGGTAGCCTTTGGTAGTGCGTTCCAGAGGACCGGTGCTGCTCTGGAGAAGTCTTGGAGGCAGGAATGAGAAGTTCGAATTAAAGGGGCACTCAGTCTGGTTTCATTAGCAGAGCGGAAAGCCCGGGCTAGTTGATGGATTGAGATGAGGGAAGCAATATAGGGGGGTGCTGCGCTGTGGAGGGCTTTGTGGATGAAGGTAGCGAGTTTAAACTGAATTCTGTATTTAACGGGCAGCCAGTGCAGTGACTGGCACAAGGCAGAGGCGTCCAAGTAGCGGCTGGACAGGAAGATGAGCCTGGCTGCCGCATTCAGGATGGATTGGAGAGGGTAGAGTCTGGTGCAGGGGAGGCCGATCAGCAACGAGTTGCAATAATCGAGCCGGGAGTGGATGAGGGCAACAGTAAGCGTTTTTAACGTCTCCACAGTGAGAAAAGAGCGGATTCTTGCGATGTTCTTGAGGTGCAGCTGACATGTTCGGGCCAGAGATTGGATGTAGGGGGTAAAAAAGAGATCAGAGTCAAATATGACCCCAAGGCAGCGGGCGTGTTGTCTAGGAGTTATGGTGGCGCCACACACCGAGATGGAGATGTCAGGAGGAGGTCGGTTAGTGGAGGGTGGAAATACCAGTAAGCCCGTTTTAGAGAGGTTTAGTTTTAGTTAGAGAGAGGACATAGTGTTAGAGACAGCGGACAGACAGTCGGTGATGTTTTGGAGGAAAGGTGCAGAGATGTCACGGGCAGAGGTGTATAGCTAGGTCTCCTCAGCATACAGGTGGTATTGGAGGCCAAAACTCCTGATGGTTTGTCCAATAGGGGCTGTGTAGATAGAGAAAAGAAGGGGGCCGAGGACCGAGCCCTGGGGGACCCCAACAGCAAGAGAAAGAGGAGGGGAGGTAGAGCCAGCAAAGGAGACACTGAAATAGCGGTCAGATAGGTAGGAGGAGAACCAGGAGAGAGCAATGTCCTTTAGGCCAATGGAGCGAAGCCTACTGAGTAGGAGTTTGTGGTCAACAGTGTCAAATGCTGCGGAGAGGTCGAGGAGGATCAGTAGGGAGTAATCGCCCCTCGATTTGGCTGTCAGTAGGTCATTGGATAACCTAGTAAGGGCAGTTTTTGTCGAGTGTTGAGGTCGGAAGCCAGACTGTAGGGGGTCTAGGAGAGAGTACTCTGATAGATGGCTTACAAGGCGGGAGTAAACCAGGCTTTCTAGTAGTTTGGAGATGAAGGGGAGGTTTGAGATGGGTCGGTAGTTGGCAGCATCAGTCGCGTCCAGAGTCGGCTTCTTTAGCAGTGGGGATATGATGGTGTGTTGGAAAGAAAAGGGAAAGATGTCAGAGGTCAGAGAGAGGTTGAATATAGTGGTGAGATGGGAGATGACCACTGGGGAGAAGGAACGGAGGAGGTGTGAGGGGAGAGGGTCGCTAGCGCAGGTGGTGGGGCGAGCAGAGAAGAGCAATTTGGAGACTTCTTCCTCTGTCGCTGGTCTGAGTACAGACAGTGAGCAGGAGCTAGATGCAGTGCTGACAAGACTAGGGTCAGGGCTAGTCTGGGATTGGGAAGTTATTTCCTGACAGATGTCATCTATTTTTCTTTTTGAAGTAAGCAGCCAACTTTACAGCACTGAGATCCATCACAGGGGGCTGCGGTTTAGGGCTGAGAAGGGAGTGAAAAGTATCAAAGAGCCGTTTAGGGTTGTGTGATAGTGAGGAGAGTATTTTAGTCTTTAGAACTTGGTACATAGTTTCAGAACTTTGCAACACAGTCTCAGTACTATGCAGCATTATCTTGGCTGCTCAGTCCTTGCAGGATCAAGTCACAGTCTTTGTAAATGCACAGCAGGCTTAAAGGAGATGTCTCGAGGAAGCAGTTAATTTTTTTTTTTGCCCAGTCCCCCCCATTAAACATACATTACTAAGCCCCCCTGTAAATGACATTTCTAGCTGGTTCGTACTTACCGTTCCAGCGTTTCAGCAAGTTATAAAAGTTTCCTCAAGATGGCCGCCGGCTCTTTCCCAGTCGCTCGCTGCAGCCCGACGTGCGCGCTCCCGAGACGCCGCCAGCTGTGTCTCCATGGCAACCGGACGCATCGCAGCCGCCGACCAGACGCCCCGCAGCCGCCGACCAGACAGCAGGTAACCGGCGCTAGCCCCCGGCTCCCCAGCGCTAGCTCCCCCGGCGCAGCGACAGCCCCCCCGGCCTAGCGCTAGCTCCCCCGGCCTAGCGACAGCCCCCCCGGCCTAGCGCTAGCTCCCCCGGCCTAGCGACAGCCCCCCCGGCCTAGCGCTAGCTCCCCCGGCCTAGCGACAGCCCCCCCGGCCTAGCGCTAGCTCCCCCGGCCTAGCGCTAGCTCCCCCGGCCTAGCGACAGCCCCCCCCAACGCAGCGACAGTCCCCCCGGCCTAGCGCTAGCTCCCCCGGCGCAGCGACAGCCCCCCCGGCCTAGCGCTAGCTCCCCCGGCGCAGCGACAGCCCCCCCGGCCTAGCGCTAGCTCCCCCGGCGCAGCGACAGCCCCCCCGGCCTAGCGACAGCCCCCCCCATCGCAGCGACAGCCCCCCCGGCCTAGCGCTAGCTCCCCCGGCGCAGCGGCAGCCCCCCCCGGCGCAGCCCGGCGCAGCCCGGCGCAGCGGCAGCCCCCCCTGACCCATCACTTACCTGGGAGGCTTCTCGGGGCGGCTGGGCTGGGCTGGGCTGGGCTGGTCTTCTCCGCTGGGCAGCTCCAGTTTCTGCACCTTCCTCTAACAGAGGATGGTGCAGAATGGCCGCTTCAGCGCGCTCCCGAGCAGTGACAGCTCGTCTGCGCATGCGCAGAAGAGCTGTAGCGGGGAGCACACTGAAGCGGCTCGTGCTGAATGGAGAAGACCGGACTGCGCAAGCGCGTCTAAAAAAGCAAGCTGCCAGCGAATTTAGACGGAACCATGGAGACGAGGACGCTAGCAACGGAGCAGGTAAGTGGAATAACTTCTGTATGGCTCATATTTAATGCACGATGTATATTACAAAGTGCATTAATATGGCCATACGGAAGTGTATAACCCCACTTGGTTTCGCGAGACCACCCCTTTAATGTGGCTTTGGGACACACTGGCCATATCACAATGATTTGCACTCAGTCTCTATGGTACAAGACTTCCAGTCTCTCTCAGTATTGACCATAGCTTTGTAAGCTTGGCCTAGACTCACCAGGGCACACTCAGCACCGACCAGGAGGCTTCAGGGCTTTTATACTGCAGAGCGCTTTTGGCTGCATCTAACCTCTCAGCTGGCTCCAGGGCTCTTTTGCAGCATACAACTTCAGCCTGCAGCCCTTGCACGGATCGTATGTGCTTGCGCATTGCACAGCAGCAAGGAAATTTTGGCATTCTACACCCCTGCGATTTGTACCATGTAAAGGCACCACCCAACAAGATGAAATATACCCTAACATTTGACCAGTGACTAAATCTTAGAATGGTTACCAGACTTAGAACGATACCACACAGACCTTGTCCAGGGGTGGCCATGACCGTGTCTGTTACAGCCAACAAATTAAACAGTTGCAAAATAAGCATTAGCAGTAGTACGATAAACTTGTAGAGGGTGATGAAGAGAAAGCAAATCTATGAAATTGTTTTTTGCCAGTGTATTCACTCAGGAAAATGAAATGTCAGATGAGATGCAGAGTTAAAAAAGTAAACTCTCATTAAATATCACCAGTCTAACTCAGGAGGAAATGGAGAATTGCTTTAAGCAGAGACATTTCTAGGTCCAGATGGCATACCACCCCTGGGTTCTAGGGAAATGAACTAATGTGTTAGACTAGTGACGGGATCTGTGCCACTAGATTGGTGCCCTGGTAATGTGGTGCCATTATTCAAAAAGGGGTAAAAAAAAGTGAACCTGGAAGCTACAGGCCGGTAAGTCTTCTATTGTGGGTAAAATGTTTGAGGGGTTTCTAAGAGATGCTATTCTGGAGTATGAAGGAAAATGACTGTATAACTCCGTATCAGCATGGGTTTATGAAGGGTCACTCCTGTCAAACCAATCTGATCAGATTCTATGAGGAGGTAAGTTCTAGACTGGACTGGATGGGGAGAGTCACTGGATACTGTGTATCTGGACGTTTCCAAAGTGTTTAATACTGTGCCACATAAAAGGTTGGTATTAGAGATGAGCGAGCACCAAAATGCTCGGGTGCTCGTTACTCGGGACGAACTTTTCGTGATGCTCGAGGGTTCGTTTCGAGTAACGAACCCCATTGAAGTCAATGGGCGACCCGAGCATTTTTGTATTTCGCCGATGCTCGCTAAGGTTTCCTTGTGTGAAAATCTGGGCAATTCAAGAAAGTGATGGGAATGACACAGCAACGGATAGGGCAGGCGAGGGGCTACATGTTGGGCTGCATCTCAAGTTCACAGGTCCCACTATTAAGCGGCAAGAGTGGGGCCCCCCCCTCCCAAAAACTTTTACTTCTGAAAAGCCCTCATTAGCATGGCATACCTTTGCTAAGCACCACACTACCTCCAACAAAGCACAATCACTGCCTGCATGACACTCCACTGCCACTTCTCCTGGGTTACATGCTGCCCAACCGCCCCCCTCCCCCCCACAGCGCACACCAAAGTGTCCCTGCGCAGCCTTCAGCTGCCCTCATGCCACACCACCCTCATGTCTATTTAGAAGTGCGTCTGCCATGACGAGGAACAGCAGGCACACACTGCAGAGGGTTGGCACGGCTAGGCAGCGACCCTCTTTAAAAGGGGCGGGGCGATAGCCCACAATGCTGTACAGAAGCAATGAGAAATAGAATCCTGTGCCACCGCCATCAGGAGCTGCACACGTGGGCATAGCAATGGGGAACCTATGTGCCACACACTATTCATTCTGTCAAGGTGTCTCTGCATGCCCCAGTCAGACCGGGCTTTTTAATTCATAGACACAGGCAGGTACAACTCCCTATTGTGAAGTCCCTGTCGACCGACAGCATGGGTGGCTCCCTGGAACCCACCGGCGATACACAAAAATATCCCATTGCATTGCCCAACACAGCTGAGGTAGTAATGTCGTGCTTAATGCAGGTGGGCTTCGGCCCACACTGCATGCCCCAGTCAGACTGGTAATATGTACCTTAACAGTAACCGCGTTGGTGGTAATGTGTTGGTGACTGCGGACCTAGTAGCGCGGTTTTATTTTGTTGGTTTTCGGAATGTGGCCAGGATTAAGTGGGCTGTGGCGGGGGATGTTTTTGAGGCACTACGTGTCCTCTCCACGTGTCCGTGGTTATATGCACCTTAACAGTAACAGCGTTGGTGGGAAATGGCCTCGCCGCCATCATGTCTTTGGGAAGCCTCTGTTTCCACACCCCAGAGACATACCATTAGCAGCGGTATAGGCAGAGCCCATAATTAGTAACATTTCAGCCGTAGCATTAGGACAGGCCCGACTAACATATCACTAGCAGCATTATAGGGGGAGCACAGTATGCGTTCCATTTCAGTTATAGTAGCACTCAAGACAGGCCCCAGTAACAATTCCGAAGCAGCAGTATAGTGGGAGCGCAGTCTTCGTTCCATTTCAGTAGCTGCAGTATAGACAAGGCACAAGTTACATTTATGTAGCTAAAGTGTAGGCCAACCCCACACACCTTTCTGTACCATGAGTGCAGGCGAAGAGCATAGAAATTGCTATGATTACACTGTAGTCGAGGGGCCACAAAAATTGCTGTATCAACAGTACTAATGTACATCCAAAAAATTGGCCATGGCCAACCAAGAGGGCAGGTGAAACCTATTAATCGCTTTGGTTAATGTGGCTTAAGTGGTAACTAGGCCTGGAGGCAGCCCAGTTTTAACGAAAAATTGGTTCAAGTTAAAGTTTCAACGCTTTTAAGAGCATTGAAACGTATAAAAATTGTTTAGAAAAATTATATGAGTGAGCCTTGTGGCCCTAAGAAAAATTGCCCGTTCGGCGTGATTACGTGAGGTTTCAGGAGGAGGAGCAGGAGGAGGAGGAATATTATACACAGATTGATGAAGCAGAAATGTCCCCGTTTTGGATGGTGAGAGAGAACGATGCTTCCATCCGCGGGTGCATAATACGTATTGCTTAGGTATCGCTGCTGTCCGTTGGTGCAGAAGAGAAGTCTGGGGAAATCCAGGCTTTGTTCATCTTGATGAGTGTAAGCCTGTCGGCACTGTCGGTTGACAGGTGGGTACGCTTATCCGTGATGATTCCCCCAGCCACACTAAACACACTCTCTGACAAGACGCTAGCCGCAGGACAAGCAAGCACCTCCAGGGCATACAGCGCGAGTTCAGGCCACGTGTCCAGCTTCAACACCCAGTAGTTGTAGGGGGCAGAGGCGTCACGGAGGACGGTCGTGCGATCGGCTACGTACTCCCTCACCATCCTTTTACAGTGCTCCCGCCGACTCAGCCGTGACTGGGGAGTGGTGACACAGTCTTGCTGGGGAGCCATAAAGCTGGCAAAGGCCTTGGAGAATGTTCCCCTGCCTGCGCTGTACATGCTGCCTGATCTCTGCGCCTCCCCTGCTACCTGGCCCTCGGAACTGCGCCTTCTGCCACTAGCGCTGTCGGATGGGAATGTTACCATCAGTTTGTCCACCAGCGCCCTGTGGTATAGCATCATTCTCGAACCTCTTTCCTCTTCGGGAATGAGAGTGCAAAGGCTCTCCTTATACCGTGGGTCGAGCAGTGTGTACACCCAGTAATCCGTAGTGGCCAGAATGCATGTAACGCGAGGGTCACGAGAAAGGCATCCTAACATGAAGTCAGCCATGTGTGCCAGGGTACCTGTACGCAACACATGGCTGTCTTCACTAGGAAGATCACTTTCAGGATCCTCCTCTTCCTCCTCCTCCTCAGGCCATACACGCTGAAAGGATGACAGGCAAGCAGCATGGGTACCGTCAGCAGTGGGCCAAGCTGTCTCTTCCCCCTCCTCCTCATCCTCCTCATGCTCCTCCTCCTCCTCCTGAACGCGCTGAGATATAGACAGGAGGGTGCTCTGACTATCCAGCGACATACTGTCTTCCCCCGGCTCTGTTTCCGAGCGCAAAGCGTCTGCCTTTATGTTTTGCAGGGAACTTCTCAAGATGCATAGCAGAGGAATGGTGACGCTAATGATTGCAGCATCGCCGCTCACCACCTGGGTAGACTCCTCAAATTTTCCAAGGACCTGGCAGATGGCTGCCAACCAGGGCCACTCTTTTGTAGATAATTGAGGAGGCTGACTCACACTGCGCCGCGCAAGTTGGAGTTGGTATTCCACTATAGCTCTACGCTGCTCATAGAGTCTGGCCAACATGTGGAGCGTAGAGTTCCACTGTGTGGGCACGTCGCACAGCAGTCGGTGCACTGGCAGATTAAACCGATGTTGCAGTGTCCGCAGGGTGGCAGCGTGCGTGTGGGATTTGCGGAAATGTGCGCAGAGGCGGCGCACCTTTCCGAGCAGGTATGACAAGTGGGGGTAGCTTTTCAGAAAGCGCTGAACCACCAAATTAAAGACATGGGCCAGGCATGGCACGTGCGTGAGGCTGCAGAGCCGCCACCAGCTTACGGCCGTTGTCACACACGACCATGCCCGGTTGGAGGCTCAGCGGCGCAAGCCAGCGGTCGGTCTGCTCTGTCAGACCCTGCAGCAGTTCGTGGGCCGTGTGCCTCTTCTCTCCTAAGCTGAGTAGTTTCAGCACGGCCTGCTGACGCTTGCCCACCGCTGTGCTGCCACGCCGCGTGACACCGACTGCTGGCGACGTGCTGCTGACACATCTTGATTGCGAGACAGAGGTTGCGTTGGAGGAGGAGGAGGATGAAGGTGCTTTAGTGGAGGAAGCATACACCGCCGCAGATACCACCACTGAGCTGTGGCCCGCAATTCTGGGCGTGGGTAGGACGTGAGCGGTCCCAGGCTCTGACTCTGTCCCAGCCTCCACTAAATTCACCCAATGTGCCGTCAGGGAGATATAGTGGCCCTGCCCGCCTGTGCTTGTCCACGTGTCTGTTGTTAAGTGGACCTTGGCAGTAACCGCGTTGGTGAGGGCGCGTACAATGTTGAGGGAGACGTGGTCGTGCAGGCCTGGGACGGCACATCAGGAAAAGTAGTGGCGACTGGGAACTGAGTAGCGCGGGGCCGCCGCCGCCATCATGCTTTTGAAAGCCTCCGTTTCCACAAGCCTATACGGCAGCATCTCTAGGCTGATCAATTTTGCAATGTGCACGTTTAACACTTGAGCGTGTGGGTGCGTGGCGTCGTACTTGCGCTTGCACTCAAACTGTGGCGCTAGTGACGTCTGGACGCTGCGCTGAGAGACATTGCTGGATGGGGCCGAGGACAGCGGAGGTGAGGGTGTGGGTGCAGGCCAGGAGACGGTAGTGCCTGTGTCCTCAGAGGGGGTTTGGATCTCAGTGGCAGGTTGGGGCACAGGGGGAGAGGCAGTGGTGCAAACCGGAGGCGGTGAACGGGCATCGTCCCACCTTGTGGGGTGCTTGGCCATCATATGCCTGCGCATGCTGTTGGTGGTGCCTCGCCAGCTGATCTTGGCGCGACAAAGGTTGCACACCACTGTTCGTCGGTCGTCAGGCGTCTCTGTGAAAAACTGCCACACCGTAGAGCACCTTGACCTGTGCTGGGTGGCATGGCGCGAGGGGGCGCTTTGGGAAACAGTTGGTGGATTATTCGGTCTGGCCCTGCCTCTACCCCTGGCCACCGCACTGGCTCGGCCTGTGCCCACACCCTGACTTGGGCCTCCGCGTCCACGTCCTATAGGCCTACCCCTCAGCATGGTGTATTACCAGTGATTTGATTTCCCAGGCAGGAAAGAAAGTGGCGCAAGCCTGCAGCCAAAATAGAATTTTTTCCCTTGTTTTTCAAAGGACAAGCCACACTGCGTGTATTCAATGAATACTACTAAGTTTAATAACTGTGTTGTGGCCCTGCAAATGTGTCAGAGAACTGCAGTGATGCAAAGTTATTCGCTACAGCAGATCAGGGATTTCCCATGCAGGAAAGAAATTGGCGCAAGCCTGCAGCCAAAATAGAATTATTTCCCTTGTTTTTCAAAGGACAAGCCTCACTGCGTGTATTCAATGAATACTACTAAGTTTAATAACTGTGTTGTGGCCCTGCAAATGTGTCAGAGAACTGCAGTGATGCAAAGTTATTCGCTACAGCAGATCAGGGATTTCCCATGCAGGAAAAAAATTGGCGCAAGCCTGCAGTAAAACGTAGCTGGCTGCGTCTGATTATTTTTAATGTTCTGCACGCAGCACACACGTACCCAGAGCCCTGAGGACTGTCAGAGGCAGGCGAAATAGAATTTTTCCCCTTGTTTTTCAAAGGAAAAGCCACACTGCGTCTATTCAATGAATAATGTATGTCTTCTGGCCCTGCCTACACAATTCTATCCCTGTAGTATTAATGCCGGGTGCAATGGTCTGCACAGCCGGTTTTGAGAAAGGAAAAAAAAATATGCAACACTGCTAACAGCAGCCTGGACAGTACTGCACACGGATAGATGTGGCCCTAGAAAGGACCGTTGGGGTTCTTGAAGCCTAACACTCACTGCTAACACTCTCCCTGCCTAACCCCCACTTCTGTCCCTATTGCAGGGCGCAATGCTCTGCAGATCCAATTTTGAAAAAAAAATAAAAAAATACAGTGCTAACACAGTACTGCACACTATTAGATGTGGCCCTGAGAAGGACCGTTGGGGTTCTTGAAGCCTACACTAACTCCTAACGCTCTCCCTACAGCAGCTCCAGCGCGATACCACTGTCCCTCAGCTAACTCACAAGGAATGTGTGGCGAGCCGCGGGAGGGGCCGATTTTTATACTCTGGTGACATCTGATCGCCCCAGCCACTCACAGCAGGGGGGTGGTATAGGGCTTGAACGTCACAGGGGGAAGTTGTAATGCCTTCCCTGTCTTTCAATTGGCCAGAAAAGCACGCTAACGTCTCAGAGAGGAAACTGAAAGTAACCGGAACACCGCGTGGTACTCGTTACGAGTAACGAGCATCCCGAACACGCTAATATTCGCACGAATATCAAGCTCGGACGAGTACGTTCGCTCATCTCTAGTTGGTATATAAAATGAGAATGCTTGGTCTGGGTGAGAAGGTGTGTAAGTGGGTGAGTAACTGGTCAGTGATAGAAAGCAGAGGGGGGTTATTAATGGTACATACTCTGATTGGGTCACCGTTACTAGTGTGGTATCACCGGGGTCAGTACTGGGCCCTATTCTGTTTAATATATTTATTAATAACCTGTAGAAGGATTGTGCAGTAAAAGATCAATGTTTGCCGATGATACAAAACTATGTAAAGTGATTAACACAAACTGGGGGTGTGGAAAGGATCTCTCAAATTCTATTCAATGGTGAGCTCAAAACATTCAAACAACTGCGGACTGAATTTGATATACCACAGACCCAGTTCTGCAGATACTTGCAGTTGAGACTCGCTTACAACACACAGGTGAACTCCACATCCATTAAAATCTCTAATTTTGCCTTAGCTGACATTATTGGCACAGCACTGTGTACAGCGGGCAAAATATCACTTATATACAAAAAAATACAGCACCAATTAAATATCCGAAACCCAGACTTGGTTAAAAGTAAATGGGAGGCAGATGTGGGCCCTATAGAAGATACACAGCGGGATGAGATACTACAGATGACCCCCAAATTGTCAATCCGCGAATCACATCACTTATCACAGATATACCTACTGCATAGGGTCTACCATACCCCAGCCTTACTACACAGTATTGGATCGAGAAATGATCCTCTGTGTATGCGATGCAAGACCCAATCGGCGGGACTCATCCACATGGTATGGCGATGCCCAAAACTATACAGCTACTGGACCCAGGTGTTTTCTTTGATTAGTGCTGTATTTCAGATTAGCTCGGAGGACACGCCACTGGTGTGTAACCTCGGGTGTGTAGATGACCTGCAGCTATAGTAGCTGGAAAAGGTGGCAGTGGTGCGTCTTCTACATATATAGGAAGAAAACAGATCATCACTGGCTAGATGAGCTACCTTCTACAATAAGATTTCCATGAAAGAACCAACAAACTGTTGTTTTCAAAAAAGATAGATAGATGAGAGGTAATGCAGGGATGAAATGCATCACGATGTGGCAAAAATGCTCTGATACTCCGAGATTGGTGGTACCTAATCTCATCATTATGATGTTACTGTGTAGATAAAGACCTTACCCCAGATATATTATATTGCCTTGGAGTATGTCTTTAGGAGATGTGCATGGACAGAGATGTTAATACTGTTGTTTGATTTCACTTACTTAACCCCTTCATGACGCAGCCCTTTTTTTTTTTTCCATTTTCGTCCCCCCCCCCCCATTAAAAAAATCATAACTCCTTTATTTATCAATCAACGACGTTGTATGAGGGCTTGTTTTTTGCGGGGTGAGTTGTATTTTTCAATGGTGCTTTCTAATGTACGGAAAAACTTTTAAAAAATTCTAAGTAGAGTAAAATGAAAAAAGAAAAAACCTACATTCCACCATTTTTCAGTGTGTCTTGTTTCTACGGCGCACAAACTGCAACAAAAATGACATGATAACTTTATTCTATGGGTCAGTACGATTACTACGATACCAAACTTGTATAGTTTTGTTGTTTTTTTTTTTTTACTATACTACTTTTTAAAAAATTATTTTCTGCGGTAATTTTTTTATTTTTCCGTCGACCTAGTTGAGCGATGGCTCATTTTTTGTGGGATGTCCTGTAGTTTCCGTTCTAATTCGGAATACATACGATTTTTTTGATCGCTTTTTATTGCGTGTTTTCTGAGAGACAGGACGACTGAAAAAGTGCATTTCTGGCGTTTGTTTCTTTCGGACGACGTTCACCGTGCGGAATAAATAATGTGCTACTTTGATAGATCGGACTTTTACAGATGCGACAATACCAAATATGTATTTTTATTTTATTATTTAGACTTTTTAATTATAGATCTGGCAAAAGGGGGGTGATTTAAACTTTTACTCCTTTTTTTTTTTGTTTTTGTATAATTGAAAAAACTTTATTGCTTTTTTTTTCTGACAGCCAGCCTATCAAGCCACCCCACGGGGGATGGCTTGATAGCAGTCTCTCAAGGCAGCTCTGAGGCCTTTCAGAAGGCCCCCAGCAGCCATAACACCTGCACGGCTCTCCCCGATTTCACCGCGGGGGGAGAGGGGGCGTACAGAATTGACAGCGACATTTAAAGGGTTAATAGCCGCAATCGGCTGATCGCGGCTATTGCCCGCGGGTGTCAGCTGTAGTAAACAGCTCTCACCCGCGCTGTATGCAGAGAGATCGACGTGCGACCTCTCTGCATACATACCCCGGCACTCCAGGACGTGAATGTACGTCCTGCAGCGGGAAGGGGTTAATGATACTCACTGATTTTTTTTTTTTTTTAATATACAGTGAATTTTATGATTGTCTAAATCTTAAGTTTAATATGGTCCCATGTTCCTGGAGTACACTGGTCATAATGATATTGAATGTCCTAAATGTAATTCATAAAACCTTGGATTACACCGTTATATTGTAAGATATGGTGAATTTTGAACAATATTTTCAGTAATGGACTTCTACCACAATTCGGTTGATATGAGGAGGAGTTGAGGGGGGAGAAGGAGGGAATGATTTAAACTGTTTTCGTTTTGGTTCTTGGGGAAATGAGAATTTGTGTGTTTTGCAAAAAATAGAAAATTTTCAATAAAAACTATTTGATTTAAAACAAAAAAAAAAGAAAAGTGATTAACATGAGAGCACCATATATGTGGTTGCAAATAAATCTGGATAAGTTGGTGGTTTTTTGCAGAAAAGTGGCAAATGAGGTTTAATACTGAGAAATGTAAAGTTATACACATGGGCAGGGAAATATGTTACCATTATACACTAAATGGGAAACCACTAGGTAACATTGACAGGGAAAAGGACTTGGGGATTTTAGTTAACTGTAAACTTAATTGAAGCAACTAGTGTCAGGCAGCTGCTGCTAAAGCAAAAAGCATAATGGGGTGCATTAAGAGGTCTTTAAAAATCACTGCTCAGACCACACATGAAATATGGTGTACAGTTTTGGGCACCAGAAGGACATATTGGAGTTTGACCGGGTTCAAAGGTGGGCAACTAAATTTTATAAATGAAATGGAATGAAGATGAGATTCCCTTTGCTTTTTGCTACTATGAAGATTTATAAATGAAATGGACTGACTGCAATATCCAGAGGGGCGACCTAATAACTATGTATAAATATATCAGGAGTCAATACAGAGCTCTCTCCCATCATCTACTTATACCCAGTACTGTGACTGTAACAAGGACGCCCTCTACCTCTAGAGGAAATAAGGTTTCTCCACCAACATAGAAGGGGGGTTCTTTACTGTAAGAGCAGTGAGACTATGGAACTCTCTCTCTGCTGAGGACATGGTGATGGGGAACTCACTAAAAGAGTTCAAGAGGGGCCTAGATGCCTTTCTCGAGTGTAACAATATTACATGTTATAATCCCTGATTATTTCAGAAGGGTTATTGATTCAGGGAGGTATGCTGATTACCAGATTGGAGTCAGGAAGGATTTTTTTCCCCCTAAAATTAGGAAAATTGCCTTTTACCTCATTGGGTTTTTTGCCTTCCTCTGCCTATGCAGTTCAACCTACTACCCCCTCCCAATGTTGATACAATTTTCTTTTTTTTCAGCCTAAAATATTATGCCACTGTGTTACTGGTGTTTGGTTTTCATCTGACGTATAGAGGTGATGCTAGATGAAACAAATGTACTAAGTCTTGCATATCTTAATATATTTGTCGCTCATTGCTGGGCACAGAGTTTACTTAGACCCCTCTCCTTGCAAACAGCCGGAGGGGAGGAAAGCGGAGGAGAGAAGAGGGAGGGAGTTTAGCAGTGCTAAACTCTCTTCCACCTCACTTCTCCGGCCGCTGTCATTGGCTCCCATAGGAGCCCATGCAGCGGCTGACGTATTCCGGACAGAAAGATAGTTCCAGGACTATCTTTTCGGCTTGGCGTGAAAACTCCCGGCGCTATATTGGCCTGGCTGGGCGCTTTTACACCAGGGGAATACGGCTATGTGATCTGATGCATTGGAATCCAAGGCATCAAATCGTAGCGTATATCGATCGGCCGGGAAAACGGCGGCCGATATACCCTCGTGTGAAAGAGCCCTAAGAAAAAGTAGAGTGGGATAATTAACTCACGTGATGAAGACTCTCTTCTTTTTTTAAAACCCCCACATTTCCCCTTTTACTATGTAAAGTTAAATGACCATCATAAATCTGGTATCGCTGCGTTCATAATGACCCACAGAAAAAGGTAAGTGCATTATTTAACCCGCATAGAGCACACTGTGGAAAGAAAAAAAAAAAAACATGGGGGAAATAGGTAATTTTGTTTTCTCATCCTACAAAAAAAACTGATCAGAAAATGATCAAAAAGTTGCATGGATCAACAAATTGTACCATTTAAAAATTACAACTCATCCTGCAAAAAAAAAAGAACTCCGTAACATAAAAAATTAATAAAATTTTTTTTTTATTAAAGTGTGAAGAAGTTACAATTTTATTTTATTTTTTTTTTAAATGCACATAATCGTACTGGCCGGCAGAATTAATTTAAAGGGGTTCTGATATAAAAAAAAATAAATTTTTACTCACCTTGCCTGGCCAGGTCCGATCACCAGGCATGTCCCCTCCAGCCGGCATCTTCTGTGGCTTGTAGAAGCAGAGCAGGAGCGGTCAAAATGCCCGCTTCCGGCTCTGCTCCGTCCGTCAGTCACTTCCGAGGTGAACGGACGGGCCGCTCACAACAAGCACGTCACAAGCAGTGCTTGCTGTGGGCGTCCCATCCGTCCTGGCTGAACTCCGAGATTCTGCGCGTGCGCAGTGGAGACGCGGCCCGTCCTGACTCCTGTCAGAGGGCACCTCTCCACTGCGCATGTGCGAAATCCCAGAGCGGGGCGGCTCGTGGAGGAAGAAGAGGAAGAGCAGCGCCTGCTGGGCGATGACCCCGCTGCTGACAACAACAACAGAAGAAAAGGTAAGTATGAGGTTTTTATGTTTTAGCAGCCATTAAACCGTGGGTTCCCTGTGTCCATTAGGCAGACCAGGGAACAATGGCTGCTAAAGCATAAAAACATTATTCATGTCAGAACCCCTTTAACATCTTTATACTACACTGTGAACACTGCTAAAAATAAGCATATACATGCCAGAATTGCCTCTAGAAAAATGGAATAAAAAGTGATCAAAATAAATGAAGGAGCTCATCACGCAAAAAACAAGCCCTTATAGAGCGCTGTCGCTGGAGGAAAAAATAAAATTGCTGTGGCTGTTGGAATGGGGAAACACAAAAGCAAATCTTAAAAAAAGTAAATCTAGCAAAAAGATACCACTGAAAATACAACTTGCAATGCAAAAAGCAAGTCCTCATATGGCTATGTCAATGGAAAAAATTTAAGTAGGGAATACGGCAATGAAAGCAACGAAAAATGAGAAGGCCACTAAGGTGCAAACAGGCCTGTGTACTAAGGGGTTAAAGGGGTTTTGTTATTAAAAAAAATAAAATAAAACTACTAGCCTATTCTCCCCTGAGGCCGTCTTCTTACTGCATCTGCTCCTCGCTGATCTTCTCCAGGCCCCCGGGACACCTCATCACAAGCCAGCTAGATCCTCCTCTTCTTGTTATGGAGCGTCCATTCTCGGCATTCTTCTTCCTGCAGGTCAGTGTAGGTCACGTCACTAGTGACGTAACCTTTCGATGCCTAGCGTGGAATGCCGATCTATTGCCGAGACTGTGCATGTACGCTGTTTTGCCACGAGTGTTCATATACTATTGCAGAAAGACAGAGCACATGCTGATGTTCAAATGCGAACACCCAGATAGATAGATAATCGTTAAGGCTAAACGTGAGCCATGGCGCACTTCTTTTGCTTTTCACTTGTCGCTCGGTTTCAGCTTGTGTAAAAATCACTCCCTTTCCTGTACATTTAAACACTCACCATTCAGTGTTTCATATAGGTACGTGAAGCACTGAACGAGAAGTGAACGATTCTTAACAATCTGCCTGTCTAGACCTATTACACACATTGCAAACAAATTAGCAGTGACATCACTCGCTCGTGCGCCCCTTCAAACGAGAATTTGCCCCTGTAAAAGGGGCATTAGTCTACAGTATGTGATGACAAAAGGTTAAAGGGATTTTCCCACTACTTAAAATTGCTTCACAACCACTCCGTACTTACTGGTTGCTGTTGACCAAGACCTGTCAGTGCTGCAGCCAATCACTGGCCACAGCAGTGACCAGTAGCCAGTGATTGGCTGCAGCATTCACATGTCCTGGTCAGAAACAACCAGGAAGTACAGAAGGGTTGTGAAGCTATTTTAAGTACTAGGAAAACCTCTTTTAAGAGAGAAACCCATTCCCCCAGTAAAAAAAAAAAATAAATTATAGAGCGTTTTACATGGTTAAAGAAAAAAAATGTATTTCTTTGTCAAAAAAATTATAAAAATTCAGATCATAATTTAATTGAGTCCCCTTTTCTATTAGAATGGTCGGGATTGACAGCATTTTTTCTAGTTGTGTCATATGACACTATTTACAGCTATCATTTTTACGCATTTCTTGTCCCAGATACAGCAGCTACCCACCAACACCTATAAGGAACGATGACAAACGGCTGACATGCTCTGTGGGGCAAAATGTTTTATGAGAATGACAGCCACTACTACAATGTAAAAATCATATTGTTGCTGTGAATGCAGGGAGCACGTAGCTTATACAGTATGCAATTGGATAAAAGCAGAGACTCTGCTGCAGTGACTGAGACACGAGGCAGGGGTAGTTGTCAGGGATGTCACGGTGGCACTACCAACTCCTCCTTGGAGGAACGTGCGTCACACTTGGCCAAGGCGCTGCCAGGCCTATCCAGACAATGCTAGGGCAGCGGTTACCTGTATAAAGGGTGTGGTGGACTGGAAGAATCTTGTCACGGGTGACACCACCGTTCCTTACTCCGTGAGATATCCAACGGGGAAAAAAAGGGTCCACACACACAGCTTGAGAAAAACACAGCTGTTGGGAACGGTCAACAACTAGAACTTTTACTTGCAGAAATACTTTCTGAATCGACATTCACAAATCTTTCACACACCAGTGCAGGAAAGACAAATGCAGGAGATCAGGATGAAATCGGGCCTACAGTCCAAGTTATCTGTATGACTCCGCTCCTGGACACATGCACTCCGGGAGAGGACACGAACACTCCACTGACACTCACATGCTAACTATTTCAGAACACTGCATGGCGTAACCCTTTTCTCCCTTCAATTGTTCTCTCTCATCAGGTAGGAATCCTGGAATATGCTCATCAGGGAAACCTCTCTTCTTCTTCCATTCTTCACCACATGAGGGTTAATGGTACCACCGTGTGGTGGCACACACTCTCCACACCAAACCATTGAAGAACAAGACTCCTCCACTGCGCCTTGCACCCACATATATAACTTGCATACCCACGAGTCCACACAAACTGTTACATTTCTCAGACATATCCCAGACATTCACAGACATTACCCTCTTCCAAGCTGCAACTGTGTAATACACATAACTGGTGACAAGACAATTTAGCACAGCGCATCCACACTTGAAGACATGGCATGAGACAAATACAAGACCGTTATGGAGGGGCCAGATATTTGTGTTTCGGGCCACTACAATGTCATGGCTGATCCTTTACTTGCGTTTCTAATTGGTTTCAGTTCTCCATGATGAATACATAATCTCTAGTATTATTTTTATTCACTTAATGTATAATGATAAGCAGGTCTTTAGGCCATTTCACATTCTGTCCTTGCTTTAGCAGTAAGCTACCCATAAGTCTGTTCTATCCCTGTATCTCTGCCTCCAGGACAACCTGGAGTGATAAGTCGTCTGAGACAATTAAAAACTCTTTTGCATAGACAGAATTTTCTTTAGCCTAATTCATTGCCAGGTACTAATAATTAAACCAAAGAACTCTACTTAGAGGAATAAAAACTCTGCCCTAAGCCGAGTAATTAATCCTGTTAATAAATAAAATATGGGAACATTCTGTTGCCACTGCACTTATATTACTGTGTCTCCTGCTGCTAAAACAAGGTATAAAAACTAGACTTAATATTACAATTTATTGTAGGTATTTGCATAAAATGTATAAGCCTGTAAGAAGCTGGAAACGCCCCATATGTGTAGACTGCAATGTATTGACAGTAGTGTTCTGTAGCTACTTGTAAATGATTCATGAATTGTAGAACACAAAGGTTTGTAAAGCACATAAAAAAATTATGCTTTTGGGCAATAAACAGTTAATCGTAAAGGGGTATATTCTCAGAAGGAGCCCAGATCTGCAATAGGCAAGAACTTTAGATGTTGGGATTTGGGCAGTTCGAGACATGTTAGTTATTGTATGTCAATGTTCATTTCTTTTCTTGTTCACACCTAGAGATTGTCAGCTACTCTGAGCCCGCTACGCTAAGTTTATGGACTCCTAGTAACTGCTACGCTGAGTCCAGGGATGTTGGTTATATACTTCCCCGTCATTCCCCCACTGTCAGCTCTCAAACCCGTCACTGAATGCATTGAGCGAACTAAGTAGGCGCACACCAGGTAGTCCTCTAATTCTATGCACGCAACTACATAGTCAGGGTTCATACGCGTCATGGAATACTGAAAATGTCATGGAATTTTCTGATTTGTCATGGATTTTAGTTTTTTGTCATTGACTTTTTTCTGAGTACCGTAGTAGTAATAATTTCTGAGATTCTTGTGTGTTTTAGTTATGTTTGTCCAAAACAATTTCTTTATTCCATTAGAATCCAGTATTGTATTTAACACCATAGGCCAATGGAATAAAGACATTTTTTCGTATAAACATAACTAAGAGCACATAAAAATCTCAATACTCAGTCTTCAAAAAATGTCAGATTTTAAAGTGCATTGAAGTTTTGTTCTCAGCCGGCCTGTCATGGTTGGGGATTTTTCATATAAAAAAAAATTTATTGGAAATGGCTTGACTCAGCAGGGTGTGTCTCTTAATATTTTTAGATATAAAACAATAAAAAAAACATAAGGGTGCCTTCACACTGGCGATAAAATCGCACAATTTTTTCGCAATGTGAGTGAAAGCGCAGAATTATAAAACCAATGATTTTCAGTGGTTTTCTTTACACTTGCAATGTTTTCACTCATGCGATGTTGCGAGAGAAAAAAAATCACAGCACACCCTATCTTTCTGCGTTTTTTCATCTCCCATGTTTCCCTATGGAGCCTCCTTTTTATCACTTAGCAAAGCAGGAACTTGCGATTTTCATGCAATGCTTTTTAATATTAGAAAGTCCTATTGACTTTCACACTGAAAAAATGCGGCAAAATTGTGTGAGAAAATTGCAAGTGGCAGTGATGTTTTTGTGAGAAAAAAATCTGATGCTCAAAAATCGTGGGAAAAAAGTAGCAATTTTCATGCAGCGATATCACGATCCCCCAATGTGAAAGAGACCTAAACCTTTGATTTTTGTGTATTTCGAGTGTCATTGAAAAATCAAGATTTCGTCATCGAAATGTCATTGAAATTTTTTTTTTTTTTTAAACCTGTAGGAACCCTGTTAGTCCGTCGAAAGCCTTCAGCGGTAGGTTTGACAGCTGACAGTGGGGGAGCAGGGAAGTTAAAAGGGTTGTCCAGTTGCAAACTATTAATTGGCCTGCACTGACCTGATTTCTGCAGGATGCAGACAGCTCTATTCCCACTGCAGGGGCCAGAATTGGTATTACAGGCAAAATTCCTATTCACTTTATTGATAACTTGGCCTGTATACCAAGTCTAACCATTGCAGAGAGAACAAAGTTGTCTGCTTCCTGCAGAAATTAGCTCTATGCACAAGCACACCGACCCAGAAGGCAGCTGACTGGTAGCAATTCTGGGCAGTGGACCCCCGCCGATCTGCTATTGATGGGCCCATCATGGGCCTTACATGCCTGGGCTCGGAATGTCATCTACTTTTAGCCTTTAAGGTTAGTATTTGTCTTACAGCATCTCTGCAGGGAAAATAAGGACGGTCTTACTGCTTTCCTTGGCAGTTAAACCCCTTTCTATCAGCTCGAAACTTGTCCTTTCAACAGCAGTCCGGCGCATTAGTTTCTTTCACTGGGTTGCTGCTGTTTTCTCCATGTGCAGTGTATGGAACACAGCATAAGAGCAGTCTATAAACACCAGCTGAGAAAGAACTGAAAACTAGAGATACAGCCTGCAGAGGGGAAAACTGGTGATAAATGCCACAAAGAATCATATAATGGTCTAATGTAGTGCTAGGAGAAAAAAAAGATCTAGTGCTCACAGGATATGTGCAATAGGTTAGAGGTGTAAAGCCACTTACCTACTCTTGGTGGGAGTTCTCTCTCCAGAGGACCTCCCGGAAGGCGATTTATATCCAGAGATGAAAAGTCTTTGTCCAGGAATGCAATAAAAGGATATTCATTGGTTCAAATCAAACATATAAAATACAAAGGGAGGCATATAGAGCCAAGGGAATGGTAGCTGAAATGCATTTTGGGGCTACTTGGGGCTCCTTTCTCAAGCATGCACATAAATTAAAGGGCAGTGCTTTTATAACAAAATGATGGGCGGATTCATTAAAAGAAGGGGGCATTTTGGCATTCATAGTTAGGAACGCCCCCCCCCCCTTCCCCAGGTGACATAATATACATTTAAAAATCTATAGTACAATCTAATACAAGCATTTTACAACCAGGTATTATATTGTACTACAGAGGGGGAAGGGGGTGTCACCTCACCTCTAGCCAGCCGATTCTTCTGCTTCCTGTGCTGAAGTGTCCATTCTCTTCAGTTTTCTTCCTGATGTCCAATGTACGCTACATCACTAGTGACATAGCTTTCATAGCCTAGCAGGGAGTGACAAGCTATTGCAGAGTCTGTGCCTGCGCAGGGTCTTGCTGCAATAGTATATGAACTCTCGCGACTAGACAGCATATATGCGCAGTCTCTGCAGTAGATCGGCATTCCTTCTTAGACAGTGAACGTTATGTCACTAGTGACATAACCTTCACCGACCTGCCAGAAGAAGACTACAGAGAATGGACGCTCCATAACAAGAATAGGAGGATCCAGCTGGCTTGCGATGAGGTGACCCAGGTGACTGGAGAAGATGTGGTAAGGAGTTTGCCTGGAGAGGAATAGGTAAAAAAAAAATCAAAAAAATCAATACTTATGACAAAAACCCATTAAGTACTGAATTAATGGCCATACTAGAAAACTTGACTGTGGCTTGAGCAATGCTTGTGTCACAAGACACCCAAAAAGTTGTTTAAAGCAAGTTACAACTTAGCCCAGACCAGTGGCGAAAAGAGGGGGCCCCATTATATATACATGAAAATAGGCCCCTTATTTAGGTACTGGATTTTGGCATCGAAGACAGAAAGGTCTGGTATCTGTTTTCCCCTCAACTCAATTTCCATTACCATTAAGACAGTTTGCAACCCCCTTGTTTTAGAGCAGTTCAGCTCTAGTCCAAACCATGCACTACAAAAAGGGGTTGGAACCAAAGATGAGTGACCCCCTCTCTTCATGGGCCCCATAGCAGCCACATGGCCTGCCTCTATGGTATGCATGTCCCTGCCCCAGACACAAACCCACCAAATTAATTCACTATACTGTAATATCTCTTCCTGTCACCTCTATAGAAGGAACAATGCTGGTGACCGAGAGAAAGCTTTACATGTGATGTTACAAATGCTGCAGGCCTGCGATCAACCAGCACCTGATATGTTCTGCCTGTGTGGACGGATATATAAAGACATGTTTCTGGATTCTGACTGCAAGGATGTGAAAAGCAGGGAAAGTGCAATTGAATGGTAAGATGAATATTTAGGATTTTTTTATAGATCAACTTTCCTTTTATTTTAGATCTAAGAAACGGTAAAAGGAAACCTATTCACCGCCTTCTAGAGTTCATTAACACAGGACTAAATGAAGGTGAAGTGTACAAAACCGTTGGTCATACATCTAAATGAGGTCATATCTAAATACGAAGTAAATGGTATGCACGCACTCATATCAGTGCAATACCCAAGAGCCCTTTTGTTTTAATACTATGACATCTGAAACCTAAATATAAGCACAGGTTTAGAGTCATATATACTCCTATTTGACATACGTATAAATAGCATAAAACCCAATGTTACCCGAAGCCATCACCTCTTATCCAAGCAGTCCGGAGACAAAGATAAAGCATAGTTCCAAGTTATATTCGGTTTTATAAGGGCGTTTTAGTCATCACATCATGTTACAAAAAGTGTAACGGAAAAACCTGTTATCTTAATGCGTCCTTTTAAAGGGGTATTCCTATAATGTGTTCGAAATTGGCAAACAATGCACTCACCCATAAAATG
Source organism: Eleutherodactylus coqui (assembly GCF_035609145.1). NCBI lineage: Eukaryota > Metazoa > Chordata > Amphibia > Anura > Eleutherodactylidae > Eleutherodactylus > Eleutherodactylus coqui. Next base: position 88,088,413 of record NC_089840.1, on the reverse strand, counting down.
TTTATTTCCAAAAAGCTCCATTCTCCGGTTATTGCAAATATTGCTTCCTCTGCCTTCTGGTTGTTTACTGCTTGTTGCCAGTGAAACAGACCACCTCTTCTATGGAAAGAAATGGCAGAGGAGGCTGGCGCTTGCGCCCCTCTTTAATCTAAATCTAATGGACTTGGTCTCAGTGCGTGTGGACTAGCTTTTGGTCCGGCCATCAGCTACCGCTGTACTCTGCTATTTCTTTCCATAGAAGAGGTGGTCTATTACCCCAGGCAACAAGCAGTAAACGACCAGAGGACAGAGGAATCAATATCTGGAGAACGGAGCACTTTAGAAATAAAACCTTCATCCATAAGATGTTTGTGACTTTTAACACCTTGAGATAGGATTCCTGAGATGGGCATACGCCTTTGAGCAATGAGGGTGTGTTTTGATTAGTTACAACCTGTTTTATATACAACATTTAAGTGTATACTGTATATGTCATCTTGTAGTTAATGACATTGTCCATGTTAAGATTAAACTACTGAATAAGAACATTATTTCTATTAGGTATCGGAAAGGTTTTGATCTTCAGCCATCCTTATATTCTGGAATTAATCTCGCTGTTTTACTTATTGTTGCTGGGCAGCAGTTTGAATCCTCCATCGAACTTCGAAAAATAGGTAAATATTAAAAATCCAAGGTTGTAATCAGGGCAAGGTACAATGTCGCTCATTATTTATGGAAAGTAGTATTCTGCAGCCAGTGGTTTGTGAGCCATATTAGGCTTTCAGGCATCGTACAGGTGGCTCCATGGCTGCAGAAGCTATTGTGCACCGATGTAAAGCAGTGGTTGTAAAGGGTATACATCATAATGGTGATATAAAGTCCAATGTAACAATTTTAATACAGTAAATTTATCACTTAAGATATGAGTTATTTATGAAAAAGTCGGACTCGGAGTTTGGCTTACCGACGTCAGAGCCCTGATTATTACGTTTAAAGTTTGCTAAGTTCCGTTTTTCCTTTAGCTACGTTGGCCATTCTGCTCAGTGTTCATACGTCTTTATATTGGGTCTTTGACTAAACTGAATGTGGAACTCTGTGATGCCATATTCTGTGTTTTCGGAGTCCAACTTCTTCAGTATTAACTCCTGAGGTTCTTCTGTGAAGGGGTTCGTCTGAACAGCCTGCTGGGAAGAAAAGGAAGCTTGGAAAAAATGAACAATTACTGGGATGTGGGTCAATTCTTCATTGTCAGCATGCTGGCCAGTGACATTGGAAAAGCTGTGCAGGCTGCCGAGCGCCTTTTCAAACTCAAGCCTCCGGTTTGGTAAGAAATCTGTGCATTCTGGAAAGTCATTGTTTACATGTTTAGCAGTACTTTGCCAAAATGCTGGTTTAAATGGCATTAATAGCAGTCCACATATTCTGTATTTACCAAAAATTGAATTAAATCCCTAAAAGAGGGAAAAAGAGAGCCGCTCCTAGAGAAGCAGACAATCTTCATCTATGTGGTTATGTAATCTAGTTTTTGGGCAAACACAACAATAAATTACAGAAAAAGCCTTGTGTACAGAGTGTGCGGTGGCTCATAGAGTTCCTATGACTTTGTGGTAGAGAGCCATGAGCCCTTGTACTGTGACCCCATAATATGGCATGCAATGAAAAAATCCTCAATTTTGTGGAAATCTGTTAGAAATCTACAGGCTCATATTTCACCTCCTGTGTGCCGCTGACTTCAATGGTCACCGTATTATGGAAGCATCCATAGATGCATAATATGGCTGTATGCATGACACCTCTCAGAGAAATTCGTCTTTTTTACTAAATATTACATTTTTCCTTCAAATCTTCTGTTTGGTAATCTATGAACCTAGTAAATTCCAAGCTGAGTACTATTGTGTAGTTTGTGGACTTGTGTAAGTTTATTGGGAAAAAACAGTGAAAGGCTTCATTTTTTTTTTTACCTTGGATGACCTTTTCAGAAAATAGTTGGCAATTGCTGCAACAGCAATTTCCTAGTATAATGCAATTAGCAGTCTAATTAGGCTTTATTCACACTTGCATATTTTGGTGAGTGGGTCCAAAACATGTAAGAGGTGCAGGTCTTTCCGTTATACATTTCTCTGTTCCTCTTCTAGTCTTGGTTTACAAATACCGTAATACAAAATGCCCACCAAAATACCACCGTGTGAATGATGTCTGATAGAGGTGATGACCAGAAAAGCTGGTTTCCCTCAAGAACAAAGAAAGTGGCACAATCAGACTGAAAGCGAAATGTCAAGTCATTAAAAAATTAACTGCATTTGGCTGCTTGTAGTTTGAATTAGTTTTGCATACATTACTCAGGCTAATTGGCTGCCTGAAGACTACTGCAGTATTACTAGGAATCTGTATGGGGAAAACCAAATATATCATGTTTTTTGCTTAATAAGACGCACCTGATAATAAGACGCACTTAGGTTTTGGAGGAGGAAAATGGGGGGAAATATTTTGAATTTGCCCAAACCAGGCAGTGCGAGAGAAAAAAAGGGCAGTAGTACCACCTCAGAATGAAGTATGTATTAATAGGTCAACCTGCCATTCAGGATCCAAGGACAGCTAAGTGTAAATGTAATTTTATTACTTGTCACCCAGCTCCCCAGGAGGCCTGAATGCCATGTTTGACTAGATATAGCGATGTATGTGGTATAAATGTTTGCATAACTCTGCACTGACATTCAGAATCCTGGAAGAGCTGAGTGACCATGTAATGATGATTCCATTAGTTGTCACCCAACTTTTCAGGAACCCTGCATAGCACGTCTCATTATGGTGAGGTATGGTGTATATATTTGTGCACAACTAGGCACCAATCAGCTGTGTGGGAAGCTCTCCCCTCTGCTATGTAGCCGTCAGATGTGTGAGGAGAGCCGTCTGTACCTACAGCTGATTGATGAGAGAGAGGAGCAGCACTCAGCTGGGGGGAAAAAGTGTGTCTTAAAGTGAAAAATACGGTAAGTCATTTTCTGCAAGAAGTCATGCTCACAGACGTAATGCTGGATCTTTGCTGTATAGAACCTTTAATTGTCTCTGTACTTTGAGCCAACTTGTATAAATATGATAGCTGATATGATCACTAGTAAAAGTGCATATCACTTTATCTAAAATGATGTTTTTATGCTAAAAATCCCTGTAGAAATGGGGCTCCCTTCCTTCTAATTTGCAGTCCATTCATTGCCTGTTGTCAAATGACGTTCGTCTCTAGTAACCAGGATAAAACCGGTGGATTACAGGAAGTGGAGGAGAGTGATGACTCGTGTTGCCCATAGAGTTTATATAGGAGGGAGGGGAATAGATTCTCAAACAGACATTGCTGCTGGAGCAAATAGTAAGTGATTTACATTGACTGAAATTACAGCTACACTGCTCAGTACGTATGCAGTGTCCTTTTATGAGGATATTTATGTGTGTGTGTTCCAAAGAGTTAGAGCATGTTCACACGGTCATTTAACTGACAAATCCACGGTGGATTTGTCCGACGCGGCTCTGACAGTTTAATCCATGGCAGAACTCTGAAACTAAGCCTGTAAATTTAGTCCCAGTTCTCTTCTACTGCAACACAGATTTTAAAGCTGTGGCATGGATGTTCATAGCATTTAAAAGAATGCTATAATGATGTGGATTTTGGTGCTGATGTTGCCACCAAATTCAAGGCCGAAGGTTTTCTATGTGAATGAGGCCTTAGGGAGCAGAATCTCCTGTTTTCTTTACATGCAGTGTATGGTCAACCTACCAGGTGAGGGACAGCAGGAAATTACGGATATAAATGCAGAGGGGAGAACTAGTGAAAAATGCAGAATACAAGTCATATAAGGGTCAAATATAGAGTTATTCTTCATAAACAAGCAAACGACAGCTTGTTCTAAAAGGCAATTTAAAAGTTTGGGCACACTTTAAAATGAGTCCCATGGAAAATCTATTTATCTTCTCCCTGTCTTTTTTATTTTTTACAATAATTCTACAAAGTTTTGGAATGTTTTCTTACATGCCGTATTATGGAAGCACAAAGGGAAAATACACCCTCCTATGACTCCGTAATAAAACTGCACATGACTCTGTGCACATGGCCTCTTTTATGGTCAAGATTGGATGCTTGCAAATAAAATAAATAATTTTATTTGAAATCGATTTTAACCCCCCCCCCCCCCCCCCCCCAGCAGGGATTCAATCTGTTTTTTTACAGCAACTCTAGCCAGAAAATTAAAGCCACCCCCAGAATTCTATCTGGCCTCAGAGTCATTGTGGCCAACGAAAAAAAATCACAAAGTGTCCATATATTTAGCAATGTACTGATACAAGAGGGCAGATAGAAGCACCACATCCCTCCACATGCAGACAGCCAACCTACTAAATAGAGGAGCCACTGCACAGGTGTAAAGTACTGATGAGCAGCCACTCGCACATCTTTCTTATACTGAGGGGGCATCTGCTTATTACTATACTTGCACATAGATATAGCATACCAAGTGTGTCATGCCAGATAGTACCTGTAGTGCACCATGCAGATCTGTGACAGAGGGTCTGAACAGAGCTTAAAATGGACAATATTTACTTTGCATGCCAGGTACCTGCGATCAGTTGTACAGAATTTGCTTCTAATACAGAGATTCAAGAAACTCAACACAGAGCACTCTCCCAGGCAAGAAAGGCTGAACTTCTGGATGGATATCATTGTGGAGGCCACAAAAGAGTCTACAAACGGACTGAGATTTCCAGTATGTAATTGTTAGATGATTTACAAAGTTTACTTATGAAATCTCAATTTTTATTATTTTTTTGTTTTTCCTATCCGTCTTCCTCCAACTTGTGTAAGCTGGAATCATCTTATGATCAGTTACACTGCATTTCCTAAATTGCTGCTGCCATGTATGCTGCTTGTTGTGGTCTATGAGAACTCACCGATAAGATAACCATGGTATAACTCTTTCCTATAGCTGCCAGTAATCTCTGTGTAACAAGTTTTTGCATTTGAACATAACCGCATTGAAATTTTTCAGGTTATTTTGCAATATTTTTCAAGAAAGGCAGAAGTTTTTTTTTCTTCTGTCTTTCATAACTTCACATATGGAAAAGTGAAAAAGTCTTAGTCTTCTATATTTGCGTAACTCACTGTTAAATTCAATTTTACATCAAGATTTCTACGTTATTCAGAGGTAGAAATATCATTTAAAATTGCAAATGTTGAGGCATTTAAAAATAGTATTTTTTTTAAAATTGGAAACAAATTTATCTAATGGCTTTATAATGGCGGGAAAGACTTCATATTAGATTTTGTAATCTACATATTTAGTTAGATAAAACTTTATCAAACTTTAACTCTTCTGAACATTTGATCTGGTTCTTCAGGAGCTGCATGATGTGTGGCATTGGATCACAGTATATCTAGTCATTCATTCTTTTCAATGGGGGGTTTGCAATGGCTTTCTTTATGTGTATATGTAGTTGACTTGTAGCAATTTTATATTTTAACCCTTTAGTGACGGCCCAATAGTCTTTTTTACGTCCTGCTGTTGCAGGACGTGTATGGAGGGAGATGGCGCTGCTATCTCCTTCCATACTGCGGGGCTATTAGCCCTTTAAATGCTGCTGTCAATTCTGACAGCGGCATTTAAATCCCCTGAACGACATTCGAGGGTCCCGTACGCCCCCCCCGTGGTGAGATTAAGGCTGCCGTGTAGGTGTCATGGCAGTCGGGGGCCCGTCATACTGCCGGAGTGATCAAAGCATCGTTTGTTCTGGTCCTCTAGGAGGAATAAAAGAAATTGTAAAAATAAGTTTTCCTTTTTTTTTTTTTAGTAATTAGTAATAAAGTTTAAAAAAAAAAACCTTTTGCTTCATTTGCAATACAAAAATAAAAATAATAAATTAAAAATACGTGTTTGGTATCGCTGCGTCCGTAAAAGTCCGATCTATCAAAGTAATGCATTATTTACCCCGCGTGATGAACACTGTCCGGAAAAAAAAATAAATAAAAAATGCCAGAAATGCACTTTTTTGGTCACCCTATCTCCGAAAAAAAATGGAATAAAAAGCGATCAAAAAGTCAATTGTACGCAACAATGGTACCAACAGAAACGACAGGACGTACCGCACAAAATGAGCCCTCATATAACTGTCGTCAGAAAAAGAAAAGTTATTGTGCGCAGAAAATGGACACAGAAAATAATTTTAAAAAATTAAATATCTTAAAAAAAATACAAGTAGTACAGCAAAAAAAAAAACTATATAAGTTTGGTATCGTAGTAATCGTACTGACCCATAGAGTAAAGTTATCATGTCATTTTTGTTCCAGTTTGTGCGCCGTAGAAACGGGACGCACCGAAAGATGGCGGAATGTTGTTTTGGTTTTTTTTTCTATTTCTCTCTAGTTAGAATTTTTAAAAAGTTTTTCAGTACATTATATGGTACATTAAATAGCACCATTGAAAAATACAACTCGTTCCACAAAAAACAAGCCCTCATACAGCGACGTCGATGGATAAATAAAGGAGCTACGATTTTTATTTTTTTTTAAAGGGAGGAGGAAAAAACGAAAATGGAAAAAAGCAGAAATGCTCCGTCACTAAGGGGTTAAACCTATCCGAAACCACCCATTGTTAAAAATCTAAAGGAAAGACCTCCAATGGTAGCAGGTTGCACACAAACCCTCTGAGGATGAAAAATAAAGCTCCTACAACTTCTCATCGGTTTGTCCACAGCCACTCTCTTACAAGTTTGAGATCTAGACAATTCCTGACCCTGATCTGTCCCCTTGTCAGAAACCAAATGGTTATACAAACCAGTCAGGCCTTTGTGCAGGTCAGACACCTAGCTCAGATTTTAAGGTCAAGTTTGAAAGGCCATAATCTAAATTGTCCTGCTGTGGCAGAGGTACCCACGTACAATCAGACAGCAAACATGGATTACATTAGTCTGAGGAAATCTCAGGAATCGCATGAATGTGTGTATTCTGTGAACACAGGTATGTGAAGTCTCCATTCTCATATTTAGCACTTCTACACCTTAATGGTAATTTATGATTTGTAGGTTCTGGTCTTGGAGCCCACTAAGGTTTATCAGCCATCGTATGTTTCAATAAACAAGGAAGCCGATGAGAGGACGGTATCGTTATGGCATGTGTCTCCTGTGGAAATGGTACGAGTTCTATTCTATTCTTCAATGAAATTGCTGATGGATGAGCCGTATAACGGCAGCGCAAGCCGTACTGCTTCTTCGACTTATTGGTGATTAATAAATGGAGATATGCCGTGAATTATTGTCGTGAATGACACATGGCTGTGCATCTGCTTAAATAATTAAGGGCTACGGACACCTATGTGGACGGTTTTGTTAAATGCATGTATTTTTTTATTTATTTTTTGCTGAAAAGCATTTTTGCACTAAGGTTTAATGAAAAATTTTGGACCCTTTTTAGCTCCTGCAGTTTTTATCATTGAATGTAGCAGAATGCTGTTGACAGTAAATCTGTCGGTGATCTCGTCTGATGGCTCACTTTACAGCCCCTCTGTGACCCTTCATGAACTACTAAGCTGATATATAACCAAATCAAGGTTTCTTTACCCCAGAAGTCAATGAACATCATTAGTTGACAGGTACCTGTAGACCATCTGACTGCTGTAAAGCATAATTCTAAATGCTATTAACTGTAGCTGATGCAAGACAGCTGCCCCATAGCCATATATAGGACTGAGAATAGAAAAACCTAGAAATAGAAAATAAAACATATTAAAAAAAAAAGGTAATTTTTTTTCTTTCATTATTCCATAATTTTCTCCATTCGACCGGATGGTTTCCTCTTAGGTCTGGCTCCCGGCGCTGTCAATATGTCAAGTGGGTGGCCCCACCACTCTCAGTCAATAGTTGACATTGGACACCTTTTTAATACAACCCATATGTCTAGGAGAAGGTTCCAGGTGGTACGCTTTTTATTTTCGATGTCTTTGGTTCTATCCCTATCAGAAGGCTTCTCTGTCTTATATAAAACATTGTGATTATTTTACTTACTAGATGGGTCATGTAAAGAGTCCGGGAAAAATTTACAGGAACCACTAACAGGAGTGGTTTGATCTTCTTCTTTTTTGTTTTTTTTGTGGATTTCATTTTGCTTAAAATTGTGTGGCTGTTCCACGTTGTGAAGGATATAAATATGCTTATAACATTATGTTTTATTCTTAGATTATTTTTCTTATGATTATTTCAGAAGGGAATCCATGAGTGGAACTTCACTGCGTCCTCTATCAGAGGCATAAGGTAAAAGGAATAGACAGGCAATGCTATATTTTTTTACCCATGTTATAATTTACCATATCAGGAGAGGTTGGGAGAAAGCTGAGCTGGTATCTTCATGTTTTTCACTGTCAACAATGACAGGAAGATCTGCAAGCAGCAGTAGCTTGATCACTTCCATATAATTCCTGGAAGAGTTCCTAATAATAATATAATAATAATCTTTATTTGTATAGCGCCAACTTATTCCGTAGCTTATTCCTGGAAAATGACAGGTTTATGAGCTACAAAATTTGTCTGCTGTTACCCATATAGGCCGCCTGCAGACGAGCGGGTCGGATCCGGCGGCGAGAATTCTCGCCGCGAGACCCGACCCGAGCGCCTGCAGAGGCAAGCGCGTACTCGCCCGCGCCCGGCGGCCCCGGCTCTTTCATGTGCCGGCTCCCGGGCAGCTGGCGCATGCGCAGACTGGAGCCGGCGGCCGGGTGAGTGACGTATCTGTGCGAGGCCCTGCGAGCCCCGCACAAAAGTAGGACATGCCGCGGTTTGTTTGCCGTGCGAGATTTCGCGTGGCCAAACCGCGGCCGTCTGCATAGGAGTGCGTATTGTAATACACTCCTATGCAGGCTTTGAGCGGCGGAAATCCCGCGGGAAATCCCGCCGCGGGATTTCCGCCCGTGTGCAGGCGGCCTTACTCTTATACTTAAACACAAATTAAATCCATTTCGGGTACATTGAGTTGTTGTAGAAGCCCTCATGTGATGCAGAGTGTTAGGGCAGCAGAATGCAGTCCTAAGCTCTCGCTCACGACCTGAAGGTTGCAGGTTCAGGTAGCTGGCCTTCCATCCTTCCAAGGTCGGTAAAATGAGTACCCACAAATTAAATTGAGTACCCAGCTTGGGGGTAACGGTAGTGACAAACCACCCCTTCGCTTGCACCAGGGGACTTTACAGAAGCCCACAGTTCATTTGCCAATTTGAATATCACCATGATGTTGAGCGAAGCTGCTAATACAGTCTGATATCCTATCTTCCTTTATCATTTCCCCAATCCCTGACTGGGGCTGCCGAATGTCCACAGGCATTCCACTGTAGATCAGCAGCGGAACGTTTGGTGCAGGTTTTGAAGTGGGTTTTATTGTGTATACCTGTGCGGAATTGACTCCCTCATGGAAAAAGTGAATTCCCAGAGGAAGCTGCAATAAAATTGACATGCTACGGAATTTAATTCTGTACCGCGTACCAATTTCTACACTGGTTCTGTGTGGATTATTTCTGCAGCTTGTGGGCAAGCTTTTCACAATCTCATCCACTACTGTAAATGCTGCGGAATTTCCATGCGGAGGGTCGAACGGAAACTCCGCAGTAAATCCGCCTCAGCTGGACCTCCGCTAAGCCTTGTAACTTTTTACCCCTCAATATAAGGATGGTTGTAGACACATAGCAGCAGTATACCATCAGTAACTAAAGCCATATTGCTGTCCATATATCATGTACAATAATCCAACCACGTGGCAGTGCCCATGAAGTATTTTTAAACAGTAAGTGAACTTTCAAAATCTTGGTGAAATTAGGAGGAGACACAGGGGTTTTTTTTGTTGTTGTAATATCGAATTTATAAATGAAAGATTAAAAATAAACTGTTACTCTTTAACACTTGTATTACCCATGCAATAGCCTTGGTTATGTGAATGCCTCTGGTACTGTATTGCTCTAGTGTTAGCAATAGCCATAGGGGCTTACGCAGTGCTGATGTCCCACAGTGGAAAATCACCAGCAAATCTGCAGAGGCCAAATTTGCATCTAAATTCTTCAGATTTGTCACAGATTTTGTTCTGATTTGCCACAGACTTCAAGCTTTTACATTTCAGAGGTTGAAGTCCGATGCCAAAATCCGCAGCATTAATTGACATGCTCTGTATTTCAAATACGCTGTGGGTTCCGCACAGAAATTCTGCAGAATTTACTTGCCGTGAAGGCACCCTAGGGTATGTCTATGTGGCACTAAATTTTCTGCGTGGACTATGCCTTTAAAACCGGGTCAGAAATCTGAAGCTCTTTTGCCATGGATTGGCAGTTTTGCAGGTGGAGGAAATTCTGCATAGCATTCTGCTATCTGAACATACCCTAACAGTTCCTATGCTTCACATACATTCTGAGTGCTGCTCTGACAATCAGTAATGTACATGTTTTTTTCTGCAACCATCTCCGTAAAAAAAAAAAAAAAAAACACCAAAAAAAACTTGCATGTATACTCACTGACTCACAGAAGTGGTTTAAGACTTCTTCTGTAAGGACATATAGATTTATGAACAACAAAGAGAATAAGTGATGCCAAGAGGTGGAATGGGAGAGGTTTCATCACTCCTTAGGGAGAGCACCAGGAAGGTGAGTGAGGAAACTTATATGGCCATCCATGCTCCTCTGGGTAATATGCAAGAAAGGAAGATGGGACAATACCTCAGCAGGATAGCAGCATTCCTTCAAATTAATGCTTGACTCTTTATACAAGTCTGTAGAGCAATGATTGGGAATCGAAAACCAAGCCAGAATCTATACACAGACAGCTGTTTTGTGTTTTGTTCCATCATCCTTATTTGCGTATTACCCAGAGAAGCAAGGATGGCCTTAAAAGTCTCCTCACCTTCTTTTATGCTCTCCCTAAGGAAATATCTTACCCCTCCCGATCCACGTCACAGGCTTCTCACTAGCCAAGCCAGAATCCTACTGCACACTGATGAGGGGCAAAAAACCCTGAAACAGCTGTTTGTGTATGGATTCTGTCTTGGTTTTCAATTTCTAATCATTTCTCTACAGCCCTGTATAAAGGGTAAAGCATTAATTTATCGGAATGCTACCATCCAATAGGTGGCGCTGCAGAGGTATTGTTCCATCTTCCTTATTTGCAAGAGGTGGAATGTGTAGTTTGAGATTAGTTCATGAGGTAAAGAACTTCAAGTTGCTTGTCCATTCAGCACTGTGTGATGCTATAACAGAGTAGGAACCATCTGAAGGTTTTAAGCTGTGTGGTAAAGCCCTTCTAATGTACCGTATTTTTCGCTTTATAAGACGCAATTTTTCCGCCTCCAAAGTGGAGGGGAAAAGTTCCTGCGTCTTATAAAGCGAATGTGCCAAAAATTTGTTCCGATCGCCATTTTTAGCGCGATCACGAATTTAACGCGCGGACACGATTTATTTAGCGAGATTGCGTGTTAAATTCGCAAACGCACGAACAAATGTGCGATCAGTTAGAAGATTTCTCTCCTCCTGTCAAAAAAAAAAAATCATTACTCACCTCCCCTGGCATTCTGCGGCGCTGCTGCAGGCTGTCGCTCTCTACTGGTCCCCGGCAGAGCATTCCTTTCTGTACGCGGGGCTTGAAATCCCCGCCTCATGACATCATTGAATGGCTGTGATTGGCTAACACACGTGTGTTTTAGCCAATCACAGCCATTCAATGATGTCATTGAATGGCTGTGATTGGCTGATGGCGTGTTTTAGCCAATCACAGTATTAGCTTTCTGGAGGCGGGGATTTCAAGCCCTGTATCCAGAAAGCAATGCTCTGCCGGGGACCAGGAGGGAGCGGCAGCCTGCAGCAGCGCCGCAGAACGCCAGGGGAGGTGAGCAATGATTTTTTCCCCCTATTTTCCCGCTCTAAAACGGGGGTGCGTCTTATAGACCGGTGCGTCTTATAAGGCGAAAAATACGGTAATCCTTAAAATCTTCATACCACTGAATCCATGTGTAACCAGCATACAAAATGTTGTCATTATTGTAAACTTAAGGTTCACAGATTTCCCCATCGTAGACCACCTTGTGGAACCTCTAGTCTCAGCAAGTCAGACAGAGTAGATTATTGCTTCAGATAACCACATGAAATAAGCCTCTTGTAGCCTAAAGTAATTTATTTAAAAATAAAATTACACAATTTTTTTTCTTTCTGCAGCATTTCTAAATTTGATGAACGTTGTTGCTTCCTGTATGTTCATGACAATTCTGATGACTTTCAGATTTACTTTTCCACTGAGGACCAGTGCAGTAGGTGAATATATATTTCTATATCTTCTTAATCCTAAAGACACTAAACCAGCAAAGGCAAATGAAGTAAAGAGTCATTGAAAAAAAAAAAAAATAGAAGTGGCCATATTGAAAAATGTTTGACCCAGAAATTGAAAGTAAACTAATAATTTGACTCTGTCCCGCAGTTGCCATCAGGTAGGTAGGGGTGTGTGTGATTTTCCTTTATATTAACTCTGTGTACAATATAAATGTATATGCCTTTTTGGGTCTGTAGATAACTAAGTAACAGCAGTGGTTGTCACCTAGATTGTTGCCCATGTCAGTAGCCCGGATAATTCAGAAAGAGTCTGTAAGAATATCAGATGACTCTTCAGTAGTGATGAGTGAACCTTTTAAAAGCTCAGTTCAGCCAGTTCGCAGAATTTCAGCAAAAGCTTGCTTTGGTCCAAATTGGTTTCAACTGAACTGGACCTTCACTAATACCCCTAAAACTGGTGCATAACAAGAGCCCTAAATTCCCACTATGATACTCTAAGGCAGTGTTTCCCAACTCCGGTCCTCAAGGCACCCCAACGGGTCATATCCTCAGTGTTGCACAGGTGATTTAATTATTGTCGGGGCCTCAGACATTGCCACATGTGTTCTTACTATAGGAGATCCTGAAAACATGACCTGTTGGGGTGCCCTGAGGATCGGAGTTGGGAAACACTGCTCTAAGGTCACCAAAAAGTTTATCTAGAGTGATAAGTAAGGATTTGGCGCTCACTGGAAGGATACTGAAAAGTGTAGTAGGTGAGGGGTCTTGATTGCCAGGTGAAGACGAATATTCCTAGGTGCTGTAAACAATCTCATAAGAGAGAGCGGCTAGAGGGAAACTCCAATCATGGCATGAAGGAGGAAGATATAAATGAGATAAAAGGAAAAAAAAACCTCAGTGCTCGCACCATAGAATAGTATACTCTATTTCTACCTATTCTATGGTGCGAGCGCTGAGGTTTTTTTTTCCTTTTATCTCAAAAAGTTTATCTAAGTACTTTTGTGTTTTTTTTCAACGCAAAGTTAGAAATGAACTAAGGAAGAAGAAAAGGAAGAGGGAGGGGGGGGAGAGGAAGGAAAAAGGAAGATGAGGAAGAAAGAGGTGGAAGAAGAAGCCATTTCAGCAGCTTCGGCTGAGATGAACCACCCGAGGTTCTGCAACTGAAAGTCGGTCTCATTCATCTGTTTTGGCAAATGACTTTCTGTAAACTCCAATCAGATTATTTGGGTCAGTCCCGAAAATTTCTGCAAAAAATATGCTATGTGGACACTTACCAGAAACTGCAGCAGAGTCTTGGTTTGTCTCTCTGTCTCCCTCTGGCAGCGCACTGCCCCCTACCCACTCCATAGTGGAACGATTCAGTATCGGTCATCTTTGATCATATATGTGCCAGGCTTTTTTCTTGACTAAGAGCTCACGGAGTATATCATGGCCAAGTCTGAGTGTACATCTGCGGTGGAGAAGCATATATAAGAAAGCGGTAGGGCTTCGGGAAGGGGGCATATGGAAGAGGGCCGGGGTCTGTGCCGTTCCTTGCACACGTTTAATCTGTCCCTGATGTATGTTTGTGCTGGCCTGGTGCTGTGATACACTTATGGATGAGAAAGCTTCAAATCCGAAGGAATGGAAACTTGGTGAGCTTATTTTTCACATCCGTGTCGGAAGCTTTACATCTCAGCCGCCAAAGTCCTGACAATAGAAACACAAACACTGCTGATATTTTCCCATGGAAATTTTCATAGAGAGGTTTGTCCACCAAAGGACAGAGTTGTATGTGCCAATTCCAATAAATAGTCCTTAATCCAGTCCACATTTCTGTATTTGTGGAGATATATATAATTTCTTTTTTTAGAATTCGCTCATTTGATTTATTTTGACTCCCTGCTATGTAACATTTTTGTACTGTATGGATAGTGTAAAATTGTATCTCCCAGATATGTATTTCATGTGGAAAAGAGCCCTCTTTTTGCTACATTGTAAGCTATTAACTGTTAAAAGGACTTGAAAGTGACAATCACTTTTCTCAGCACCAAAAGAGCAGTTGTCCCTTCCCTGAACCGGTTTCTCTCAATAAGACATGACAATATGTTTGTCTTTAGCCACTTAAACCACCATATTCCCCATAGCCATGTATGGATGTGAAAGCTGGACTGCGAAAAAAGCTGATCGGAGGACTGATGCATTTGAACTGTGATGCTGGCGAAAGCTGCTGCGTATGCCCTGGACGGCGAGAGTAACAAATAGAGAAGTCCTGAATCGTATAAGACCCAATATATCACTGGAAGGCAAGATGGCTGGACTCAGGCTCATGTATTTTGGCCATGTAATGTGAGCAGAGTCGCTAAAAAATCTATAATGTTTGGACAGATCGGTAGCAAAAGAAGATCCGGTCGCCAAAGGACACGATGGCTGATACTGTCAGCGCTGATATGTCGGCATCGATATCCGACAACTGAAAGAAGCAGTGCAAAACTGAAAAACATGGACTTTCTAATGTTGAAAACGCAATGCACAAAAAAGTGGCAATTTTTGTGCAATGCGTTTTTTAACATTAGAAAGTCCTATTGATAGATCAGCACTACAGAGATTGGGACAGCGAGGAGAAGACGCGGCTGAGCCCCGGCAGCCGAAGGGAGGTGGATATGTATTTTTTTGTTTTTTTACACCACTTTTAATGGATTTTCAGGGAAGGGCTTATATTTAAAACCCTTCCCTGAAATTAATTGACAGGGTTCCGGCAGCAGAATCCTTTACCGCAGCAGAAGAATTCCCCTGCTGCATCTGTCACAGATGTGGCAGATGTAGCAGCAGGGAATTCTTTTTACTAGCAGGGATGAAGGAAACATCTGCCGCATACGGCAGATGTGTTCTTCATCCCCGTGGGGGGACACGGCAGTGGTGGACAGGTAAGTTTATTTTTTATTTATTTATTTCTTTTACACAAAAATTTTTGTTTTTCAGGGAAGGGCTTTTATGTAAAGCCCTTCCCTGAAAAACAATGCAGGGGTGCCGGCAGACCATTGTCTTCAATGGAGCCTCCAGCAGCAGCCGCAGCTCCATTAAAAACCATGCACGGACCTGCATTCACGCGTGTTTTTACATGTACATGGGTGCACACTTATGTACGCACCTATGTACGCACAAAAACACGCTCGTGTGAAGCCACCCTTAGGGTCGTAAATGACCAACAACAACTTACTATTCCCACACTTTGAACGGACTTTTCAGAATAAGCTGTTTTGTGCACCATTTCTCACCATTATATGAGTTTGGCTATTGTATGGTTCTCTTTCTGTGGCTTCCACCCCCCCCCCCCCCTCTCTCATCTCCATAGACTTCTATTGGTAGCATGAAAGAACCGCAAGCAGCCTCCTACTTCCTGTAATAAGTCTGTCTCTCTAGTATTAGAAACGGACTTCACAGGACAACAGGCAGTGGACAGCAGGTTAAAAGGAAAGGAGGCCCTTAGTGGCAGCATGTTAGAGCAATATTTCAGCACATAAATGTCATTTTAGGTAAAGTGATTTGTACTTTTGTGGCTCCTCATATTTGACTACTGGATAAGCAAAAGTGTGTTCAAAGTTCCATGCCCATTTATAGTAGGAAGATTTCCTGGCAAAAATGATATTATTGTGACTGGAACGGAGTGTATGTAGTGCTGACCTTCCACATTTAGGCATATTTCACATTAAATCTGTTTTAAAAATAACATCAATAATGTATCCGATTATATGGATCTTGGTGTCTAACAAGTCATTTTGCCATTTTTAAAGGTTTTGTACTCTTGTTAAAGAAATCATCACAGATGTTGTGGGCAGCACAGTAGAACTGGAGGGGGAAGCGGATGGTGATACGTTGGAGGTGAGTAAGTGCGTACAGAGGAGGATTTAGCATCACAGAACAAAATACTTGAGCAGTAGCTTAAGAGCGCACACGTTTTCATTAATGAAACTGAACTGATTTAGTTTTAAGCAGAATCACTTCTCGATCCTCAGGGCTCTTTCCCACGAGCGTAGACATTTTTACGTACACCCACCGGCGCCATAGAAACGCGTGAACAGGTGCAGAAATTTAACATTTGTGCTCCCATTCACATGGCACAGGCCCGGCGCATATACGCTGAGGCCGCAATGCCGTTGCCTCCTCTTCCCTCCCCAGCTCACCACCCCTCTCCTTCCCTCCAGCTGTTTGCAATGGGAGGGGCTTGGAACGTAGCCCCGCCCCCTAATTACAAACAGCCGGAGGGGAGGAGAGATGAGGAGAGAAGGGGGAGGGAGTTTAGCAGTCATGCTGCTAAACTCCGTCTCCCCTCCCTTCTCCGGCCGCTGTCATTGGCTCCCATAGGACTCTGCAGCGGTCGATGTATTCCGGGCACAAAGATAGTTTCAGGACTAT
The DNA here is from genome assembly GCF_035609145.1 of Eleutherodactylus coqui. NCBI lineage: Eukaryota > Metazoa > Chordata > Amphibia > Anura > Eleutherodactylidae > Eleutherodactylus > Eleutherodactylus coqui. Next base: position 88,071,719 of record NC_089840.1, on the reverse strand, counting down.
CTCTGCTGCCCGGCCTTAAAGCGCCCGGCGCTACATTGGCCAGCCTGGCGCTTTTACGCCGCAGGAAAACACCTGTGTGATCTGATGCATTGGAATCGAATGCATCAGATGGTAGCATATGCCGGCCAGCCGTGAAAACGGCCGTCAGTATACGCTCGTGTGAATAAGCCCTTAGTCTTGTGTCTTGTCTTATGAGAGTCCTATACTCATTACTGCTTTGATGTAATAGTCCTCTATTTTGCAGGAATTGCAAGCAGAGATTGTTGCGAGGATCTGATGGATATTTCCATTATTATAATAGTCACTAAATGTGGTGAGGGAACAATAGTCATTGTAGATGTTGCTACAAGTTATGGTTTCACACTGGGCTGGCAATTTAAAGATGCATTCCATAGGTCATTTTTGTTAATTTATCTCATATATTGATGAATTTATGTAGTATATGTTGCTCATTTTGGCTTTTAGTATGAATATGATTATGATGAAAATGGAGACCGAGTGATCTTGGGCAAAGGTACCTATGGAGTGGTGTATGCAGGCCGTGATCTCAGCAATCAGGTCCGTATAGCAATCAAGGAGATACCAGAAAGAGATAGTAGGTGAGTTTTGTATACAAGTAGGAATTTATATTGTGTCTACATTGTAGGAGAAGCTTAGCTAGAGAGAGACTAGTACTAACTACATTAGAGGTTGTACTAAATTACAACATTTTCCCATTTCCCAGATATTCACAACCACTTCATGAAGAAATCGCGCTTCATAAATATCTTAAGCATCGCAACATAGTTCAATATCTCGGCTCTGTCTCAGAGGATGGATATATCAAAATCTTTATGGAACAAGTTCCAGGAGGTTTGTTTCATGTATTTGCACTTAAAAATTAAACATTAAACCCCTTAATAGATGATAAAACTATAGAAAATATAATATTGCCCCTTTTTTTCCCCCTGGTTTGTCAAGTCTGCTACATTTTCCGCATATTCCTGAAATTAACAGTCTTTTACAAATCCTTCTGAGAACATAAGGTTTAATCTCCTGCTGGTCTGTTCATATAGAAGATTGCTTTATATTTTTGTGAGTTATAATTGTAATATGCAATGACAAAGTAGCAGCAAAGAAAAGAATGATAATGGGAGGAACTGCTGGGAATTTGTATGTGTGCGTTTTCTATGTTTAATGCTCCTTTAAGGGCTGAACAATATATTATACGTTGCACTACATTCAGAGTGTAAACGTTTAGTGCGCTGGTTTCTTTATCTTAGTCTTCAAAATGTTCAAGAACTTATTAAATGAAAAATGGACATACAAATTGGCTTTTAGAAAAGTGCTGCTAAAAACGGATAGAGCCGGCCCTAAATTATTTGTATGAAATCTTCCTTTGACCATTTTACGACTGCCCATTGTAAATTTATATCGCTGCTTGCTTTGCTCTGTGCAGCACCAACGTAAATTTAGGTTCTTCAGTCAACGGGCGATCGTGTCCTCACAAGTGGGTGAAACACCGAAAACGGGGCCTGACTAATGGGCTGTTTTTCAGGTGCTGTCATCGGGACCTGATTGGTTGTCAGAGTTACAGACACTTGTAATGCTGGACAGGAAAGTTTGTTGTAGTAATAAACTTTCCCAGCATTTGAGAGGTGTAATAGCCTTTCTCTAGTCTGTGTGAGGTCAGTGGAGAGAGAAGCTGAAGGTATTGTGAAACCACACATATTAACCCCTAATTAACCCTTTTTATTACAATTACCTATACTATTTAGTTAGTATAGATAGTTAAAACATAAACCTGCACTATACAATTATCTAGACGTAAATTTATAGGGGTACGTTCACACTTAGCCACTGTTGCATTGCTGATTTTCATGCAGACCCAAAACAATGTCCGCATCAAAATCCACACCATTTTGTGTGGATTTTGATGTTGATTCACGGCTAATTTTACCCTTTAAGAAGCGGGGGTGAAGTCTGTTGCCTTTGTCAAAATCCGCACTAAATGGGGTAATATGGAATTTGACATAGATTTTCTGCTGCAAAAAATCCACACCAATTCTACTACGTGTGAACGTACCCTTACATTACTTTATTAGCTCAATCAGTTATTACATGAATTAATTTAATTGTCAATACAATTTACAATATATAGATTAAAAATGATAAATTACATTTAAAAACCATATATTTAAAATTTTCAATATTGACTTTTAATTAGTAAATTTCCTAAGGCCTCCTGCACACAGGCGGATTTGCATTGGGGAATCTGGAGCGGGCATCCGCCACCAGATTCCGCAGCAAATACCGCCCATAGCATGCTATGAAAAAACACGTTTTCCTCTACATGGGCAGAAATCAACTGCAGTTTTTCCGCTCGCGGAGGAAAAATCGCAGCATGCTCTATTTCTGTGCAGATTCCGCACGGACGGCTTCCATTGAAGTCAATGAAACCCGTCCGACCTGCGGCCCTTCTGCAATGACATTGCGGAAAGGTCACGGATTCTGCGTCATCGCCTAGCGACGAAGCAGGGATTTGAGAAGAAAAACCTGTACTGCATGTGTCCGACAGCTCGCCGTGCGGACTATCCTCAGTACAGTAAAGAAGTGGTGGTGTCAGGTACGCGCAGTCACCGGCCGGCACAGGGTTTGATTCCACTGCGGGCTCCCTCATGCGGAATCCGACCCGGCTGTGTGCATCTGGCCTAAATTGCTCAGAAACGTGCAACATTTCTCAAATGTGCTTCCAAAATAAAGTAAACAAGGATGGATGGATGGATAGATGGATGTGTGTATATATATATATATATACCTATTTGACAAATTTCAGTTGGAAATAAAAAGAAAAAAAATTCTACATTTTGCGGTTTCTTAATTTATGCAAGTCGTATTGGTCTATTTTTACAACTTGATTAAAGTTCAATATGTGATGAAAAAATAATGTCAGGCTTACCTGGACGTGGTCAGGCTTACCTGGACGTGGTCAGGCTTACCTGGACGTGGTCAGGTTTTACAGAGTTATCGGTTATCGTGACATATACCAGATTTTCTCTGTCGTTAAGGCACAAACCTGTTTGGTCCTGAAGGGCTTAAAGGCCATGCCAACCTTCGCAAACATTTTTCACTACAGTCCTCTTAAAATTAAAAGCAAAAAGCTTTGCAAATAAAAAAAAAATTTAATGTTTAGCTCTCTCTCCCAACACCCCATACACATACATGTGCAGTAAGGAGGAAGCTGCTACAGACCCCTTGTGGCAGTGACTAATTTCCCAATGAAGGATTGGTTGAAATCCAACTGCCAGATCTTGATCTCCCCAAGCTTTTGCTGTCAGTGCAGAATTGGGAAGCTGCCATACACTCAAATGATTGGTTGATTCCACCAAAATGAGTAACTTCGGTCTATCTACATCTAATGTATATGGTCACTTAAACTCGCTTCCATCTGTTCCCTACTTGTTGCTAATTAAAGCTAAAAGTGAGCACGGCCATAGAAAGATACTATAACATTTGTAGTAATTACCATGGAGACTCATGGTTCTGCATAATAGCTGGAGACACAAAGCAATCAGAAATACTGTTTAAATTTGCTGCTTTTTTTATTTTGGATGCGATGGAACAATAAAACAGTGGTGGTGATGGTAAGTATATGGGAGCACTTAATGATTTATCACAGGGTATAATAAACATTACTACGGTAGTAGAGATGAGCGAACGTGCCCGTTTAGAGCAATTACTCGATCGAGCATTGCTTTTTTCGAGTAACTGCCTAATCGGGCAAAAAGATTCGGGGGGCGCCAGGGGTGAGCGGGGTGTTGCGGTGGGGAGTGGGGGGGAAAGAGAGAGGGAGCTCCCCCCTGTTCCCGGCGCCCCCCGAACCTTTTCGCCCAAGTAGGCAGTTACTCCAAAAAAGCGATGCTCGATCGAGTAATTGTCCTAAACGAGCACGTTCGCTCATCTCTAATTATTACGTTTAGAGTTCTTAATATTTCAGTATTGAAAGCAAAACACTTAATTGTAATTTCTAAAACCACTGCATCCCCCTGATGAGGTCTCTTTCTCTTAACAGGTAGCCTTTCAGTTCTTTTGAGGTCTAAATGGGGCCCTATGAAGGAACCAACCATTAAATTTTACACTAAACAGATCTTGGAAGGATTGAAGTATCTTCACGAGAATCAAATAGTACATCGAGATATAAAGGTAGTTAAAATGTGTATTACTGTATGTGGGATATTTTTTTTTTAAACTCGTTTTATTGAACAACATATATTTTGTACATTGCATGAATAAGCAATTATTTACACAGTGTGCATTACATACACTAACAATAATTAAACTTTGCATACATCAGAAAATTCTTTGGTATCAGTGTTCGGTACACAAGTACGTTACATTTTCTCTATGTTTACTCAGCATATCTCAATACATACATCTGTAGTGTTCGTAGCATTATTGCTCATTTTACCTGCCAAGCCTGGGTGTGCTCTGTCTTAATAAATTTTGGAACATTTCTTGCATGAAGTTTGTGTTTGTTGTCCCGCACCAAATCCCCCATACCCTGTCGAACTTTTCAGGGTATTTCCTGTTTTTGTAAACTATTTTCTCGTATGGTAGGATGGTATTGATAATACTCTGCCATTTTGTAACTGTCGGAGGGCGCCTGTCCATCCATCTTAGCGCTATAACTTTGCGGGCATAAAATAATACTTTAGTAAGGAATATTTTATCATAATGTTGCCATTGTTCCTCATCTATGATCCCTAGCAGACACATTGCTGATCCAGCGGCACTGGTATTCCCATCAGTTGGGTCAGGAACTCTGTGACCTCTTCCCAATATGTGTATACTATCGGGCACCCCCATATTAGATGGTTAAAGTTTGCGTTTGTTGCGCGGCATCGGTGGCACTGACTGGTCACTGATCTGTTCATTTTATGGAGTCTAGTTGGTGTTAGATAACATTGATGCAGGATATATAACTGGATCAGTTTGTTGTTCGCGGCTGGTGAGACCCTGATGTAGGTGGCCATTGCGGTCTCCCAGTCCTCATTAGTCAGTGTTGGGATAAGTTCCCTCCATTTCTCCAGTACCACCATTTGTGTATTGGGGATCTTAGAGTATAACAAGTGGGTATATAACTTTGAGATTAGGCCCTTAGGGCCCTGTGTGTGCAGTATACCTATTAATGGGTATGTGGAGAAGGGTCTTCTGGGTTCTGGGAATTGCGCTGTCAATGCGTGTCTGAGTTGCAGATATCTAAAAAATCCTGTTCTAGGTACCCGGTATATTTGCTGCAATTGCTCAAAGGAGACTAGTGTCCCGTCAATGTATAGGTGTTCCAGTGTGGTAATTCCCAGATTTAGCCAAAATTGTCTGTCTGGAAGGTTCAATAAATGCGGCATCGCTCTGTTGTTCCATAAGGGGGTTTCCAGGGGGGTGTCCTCTTGCCCCGTCAGTTTCCTACATGCCCTCCAGACACTTATTGCGAGCCTGTGAATGGGCAGCATTGGTTTCGTCAACAGCCCTGGTTTTACCAGGATGATCCAGAGGGATGCCTCCGAAAGGAAGTACATCAGGTGGTGCTCGGAGTTCGGGAGAGGGGCGCCCGACAGCCAGTAACGTATATATCTGACTTGCCCTGCCAGGTAGTATATTTTGAAGTCCGGCAGCGCCATTCCCGCCAGCTCTTTAGGCTTTTGTAGGGTTTCCATACGGAGTTTGGCTCTAGCCTTCCCCCAAACGAACAATGTTATTAATGAGTTAGTTGTCTTAAAGAATTTTTGTGTTATAGTTATTTCTGCATGCTCTAGCCGGTATAGATATTTGGGGAGAATTATCATTTTAATAAGATTTATTCTTCCTGCTACAGATAGTGGCAGGGAGCTCCAGGCTTTTAGTTTTAATTGCAGGGTTGCTATTAGGGGTGCGATGTTTAGATTAAAGCTTTGAGTGTGGTCCCTGGTAATGTAGACCCCCAAGTATTTAAATTGGGGGACAATTTGCAGGTTGTGGTATACCTCCCCCACCCTCCACTCCTCCTCTCTCAGCGGCATAAGGGTAGACTTCTGCCAGTTAATACGGAGGCCTGAAAAATTCCCGAATTCGTCTATCTGGGAGACGGCCAGGGGCAGGGTGTTTTGGGGTTCCGACATGTAGAGTATTATATCGTCCGCATACAATCCTATCTTGTCTTCTCTGGGGCCAATCTGGATCCCCCTATATAGTGTGTGTTGTCGAATTTTTAGTGCTAGGGGTTCTATAGCAATCGCGAATAGAAGGGGGGAAAGTGGGCAGCCCTGTCGGGTCCCCCTGTGAAGTGGGAGGGAGGTGGAGATCATGCCATTTGCCACTACTCTTGCCGTCGGTGCAGTATATAAGATAGAGACCCACCTGATGAACGGCTCCCCGAATCCAAATTTTCGCAGAACCTTCATCAAATATGGCCACTCCACTGAGTCAAATGCCTTGGCAGCATCCAATGAGGCCAGGGCCCAGCTTTCTCTCCACCTCCGTCCCACCTGCGTAATTGCCTGCGTCCTTCTGATATTGTCTGACGTGGACATTCCCGGAATAAATCCGGATTGGTCCGGGTGTACTATATCCTTAATTGCTTGGTTCAGCCTGAAAGCCAGTACCTTGGCGAGGATTTTATAATCTGTATTTAAGAGGGAGATAGGTCTATACGACCCACACTCCTCCGGGTTCTTTTCAGGCTTTAGTATAAGGACTATATTAGCCTCTAACATCGACTCTGGAAGGCGTCCTTTCTCAAATATATCCTCATATAGTGAGAGTAGTTGTGGTGTTATTTCCTCTCTGTACTGAAGATAAACTTCTACTGGTATACCGTCTGTACCCGGGGTCTTATTTTTTGCCATGCCCTTCATCGCCTCCTTTATTTCTTCTATTGTGATAGGGCCATCTAATAGAGATCTGTGCGTTTGCTGTATTACTGGAAATGTTATGTTGGTTAGGTAATTCTCTAGCTCTGCTGGGGTGTAGTTAATCTGGGACTGGTATAGGTCTTGGTAGAATTGTTGAAATCTTTCTAGTATATCTTGGGGGTCTGTGAGTATTGTGCCCTCGGTTGATTTGATCCTTAATATAGCCGGGAAAGTAGTCTCTTGTCGGGCCATATATGCTAGCAATTTACTGGACTGATTACCTAGCTCAAAAAAGGACTGGTGGGTGAAGAATAGTCTCCTCTGAGCCTTTTCTTTCAAATGCATCAGATACTCTCTACCTACCTGTAGCCATTTATCTCTTTTATCGTTTGAGGGATGGGCTATAAATTCTTTTTCTAGTTGTTGGCATTGTTGCGCTAACTGTTCCTCCTTTTTAGCTGCGGTTTTTTAAATGAAGGAGATTGAGGATTTAAAGCATCCTCTAAGGTATGGCTTAAAGGCTTCCCACACCAGCATCCTATCCCGGCTTTCCTCATGCGCCTCGTAGTATATCTGAATTTGGTCTATTATTCGGTCATTTGGGCCAAGCAGTGAAAGCCAGAACGGGTGTATCCGTTGCTTCCTAATTGCAGGGGGGCCTGGTTTTTTAAGAACCATTCAGATCGATGAGTGGTCTGAAACCCCTCTTGGCAGAAATTCTATGGACTCTATTTTTGCAAACAATAAGGGGGATCCAAATATATAATCTATTCGGCTCAATGCATGATTATGAGCTGCATGGCAAGAAAACTCCTGTTGGTGGGGGTGAAATGTTCGCCATAGATCCAGCCATCCCGCCACCAAGATCATAGAGGCCAGGCGGGTCGGGCCCCCGTCTCCCGCCCCCCCGAGCACCCCCTCCAAATCTGTCCAGGTGTGGGTCCATGACCATATTCATATCCCCCATACAGATAGTCGTTACATCTGGTGTAAATGAGGCAAATTGTATGCCTTCTGCCAGCAGGGCTGTTGACGTTGTTGGTGGGTTATAGTAACATAGGAGTACATATGGTTCATTGTTTATTTTGGCTCTTACGAAGATGTATCTACCCTCTGGGTCTTTTTTTAATTGTTCTACCTCCCATCTGATGGACCTCTCTATCAATAGAGACACCCCCCTGGAATATGACGTGTGATGTGAGTGTGCTGACCACTGAACCCATGGCTTTAGCAGGCATTTAGAGGTTTCGGGCGTGAGGTGGGTCTCCTGTAGGCACAACACATGTGGTCGCCAGGAGCGTATTAAGGAGTTTATTATGACTCGCTTCCTGGGAGAGGGGGGGGGGAGAGGTGAACACGGGGCGGTTATTGCCAGGGGTAACCTGGAGGGGGGTGTTTCCCCCCCAGGCTAGCAGCCTGCAGCACAATTAGGCGGCCTTGATGGGCCCTTTATATTTGGTATGAAAGTCCCGTCACCTAAAGGAGGACAAAAATAATGGTTAGGTTTTGGTATACATTACAGTCTTTCTGTCCGTCGTCTGGTGGTCAGCCATTCTTCTGCCTCGGATGGTGAAGAGAAGAAACGGGTGCGATCTCCGTCAATCACTCGTAGTCGCGCTGGATACACCATAGAGTACGGGAGCTGCGGATCTCTAAGTTGCCTTTTAATGTTGAAGAACGAGGCTCTTTGCTTCTGGAGGTCTGCCGAGAAGTCCGGAAAGATGGGCACTGTGGCATTATCATGGCGTAGGGGTCCTCCTTTTCTGGCAGCTTGCAGAATGATATCCCTGTCACGGGAATTGAGTAACTTTGCCAGTAGCGGTCTGGGTGGGGCACCGGGTATGGGTGGCTTCATTGGCACTCGGTGAGCCCGTTCGATGACAAAGACCTGTGATAGTTCTGCATTGGGAAGAAGTTCGCGGAGCCATTTCTCTAAGAATTCTTCCGGTCTCTGTCCCTCGGTTCTTTCTGGCAGGCCGACTATGCGCAAATTATTGCGTCGTGAACGATTTTCGAGGTCGTCCGCTTTGTCTCCAAAAGTCGGCTTTCTGCGTAAGATCTCTTATTGCGGCTGACATTGGGGGGACGGTGCCGTCTAGCGTAGATATTCTATCTTCCGTAGCTGTGACTCTTTCTCTCAGATTTTGAAGGTCTTGTCTAAGAAGACTGACATCCATTTTAACTTCATCAATTTTACTGGTAAGAGTAGTCGTGGATGTCTGGATTGCTGTCAGTAGCTGTTCGGATAGTTGCTGTAGGGTTTGAACTGTCCCTTCTGTTAGGTTTGGATTAGTGTTCTTTGTCGGAGGGGGTGAGCCCCCCGGGGCTGGCGGCGCGGAATCAGAGCTTGTATCCCTGCGGTTTTCGCTTCTGACAAATGCCTTTAATTTATCTGCTGCAGCGTTCTGCCTGGTAGGCCCCATGCTGTTCTGTCAGAGATATTTAGCGGCGTATTCGGTTGCTTGCCTGTGTTTTATAGTGCTGGCTTCACCAGTATACTCGGTGCAGGGCTTATGTACGTGGTGTCTGCCCTATTCTCTGTTATCAGCAGTGGTGGTCTCTTGCAGGCCTTACGCTCTTTTTCCCCCTTTGTTTGGGGGGGTGTTCTGGGGCTGCTTCTTTGGCCTTTTCTCTAGGTATTGTGGGGGAGGGGGGTCCCACTCTCTAGCGTCTTGTTTATATAGGGTACAGTAGCTGCTGCTCCTTTTCTCCCCTTTCCCCCCCAGTGCACTTAACTGGTTGCTGCTGCTGGCGCTGCTTTTCTCCTCCAGGTAGGGGATCTCTGTGCGGCCTCTTCTCCTGACCCCTCACCGCCAGTTCCGCCGGCTCAGCCCACTAGGTGGTGGTTGTGTCAGCCGCGGCAGTGCAGATCTGCCGTTTGTATTGCTGTGGCTGCCGGTGCCCTGGCTGTTTCGCCCGGCGTCCGATCCCCTCTTTATGCTGATAGAGGCGCGGGGCCCGAGTTATTGCCGGCTGGCTGGGTCTGCCCCGCAAGATGGCGGCAGTAGCTGCGGCACCGCGTGTTCGCCCTCCAAGTCCCTCCTGTCTGGTGGTTGCTTTATGAGTGCCTCGGTGCTCCGCGGCGCCGCCGGTCGTCTCGGCTTCCCGCCTCTTTCTGTGCGGCCTCTTTATGCGACCTTTCGCTGCTAGGCCCGTCTGCCCCGTCCTCAGGATGGCGGCTGCGTCAGTCGCGGCGCTGCAAGTCTGTCGCCGGCGTCGCTATGGCTGCCGGCGCCACAGACACCTCACCCAGCGCTCGATCCTCCTCCTCTCTGTGTCGGTAAGGGGGGCGACAGGCTCGGGCAGTCGCTCGCCGGTCGGGAGTCTTCTCCACAAAATGGCGACCGCGGCTTCCCGTGCTCACCTTCAGGGTTTTCTTGCTGCGGCGCCGGGCAGGTGCTACAGCGCTTCGCAGCCTCACCGGTGGTCCAGGCTTCCCGTTCCTCGCCCTCCGCTGTGTGCAGCGCTAGATCCAGAGCCCGCCAGTCGGCTGATGACACGAGCTCTGTAATGGCGGCGCTCCCAGCTTCACAGGCCTCTTCTTTAGCTCCGGTTTTGCTGCGCCTCGTCCGTCAGGGGTAAGTGTCTTGGGGTCCAGTCTCTTCCCCCTCTCCTCCGGTGGTGTTATGTCGGGGTTGGGAGTCCTCAGGATCAGTGCAGGATTACCGGTTGGTCGGTTTGAGCAGGAGCCCTTCTTACATGCGGCCGGTCAGGTCGGCTGCTTGGCCACGCCCCCCGTATGTGGGATATTTAATTCACAGACGGATTATGGCACCATCAGAGTACAATAAATGTATGGGAGCTAAAAGAAACAGAAATCACAGGCTACCGTTAAAATAGATTTCTATTAATTCCTTAGTTTTCTGTTAATTTTGCCTACCAAATTAGGAATTAAATCAATTGTTATTCTGGTAATATTTTTAACAGCATTTACTGAGAAGGAAACTTAATGTACATATTAATTTTTTTGTGAGGGTTTTAACCCTTTCCAATCCACCGTCTGAGGTCTTCCTACATTCTGATTAAAGCTTGTACAGCTCCAATGTCAGAAGATGTCTGACAGGGTATTCTTACCGTCTATTGCCAGCCACTCCACTGTCAGAGCCCCTCTGGCGCACACACTGGCTTTAGACAGCAGATGGCATTGTTGTATAACAGCAAAAAGAGAAAGCCTTTTAGGAAACCCTGAATCCAAAATTGGATTGGAAAGGGTTAAAAGACATTTCGTTTTCTGTAGAAGTTGTGACCACTTGGGGTCCTTTTCACTGCTAGATCATTTTTAATTAGCTTCTAATGAGTTAATCAGCTCCTTAGTAGCTAACTAGCTTCATTAGCATGTTGTTAAAGAACAGCGGGTGGTCTGTTCTTTAACTATATCACTATTGTTCTCCAGTGGGACAGCTGCTGAAAGAATACTATCAGCTCTGACTGACGAGAATCACAGCGTGTGGTCCTTTTTATCGCATGCTGTGTAAGTGAGCAATGGACGAAAAGTGCACGATGGGCATCCATTCACACACAACGATTATTGCTCAAAAGATGGCTTTTGAGCGACTTTCGATTGATAATCGCTGTGTGTAAAAGGGCTCTTAGATGCCAAGGTCAGCATTGACTGTGGCAACTGAAGGGGAAATGGCCAGTTCACAAAGTCAATAAACAGCCTAATTAGGTGCAGAAGAGTGAATAGATCAGCAAATGTTCAGCTTCTCACTCCTTTCTGAGAAAAGACACATCTCCACATATGTGACAGTCCGAGTGCAAGCATCCTTTCTGATTGATAAGCGGGGTAATGACATAAACAAAAGTTCATCCTCCCCATGGATGCTATAAAGCTATACAGGGACAGGAGGAAGATCTGTTCTCCTCCTCCTCCTGCATAATATTTATCTCCCATAGGCCCATCCTCTCCTCCTTTACACAAGCTGAAATGAGAGCTGCAAGTTCAGTATGTGCAGCTTCCATTTGAATCCCCCCTAGCGCAGGCTTGGGTTCTTGGCTTTAATATGAGATCAAGAATGAAACTCTAGCCAGAAGGGGGAGGGGTAAATTTTTTATTTTGGTCCTATATAAATTGCCTAAATATTGATTTGTAGTAATGGGATTTACACTATAGGGAACACACAGGTTCTTTGGGGAGGCTTCGAAACAGATTGATAAGATGGAAGGTCTCATTACAATGACAAATTGTGACTTTTTTTTAAAGCTACATAATTTTTTTCAATGGAATTACATTAATTTTGTACATAAGCTATTCATTGCAAGAACTGCGGAAAGACTTAGTGATCCTTCGCGTTACAGTGGCCTAAGCTTACAATATTTTTAAGATGCTCCATTCTGTCCTGGGCCATTGTAACTTGAAACCACATTTGCCATACATTGCAATGCTATAAACAGTCCTGATCTGTTCGATGTTCTGAGAGATTGGATCTTCCAGCCAATCGGCATGGACATTTTACTGGTAAAACATCTGGATTACTAAAGTGCATTTACTGGCTGGCTGGTAGCGCCTCTCTACAGTATAGTGCAGTACTACATGTTCTTAAGTACTTTAGGTTTGACATTTTGGGGGCTTTTGGAATATTTGGGTGTTTTTGGATTAATTAATTGTCTTCCATGGAGATAAAGTCTCATGCAACAATGTTTTTAACTTACAAATCATTGTCCTGGAGCCAATGTAAGGGGGTATCCACAACTTGAAATTGCTTCACAATCATTCTGTACTACTTGGTTACTGCTGACTAGGACATGTGACTGCTGCAGCCAATCACTGACTATAGAAGGTCACTGCTGTGCAAAGTGATTGGCTGCAGCAGTCACATGGTCAGCATCAACCAGGAAGGACCGAATGACTGTGGAGCAATTTCAAGTTGTGGGAAAACTCCTTTAATATTTTAACTTGAGAGGTTACTTTAGTGGCGTTGTGTGAGCAGAGAGGATTGAAAATGTTATCGGAGGCAGCTGAATGCCTGATAAAATGCCAGTATTTGCGTTTTCTACTTCTGAATGTATATGAGCATATCCAAGCTTTTAGGGTACCTTCACACAGGATGACCACCTGCTGAATAATCACTTGAAAAAGCAAACAACTTGCGAATAAATTGGTGAATAATTTGTATAAACATTTGCCTTTTACATTTTGGGTAAATGCAAACAAACAACTGCCTTTTTTCCGTTTCCACGACTTTTCTGAGCGACTATCGGAACGATGGTTGTTCTGTATAAAGGTACCTTTAACCCTTTGGATAAACTAATAATAGACAAATGCTTGCTCTGCAATATTAGTCATAGCTTGAATTCACGATCGGTGTCACATATTCTTCTTTTGTGTGTTCTACACTGCTTATGTTAGTAGTTAATGTTGAATTCCACAAATTATTCGCATGTATTAAACACAGTTGTTCCAACTTCCCCGGGCTAGAAAAAGCAGAATAAAAATGATGTGTATAATGTATATTTACCCCTTTCCAATCCAATTTTTTTTTCTCATTCATTCTCCCCAGCTCCAAATAAATTGGAGCCGGTGAGAATGGATGAGAAAAAATACATTTCCCTGCACTCTCCTGAACTGACACAGTTCAGGAGGGTGCAGGTGCTCACTGCACCGTGGGAGGGCCTGCTTACCTGTCCGGCGTCTTCCGCATTCTCCCTTCTGCCTCCTGAGTCGGCGATCATGTGACCGCTGGGTCAGGTGGCACCCAGCGGTCACATGATCGCCGAGCCGGGAGACAGAAGGGAGAATGCGGAAGACGCCGGACAGGTAAGCAGGTCCCCCCACCGTGCAGGCTCCCGGCTCGGCGTTCATGTGACAGCTGGGGGTCAGGTGACACCGGCGGTCACATGATCGCCATCCGGAATCTCCGTGCGTTACATAGCGCTAATTGAGCGCTATGTAATGTGTAAAGGAGAAGGCAGAAAGGGTTAAAAACCCTTTCTGCCTTCTCCTCGGGGCTCCTCAATGAGGACCAGTGCAGGAGTGTATCTGCACCCGATGTGTCTGACGATCGGGTGCAGATGCACTCCTGCACTGCAGTGTCGGGCCTGCCCGACCTCGGAGCTGTGGAGGGAAATTATGATGCCGGGGCAGGCCCGACATTGGACTGGAAAGGGTTAAATGAAGTGATTTTAAGGAAGTTAGAAGAAGTTGGCTTCTCTTTAACACAATTCTTTAAGATGTGGTTTAAAAGTAGTTTTGATCAGCTTTTAAAATAAAACTTAAGACAAAGTTTATATATTTATACAAAAAATCTTGTATTGTCAGCGTAAGGCTGCACTTACACGGCTGATAGTGAGTTGCACCCAAGATTCTACAGCGCAACTCGTATCGCACAGCACACAGACAACCTGTCCGCGCGAGACGCTTTAACTCCTACTCTTTCATGAGAATCATATGAAAATAGGATTTGTGTCAGGTATTCTGTCTCACACTATTGGTGTGGAAGAGAGAAACGCCCATGTAGAGTAACCCATTGGAAATGATGGGGGGTTACAATGTGCGAGTTCTGTGTGTCGCACGAAAATCACGTGTTTTTCTCGTCCATTTAAGTACGGCCTAATACAAACACAGATTTACTTCCCACAGTAAAAATACATTATTGACTCGGGTAGCAGAGTAGCAGTCACAACGGCTCTTTTCAGAGTCTTATGCATGTGCTCTCTTATACAAGTCTATGGGAGAGCACATGCAGAGTCAGATTCTCGGCTACTGTTTGGACATCACAGGCGAGAATGAGGAAGCTGGTGAGTATGCAAAATACAGAGCGAGCACCCGGCTCCCTGTCATCCACCCTAACAGCACCTTTAAGGATCCTCTGAGGTAAAGTTAAAGGGAGGGGTTGCCCCACAAATATTAATTTTACACTTTTTAGATTAGCAAAACGAGACAGTTTTTCACTTTATTTAACCAGTATTGTTTTTTTTCTAGGGTGACAATGTTCTAGTCAACACATATAGCGGAGTAGTAAAAATATCAGATTTCGGGACATCAAAGCGACTTGCTGGAGTAAACCCATGCACCGAGACATTTACTGGTAATAACCTGGTTATATTATTTCCTTGATTACAGAGATCACTGTTAATTATGTTTAGGTCAACATCAGTAGCTATTTGCTTTCATTGCCTAATGTTCTCATTACACTATTTTCTCTGATGTCTCCCCATAGTGTCATTTCATATTTCACCATTATACTGTACAGCAGTGCGGTGTCTCATTGCAGGCTGGGAGTTATAGTTTTGCCAGAGAGCCTTAGGATGATGATTACTACTGTATAGTTTGGCTGCATGGCATGAAGATGTATAGTAGGACATGTCCTTGTAGTTATTACATAATGAACTACTAAGGTAGTATATGAACTCATGGAGGACATGCTCTGGAATAGTATGGCACAGAAGAGTCCTCAGAGAGCCTGCACGCACTATTGTGTTACTCCACTATGCAGGCACAGCCGCTCTACAGTTTGGAGCAGAACAGTAGCTGTAATAGCAGCTGACCCGAGAAACTGCTGATCTGTTTAACTCCCAGTATGCTGTCATCACAGGATACTACAGGACAAGCAAAGGGCATCACTGGCATGACCTCCGGGAGAGGGCAGAAACATTTACACCTTTTCAGTAGTAGTCTGCATAGTGCTTGTTGATTTCTGTAAAATCCAGAATGTAGATTTGCTGCATGATATGACAAACTGAGAAAGGGCAGAAGTACTACAGATAAGAGTGATATAAAGCAAACAAAGGGAGTGTGCGAGCTGTATTGTAGGTGTGCTGTTTCTTAAGTGTGTGATTTGAGATTAGTGACTTTGGATTCAGGGAGTCACTTGTCTTTATCTACTTAATAAATGTATTTTAATTTTTGCCTATATTACTTATTTAATCTATCCGTACAATCTGCATTGAGAATGTGATCCATTATTGACAATGCAGTCTAGTGTACATCTTGTGCCCATGTATGCCGCCCCTGAACAGCCGTTCGAGGATGCATACTGCTGTACGCGATGTGACCGGGCTGCACATTTGGAAGCCCAGAGCTTGTATCTATATGCGCAGCTTGCAACACTGAGATCTATTGCCAATGAGGAAAGGAGTTTACTTCTCACTGAGCAGACACTCGCTGGGGTAGTTGTGGGGGTGGAAAGTAGTTTGGGAGAGCAGGATGAGCAGGCTGCTAGCTGGATGACAGAAGGGGTAAAGGGAAGAGATTCAGGGAGGCTAGCCCTGAACTTGCATACCCCAACACGTTTGCAAAGTTGGCAGATGAGGGGGATGCCATTACAGGGTTGGCACTGCTGCAGCACGACATGGCCTCTGACCGCCAGGGGGATGTCTGGTCTAGTAAGAAGGGAAATAGGAACACAGGGCAGGCTAGACAGGTCCTGGTAGTGGGAGACTCCATTATTAGGGGGACAGACAGGACAATCTGCCACAAAGCCCGGGATCGTCGAATCATGTGATGTCTTCCTGGTGCTCTCAAATTTGACACATCGCGGATCGGGTTGACTGATGACTGGGAGGGGCTGTTGAGGATCCAGCAGTCATGGTACACATTGGCACCAATGACAAGGTTAGAGGGAGGTGGAAGGGCCTCAAATCATTAGAAATTATTTCAGGGAACTAGGATGTAAGCTTAGGGCAAGGACCTCCAAAGTAGTATTTTCTGAAATACTACCGTGCCACACGAGAAAGGCAGCAAGAGATTAGGGAGGTAAACAAGTGGCTCAAGAGTTGGTGTAGGAAGGAGGGGTTTGGGTTTCTGGGGAACTTGGGTGATTTTGCTGTCAGCTACAGGTTCTACCGTAGGGATGGGCTGCGTCTCAATGGGGAGGGTGCAGCTGTGCTGGGGAAGAAGATGGCTAGAAGGTTGGAGCAGTGTTTAAACTAGGAACTGGAAGGGGAGGGGGGAACCAGACAGAGGGGAAGATAGTATAGATGATGACCTGGGCTCAAGTAATGAAAATGGGCGTGAAGCGGTGGGAGTGGTTAGTACAGTTAAAACTGGCAGAACAGTTAGTAGGGATATAATTAATATAAAAAAGGTTTCTACACCAACATAGAAGGCGTTTCTTGACTGTAAGAGCAGTGAGACTATTGAACTCTCTGCCTGAGGATGTGGTGATGGTAAATTCAAGAATACAAGAGAGGCCTGGATGCCTTTTTTGAGTGTTACAATATTACATGTTCTAGTCACTGATTACTTCAGAAGGGTTATTGATCCAGGGATTATTCCAATTGCCAGATTTGGAGTTGGAAAGGATTTTTTCCCATTTTAAATAAGGAAAAATTGCTTCTACCTCATTGAGGTTTTTCTGCCTTCCTCTGGATCAACCTATGGGGGGAAGTGGGGCAATAGGCTGAACTAAATGGACCTATGTCTATTTTCAGCTTAACATACTATGTCCCTTACATACAAGATGTTGGTTTAGAGCTGCTGTCTCTGAGAAGACCCAAATCTGCTGTCCGTTTCCACTCTGTCAGCAATATTGTACTTTGTAATACAAGTTCTGATCACATTGGTTTCTCCTTTTACATTATCTGTTACAGCTGTAACTGATCCATTCTAATTAATTTTCTGACCATTAAGAAGAATATGTACAGAGCCTTACAGAGAAAACTGCAGTGTAAAGAAGTAGAATACCTAGTAAGCACTGTGTGTGTGTAACTCTAGCCAGACCTCAAACACCTAAGATGGAATGTGACCGTACAAAGTATACTACAAGTGGATGAGGTTTTTAAAAAAGAATTGTTCCATGAAGAGAGTTCTAATAAAAAGGTTATAGCCATAAGAGAAGTGCATTCCAAAAACTGATAAACCATATCTGATAAACAGAAATTAAATGGTTAAACGTTAGCGAGCAGAGGGCGGTTGACCGCTTTGTGATGAACTGAGAGTATAATGTGCACGAAGCACCAGATGGCTTTGCACGCTACAATTTGCAAAGTGATTTTGATCCTTTTTTTTTTGCAGCCAACATACAAAAGATGTAAACGCATTAATTACAAGTGAAATGTAAAACAATCCGAAAACTATGAACATGTAGGGATTACAGATTTAGCAAAGTTTAACTTGACACTTAACACAAAACTTTCTGTGCCACAGTTTATTTGCCCTTTCAGTAGCTTTTCAGTGGTCTCTGCTGTGTTAGGCCTCTTTCACACGAGCTACAAAATTTCGCGGCAAAATAATCACTATAAAACGCATGCATGTGAAGCCCATGGTTTCCAATGGGTTCTTTTAGGCTACAAAACATCTCTCATGTGAAAGAACCCATTGGAAACCATGGGCTTCTCATACATGCGTTTTGTAGCGAGATAACAATAGCTTTTCATTGGCTTAAGGCCCATTTTCACAGAGCGATGATCACTCAAACGACCGTTTGAGTGACAGCTTTGAGCGATCATTTTACATAAACTACTAAGTAGCTACTCAGCTTCTTAAGAACAATTAAGTGTGCAGATGACTGCTTCACTGAAAGCAGTTAATACTCCGAGGGCTCCTATCTGCTTTCAGTTCTTTTGTTCTCCAGCGGTAAACAATGCTATCAGCACTACCCATGGAGAACTGCTGATGAGGCTGAAGGACGATTTTTAGCTTGGGTTTAACAATCATCTAGCAGTGCACGATGGCCGCACGTTTAGACGTAACGATTATTGCTCAAACGATTGCTTTTTAGCGATTTTTGAGTGATCATCGCTCCGTGTAAATGGGCCTTTAAAAGATATCTGGTTGCAAAAAATTATCACATTTTTCATATTATCATTATGAAAAATTGTAGTGCAGCCACCATTAAACAAGTGTTGGGTACCGTGTGTCTATCAGCTAAAACAAACCAAAAAAACACCTCTCATTATAATAACTTAAACTGAACCGCGGTTTGCCCAGAGATGTGGGAAATCATAAACAACACATGTATAAATGGAGCTTTATTAATTCTGATTAGAATTGTAATCCGAGAATAGACTCAGAGCATTTTGAATGTAACTTGCTCTCATTCATTGCGTTAGGAGTGCAACTTCCTTTTAAATTGTAGCATCAGATCCATGCTGTGATCTTAATTGTATCTAAATCGCATTTATATTCTGGACTCTGAGTGCTGGATCAGTTTTTGGATGTATTTTAGCCACCATTGGAAATCTGTTTTTTGGGCGTTGTTTTTTTTTTTTTTTTTACAGTTTTAAAAATTGATATTAAAACCCTGAAGATCTTTCTATGGTGCCCCCTAATGTTCAGTGCGAGTAGCTACAACATACTTTCTTAGCAGTTCTTATATTGCTTTTGTAGGAACATTGTACAAAAAAAAATACTAGTTCTGCATTATTCTCATTAATAGTCATTATATTGTAAAACTAAAGTGCATCTGTGAGCACCAGTTTACATTTGGCGTATTTAGTTGTATTAATATGTTTAAATGTTAGAACAATTGTCAGGAGAAACCCCTGTGTGATGACCGATCCTACAGTATTAACACATTTTTATATATAAATGCAATAAACTGCCTCCGTAAGATGATGATCGTGACCACAAACATTTTACCATTTTAGTTCCAAATTGCCCCACAAGTACTATATAGCTGATAAGTTTCCAGGATGGTATCCTACAGCAGTGGTGGCAGCAGTATGTGGGACACAGGAGCATTACCAGCATTTATGGGGCCTGATCGTAAGACTTGGAATAGGCCTCATTCCTGTACAGCAATCAATGGCTGCTGACCTCAAGAAATGGAGATTTTGTATTTATTAGCGCTCCCACACTTGCGATTTAAAAAAAAAAATTTTTAAACACTGCGTTTTTTCAACACAAATGTCAATGGGACTTTCTAATGTTAAAAACACATCGCAAGTTTGTGCTTTGGGATTTTTGTGAGATGCGTTTTTAACATTAGAAAGTCCCATTGACAATTGCGTTGAAAAAAACGCAGTGTTTAAAAAAACGCAAGTGTGTGAAAGCCCTTATGGTCTTTACTGTGTCCCTTGTGTAATCTCCAATATATTTACTGCTGATTTGTTTGATTGAAGTCTGTATTCACACGGGTGAGTGCAATGTAGGGTGAGAGCAACCTGCAATTTTCATGGGTGCACAATGCATTTTTGCAATAAAACACATGATTTGCATCAGATTTTACATCCCTTTTTCATGCGCATGCAATAAGTCGCACGTGGTTCCAGTAGTAAAATGCTTTAAACAGGATCATACTTGCATGCAAATGATGCGTTTTTTAATTCTCCCATAAACATAATGCGCAATTCTTGAACAAAAATTGCCCAAGACTAGGACACAGTGATTTTCAGACTCGGGATATTAGGCTGAATAAAAAAGTGATAATATAAATTAACCTATTGAAATGAATTAATTCTTTTCTCCTGTAAGTTTTGTTCACCTGAGAATCGGACGAAACTCACTAAGGAATGCAGCCACACACTGGCTAGCCGCTTTATTACAGACACTGACCCCTTCACTATTGTCATTCCCTGTGTGGAAGTTAGACACGTGATTCTGGATTACAGCACAAAGTCATGTGAGCAAGCTTTTCATGGCCTTTTTTTCGTTGTGGCTCCACCTTAGAGTGGAAAAATCGAGCAATCTGAGCAACTTCAAACAAGCAATAGTCATCAGAACTAGACTAGCCGTGGCCATGATTTCAAAGACTGCCAACCTGGTGGAGTTTTCTTGTGCAACAATGTCAAACTTATACCAAGGATGGTGTGATCAAGGAAAACATCCAGTGAAAGGGGATCCCGCAGATGTAGACAAGTTTGCCGAAAGAGGTCAGGAGAGGATGTCAAGAATTGTTCTGATGAATAGGCAAGACTCCAGTGGACAAAATAGTTAAAAAATTGGATCACTGACCAGTGGAAAACCATTGCCCGGTCAGATGAGTCCAGATATCTGTTGCACCATGCTCATAGACTCATAGACTGGTAGAGTTGGAAGGGACCTCCAGGGTCTTTGGGTCCAACCCCCTTCTCAGTGCAGGATCATTAAATCATCCCATACAGATATTTGTCCAGCCTTTGTTTGAACACTTCCATTGAAGGAGAACTCACCACCTCCTGTGGTAACCTGTTCCACTCATTGATCACCCTCACTGTCAGAAAGTTTTTTCTAATATCTAATTGGTGTCTCCTCCCTTTCCGTTTCATCCCATTGCTTCTAGTCTTTCTTGGACTGATGGGAGGGTCAGAATTTGGTGTAAATAACATAAATCGATAAATACTTCCCATTAGCTGTTCAGAGCATGTCTGTACCTCCATCTAATTTGGGACAACTACAAGCAGCTATCCTGTCCCTATGGACCAATGTTTCTGCCGAAGGATTTCAGCGCCTTCTGAAGTCTAGGCCATGACAAATTGCTGCAGTTCTGAAAGCCAAAGAGTGTCCAATGTGTTAACAGATGAGTGTCACTAATAAATGACCCATTGGTATAGTACAGATTTGCAGAGATGCTGTGAGATACTGCAGAATGCTCAGGGCTATGAATCGTACAGGCCATAGTGATTTGAATCATGTTACATTTCATTTGTACAGCTTGGTGGTCTTCAATAACTATCTAGGACCCCGAGTGTACCTTTTTTTTCACATAAAAGTATTGTTTCCTGTAATTTGTTTGAACTTCTGACTGAATGTTACTTGTAACAGAAGGTAACTCATTTAGTTATGTCTTAGGGACAGCTGAGGAATGTGTTGACTTCTTCCAGCAGACTGCTTAATGATTTGGACAGGTTCCCTAATCTTATTAATGGCAAGCTTTAATTAGAAGCCTTGCAACTAGTTTTATGTCCATGAAATGCTTGTAGTTTGCCAAGTGTGAATAAGATTCAGCAATACAGCCCCATTACACCTGCTGGATAATGTTAATGACCCTATAATAAAAGGAGCAACAACTGCAGATATTACTAATGACTTTGTTACTTTTCCTCTGTTTTTTTGTAATTAATGTACCTGAAGGTAATTAAAACCTACCATAGTTTATAACAAGTTTTCTAAAATATAAAAGATTCTCATTTCCCACTCATTTGTTGTTTGCACCGTTTAATGTCTGTACGTTCTGATTTTCAGATGGTTTTCTCCCATTTTTCTGTTGCCCTGCTGTTTGCAATCCACTATCGGGATATATATATATAATGTGTGCATGCAGAAGAAGCAGAGCTTGTGTAGATCATTTTCACAGTGTCTGCAGATCTGTACACTTGCAGCCTCTGAGTGCATGGGAGCTCCCATGTGAAGTTAACTCCTCACTCTATTGCTAAGAAAACACCCCTGTGTCCTTGTTACTACAGAAGCAATGTACATATTGAGATAGTGGATTGCAGAGAAACTGGAAGGTCGACCCCATGTGGCAGCCACTTCAAACTTGATTTACTTTGGTAAAGCATCAGAATCTCTCTAATGCAAGTATATTACAGAAATGATGAGACTATCACAAGCTAGTAGATGAGCAGAAGTTGTCTAAAAAGTTAGTGCCCCTTTAATTTTTTTCTATTTTCATTTCTGTGTATAATCTCCTTGTTTTAGGCACATTACAATACATGGCTCCAGAGATCATTGATAAAGGACCTAGAGGATATGGTGCTCCTGCTGATATCTGGTCTCTTGGATGTACTATAATTGAAATGGCAACGGGAAGACCTCCATTTCATGAGCTTGGAGAACCCCAAGCTGCCATGTTTAAGGTACATCTTATATGTAAATGTTTCTTTTTCTGGATCTCTCAGAATTGGCAAGTCTCTGTTCTCTTTGGCAGTTTTCCCATTTTATTGGGGATCCATTATTTTTGTCAGCCGGACTAACTAGAGTCATAGGAATAAGCATGATGGATTAGATGCTGGTGTGAACAGAGCCTCACATTTACATCTGTGATATGAATGTGTACTAAATAGAGATGAGCGAGCCTACTCGGCCACGCCCCTTTTTCGCCCAAGTACCGCGATTTTCGAGTACTTCCGTACTCGGGCGAAAAGATTCGTGGGCGCCGTGGGTGAGTGGGGGGTTGCAGCGGGGAGTGGGGGGTAGAGAAAGAGAGAGAGGACTCCCCCCTGTTCCCCGCTGCTACCCCCCGCGCCGCCACTCCTCCCCCCGGCGCCCCCCGAATCTTTTCACCCGAGTACTGAAGTACTCAAAAATCGCGGTGCTCGATCGAGTAATTACTCGAAACGAGTAGGTTCGCTCATCTCTAGTACTAAACCAAACTAAAATAATCTTTTTTGGTTCTAATTTTTTTTTTTTACATTTTAATCTTTTATTAAAGAGTCTGACAGATCCACATGGTGCCAATGCATGGAGCTGGATGCTGTCACCTACCACATTCAACTCCATCTATCCTTGCAGAAGCAAACCGATTTTGCTCCTGCCGGACAGAGTAACCACACGGTGGTGATCATACAATTGCCATGCTGTGTGCTCCTCCGTAGATCTGTCAGCAGAAACCAGTGCAAGCAGCCACATACAACAGCTGACGATGTATGCTTATATGTAGCTTGCTGCCAGCAGAGGGTGCATTGCAAGAAGTGAGTTAGTGAGAGAGGGGCTGAAGAAGAGCTGACCGTTACATCTGAGAGAGGAGTAGGATCAGGGGGATTGTGGCTCTGACTGCAGAAGAGGGGTGGGTTTAGGAATATTTTTGTAGGAACCATTCCTCAAGAATATCACCGACTGTCTGTCTGCTGTCTCTAACACCACGTCCTCTCTTTTTCTCAAACTTAACCTCTCTAAAACTGACGACCTTGTCTTTCCTCCTTCCAACCGATCTCCCCTCAACATCTCCATTCCAGTGTCTGGCACCATCATAACCCCCAGACAGCATGCCCGCTGCCTTGGGGTCACACTGGACTCTGACATCTCTTTTACCCCCCACATCCAATCTCTAGCCCAAACATGCCACATGCACCTCAGAAATATTGCTAAAATCCGGCCGTTCCTCACCACGGACACGCTAAAGACGCTCATCGCCCTCATCCACTCCCGATTTGACTACTGCAACTCGCTATTCATTGGCCTCCCCTGCACCAGACTCTCTACTCTCCAATCCATACTAAATGCGGCAGCTAGGCTCATCTTTCTTTCCAGCAGTTACTCAGATGCCTCTGCACTATGCTGGTGGCTGCATTGGCTGCCCATGTACTGCAGAACTAGATTTAAACTCATCACCCACAAAGCTCTCGATGCCGCACCACCTTACACCGCCTCCCTTTTTTCCGTACACCACCCAGTCCGCACACTCGGATCAACTAACACACTCAGACTAAACGCCCCTCTAATACGAACCTCCCATGCTCACCTACAGGACTTCCCCAGAGCAGCACCCATCCTCTGGAACGCTCTACCCCAAGGCATCTGGACAATTTCCAATGCACAAAATTTCAAACGTGCCTTTAAAAATTCACCTCTTCAGGGAGGCATACCAAATCTTCTGATCTAGTCCCCCTGCCCCTCCCTATTGCTCCCCACATCTTCCTCCCTGCTTATCGCATTCGACCTCTACCCCTTCACCTCTTTACTGCCCCCACTTCGTTTGCTTCCTAACTGACTTACACATGCAACTCCCATACTGCCTGCAGGTTCCCCTGTGCGTCAACCCCCCCCCCCCCCCCACCCCATACCTTCTGTTTCACCCCTACCCCGTTTGTTTCAAACTGATGGTATATCACAAGGAATTGTTTTGCTTGCATTTCTCCCATGCCCGAAGGCGCTGCGGAATACGTTGGCGCTATATAAATAAACATTATTATATTGTGGCAGGAAGTCCACTGGGCAGATTACGCTGTTTATACTAGGAGAGGGATGGACTGTGGGGACTGTTGAGGGGGCTCACCTGACTTGTGGAAGTTTGGAGGTATTGTCTATGGCTACTGGAGGGGAGAGGGTTGGATTTTTAGGGTTGCATACACATTTGCTAATGTTTTTTATGAAAAGTGTTATCAACCTTGTCCTTGAACGGGAGAGTATTTCTAGTAGTCAGTTAAGAGAACTAAACGTGGCTTCTATTTTCTTTGTTATACAGGTGGGAATGTTTAAGATCCACCCAGAAATCCCAGAGTCGTTGTCTGCGGAGGCCAGGGCTTTTATATTGCTTTGTTTTGAACCTGATCCAGTGAAGCGTACGACAGCAGCAGACCTGCTGAGGGACTTCTTTCTGAAGCAAGCAAATAAAGGGAAGAAAAGTAAAATAGCATTTAAGCCCTCAGGTAAACTTCCATTAATATCAAATCCATTGAGAGGTAGTTACCAGATGCATAATCTCATTCGTTTAACATGGGTACAGGCAAGATTATTGTAAAGGCTGGTCAAGTACCTGGAATGTAAGCTATCCCCATCTGTACACATAGAAATGTCTTTCTCCTGAATACTAAGCTTATAAGTTCACATAGAAATGAGTGCACACAAGCGTGATGACCGGTAGACAAATAACACACTCCTGTAACATTACCCAAGGTGCCCCCATTAATTTCACCTATATATCGTCTCAGCTGAGTGCTCCCCCACATACCATGGTGCCAGTAGATTGTAGAGGTATGATCTGTGGTGGTCTAGGCCAGTAATGGATTTTAAAATGGTGGTCCATGGTAACGGAGTGGTTCCTGTCGCTGTAATTTTGTTTAAAAAGTTCCAGAATTCTGGTTAATTTCATAATACTAGATTGATACCATGCTCGCTACAGAACATAAAATAGGTTAATTCACATTTGCGATGTTTCCCTGTATGGCACCATTTTGTGATGCAATGCAGGGGGGAAAAAATCGCAGCATGTCTTTTCTTCTTGCGATATTACCCATTGCGTCCAATGGGGCCAGCAGCAGCGGTGCCAACCTCATTGGGGGAATTCCTTCAGCCCAGCAGGGAATGTGAAGCTGTTTCCATGTGAAAATACCTTGCATCCAGGGGTTTCCACATGGATTTCGAGGGCGAACCATGTCCTTTCTTTTTGTGATATCACCCATTGTATTCAATGGGGTCAATGGAAGCAGTGCCAACCTCAATGAACACAATGGGAGAACATCACAATCCACTGCCATGACTGACAGCCGCATCGGCGGAGATTCCTTCAGCCTCGCATTCAATGTATCAAATGCAAATTTTATGATTTTACGCTGGTAGTGAGGATGTCACAGATCTAGTGACCCCAAAATCATCCACCAAAGGCCACGTAAAGGGGTCAAAGCGTGGTGCAAGAAAAAGCCTGTAGCCTTTTGTTGTTTTAGATATATCCTTCATAATATTTCCTTTTATCGGAGCGGGATCTTTTTCTAAATCCTCTACTTATCTTTACGCAACCAGTGTTTAAAGGGGTTTTCCATGACCGAACTCCTCATTCACCCAGCTTACTCAAATCTGCACTGTTTTTCCTTTTGCGCTGCTAGTTACTTCGCTATGTCCTTCTGCATTTTCCTGGATTCCGGCGACATCCTGTCCTCTCCACTCACCAGGCTGGCTTAGTCACTGGGTGGAATGTTTTTGCTGGCATCACATATAAGTGGGTGGAAATAGTCAACATATCAAAAGGGAAGGATGAATAGGGGTTAAAGGGGGTTGTATAAACGTAATTGCCATGATGGGCAGTGGGATGGTGGTTTATGCAGCAGATTTTTAGCTCCAGACAAAGATTGAGTTAGAAGACTGCAATTAGCAATCTCTCAGATTATAAACAATGCCATGTGGAGGTGCAGTGGGCAGGCTTACAAAATAGTAGGAAGGTATGCTGGGCAGCACAGGAGCAGGCTCTGATGACAACACTATACTTACTGGGAGTGAGTGCAAGAAACTGCAGAACTGGAAGTGTGGCATGTCAAGAAACCAGAGGATGCTGGGGAAAACACAATCAGCATGAGGAGACAGAGAAATTGAAAATAAGGCATTCAGGGAACTTTATGGGATAAATGTGATGTGGTCAGATGTATAATTAAAGTGATTTTCTGACCCAGATATGGATATTACATTTCTATGTGCTTACAGTCACCATTAGGAGAAGCTTCCAGTAAAGGGATTGTCCCGCCAATCACATGTGCCCTTAATCACAGTGGATAACCTGCTGATCGGTGAAAGTCCGACCACTTGAAACCCGCAGATCCCAAGAATGCAGCTTGAAGTGTTGGTAGTGGAGAACATGCATGCTGGCTATCTCAATGTATCCCATCGATGGGAATGGAGAGGAGGTGCACATATGTGTCCTCCGCTGCCCTCACTTCAGGACATGTTCTCCTGTAAATAAGGAACCATAATGTTCCTCTGTAGTAAATAAGGAACCATAATGTCCCCCTGTATCTTTCCCATGAAAACATTCCTATCCTGATGTAAACACACAAAATCAGCACTGGGATAGATTTAATGTGATGTATGATACAGACCTGAAAGTGTGAGCACAAGGCCTGATCGGTGGAGTTAGATTTTTTAATCCCTGTAAGAACACTTTGGTCAAAATGGAGAGCGGTGTTCTCTTCAGATAACAACAGTAGAGGTTTGACGCATGAGCGTATCCCTTTTCTGTTTCTGCAGCAGCTAATATAATGATCTTTTCAAACCAATGTAGCTGTTGATAAAGTAACAATTGCTCTAGATAACAATAGAGATCGAAGTGTTCCTCTACCACAAATATGGTAGAGATGTCCGGTATCAGACACAGCAGTAAGCTTGAGGGGGGTCGGCTGAATAACTATCGCCCTCAGGTGGGGACAGCCTTGGTATATCCTGTTGCATTCTGTATTTGTGCCTCTGTGATTAACATAGTATTCATTTTTATAAAGACTTCCAAAGACTTTCTTATAAACTTATGTAAGGTGCCTGAACCAGAGCAGTGTTCTTGGTAAGGCTAAGCTTAGATGTGTTAAATCTCAAGTAATTAAATAGCTGAGATTACCGAAATGTAACTAAATTCTTTTGAACAGGCTTTTCCACAGCAATGTGGTCTGTAGGACATATTAATTTTCTTAAAAGAAAACAAAAAAACTTGCAGTAACCATGACAATAAGGTGCTATTACACGAGCGCTGCTAACGTGTGTAATAGCACTACTTGCAAGGTCAGCCTGGCAATTATCAGGAAAACGCGAACACTAGCGCTCATGTAATTGCATCCTTAGGCATTCAGTTTTAGGTAATATCAAACTTACCCACATTGACCTACTCAAATTACTACCTGCTATCATATAATGCTTTATTTATTCATATTGGTATGATTCTACAACTAAAAGTGGAAACTTTTACTAAGAAGTATAACTTGTAAGGAAAGAGGATGCCTAAAAAGGAACACCACTATCTTCTCCCACCTCTCATTGCCAACAACAGGAAACCATTAAATTCCGATGAACCATGTCAGACTAAAGAGCCCATTGGCATCGGCCTTAGATGTTTTGTTCAGAGCCTCCAGCACAGATCTGGCTATTTTATGTTCAATGTTTTTATTGAGAAATTTTTTTGTTTTCAAAGAACAGGCAAATCCGGTCTCAGAGGACCACATATAAATCAGGACATATATGTTAAAGTAGATTACAAAAACCTAGCTGACAGAGCTCAGCTTTTGTACAATCACCCATCCCATGGCTTGTCTGGCACATCAATCAGTCTCACAAGAATTAAAGGGGTTGTCTCGCCATGACAAATGCATCTATACACTTCTGTATAGCCATTACAAAGCACTGTGTAATATAATGTGCTGTCACTAGAACTTATGCCGTGGGGTTGGGCGAAGGGGGTGCTGTCACTAGAACTTGTCACGTTGGGGGTGGGGAGGCTGTCACTATAATTTGTCGCACCAGAGGATGGCGTGGTCACTGTTGGGCTGCCACTGTTCGATTCTGGGTGTGGTTTTGGGCACGGTTCAGGTGTGGTGTTGCGTGCAGGCAAATGGATAGATGGTTGGCTTGAGGGACGGATGGATAGATGGACAGGCACAGAGATAAATGCATGAATGGATGGATGAATTGAATGAAGGATTCATGGACAGACAAAGGGACAAATGGATGGACTGATTGATAAACGGACAAATAAACAACTGGATGGAAGGATGGATGAACGATGGACAAATGGATGGATGGGTTTAGGGACGGATGGATAGATGGACAGGCACAGATACAAATGCATAAATGGATGGATGAATTGAGGGAAGGATTGATGGAAAGACAAAGGGACAAATGGATGGACAGATTGATGGACAGACAAATAAACAACTGGATGGAAGGATAGATGAACGATGGAAAGATGGATGGATGCATGATTTTAACTTTTTTTTTTCTTCGCTGCTGCTAATGCTGCCCATTTATTGCAATGGGCGGGGCCAGGAGAGATGGCCGATGAGTTCAATGGAGCTGGGCGGGGCCTGGGCAGGAGTCGAGCGGGGACAGGAGAGATAGCTGTTTTGTTCTCCTGTCATTGGGAGCACGCACACGGGGGAAAGGTGCAGGGCATTGTGGGAAGGCAGCTCAACTGTGCCATCTTTGAAAGCTGCTTTCCACGTCAGATTACAAAGTAGGAAAAAGACATTACAGCTGATCTGTGTGCCGTTTTGAGCCCCTGTATGCTGTGTGTTACAATGCTTAGTGAAAGGAAAGCATTACTATTGTAAAAATTATAAAAAATTTCACCTTGCGTGGCTGGACAGCCCCTTTAACCATGTCCGCACAGGCTTATCTTCTTAGTACATTATATTGGACTAAGCTCCAAACAACTGAAGGATAGACAAGAACAAAAAAAAAAAGAACAAAGGAGGTGAGGGGGGGGGAACATAACGGGATATAGGAAATATAAAGGAGGGTAACCTATAATGAACCGAGGTTCATACACACACACACTCATAAATACACACACATACATACACTACTGAAGTAGAATACAATGACAAGGGGGAAGGGGCAAAAGGAATGACAAGTATAACCATCCCAAGGTCAGTCCAGCATGTCTACATTTGTAGATCATCTCAACCTAAGCTTTCCTCTTCTTGAGCTATCAGGATTTATGAAAGTTTAGGAGAACAGGGTCTCTAACTTCACAGAGGACACAAAGTCCAACCAAGGCTGCCAAATTATTAGAAATTTCTCCATCTCTCTGTTATGTTCAGCACAGAGTTCTTCCATGCAGCATAGTTGAGCCATTTCCTGCTGCCATTCACTCATGGAGCTGCGAGGATGGTGATCCAACGGCATTGGCCAACAGCTCACGTCCCGCCAATGCCGTGGGATCACCACCCTCGCAGCTGCCAGAGAAAACCTACGCAGTCCCCTTTTCTGAGCTCCAATTGAGCCTGGCACAATAGAGAGTAAAGGCTTATGTCCCAAATGACCCAAAGCCGACGCCAACCAAAACCGTTGCCTTGTAATCTAAAACTATACATATTGTATATAACAACATCCGAAACAAAATGAGGAACTCATTCCTGTACTTTGTTTTAGCGTGAATATACTAATTAAAAAAAAACTAGAAATGTTATTAAATCATTCTTTTAGTATTTTACCCTCCATAAAACAAAAAAATGGGGGTAAAAAAAGTTAATGAAAAAAATATATAAAAAAATAGCCCTATAAGAAAAAACTTCAGCAAAAATATTTTTTGTAGCTGAAAGAAAAAAAATAGGGCAGCAAAACCACCACATGGGGAAAATCCTTAAAGTGTGTCTGTTTTTTTTAGGTACAAAATAGCCTGGTCCATAAGGGGTTAAATTAAGTTTAATAAACCCTGTATTTGTTTATTATCATAAGTTTAAATCTGCATGTTTTCACTTTTATTTAAAAAAAAAAAAAAAGAAGAAACAAAAAAGTGTGATTTGATGATAAGGCCCGTGTTTATGGTTGCAGATTACAATCGCAGTCCATCTCTGCCTCTGCCAGTGCCCGGGGAGCTGGCTGGGAGCAGTAGCAGTGAGCATGGATCAGTATCACCTGACTCCGATGCAAAGCATGAACTGTTCTTCGAAAGGGTTAAGAGATCCGATTTGGAAAGTCCTTCCAATAAAGCTCCTATTGCCAATTTATTAAGGTAAGTGCACTATGAGGTTTTTGTTCAGCTTGGTATATGCAGCTTCTCGTACTGCGAATGTCTGTAACGCGTTGTCTTTTTATTGTAGACTAGTAGAATTACCCCGCTTCACATGGGTCTATTTCGTGCAACAGTTTTGTTTTTTGTGTGTGTCGTTAAAAACTTTGCCACTGATATGAAGCCAACCTAATAAAATACAGTTTGTTTACAGTGAGTTAAGAAAAATAGCAGGGTTGTTATGCGCAGAAATGTGACCTCTCGAAGAGTTTTTAATCAAACCAATTGTCTATTTAGTGGACAACACCATTTCAATAGAACTCCTGGTACTAAAATAATAAAGTGTATTACACTTACCCCTCTATGCCTCCGGTATCTAATACTGCAGCCCCGCTGGGGTCCCAATGATTGCTGTGACAGAGGTTGTCACAGGAAGTCTGGGAACCGCTGCAGCCAATGATCGGCTGAATGTCACTGCTCGCTCTCCTGGCATTGTGGTACTCGCATCCTGAGCACCATGATGCCGGAGTTCAGAAATGTGACGCTGCAGTGGTCACCTGAGCTGTTTTGACAGATGATACCACAGGAAATCACCGGGACCACTGTCAGGGTAATTCTAAGTACAGCACCAATCAGGCCCACCCCACTTGCCCCGCTGCCGGCGGAAGAAGAAAACACTACACACATGGAGGTCTGGTATAATTCCTCACACGGGGACATGGCTGCGCTTCGCGCTTTATTACAGATTACATGAGATCTTATACCCTTTGTCTCATCACCAGCAAGGGGTGATGGGCTCATAACCATATATGGGAAGTCTGGATTTCCGGCCTGAGACAGTGAAAACAGTCGTTATCTTGATATGGCGCCTCTGGCTTATGTACAGAAAATCACGTATTCAATTAACTCCAGTGCAAAGAATCACCCACTCAATTCTAAGAAAGCGGCCAAGCATGCATTCTCCATATATGGGAAGTCCGGATTTCCGGCCTGAGACAGTGAAAATTATGTACATAGTGGAACATCTTGATATGGCACTTCTGGGAAAACGGCCAAGTACACGTGGCCTTCGTCTGGTTCTTCTTTGTACATTTTAAGATACATTTTGTCTTCGCCTGGCAAGGCCTTTGGCATATCTGGTATAAGGCGACGTATTAAGTTTTTTCATAGAGTTAGTACAAATGAGAATAAAGTTAGTATACATAAAAAGAAAGGCACATAACTATACCTATGTAAATGTATATATTCCAGTGTTTTCCTTTCTACCTACAAGGGTATATATATATATATATATATATAATATATCCTTCTCACCACAGCGGAGCTGCAGAGCTGGATACCAGCAACTGCAGAGGGGCAAGTGCAGTACAATTTATTATTTTAATACAGGCAGTCCAATTAAAATGAAGTTGTCCAGTAATTAGACAACGCCTTAAATAAATCTTATTTGTACAGTGGCAACTTATTCCGCAGCCCTTTCAAGTAATTTATTAATTACCCCCCCACCAAACTGGGTACTCATTTTACCCACCTCAGAAGGATGGAAGGCTGAGTCAACCGTGAGCCGGCTACCTGAACTATACGGGGATTGAATTCATAACCTTCAGGTCATGAGCGAGGGGGAACAGGGGGGAGCTCTTTTTCCCCCCCCCCCCTCCCCTCTGCAACCCCCTGCTCACCCCCGGCGCCACCTGAATCTTTTCACCATAGTCGTCAGGTACTCAAAAATAGCGATGCTCGATTGCGAAATCGCCCTTAACAAGTACGTTCGCTCATCTCTAATCCTAACCCATTAAAAATTGTTATTGCCCTAACACAATAAAATCCATTGTAAAGCCATTAAAAGTGTGAATACGCCGAGGCACAGAAAGTCATCATAAAGTGTTAACTCTGTTTCTGACAGTTTATCAGGATCTGACACATACAGAGTTTAACATAAATCTGGATGATGTTTGTCCCTTTTTACTATTCAGTTCTTGTAGAGCGTTCTTCATGAATTCTGGCTTCTTAACTCTAGAACTAAACATCCTAGAGGACAGTTGTAGAAGAATAATAGGGCTCACTCACATGAGCGCATTTTCTCTGCGTAGTCCGCAGTGCTGAAACCCAATAGACTTGCATTTGGAGTATTTAAAGATGCATTTTTGAAAAATAATAGCAGCATGCCGTATTTTGGACTCTATTAAGGACCAAAATTGGCCATGCAAGTCTATTGGAGCATTAAAAATACACATTGTATATGCATGCTACCTGCGTACTTACGGCTTATTTATGCAAGATGGCAGGAGAAATCCTTTGGCCCTTCTTGCATCTTTTTTTGTGTGCATAATGTATTTGCGCAAAAAAAGCGCAATAATGGCTAAAATACGCAGTAAATATGAACACTGTGTGTTTCACAGATCGAAACTGTTAGTGCCCATGTAAGGCATTACAAACTATCTGCTATGGCGATATTGATTGTGTACAAATGTACTTATTACAATTTAACCATATTTGACTGGAGATTACAAAGCACATCGTCCAGTTCCTTCTAAGGCCATGCATAAACTCCTTATCACAGTGTGCCAGATGAGGGCTCCGTATCAGAAGACAGAAGTACCCCCCCTTCTCCTGATGAGAGAGATTCTGGTCTGTTTCTTCTCCGAAAGGATAGTGAACGTCGTGCAATACTCTACAAAATCCTCAAGGAAGAACAGAATAAAGTCTCCTCAAATTTGCAAGAATGCCTTATGCAGGTACAATAATATGTTCTTATGCAGGTACAATAATATGTCTTTATACATTTGTCCTGCAAGGAATGGGGAGAAATGAAAGGGAAAGAAGTAAGACTAACCTATTGGTGTTTATTTGCCTTCCTCTGGATTAAAATGGGGGGGAATGGGATGTGATAGACCGAACTGGATGGACATATGTCTCTTTTCGGCCTTACATACTAGGTTACTAAAAGACTACTGAATGCACGAGGGGACAATGAGAGATTTGCTAAAGATTGTAGATTAGAAAATTATTGAATGGGAAAGGGGGTTAGTATAAGGCTGAGGCGCAGGTACTCCTTCCACATTTCAAAAAAAAAATTTTTCGCCCCCTCTGCCTTACTTTACCCTCTTTTTCTAGACACTCACGTTTTTCCTATTTAGCTTGGCTTCCCAAAAATTCATTCTTGCAATTTTCTTTTTAGACAACCCTTTCCTACTTGATGTCCATTCCCTTTAGACCACTTACATCTCAGTATTTACTGCCACATTAGGTACAGATTGCTCTCTGCCTCAAACACGTACTTGCAAAGTTGTGCGAGTGTATGGTGAGCTAAAGTGGATCAGGATAATGGCAAGAACGAAGTACGAGTTAAGAAGGAGACCATGATGGAGACATGGCTGTGGGGGAGATGTTCTAGGATAGGGTAAACGATATAGTGAAGAGGATGCTGCTGCTATAGAAGAACATGGAGGAGATTGGGATGATGGGAGAGGGATAGAATCTATATAGCATGGTATAAAATGGTAAGGAAAGGAGGGATGACTGGAGAGTTGTAAAAGCAGCTGGCCTGTAAAAGAAAGAGCAGAGTAAAGTGAAATTTAAATTTTAAGATTTGAGAAATTGATGGCATGACTACATAACTGTATATAATACGTCTATGACTAAATACCCATTATATTGTATCCTAGCATACATATACAGTACATTGTACATGGAGCTTAGACACCAGAGAAACAGTTTTCATGGTATGTTTAAATACAGGTGGAACAAAATGAATTGAACCATATTAATTTGGAAGTTAATGTACAAAAAATACAAGTAACCTGTTAGCTGCTTTGTACTATATCTGGAAGCGGAACTATAATGCAACACCTTATTCTGTAGAGTTCAGAAGACGTGCAGCTTTCAGTGACTCACATCAAACAAATTATCAATATCCTGAGGGACTTTATTCGCTCCCCGGAGCACCGAGTGATGGCTTCCACCATATCCAAGCTCAAAGTGGATCTGGACTTTGACAGCACATCTATAAATCAAATCCAGCTAGTCCTGTTTGGCTTCCAGGATGCGGTGAGTAGTCAACATCTAGAGTTCTGTCATCATGGTGTTGCAGATGTTGTAAAGCTGCCTCAGTCCCTTCACTGTTTAGTGGGGATTTACTCATCTTTTTTGTGAATTTTTTTTGTGCTCTGGAGTTTTTCATGGGTTCTTCTGTCGGTGAAATATCTTCTCAGGTGAATAAAGTCTTGAGGAACCACCTAATCCGGCCTCATTGGATGTTCGCTATGGATAATATTATCCGCCGTGCGGTGCAGGCAGCGGTCACCATCCTTATTCCTGGTAAGTGGAGGGCATGCTTTGGTACTGTGGGTAATACAAAGTATTCTGTGTATGTCCTTCCAAGTATCTTCAGTTCTGTTCACCCTTCTTTACAGATATTCTAATTCTAATTATAATCATTTTTGCAGTATGTTTTATCAGCCTATTCTGTATATTTTTCATAGAAAACTCCTATTTAGCTATGTGAAGACTGAAAAACAGTCAACAGCATGTCCAGCTAACTTCACGGAGGGACTCCACATGCAAAGTCACATGAATCCGAAATTCACAGATCCAAAATTGTCAAAAGAAATT
Organism: Eleutherodactylus coqui; assembly: GCF_035609145.1. Taxonomy (NCBI): domain Eukaryota; kingdom Metazoa; phylum Chordata; class Amphibia; order Anura; family Eleutherodactylidae; genus Eleutherodactylus; species Eleutherodactylus coqui. The sequence continues at coordinate 88,036,303 of NC_089840.1, read as the reverse complement.
CTCATGACAGCATATCGGGTGCCAAATAAAAGCAGAACTTCTATTTCACTTCACATGTGACGTTTTGATCTCATAGGTCTTTGTCAAGCATAAGATCAAGCAGTGTGTGTGTGTGTGTGTGTGTGTTTATGTTATATATATATATATATATACATATATAATATAATTTGCTGATATACCCGGCTTCGCCCGAGTTAATTTGGTACTGGTATTTATCTGGTGTTCACACGGAAAATCTTATGAAGTCGTTGTTACTTTAGAGATACCAGAAAATTATATGTTCACCATTTTGTATGGTTCTTTGCGTTACCCAGGAAACACCACGGGAGGTAACCATGCGATGTTTCTTTTATATAAAATGACATCAGGAAGTGAGAGAATTAGATTACGTACATAAAATTTGGACACTAATTCTTTTGCGCTTAGAATTGAATAATCGAGTTGGGACCCATTAGCTTTTCATATTTATGACATAATCAATGCTCGTGCCAAATTTCATGTTTCTGTGACATTAGGAAGTTGGAGAATTAGATTCCGTATGTAAACTTCGGACGCTAATTCTTTTGCGCTATAATTGAATAATCTAGTTGGGACCCATTAACTTTTCCTACTTTGGGCATAATCAATGCTTGCGCCAAATTTCATGTTTCAATGAGATCGGGAAGTTGGAGAATTAGTGCACATATTGGTTGATTATTCGATTGGTGTAATTAGAGATGGTGTATATATATGATGCTTGATAAAGACCTATGAGACTGAAATGTCGTGTGTGAAAGAGGAATAAAGGTTTGTTTTTATCTGGCACCTGATATGCTGTCACAAGGATACCTTTTTGTACGGAGAAATCTGTTTTCAGCTAGCTAACTGCATAGCTGAAGAGGGGCTCCGGCGGTGCCTGCACTATTACCTCTAGTGCAGGCACAGCAGCTCTTATAGCACAGTATAATAATAAAATGATTGGCTTATATATATTTCCCCCTAGCGTCCTCTTCCAACATCCTTTTTTATGTATTGCTCCAGCTTCCACCCTCCAAGGCTGTGAGAGAAAGAAGCCGTCCTGTGGTAGACTGTTCTCCTCCTCACGGTACATCTATTCCCTGCTGTATTATATGCACTGTTAGGCCTCATGTCCACGGGGAAAATAATAATTAAAATCCGCAGCGGATCACCCGCGCGCGGATCCGCGCCCCATAGGAATGCATTGACCACCCGCGGGTAGCTAAATACCCGCGGATGGTCAATAAATGTGAATTAGAAAAATCATGGAGCATGAAAAAAAATGGACATGCTCCATTTAGGTGCGGATCACGCTCCGGATGGCCCCATTGATCTCTATGGGGTGCGGGAAATCCGCTGCGGGTGTTAAATGCCATTTATTTGGGTGCGTGAAATCTGCATGCGGATTACAAGTTTGGCTTCTTTTTCAGTGGCCTTGCATTTTTTTTCACGCGCAGATGCAAAAATGCCATCCGCGTGCATACACGCGTGAAAAAAAACGCATCCGCGTGTCATCCGCATGCAATAAAATACTATTTTAAGCTCATCCGCACTGCATCCGCGGCCCAAATCCGCGTTACAAATCCGGAGCAGATTTGATTTTCCCCGTGGACATGAGGCCTTAGGGTTTCAGTACATCGCATTGTGACTTACATTACATTATGTACAGTATGTCAAAACCCAGATGCACTGAATCCCTGGTGAGGATTGAGCACACTGTGAGAAGGACAGTACTGCTTTCTCTTCACAGAGCTCGGGTACGAATGTCAGGAGAGCAAACTAGGGGGGAAAATGTATAATAAAACGCATGGTAGTAATTTTATAGTACTGTGCTATGAAGCTGTTCTGCCTGCACTAATGGTAACAGTGGCGGCACAGCTGGAGCCCCTTTTTCAGCTATGCAGTTAGCTGAAGGTGGATTTCTTAGTACATTTTTTACTTAGCTGCATAGCTGAAAAGGGGTTTCTATGAAAAATATAGACTGTAAGCTGATAAAATGTATTGCAAAAATGCTTTTAATCACCTATTCTCTATGTTTTTGTAAAAAAAATAAAGCACGGTTACCCTTTAAAGGGGGTGCGCTCTGTAGTTCTGCGTCTCCTTCTAAGTGTTGCATGAACATCGGCACTCCTAGCTGCGGCCACGATAGCCGGGTAGTTTATTGTGAATTACTACTTTATTGTCTAGAATAATTTGGATTAACTGTTTTCTATAGAAATCTGTTAGTTTTAGCTGTCATTTTGCAAGTAAAGGTTAGAAAATGTAAGGAAAGGCGTTACAGGCCGCTTAGGACAATGTCAGAGGTTTTCTTTTGGCATCTTTTTCTATATGTATCCATCAGAGTGCTTTGTATATCCCCCCTTTATTCTAGTATGACATTTCTTCCATGTGTGAATTCCATCTTTGGTTCGCAGTATTTGGTGAACAAAGAGGTACCAAACCTTAAGGCCACTTTACACACAAATGCCCAACAGCCGCCTCACCAACTATCACTGCTGTTGTGTCACGCAAAGAAGAGGTGTAGCGGCCGGGGATCTTTTCTGGTCACCTTCATTCACTAGAAACAGTGAATAGATGAACGACTGCGTGTTTACATTAGCCAATAGTTGCTTGGTTTTTAGGTGCGCTAAAAACCAAACGACTCGGGCAAGTAGGTGATTTGTTGCTCGGTCAATGGCTGTGTATATTGGATAACTAGTGCCTGAATTCACATTCCAGCGATAATTTGGGCAATACATGCCCCTTCTAAGCTTTTCTCTTTTCTTGTTCTGCATAGAGCTTAGAACACACTTGGGGCCTGCATCAGAGAGTGAAGGAGTGGAAAAAGAAGTGGAAGATGAAGACTACCAACCAGTTCAGAAGACCAGTTCAGAAGAGGCTGTCCTCACATCTGGAGTCAGCACGCTTAGCTCGGTGGTCTCACACGAGACACAGGGTCATCAGCTAAACCTACAGCTTGGGAAGCTGAAACAAGAGACCAACAGGTAGCATGACCAAAGCCTTGCCAAAGAGTAAAGTCTGGTTTATCGCTCAAAAGATCTTTTGAGTGACTTTTGAGCGATAATCATTGTGTGCCTTAAGCGCAGGGTGATCGCTCAAACGTTGAGTGATCACTTTGCGCTCTGAGGGGGGGATGCAGAAGACAAGTGGGGCCGCTTGTCTTCTGCATCTAGCTGTTCTCTGCTTCGAGCGCCCGGCTGTTATACAGCCGAGCGCTCCGAGTGGGGGTGCATAACACAGCTGGACCGCTCTGTTCTTCATACCAAGCTTGTCATCAGGGAGCAGGATACAGCTGAAACAATAGTATCAGCTGTATCCCCTGTGAATTCCTGATAAGGCTGATCGTTCAATTTCAGCATGCTGAAAGAGAACGATCAACGATTCCCTAACGAAAGCTGCTCGATGTCAGTGCAGTTAGACACAACGATTATCGCTCAAAAGACGGCTTTGAGCGATTTTTGAGCGAAAATCGTTGCGTCTAAATCGGCTTTAACAGAAATCAAAGTTCCCAACCATTGTGTTTCGTTTGTTTTTGTTTTTTTTTCTTCTTAAGACTATGACATACATTGCAGTCTAGCCATTGACTTGACATGTTAAACAGTCACTACAGTGTCATGGAAGAAGCACACACACAGATAAGGACAAGAGGGAACACTGTAGAGGGCACTGTATTTTTTGCGAAAACCAACTCTACTTGGGATAGGTCATCAATATCTGATCATTAGAGTTGGACTACCAGAACTCCTGCCGATCAGATGTTTGCTTAGGCAGGTGTTATGGTTACATGGCCTTTCTGTTGCTCATTCCCATTGAAGACAAATAGATTTGGTTGTTTTACAATGTACAGCACTGTGGCTTGTACATAATGAACGGGTCACCGTGTTCAACCAAGCACTGCGGCCCTGCCAAATAGCTAATTAATGGAGATGCCATGGGTTGGACTCCCACCAATCTGATATTGAGGATAGATCATCAATATTTAAGTCCCGGAACACCTCCTTAATTGCAATGTCGTGCAAAAATAGACCATTGGCCTCATAAAACGAACTGTTCTTAGAGAGGGACAGTTATCATAAAGGCGATGTGCTGAGCTTGGCTTTTCTAGAATTGACTTGGTGTTGAGGGTTTACATCAAGATTGTACATCACAGCTGCAATAACATATATGGCACTTTATTGTCATATGGACAATTTTTGCTTAGTGGCCTCATTCTATTCTTTGCTATATTTTGGCATTAGATTATTGGAAGATCTCGTTCAAAAGGAAAAAGAATACCAGTTTCTTCTAAAACAATGCCTGGAACAAAGAAGCCATGACTTGCATCTCCTTCAGATCAAATCTAGCACGGGTAACCATTCCTACCCCAAGTTAGATAGTGCATTCCTTGGTTTCTAGCCATGGAGCACAGTTAATACAGATTATACTGTAGTTGTATTTCTTTTTGCTTTTTAGATCTTCCGAGGTCGGCATCATACGTGTCTATTGGCATTAATAGAGACCAAGAGCTGGTGGACTGGCTGAGACAGCAGGGCGCTGCTGAGGAGGTTGTGGAGCAGGTAATGCTTAGAACTCATCATAGATCATTGTGTTGCCCTTTTTCATGTTGTCTGATTTATTTTATATTTATTATTAACTTCCCAGTTTGTTGAAGAAGATTATACCCTTTATGATGTTCTGCAAGATGTCACCAAAGAAGACCTGAAAAACCTAAAACTCAGGTATGAAACTGTAATGGGTAGGAAGGTGGACTGTGGGCTTCATATGATGTTTGGATTGAATTTCCTTGTGGCTAAATGTATTTCACTCCTTAGTAACGGCCAGGTCATGTTTTTACTGAACTCACTGATGGGCTTTAAACCTGAACACCTACATCTTAAGTATGGATTGGCTGACTACTGACAGCCGAGCTTCTGCTCTAACCACAGATCCTGGTAGTTTAACCCTCTGCATGCCACAATCAGTAGCAACTGCTGCATGTAAGCAGATGACTGGGGAGAGGGCTCCTTCTGTCATCCATCAGCACCCTGTACTGTAATTGCAAGGTACGAATGGGTTCCCATGGCAGGCAGAAGCTTGACAAAGGCCTCCATGTCTGCCATGTACCTCAGCCAATTAGACCCTGCCTCATGCAGAGGCTGGTGTCTTAGGCATAGTAAAATGTACTACATAAGTAATGCAGTGTACCATCCTACTGATCGCATCTTCAAGTCCCCTTCAGGGACTAAAAAATAGCGTCAAAAAGAGATCAAGAGTTTCATTTTGAAAAAAAAAATCCACTTAAAAAAAGCCACACTTTTTTTCTTACAAAAACCCTTTTTAAATGGAAAGAATACCAAAAGAAATTTTGAAAAAGCAACACATAATAGTTATCGGTTTTGTAACGACTGACAATGACAATATTTTATTTATCGTGCATGCCGTATCGTTAATGCTGTAAAAATAACTTTAAAAGCTAACGCCAGAATTGCTATTTTTCTTTTGTTCGCAAATAACACAATAAAAAGCAATTAAAAATAAACATGTACCTCAAACTAGTACCAATAAAAACTATAACTATTTCTGCAATTAAAAGTGCCCCAGAATGGTGCCATTAAAAAATACAACTTGTCCGGAAAAAAAAAACCCTCATATGACTGTCAACGAGTGGCTCTTGCAATGTGATTAGGAGAATTGCTTGGTCCGTAAGGCAAAAAATAAAGCTAGTTAATGTACAACGATCTGCTTTTTTAGTGGCATGCTACACAGGCTTTACGGCAATGTGGAGGGGTGAGCCAGAGTAAAGGATTCCTGTGTATTGTTTACATATGCTAAAGACACCATATAGAAACATTTTATCCAAACTGGATACCTCACTAAATGGTCAAGATGTCTGCTGGTTGGGTTTGAGAATATGACAAGTGTCTTTTTTTTGTAGCCCTCTATTCCTTTCCGCCACTCTTATACACTGAATGATCACTGCATTAGGAACAGTTGGTGCCATCTTGGGCATCACGTGGTACCGCATTACTGATCACAAGACACAATCTGCTCTCAAATAATGTGCTGACCCCTCCTTTGAGCAGCAGAAGGTAACATTTGGCAGCCATGTGTAAATGTGGTGACTTTGACCGCGGGCACATTGCTGGTGCCCAGAGGTGTAGGGCCAGTTTTTCTGAAACAGTTGCACTTCTGAACCATAGTATCAAGAGTGAACCAAGACTGGTTAAACCATGCACAGACATCTGACAGAGGATTAAACTGTACAATGCCATGTGGTGCTGATCCTAGAGCTGAGCACCAGGGGGCACGTCTCGTATCTCAGCAATGATGTGCTATAGGGAACCAACTGACCAAGCAGTACAACAGCAGGGAAGTGAGACAAATTTCCACAATGACTATGCAGTGTACCTTTCTTTGACTCTGGTTCAATAGCCCAAGATTGACAAGGGGACCATTCATCATCGCCAGCAACATGTCACATAGGCCCAGGTAAGATGTCAATGGACCTTACACACATGGCAGAAGATAACATCTGGAGTGACGAGTTGCATTTCCTGTTGAACTAGACTGGCAGCTGGGTCCACATCTGGCTTAAATAGCATGACGTTGTATTATTGGGGTTCAACAGGCCAGTGGTGGCCCTCTAGGGGAGTGTTTTCCTGGCATGACCTAGGACCTTTGGTCATCGTAGTAGAATCCTTGAATGGTGAATGCTACAATATCCTGTTGGCTGACCATCTGCACCTATATCTTCAGGAAGACTTCCCCGTCCACTGAGCTATCTTTCAGCAGGACAAGGCTTTGTGTCATCAAGCTTGAATAACTAAGCAGTGGTTGGAGCAATCGGACCATGAATTCCCCAAACTCACCGGACTGTAACCCATTGAACATGATTGAGATCTGCTCTCATTAACTGCAATATGTGCACCAACTACCAGAGTTGCTGCACCGCACATGGGTGAGGCGAGTATGGAGGATGTTCACCAACTTGTGGAATCTGTTCTCCAATGTCTGAAAGCCATGATTGTCCAAAAAGTGGGCCATCCTGTTTATTGAGTAGCTGTTCCTAATGCAGTGATCATTAAGTGTTCAAACTGGGGATAAAATTTCTCATGAGAAAGAAAACCCATACTATATAACTGATGAGCGTTTCCCATACTTTTTTGATTTCCATTTTGTTTGAGGGCTTTGGGGTGATGGTAATAGAGTGCATTATTCTTGAGGCCTTTGGGGTGATGGTAATTGTGTAGTATTCTATAGTATGCTATGAAAAAACAGATGCCTTTCTCTGTATTTCAGGGGTGGACCTCTCTGCAGGATCTGGAAGGCAATCTCCAAACATCGGAAGCCTAAGAAAATCCTTGGTGTGGATAATTAAGTGTATAAATGTCTGATGTGTAGAATACAGAATGTAAAGTGTAACATATAGGACAAACATTCCAACCTTTAAATTATTTATCTTTTGTACATGGCTGTATAGGTATTACCTCCTAGGTGTATGTCATTTCTTATATGTAGAGGTTTTATCACTGTTGTACTGTAACTAGTCTGCAGAGCTGGGTATTTCTTTAAGAGCCTGATCATCGCTAAATCAGATCTACTGCAGTAATGTAGCAAGCAAGGTGTATCAAGGGTCAATTTAAAGGTACACTAAACCTAATGTAACAGCACAGGTAATAAGAGCTGCTAATGTTTATAGATAAGAGATATTATTTTAGATGAATAATTCTGTGAGATGCTATAGAGATCATGGAAGAACGATGTCATTGAAGAACGATGGACTGGATGCAAGCGCACAACAAATGTGTAGAAGCTGGACTCTAAATTTCATGCCTCTATAAATCACTGAATGACTCGCTGAGTTCATGACTAGAGCAGAACGTTACGGATACAGATGATCAATGGCGCATTCTGCTGTTCCCGCATCATGGTGACAGATATTTAGCAGTCCAAGTCAATAATCAGCATTAATACTGTGTGCTGATTATGTCAGTGCTGCTGTAAACCTTGGTTGATCCTGATCAGTGTCTGAGACTGCTGTAAGGCTTCCTTCACACAGGAGTCTGTTTTAGATACTCATTTTAAGTGGCAGTGACTACATTGTTCACTATTAGAGATGAGCGAGTGTACTCGGTAAGGACAGATACTCGAGCAAGTATCGTCCTTACCGAGTACCTGCCTGCTCGCCCGCAAAGATTTGGGTGCTGGCGGGGGTGAGTGCTGTGTTGCGGGGGGGAGCGAGAGATCCTGCACCCCGCCGGCACCCGAATCTTTGCGAGCAGGCAGGTACTTGGTAAGGACGATACTCGCTCGAGTATCTGTCCTTACCGAGTACGCTCGCTCATCTCTATTCACTATGTTTTAATGGACCCGTACAGGTACTTGTTCATATGGGATGGCCCCTTTCACAGATGTGTCTAGGGTTTTGGGGGTATAGATGGTCTTTGTACAAAACAGAACCACACTTGCATGGCTACTGGAGAGCACTACCCTGAACCACTCTAACACACATTAGTGTATAGTGTGACTTTGTCATTGCTATAACTTTTATATACAGTTCATCACTTTTTATGCTTACAAGAAGGGTATAGTGCTTACATGTCAAATGAGTCTGTCATTTTGAGAAATCGAGTCTCCAGGCAGATTCCTTCCCAAGTTTAACTCTGCCTTTACACGGGGCAACGTTTTATCAACCAACGACTATTTAAGTGATCTGAAGGAAAACGATGAGTGAACTATCCCTTGTCATCCGGTTGCTAGCTGTGTTTACATGGGACGGCTGCTGTTTGCATTCGCTCATTGATTGTTTCGCCAATAGTCATCCTGTGTAAAGGTATCTTAAAGGGTAACTTCACCTTCTACAAACATTTGATCTATTAGAGACCCAGGTCAAAAGTTTCCAAAAGTGGAGGTGCCGATGCGAAGACCCCTGCTGATCACTGAAATGAAGGGGCTGCAGCACACACTTGAGCATTATGCCCCTTTAGCTGTTTTCGCTGCTTGTCAGCTCCTCTTGGCAATTGACTAGATGCACTGAGCTGCCAAGAATAGCAGACAAGCAACAACGACAGCTGAAAGGCTCACAGTGCTCAGATGAGCACTGCAGCCCCTTTGTTTGAGCGATCATTGGGGTTCTCCGCAGCGGGACCCCCACTGATTACAACTTTCGACATGTCGCTCTGATATGTCAGGTTTGTGTAAAAAGAAAAAAAATGCAATTATTATTTAAGACACTAGCTATTAGGATGGACTAGGTCTTGTTGTGCCACTCACATTATGCCTTCTAGATGCAATTGCTCTATGCAATGGCCATTGTTGTTCCAAAGCTGACTTTACAGTGAAGGTTAGTATCGGCCAAAATAAGACCCAACTAATTAATTTGTATGTTGCTGATTCATACGAACTGTCAACGTGTCAAACTAAGTTGGCAGATCAAGAGAATAGTAAAAAATAAATAAATAAATAAATTGCACAAACCCACTCTGTTTTACAAAGTAGCAAAAGTGCAGCCGTAATACATTGGCTGAAGTGACATGTAGATTGCATGATCAATGAGAGATGAAAAAAAAAAACAATCAACCAAAATAGTCAAAATTGGCCATTTAAGATGTTCGCGTGTGGAGCTAGTTTGAGATTAAAAATTAAAATCCAACTGGTGAGGAAAAGACCTGGTGACGGGAGACGTATGTTTTGTTTTGCTGCTTCACACATCCAACGAGGTTTTGGGTGGGAGTCAGTCTGCTGGATCGGGGTCCTTTCTTCATTGCAGTCTGTATTGGGGGGGGGTCTAGCCATGACCCAATGTAATTTGAATATAGTTAGTCCCCAGATGAAGCAGTAATGTGCTCTTGGTTTACATGTGATTTTACTGACACTTTGACATCTCTTTTGTTTAAATAAAATGTGGCCTGTAGATGTCACCGCGAGTGGAAACATGATTCCTCATTCACATACGGCTTTATTACAAAGGGGGAAAGTACCACAAACTGTCTGTGATTGTAAGGGTGTACTCACATGTGGTAGATTTGCTGCGACTGTCCCATTAGTCTTGCAAAAATTCACGTACTTGCAGCCAAAGAACCCTACTTAGATCAGTGAAACCAATTTTCAGCCACAGAAACCCATGTAACAAGTCAGATGCAGGTGAATGTACCCTACGTTTGTGTCGTTAATAGGGTGCACTTACACGCAGCGTTAATACTGTGATTCGTTTATTTTTGTCTTATTCTTGGACAATAATAGTACATGTCCATGTATGGTGTCCCGCACATCGAACCGCACACGGACGTGATGGCCATGTGCTGTCCAATACGTGCACATGGACTATAAAACAGTTGTGCCTGAGAAACTCCAGTCCAACTTTTTATCAGTCCGTGAGCATGTAGCCTTAGTACAGAAAACACGAGCGCTCGTGTAATAGCACTCTATTGCTGGGTGGCACCTATGAGCGCAGGAGTCGCCCGACAATTAGCGTTAACAAGCTGTAACAGTGCTAATTGCCAGGCACCACAATTGTCCAGAAAATGCTAGTGCTAACACTGGTGTAATAGCACCCTTAGGCTTTATTCCCACGAGCGTATATTGGCCGCCTGATATGCACTATGATCTGCGAGTTAAAACTGGTGAACGGGCGCACAAATCTAACGTTTGTGCACCCGTTCAGATGTCATGGGCCCCCGCACATAAGCGCAAAGGCCACAATGCTGTCACCCCTTCCCACTTACATCCTCCTCGCCAGCTCACCACCTCTTGCCTCCTCTCTGACTGATTGCAATAGGGGGGGGCGGAGCTAAGCACCCACTTGTTCCACCTCTTCCCATTGCTGGCTACGGACGAGGGGGTGGGGCTAAGCTGCTAAACTCCCTCCCACCTCCAGCCGCTGTCATTGGCTCCCATAGAAGCCCATGCAGCGGCCGACGTATTCCGGTCCAAAAGAGTTTCAGGACCATCTTTTGGGCCCGACATAAAAACGCCCGGCGCTATATTGGCTTTTACGTCGCAGGAATATGGCCATGTGATCTGATGCATTGGAATCCCATGCATCAGATCACAGTGTATATCAGCCGACCGTGGAAACGGTGGGCCGATATACGCTCGTAGGAAAGAGGCCTTAGAGGAACTGTTTAATTTTTGGTGAGAGTTTAAGATTTAAAGCGACCCTACAAGCCTTGACAAACTAGGATGGCATCGCCCTCTTCTCTGACTACCTGATGTACACTGTGCATACTATATACATCAGTGTTCTCCAACTCCAGTCCTCAGGGACCCCAACAGGTCATGTTTTCAGGATTTCCTCAGTGTTGCACAGGTGATGTAATTATTGTCGGTGCCTCAGACATTGCTGCAGGTGTTCTTACCATAGGATATCTAATCACAATGTGCATCAGGTAGTCTGAGAAGTGGTTCCTCAATGTTTGTCCAGGCCTGGAGGGTCCCTTTCAAAGTGCTGGTTGTACTTAAAAGTCCGTTGCCATAGAATTTACTACAAGCTGCATGACCCGTAATAAATTTGCAGGATCTGTGGCGGCTGTTGAGCAGAAATTCAAATCTATGGCTGCTTTGGGCAGGAATGAATTTGTGCTATAATTTGCTCCCGTTGTAGTAAACCTGTTGGGCTGTGCTGTTGGCGGCCCGTACCTTTTTCTCACCACTTTTAAAAATTGTCTCAGATTTTGGTGCACGCGCCATTTCAGCTTCAAGCCTCTAGATGCTTTTTATGCCATGAAAGTGGCGTAAAGCTTCTGATAGCCCAAATTTCCCCTTTGCCTCGGTCTTCAACCACAGCGAAAATACTGTGGAAATACTGCAGCATTGACAGTTCAAGCCATATAAAGGGCATTTACAATCTCCTTCTCATGGTGCAGAAATTTTCTGCAATGAATCTTCAGGTTTTTATTTTAACAATGGTTTTTTCCCCCCCTTTAATGACAAATATAGTAAAGTCAACTGTACAAATAGGTTTGAGTAAAAAATAAATCTGCATTTGGGGCACCCCAACAGGGGGAGCACAAATCAGGAGAAAGAAGAGGGAAATGAGATTTGTGGGTTTTGGTGGTGAATTTGCAGCTGTGGATTGAGGTGTAGCTTCTGGTGTGGAATGTGGAAAAATTCCGCCTGTGGGAAAAGTTCCCTTAGATGCCAGGATCACTCTTGACCCCTTCATTAAAGTAGCGTAGATGATATGGTCAATTTCCCCGTACCTCAATGACCCCTACAATACGCTTGTACAGTGAAGTCTCCTAGTAGGGCAAAAAATTAAAAAATTTTTTTTTTTTTAAAGCTTTGTTAAAGTACACAACTGTATTTTTTAAGGTTTAATACATTGACTTTCTGTTGCTAATGTTTTAAATGCAAAGAAAACTAAATTGCTATATTCAAAATCTTCCGTACTTTGTTTTAATCTAAACAAAACAGGAAAAAAGTTCGCATAAAGTACAAGGTGTCATGAAAAAGCAATCCTAGAATCGCCTTGATAAACAAAAACATTACACGTTACACAATGTGACAGCCAATTAAAGCCTTAAGTAGCCTAACCACTAACTGCTTACAGAAACAGAGTTTCATTCTAGTACAATAGCTAGAGGGAAAAAAACACCTTGATTTATGGTCGGTCATTTTTGATCCAGGGATTATTCTGATTTCTAGATCGGAGTAAGAAAGGAATGGTTTCCCTTCAATGACGTAGAAGACTCTTTTCCCCACCTTGAGGTTTTTTTGTTTGCCTTCCTCTAAATCAACATTGTGTGGGTAGTATTGGCTGCATTCTCTACCGCTCCCGTTTCACAGAAACTGCTGCTCCATTTGCTTCCTGTTTTTTTATTTTTATTGTTTACGCTCGTGAGAGAACCCCTATTCTACCGCAGTACCAATCTTTACATTACTTTCAATTGTGCCCTCCAGAGTGTGCAAAATGCATATGGAAAAAGGTTATGCACTATCTTGGCGCATATTCCATGTGCATACACACCTAGACAGTGCATGCAGATTGTCGTCACCCTGCAAGGATGCAATGCATTGCGTACTGCTGCTTACTCCCGTGTGGGCAATATGCATGTGGTGCGCTGCCAAAATAAAACCTCGGGTGAGAGAGCCCTTACACTACATAGAATTTCTTTAGGCGCCATGGAAAGTTTTTGGAAGTGTACAAAGTGTCTTCAGGTGGGGAAAAGACTCAACGTTTTACTGTGAAGATAATACAAGGTATTTGGAAACTTGAATTCACACATTGAGGTACATTTCCTAAGAAGTTATCATATGCATTACTGGAGAAACATATTAGTGTGCCTTCACACTGGTGAGGAAATCACACGATTACCCAGCGCTGTGAGAAATAGCAAATGTGCATGAAGCCATTGGCTTCATAATTTTGCGATGCAGCGTTAAAATAAAATCGCAGCATGTCTATTTTGTGTGCGATCTCGTCTATTGTTTCCAACGAGGCCGGCAGCAGCAGCAGCGCCAGCCCTACTGGAGCCAATGGGACACGATCACGATCCTCTGGCACTGCTGTGACAGCAGTGGCAGGAGCCTCTCCGTGACAAGGATTTTTTTTGTGGAAGGGGGTGGCTTGAAATATAAGCCCTCCCCCGAAAATAGTCCATAACTGTAAAAAAAAAAAAAAGAAATTAAATATATATCATCTTAGCACTGTCATCTCCGGTGCGTCTTCTTGCAGGTCCCGCCCCTCCTCTTCTGGCCCCGTCTCTTGAAGCGCTCCCTCTGATTGGCTGAGCACTGTGACCGATCAGAGGCAGCGCTCAGCATTGAATGACAGTGATGCATTCTTATTTGACTGGTTAATTCACACAAGTGATTGACTCGAGCAGTGCTAGTTCGAGTTAGACAAGAATCGCACAAAAATAGATATGCAGCAATTTTTAAAAGAATCGCCCATTATTTTCTATTGAAGGAATTTTTTTTTTTACATAGATCAGACTTGCATGCCATGAGTGCAATCCGCTTTTAATGTATGTTACTTTGAGGCTGATTGATTGAAAAAAGAATCAGGAAGTGCAGATCAGTGAAAAGGAGGGGAAGTCCTCTATTGTGCCTGTATAGTACTAGCAGGACATCCTCTCCCAAACTTCCCATGCTGCCTTGCATAGGCCTGCAAGAATCAGAGAGAAGGCAGTACTTGAATGCCCGCTCCGCTGTAGCATGTAGGAAAATAGAAGTGTCCGCATGTCCCTCTTACTGAGAAGCCGATTGCATAATGACAGGCAGTGGACTTCAAAGGTGCTGGGAGGCAGATCCCTAGCAGCAGGCACTTCAAACTTGCATTAAAATGTTGTTTTGCTACTGCAATTCAAGTAAATTACATAATTGATTATAGACACATAGGCTGTTATATGAGCAATAGTTTGTAAAGAGTTTGTGTACACCTAAAGGGGTTGTCCCGCGAAAGCAAGTGGGTCTATACACTTCTGTATGGCCATATTAATGCACTTTGTAATATACATTGTGCATTAATTATGAGCCATACAGAAGTTATCAGAAGTTTTTCACTTACCTGCTCCGTTGCTAGCGTCCTCGTTTCCATGGAGCCGTCTAATTTTCAGCGTCTAATCGCCGGATTAGACGCGCTTGCGCAGTCCGGGTCTTCTTTTCTCAATGGGGCCGCTCGTGCCGGAGATCAGCTCCGTGTAGCTTCGCCCCGTCACGTGCCGATTCCAGCCAATCAGGAGGCTGGAATCGGCAATGGACCGCACAGAAGCCCTGCGGTCCACCGAGGGAGAAGATCCCGGCGGCCATCTTCAACCGGTAAGTAAGAAGTCACCGGAGCGCGGGGATTAAAAAAAAACCGCACAGCGCTTACCTTAAAGTCCCTGCATCGGGTTTGTCTCGCGCCGAACGGGGGGGGGGCTGTTGAAAAAAAACAAAACCCGGTTCGGCGCGGGACAACCCCTTTAAGGATCAGTGTCCTGGCTCAATCATGTGTCTACTGTCCTGAACAACGTCTCATAGGCATCTCTGATGCTGTGGGTTTGGGGCAATAGACCCTGTGGTTGGGCCAGAAAGCAGAACCGTAATATGAATGTAAAACATGTACCAGTATTATACTTGTTTAGACGAGGCCTTACTGTGAAACAAAAACACAATTAAAGAGCAAGACTGTCCAGTTGATCTTGGAACAACTGGCCATGTGTGAATAAGACTGAATCTGAATACTGAGTAAAAGCCAATCCAATTGTGGAGTTGGCAAACTATTTATGCATCCTACTTCATAGATTGTAGCACTGTCATATGGAGAGGCAAAATAGTGTCCCTTGGTTCTGCAGCACTAACATTATCCTTTACAAGAACTAGGGGTGCGGGCCTAACCCTGAAGGCTAGGACTCTGCTGCAAACTTTAAGATAGATATGGTTTTGGCAGATGTGAAAAAGACTGATTGTGAGATGGTGAAGCTAGACGTCAATGGTGGTGTGGTATACATTTCTCCATTTAGCACTCAGGTTTTTCTATTAGCAACTGCATACAATGAAAGGAAGCACATTGTTTATTGTGCTCCAGAGGTTGCTTGCATTTGTTTTACAGTGTTATATGAAGTATCTGGTTTTAGTTACACTGAATGAAGCATCTCATGATACAATACAAGCATCAGACTTGGGATCTGCATTAGTATTGCCTTTGATTCCTTAGTGGCATCTGTAAATAAAATTTTCTTTGTCTTCTTTTTCTCTAAAGAGTCTTCTTTAACATTTTATCAGCAATGACTATATTTACTATGTGTGCATTGTAACACCTCAATCTTTTATGCTTTTCATCTGAGCATGTTCAACATTATGCCCTTGTAATAAGTTTGGCCTCTACAGGAACCTCCTGCGACAAAGGAAATTTGCCTACAGGCACAGCCATGCTGCGGCGGACATGGTCACATGAGGCGGAGTTGTTGCAGAAATTTCTGAAACTAAACAGGATTTTTGTTACTTACCAAAAACCTAAATGCAGGCGGAACGAGAGCAGATGCTGAGTGGGTTGGGTTTAAGGGCAGAAGAAAATCTTCATGAGTCAGTGTACTTGGCCACTTCCCCACCAGGGCTCACTCAGAATGTACATTCCAAGACATACTAATGCCATGCCAATATTGTCTGGTTGGATTTGAACCCATGGCCCTATGCAGGAAGTCACACCTTTTACTAAATGCAGTCCTGAAGCTGGGGCCAAAATTAATGAAGGTGGAGAGAAAAGGGCTGTGGCCTTGGCAGAGCACTGCAGTCCAAAGGAATGATGCCACCGTGGCCTGGATGGAGCATTGCATGGGGGTGGCCATGGCCTGGAGGATTGCCAGAGCCTAAATTAAGGAAGGTACCTAAAGGGAAAGGGGCCGCAGCCTACAGTAATGCCATGGCCTATATGGGACATAGCGTTGCATTGGGGAAGGAGGCCGCAGCCTATATTAAAGGAGGGCACAGGGGAGAAAAAAGGTTGTGGCCTGAACTGAGCACCGCGGCCTAAAATGATGGCGGTGGCAAGGAGAAGTGGACTGTTGTCTGGATGCAGCGCCAAAGTCTGAAATAAGCATGGTACCAAGAGGAAGGAACCTGGGGACTGAAGTCTAGCACCGGTATACTTGGGTCCCTCCGAGTCCAGCAGGGTCACCCCTTCAGTGTTACTGCCCTTGATGAGGGAGGGAGAACCAGGAAATTAGGTTCCGGGTGACTCCATGGCGGGCAGGTCACAGGGAATTCACCGAGCTGCTGTGCCACCTTGTAGAGAAGAAACAGAGCCTCCACTGTACTCCTTCCTTGGTGGAGGAATAGAGCATTCCACCCTGTATTCTCCAAAAGGTAAAAAAAATTAATAAAATTTAAACTGCAGGGCTGGAGGTCTGCCTCCTAAAGACACTAAGCTAAAAACAGATTTAGCTCAGTGCCTGCAGGAGTGGCATAGCTGATAGCCGGGACTAACTTTTTTGTGCTTACCCTGTTTCCCTGAAAATAAGACATAGCATGATTTTCCAGAATTTTTGAGGATGCAAAATGATTTTTCAGGCTTTTGCTTGAAATATAGGCCCTACTCCAAAATTAAGCCCTGCTAAGTTATTAAAAAAGTCAATTTAAATAGTGTTCAGGCAGCTATACATGTAAAAAAGTTAAACCTTTTTGAACAAAAATTAATATGACACTGTCTTATTTTCGGGAAACACTGTAGTATCTCCTAGTGGCAGCAGCTATACCCAGCGTCTTGCTGTGTCCCCCAATGACAGGGCCGATAAAAACCTTTCCCATATCACAATGGGGTTTTAAATAGCTGAAAATGTGCCATGTGTGAATATTAAAAGGGGTTGTATGGCCAGTTAATGTCAAAACCCTATTCCTGATGTAGTAAAATAACTAATTGGTATATGCTCACCTCTCTCCGTTGCAGTTGTTTTTTTTGCAGGCTGCAGTTCCGCCTGTTTACGGAACATCACAGACTGCTGCAGCCAAATCTCAATAATTGATCCCTGAGCTCCATCATTGGCTGGAGCAGTCTGCGATGTTCCATAAACAGGCTGGGGCAGCCTGTAAATGTGACATCAGAAGAACCGGAGCAGTGGTACGGGACACAGCGGGAGTGGAGAGTATATGCTGGCTGTTTTACTGCGTGGGGAATGGAGTAACAAAAAAAGAAAAGAAAAAAACCCAAAAAACAGTACTTGGACAACACCTTTAAGAAAATTGCCCTGCTTGTCAGGGAGGGCAATTATCAGTCAAATGTCAGTGGTCATTATGACAGTTTTTCATGCAGTTTTTTTTTGACCCAAAGACAGAAGTGGATCCAGCAGGAAGGAGAACTAGAAGCCTATCCTTTACAATTCTCTTCTTAGAAATCAATTTCTAGCTTTGGCTCAAAAAAAAAAAAAACAACAAAAAAAAGCACCTCAAATGCCCACAGAAACCTTTCACCCACAGACTAGGCAAAATTATTATGTGGAGATTTAAAAAACAATTTATTCATTGGAAAAATGACTAAGGTGTTTGATGTCTGTAACCTATTTATATATTTATCTTGTTTGATTGGAACCAGATTGAAACTTCTGCTTTAAAACCAAAACATCTCTCTATGATTGGGTAAAAAAAAAAAAACATTCACCACCCCTCCTCACCCTCTGCAGACTTTCTTCCCCCTTCCTTTTAGGAAGTTTTAGAGTATGTTCACAATGTCAAGAAGGGTATCGCCTCTCCGTAAGGAGACACACTCAGACACCTAGGTGCTCTCCCTAAAGAGAGACAATACCCCTCCTGACCCACGTCACAGGCCTCTCACCAGCCAAGCCAGAAACCTGCTGCACACTGATAAGGAGCAAACACCACAAAACAGCTGTATGTGTATGGTTTTCTGGCTTTTGGTCAATTCCCAATCATTGTTATAAAGACTTATACATAAAAGATCTGACATGGATTTGCAGGAATGCTGCCATTCAATAGGTGGCGCTGCAGAGGTATTGTTCCATCTTCCTTATTTTCATAAGGTCAAAAATGCTGCAGATTTCTCGCTCGTGTCATTGGGGTACACAGCAAAGACCGTGGGATATAGCTTCTGCCACTAGGAGGCGACACTAAGCACAAAAAGTTAGCTCCGCCCTCTGGCTATATCCCTCCTGCCAACAGCAGGCTAATTAGTTTTTAGCTTAGTGTCTCGTAGGAGGATGGTCGTGCCCGTTAGGGCTGCTTTAAGGGCCAGGGTTAGATGGGGAGGCAGGACGCTCCCCATCAAACCCGAACGGAGAGGAGGGCGAACAACCTCGGGTTTGTCCCGGTTGCTTCTTGCCCCCCGGCCCGCCTCAGAAGAAAAGGTGGCACATCCGGGTCATATATATCCGCATGTGGCCCGCCAGCGAGAGCCCCCCATGTTTGGTGCAGAGGTCCGCATCCCCTTCCCATGGGCAGGCGATGTTACAGGGGTAGGCTGCTGGAACTGGGGAGCCGCTTTTTCTTTCAGCAAGAAAACGCAGGAGGTAAGTATGCACTGGCGACCCCCCCCCCTTCCTCTCCCTTCCCTGGCTCTCCCAGTATGTCGCTTTTGCATGCGTACCTTGTGGGCTGCAGCAAGGCGCAAGAATAGGCTCCTTTTCACGGGGGTTGTATCCGCTATGTATGGCTGCGGCAGCAGAGGGCATTATTCAGGGCGCTGGTTCGAAGCACAAGCCGGCGGGGGGGCGTGGCCTCGTGGGCATGGCACCTCAGGCGGCGGCAGCAACAACTTCCAGTATGCCCTGGTCTTCCAGCTCCCTGCAAAGGCTCCCGGCAGGAGTTCCTGCGATGTGGGGGCTCAATGGAGAGGCTGCAGTGCAGCCCTAGGCGAGGCAATGCCGGGAGCGGAGGGGGCGTGGCCACGCCCATATGACGTGTGGGGTGTGGCTTCGTGGCGGGCCTCCATGGAGGGTGTGGCCACGCCTGTGTGACGCTGGGGGCGTGGCTTCGTGGCGTGGGTGCGGCAGAATGCTGCCTTCATTGACTCCATGTAGGGGGCGTGGCCTCATCGGCAATGCACGCCGCCCTGCCTCTCCCCCTTCCTCCCTCAGCACAGGTGAAGGGGGATGACATCAGAGAAGCAGCCTATTGGGGACAGCGCGCCAGGACTTAAAAACCTCCCTGCCGCTCCACTCCTTGCTGCCTTTTTCTGCTCAGCTTATACGCCGTACAGCTCAAGCTCCAGGAAAGAAAGCCCTTCAGCACCTGCAGTCTCCCAACCCAGCGGCTCCCCGCACCTCTTCGGACCTTGGCAAGGACCTGGGTAAGCTCTGCCTGGCGGCTAGCTCCCCTCTTTCGCTGCGTATCCCTCCTGCCGGTGGTTGGCATAGCAGAGGATAGCTTGCAGTTTTTCTTTGCCCGGTGAAATCCCAGCACCATGTCCGACCCCAGAGCCCTGGAGGCTGGACCAGGGACAGCAAGAGTAACGCACTTTGCTTGCTCACGCTGTAACCTAAAGTTCGCATGCAGACAGGCTAGAGATTGTTCCCCTGCGAAACAGGCGGCTGTGCAGGGCATCCCCCCCGCAGTTCAGCACCCAGCTATGGCCGAGCCAGAGTGGGCCCGCTCCTTGTCAATGGCGGTGTATGACCTCACTCGGGCATCTGGCGCAATTTTTGAAAAATTAGCGCAGGACACCACCGGTTCACGTGAGGAGCGTGGCCGTAGACTTAAACGGGTCAGGCCTTCGGACTCACGGCGGCCCTCCCGGTCACCATCCTCCTCATCGCTTTTGCGCTCTTCTGGTACTAGGTCGCGGCGCTCGTCGGCAGAAGAGGATGTTTCAGACGAGGAATGGTATGAATCTTCCTCAGACTCTGTTGTGGAGGAGGATCAGGTCCCAAAATTTTCGGCAATGGTGGAGAGCTTAGTGGTTGCTGTGCGTGACACTTTTCAGCTCACTGAACAGGAACCACAGGCATCTGGGATATCGTTTTCTTTCAGGCAGCCTAGACGCTCTCCAAAAACTTTTCCTCCTCATGAGGACTTTGACAAGGTCCTATCTAAGGAGTGGAAGGCACTGAATAAGCGTTTTTCCAAGATAGGTTACTTGGACGGGAAATATCTCTTCCCGCAGGACTTAGTGGAGAAGTGGTCAGTTCCACCGCTAGTAGATCCGCCCATTTCGCGCCTGGCTAAGCACACAGTGCTACCCACGGCAGAGTCCTCCTCCCTCAGGGATCTCAAGGATCGATGAGTCAAGGCCTTAGCAAAGACCGTTTTTGAGGCGGCAGGGTCAGCTCTTAGGCCTGTGTTTGCCTCGTCCTGGGTCAGTAAGGCTGTTACTGATTGGGCAAAGCGGTTACGGGAAGGAATCCTCGAAGGGGCGGCGTCCGAGGATCTGGTGGGCATTACACACCAGATTGAACAAGCGGGCATGTTTCTCTGTGAGACCTCTATGGATACAGCCAGGCTGGCGGCCCGAGCCTCCGCAGCATCGGTGGCGACTCGCCGGACCCTATGGTTAAAATCGTGGGATGCGGACGCTTCCTCCGAGGGGTCGTTAATCAGTATGCCCTTTGTAGGATTTCGTCTTTTCGGCGCCAAGCTAGACGAGCTAATCTCAGAGGCTACGGCTGGAAAGAGCTCGCTTTTGCCATAGAACCGTCCAAAGCGGTCATCTCCGCAGCACAGACGTTTTCGTTCCTATCGCCGGACGAGTCCTCGTAGGGTGGAGAGGAAGGGTCCACAGGAGCGGGAACAAAGGAAGGTTCCTTCCTTTAAGCCAAGGTCCTCTTGGCGGGGGCCCCAGCCCCTAAAGGGTACCAAAAGCAAGCCCTCCGCATGAGGGACTGCCCCCACCTGTTTCGGGCAAGGTGGGGGGGACGGCTTCTCCAATGAGGTCTGGTCATCTCAGATCTCAGACACTTGGGTACAGGAGGTCGTGTCCAAGGGCTATGCGATAGAGTTCCTTTCACAACCGCACGACCGATTCTTTCGGTCCAGAACCCCGGGGGACCCAGGGAAGGCAGCAGCTTTTCTCGGAGCGGTCCGCTCTCTCTATTTACAGGGGGTAGTAGTGTGAGTGCCCCCCGAGCAATACTTCACGGGGTTCTACTCAAATCTTTTTGTGGTTCCCAAAAAGGACGGCTCCGTCCGTCCGGTTCTGGACCTAAAGAAGCTGAACAAGTTCGTAGCGGTCCGTCATTTCCGCATGGAGTCGGTACGAGCGGTCATCGCATCCTTGGAGGCAGGGGAATTCCTGTCCTCGATAGACATCCAGGATGCATATTTACATATCCCCATTTGTCAGGCGCACCAGCGCTTCCTCCGGTTCGCAGTACAGGAGGAGCACTTCCAATTTGCGGCATTGCCATTCGGGATGGCGACAGCTCCCAGGGTGTTTACAAGAGTCTTAGCGGCAGTGATGGCAATCTTGCATTCCAGGGGGGTCGTTGCCATGCCGTATCTAGACGACATTCTGGTGAAAGCCCCCGACCCAGCGGGACAACCTGGAGAGCCTGCAGATTGCCCTGGACACGCTTACCAGGTTCGGTTGGCTGATCAATTTCAAGAAATCGTCTCTTGTGCCAGCTCAACGCATGCTGTACCTGGGGATGTGCTTCGACACAGCACTAGGTCAAGTGACTCTCCCGGAGGCAAAATGTCAGCTGCTTCAGAGGCAGGTGCGGTCCCTTCTATCGCAGCGACCGGTGGCGATCCGCCATGCGATGAGGGTTTTGGTATCGTCTTTCGAGGCGATTCCATTTTCCCAGTTCCACTCTCGCCCTTTGCAGTAGGCGATACTGTCAAGGTGGGACAGGTTAGCACGATCCCTCGATAAGGATTCCGCCAGGTGTTCAGCAGTCACGCCAGTGGTGGTTGGACTCGCCACGTATCCAGCAGGGCAGGTCGTTCCTGCCCCTGCAGTGGCAGGTGCTGGCTACAGACGCCAGCATGACAGGCTGGGGGTGCATGCTGGGGGATCTTGGTAGCACAGGGAACCTGGTCCACGCAGGAGTCCGGTCTCCAGTTAAACGTCCTGGAGCTGCGAGCAATACTCCGGGCCTTTGCAGCATTTCGTGCATCGGCTGGAGGGAACTCCAGTGCGAATCCAGTCAGACAACGCGACTGCAGTGGCTTACATAAACCATCAAGGCAGGACCCGCAGCAGGGGAGCCATGAAGGAAGTAGAGGGAATTCTGTCATGGGCCGAGAAACATCTTCCAGCGATATCGGCAGTCTTCATTCCCGGGGGTCGAAAATTGGGCGGCCGACTTCCTCAGCAGGAAGGAGGTCGACCCAGGAGAGTGGGGGCTACATCCCGAGGTATTTCAGGAAGTATGCCTGGGATGGGGCCGGCCAGACGTGAACCTGATGGCGTCTCGCTTCAATCAGAAGCTTCCAGACTATCTGGCCAGGTCAAGGGACCCCAGAGCTCTAGCAGCAGATGCGCTAACGGCTCCATGGACAGGGGGTTTCATTACCCCTATGTCTTCCCACCAATTCCTCTCATTCCACGGCTGCTCAGGAGAATCAGGAAGGAAGGGCTACCAGTGATTCTCATAGCCCCAGATTGGCCGCGAAGAACGTGGTACGCGGAGCTCATGGACATGGTAGCAGACGTGCCCTGGCGATTACCCCTGCGAAAGGATCTTCTCTCTCAGGGTCCCCTCTACCACCAGAATTTAGCTACACTGCGTTTGACGGCGTGGCAGTTGAGACCACGGTACTGAGAGCAAGCGGCTTCTCAGACCCGGTTATCCAGACGATCATTAGGGCTAGAAAGCCGTCGTCATTGAAAGTATATCACCGGGTGTGGAGAACATTCTTTCGCTGGTGCGAGCAGAAAGGGGCGCACCAGATGCATTTTTCGTTGGCCCGTCTTCTGTCGTTTCTCCAAGACGGGTTGGGCTTGGGCCTGAGCCTCAGCTCCCTTAAGGGATAGGTTTCGGCTTTGTCAGTTTTGTTTCAGCGACCTTTGGCTTCAAGGTCGGCGGTGCGCACCTTTTTACAGGGAGTCGCTCATACGGCACCCCCTTTCCGGTCTCCGCTTTTTGTCCAAAGGCGGTTCACCCTAGGGGAACGGGCTCTGCACACCTTAGACCTAGTCCGCGCCCTGAGGACATATTTGGACCACACCGCATCTTTCCAGCGCTCGGATTCCCTGTTCGTGATACCGGATGGTCCGAGACGTGGCCTTGCGGCATCAAAGGTGACTATTGCTCGCTGGATCCGTTCGGCAGTGGTGGAGGCCTACCGGGCTAAGGATAAGGCACCGCCGTTCCAGGTGACGGCACATTCCGCCAGAGCGGTGGGGGCTTCATGGGCGATCAATCACGGTGCCTCAGTATCACAGGTGTGTAAGGCAGCTACCTGGGCATCCCTGCACACCTTTTCTAAGTTTTATCAGATACATACGTTTGCGTCAGCCGACGCTTCGCTGGGTCGAAAGGTTTTACAGACGGCTGTAAACTGACCGCATGCGCTTTCATTTATTTGTACCTACCCTCGGGGACGGCTGTGGGATGTCCCACGGTCTTTGCTGTGTACCCCAATGACACGAGCGAGAAAAAATAGATTATACCTACCCGATAATCGGGTTTCCAGGAGTCTCCACGACAGCACCAATTGAGATTGTGTTCCTGTCCTATCAGGAGGAGGCAAAGAGGTTAATAGCTCTCCCCCCCCACTTTCCTCAGTGGATTCTAATGAATTGCCGGGGTAGGATTTTCATTTTCATTTTGTTTCTTTTCTATCAATTTAGGGGGGGGGGGGGCGGAGGTACGGGTGCTGTCGTGGAGACTCCTGGAAACCCGATTATGGTGGGATGTCCACCAACGCAGGGATGTTTTCACCGCGCTTGGGATGTACCTTCTTGTCCCTAGAGAGGACTGCCTTTTGTCCCACAAGGATAGGACTGAGGCTTGCAGGGCTCTAGTGTGAGCCTGGGCCCATGCCACTCCTGGAATGCATGACGTTAAGCTTCCCAGGAGAGACATGGCTTCCCGAATTGTGCATAATAGTCTCCGTAAAAAGGTTTTGACTAGCCGTCGGATTTTTTGTATTTTCTCCTCGGGTAGGCAGGAGCATTGCGATTCTGAGTCGAGCGTTATACCCAGAAACGTTTTCTGTTTGTCGGGATCTAGGCTGGATTTTTCCCAGTTTATGATCCATCCTAAGGATTGGAGAAGTTCTAGCACTATCCTCCGGTGTTTCATTAGGAGTTCTCTGGACTCTGCTATTATTAAAATATCGTCCAGGTAGGGTACTATTAGGACCGACTTCTTCCTCAGGTAGGCGGCTACCTCTGCCATAATTTTGGTGAAGATTCTGGGTGCTGAGGAGATCCCGAAGGGCAGGCATCTGAATTGATGGTGCTCTATTCCTTTGCTCATATCCACTGCGAACCATAGGTATTTCCGGGACCCCTCGTGGATCGGTACGTGGAAATAAGCATCCTTTAAAATCGATGGATGCCATGTAGGCTCCTTTGGGAATCAACTTTATCGTTGAGGAGATGGACTCCATCTTGAATTTTCTGTATCCGATGCAGGTGTTCAGAGGTTTCAGGTTCACTATCATCTGCTGTTTCCCACAGGGTTTCCTTACTAGGAAGAGCCTGGAATAATGGCCCTGGGTTTCCTCGTTTTGCGGTACAGGGGAGATTGCATTTAGTTGTTGCAGGTCCCGAACGCTTTGCCTTAGTAGGTGTAACTGTTGTTTGGAGCCTCCCGTGATAATGAATTTTCTTCTGGGGAGGGACACCAGCTCTATCTGGTATCCCTGCTGTAAGATCTTTGGGATCCATGGGCCTTCGGAAATCGCGGCCCATTGATCCCCAAAGCTCCCCAGCCTTGCCCCTAGGGGGATGGCGTCAGGGTCTCTGCTTTGGCTCCCCCTGGTGGGGGTTAAAGAGGATGTTCCTTCCTCTGCCCCCCCTTGGGGTAACTCCAGCGGCCTGTCTTGCCCTTGCCTCGGTAGGCCTCTGGCTGTTGCACTGGGGCCCGGAAGAAGGTCTTCCCTCTCTGTGGCTTTTCTTCCGGGAATCCCTTCTTTTTGTCGGCCGCCTTCTCTAGAATCTTGTCGAGGTCCGGTCCGAACAAAAAACTGGCCGTAGAATGAGAGGGCACATAGCTTATTTTTTTGAGGCTAGGTCGCCTGACCACGATTTCAGCCATAACACTCTTCTGGCTGAGTTAGACCGGGCTGTAGCTTTCGCCGAGAGTCTGACAGTTTCGGCCGCGGCGTCCGCTAGGAAATTTGTTGCCATACGCAGGACCGGAAGGGAATTTAGGATCTGTTCCCTCAGCGTCTTATTGGTTAGGCGCAGCTGTACTAGCCATACCCCCAGAATTCGCGCCACACAAGTGGCTGCGATCCCTGGCCCAAGTATGTTTGCCGCTGCCTCCCATGATTTCTTTAGAAGGCCCTCAGCTTTGCGATCCATGGGATCTTTTAACTGTGCGGCGTCCTCAAAGGGCAGGTCGTTTTCCTGGCTACTTTGGCCACTGGGACGTCTACCTTAGGTACCTCCTCCCAGCTTGCGCAAACTTCCTCCTCGAATGGGTACCTTCTTTTTACCCCTCTAGTGGAGAAGAAGCTTGCGTCTGGTTTCCTCCACTCTTTCTGGATTATTTTGGTGATATTCTTGTGGACAGGGAAGGTATGCTTGCGCCTCTCCCCTAGTCCCCCAAATATCTCATCTTGTAGGGTACGTGGTTCTCTGGGCTCTTCCATTTTTAGTGTAGCCCTGACTGACTTAATCAATTCCGTTAAGTCGTCCTGATGGAATAAGTATTTTTTGTAGTCCTCCTCATCTGAGGACTCCTTGGCCGCCTGTTCCTCTTGCTCCGACCCGATAGAACTCTTGGAGTCGGAAGGCTCATCGGGAACATACGCCCTTTTCTGGTGTTTCGCTGGCGGCGCCAGCTGTGACGTTAGGGCTGATCTAACCGCTTCTTTCACCAGCTTCCTAACGTCCTCCCGATTCCTAACTAGCCTAGCTACGCATGCCTTGCATAGAGGCCTCTGGTATGTAGCTGGCAGCTTTATCCCGCATTCCACGCATTTTGTGAGTTTTGTTCGGGGGGGGGGGGGGGGGGGGGGATGTCTTTTTTATCCCCCTGACAAATAAAGCATTTTTCGGGTAAATATGCAATTTTTCCATACACAATACACTAGATATTTGCATTGTATTTTTTGCCGCACTGGCTACTTACGGCCGTTGAGGCTGAGGTTTCAGCTGTCTCTGGGGCTGGAACACTCATTACTATACCGGTGCTGCAGACACCCTGCGACCTGTAGTGCTGGTTTGTTCTGGCTTCTCTCAGGTCCCTATTTCTTTTTTTTTTAATTTTCGCACTCCTGCGCTAAGCCCCGCCCCCTCTGCTCCTGATGCAAACGCGATGACGTCAGGGAGGACGAGGGGGACTGAGGCTCCCGCTTTGTACCCCCCATGGGCCGCCGCGGGAGGAACCTGGCCCGGGGGTTACCACCCCATGTGGCGTCCCAGGAGTCGTCTGGCTTGGAAGGGAGGACAGGCTCACCCACTGCCCTCCGATCCGCCTGTAAGTAATCCTGGCTGGCTTCTCCACCAGCTCCTCTCAGGGATCCTGTCTCCTGGCAGAACAGGAAGACACTGAGGAAAGTGGGGAAGGGGGGAGCTTTTAACCTCTCAGTGTGTTCCTGTCCTATCAGGAGGAGGCAATCTCAATTGGTGCGGTCGTGGAGACGACTGGGGAAAAGAGGATTTTTTACTCACCGTAAAATCTCTTTCTCGTCTCGTCATTGGGGGACACAGCACCCACCCCTCTTTCTTGATATGACACAGTGGTGGTCCTGGTCGGACTCCAGATTCTGTAAGCCGCACATGGTGCTGCGTGTTTTTCATTACAGTTAAATTTTTTGTTGATGTGTCATATGACTAACTATTGTTGTCTCTCTGCTCCTGCATGGCTATTCTAACTGCTGGCATGACAAACTAATTAGCCTGCTGTCGGCACGAGGGATATAGCCAGAGGGCGGAGCTAACTTTGTGCTTAGTGTCGCCTCCTAGTGGCAGAAGCTATATCCCACGGTCTTTGCTGTGTCCCCCAATGACGAGACGAGAAAGAGATTTTACGGTGAGTAAAAAAATCCCCTTTTCCTGCAATGGAAATAGTTGACAGAATCAACAGCATTTACAGCGCAAGCATTGTGCATAGGGTTTTAGGAAATCCCACCTACATGTTGTGAGAAAATCTGCAGTGTAAGTTGACCTGTGCTGTAAATCTGTAGCATGCTGATATATGCTGTAGGTTTTCACCACAGATTTCAGCCTTTCAAATGAGTGAAATCTGTGACAAACCTGCAACGTGTGAACACTCCCTTATGGCCCAAAACGTAAGATGTGCTGAAATAAGAGAAAACCACCACATACATCACGGCCAGTTTTAATGACTGCAAAATATGCATATATGGTAAGACATATGTTCAGCTTCTGGATAAATTTAAAAACAAGGGCCTTATATAAATAAGTCAAGAAAGTAATGGGAACATACAGTACTGTACCAAAGTGCCATTCTTAACCCTTGGAGGTCTTTCAATTTGTAGGGCAACTGGCCGACTTGGTTCAATAGTTTCAAACACAAGAGTCCCAGGAGTATAAAGTAAAACAGTCTGCAATAGACAGCTGATGCTTATTCCCATTACAACTGGAGAGGGTTAACTGAAATAATGACCAGTTCCCACATTTGGGACCTAGGAGTAACAGACTAAAGATGACATGGCTTGCCTGCATGACTAAATGGAAGGTTTAGCTGACAGACTTGTACTTTATCCAAGGGTTTGCACCTCGCACTTCAAAAGTAGGTTCGTTGTGATAAATGTGATTTCCGAGTTCCTCCAGAGGGGGCTCTGGGTCGGTGGTGGCAAACTGGGCAGCTTCCTCAATTTCTTTTCGTACTTCAACGTCAATTTCCTATAAAAAGACAACAGTTGTGATGGAGAGGGGGAAGAGACAGGTCAAAATATATGACCAGAATCACATATTTTAAGGCCCAATGCACACAGCTGGATTTGCAATGCAGAATCTGGAGCGGGCGTCTGCCTCCGGATTCCACAGCAAATACCGGCCATAGCACGCTATGTAAAAGCGGGTTTCCATGCCCACAAGCAGCGATATATATTTAAAAAAAAAAAAGTTGCAGCATGCTCTATTTTTAGCCAGATTCCGGGTGGAAAACTTCCATTGAAGTCAATGGAAGCCCTCTTATCCGTGGCCCATCCGCAGTGACAGCTGCAGACAAGATGCGGAATTCGCGTCGTCGCCTAGCGACGCCAGCACAAGCACAATACAGAGTCGCAGGGGTCACCGGGTCGGATTCCGCTTCCGTATCCCGCATGCAGAAAACAACCTGGCCGTGTGCATTCGGCATAAGTAATCCACAGAACGTCCTTTCAGAACCAAAACACAGATGTGTAAACAACTATACCTTCAGTTCTTCCACGTTAGACAAGTTGTTGTTCAGCATCCTGTCCTTCAGCAGGGTGATCGGGTCACTTTTACTCCTCACTTCCTGAATTTCTTCTCTTGTTCGGTAACTGGGAACAGTAGAAAAGCAGAAGTGACTTTTTCTGTTGACATAGCTGTATGAGGGCTTGTTTTTTCCCGAGACAATTTGTATTTTTTAATGTCTTTTGGGCACATATAATGTATTGTAGAACTCTTTCTTATTTTGTTTTTATGGCATTTAGTATGCAGAACAATGTAATAACATTCTTTGGGTCAGCACGATTTCGGTGATACCAAGTTTATACTGTTTTTTAGGTTTTGCTATTTTCGTATACTAGACTTTTTTTTTTCTAAAAAAAAGATTTGCTTTAGTGTTGTTGGATTCCAAGAGCCATAACTTTTATTTTATTTTTCTCGACAGAGCTCTGTGCGGGCTTATTTTTTGTGTGATCAGCTTTATTCTTCATTCATGGGTACATAACATTTTGATCACTTTTTGTTTTTTTTCTCCAGAGGCAAGATTAATAAAATCTGTAAATTCTATTTTTTTAAAAATGTTTCATGTTTTTCAGCGTGAGGTATAAAACAACTTGTTAAATTAATTCCAGGATCAGTATGATTAAAGGAGATGTCTCGAGGCAGCAGTGAAATATTTTTTTTGCCCAGTCCCCCTTCTTCAGCATACATTACTAAGTACCAATGTAAATGGCTTTTAAAGCCGGTTCCTACTTACAGTTCTGGCGTTTCATGAACTTATAAAAAGTTTCCCAAAGATGGCCGCCGCTTCTTCTCCCTGCGCTTGCTTCAGCCCGACGTGCTCGCTCCCGAGACGCCGGTCTCGCTTCGTATTAGCAGGGAGCTGTCCAGTGCTGATCCTTTCCCCCTGCACAAGTAACCCAGGCTTCGTAATAGCAGGGAGCTGTCCAGTGCTGAATTCTCAGCAGAAGGTACTGTAATGCCTCCCTGCAATTCACTTTCCACTGTTTTAGATGAAATAGTTTTTTCACCTAAATATATATGTGTGTGTATATATGCGTGTACACTTTATATATATATATATATCTATATATATAGATAGATATATATAGTATATATGTGTATGAGTATACGCATATGCGTATTCGTGAGTGTATATACACATATATATATATATATATATATATACACACACATACCCACACGTGTTTTTTTTATATGCGTGTGTATATATGTGTGTATATATATATATATATATATATATATATATATATATATATATATATATATATATATAATGTGTGTGTGTATATATGCGTGTACACATCTTTTATATATATATATCTATATATCTATATATAGATATAGATATATAGAGAGATATATATATAGTATACGTGTGTACGAGTATACGCATACGCGTATTCGTGAGTGTATATATACACACACATTATATATATATATATATACCCACACGTGTTTGTATATGTGTGTGTATATATATATATATATATATATATCTCTGTCTGTCTGTCTGTGTATATATCTATCTGTCTGTCTGTCTGTGTATATATATATCTATCTATCTGTCTGTCTGTCTGTGTATATATATATCTATCTGTCTGTCTGTCTGTCTGTGTATATATATATCTATCTGTCTGTCTGTCTGTCTGTGTATATATATATCTATCTATCTGTCTGTCTGTCTGTGTATATATATATCTATCTGTCTGTCTGTCTGTCTGTCTGTGTATATATATATCTATCTGTCTGTCTGTCTGTCTGTCTGTGTATATATATATCTATCTGTCTGTCTGTCTGTCTGTCTGTGTATATATATATCTATCTGTCTGTCTGTCTGTGTATATATCTATCTATCTGTCTGTCTGTCTGTCTGTCTGTGTATATATATATCTATCTGTCTGTCTGTCTGTCTGTCTGTGTATATATATATCTATCTGTCTGTCTGTCTGTCTGTCTGTGTATATATATATCTATCTGTCTGTCTGTCTGTCTGTCTGTGTATATATATATCTATCTGTCTGTCTGTCTGTCTGTCTGTGTATATATATATCTATCTGTCTGTCTGTCTGTCTGTCTGTGTATATATATATCTATCTGTCTGTCTGTCTGTCTGTCTGTGTATATATATATCTATCTGTCTGTCTGTCTGTCTGTCTGTGTATATATATATCTATCTGTCTGTCTGTCTGTCTGTGTATATATATATCTATCTGTCTGTCTGTCTGTGTATATATATATCTATCTGTCTGTCTGTCTGTCTGTCTGTGTATATATATATCTATCTGTCTGTCTGTCTGTCTGTCTATATATCTATCTATCTGTCTGTCTGTCTGTCTGTGTATATATATATCTATCTGTCTGTCTGTCTGTCTGTCTGTCTATATATCTATCTATCTGTCTGTCTGTCTGTGTATATATATATCTATCTGTCTGTCTGTCTGTCTGTCTGTCTATATATCTATCTATCTGTCTGTCTGTCTGTCTGTGTATATATATATCTATCTGTCTGTCTGTCTGTCTGTCTGTCTATATATATATCTATCTGTCTGTCTGTCTGTCTGTCTGTCTATATATATATCTATCTGTCTGTCTGTCTGTCTGTCTATATATATATCTATCTGTCTGTCTGTCTGTCTGTGTATATATATATCTATCTGTCTGTCTGTCTGTCTGTGTATATATATATCTATCTGTCTGTCTGTCTGTCTGTGTATATATATATCTATCTGTCTGTCTGTCTGTCTGTGTATATATATATCTATCTGTCTGTCTGTCTGTCTGTGTATATATATATCTATCTGTCTGTCTGTCTGTCTGTGTATATATATATCTATCTGTCTGTCTGTCTGTCTGTGTATATATATATCTATCTGTCTGTCTGTCTGTCTGTGTATATATATATCTATCTGTCTGTCTGTCTGTCTGTGTATATATATATCTATCTGTCTGTCTGTCTGTCTGTGTATATATATATCTATCTGTCTGTCTGTCTGTGTATATATAT